>NC_064624.1:4207954-4809090 GCF_023898315.1 Schistocerca nitens
GGCAGCAATAGACCCTTGGAGACAGGTCGGCTGTCGGACGATGTATTGAATCGCGACGCAATTTGTGTGATCCATCGTCATTAAGAGGCTCTGAACGTTACAATTAACTGTCAGTTTTGCGTCGGATTCGAATATCTAGACTCACAGAAGAACGACCATAAGGTGCCCGAGCAGCACTAGACCCTTGGAGACAAGTCGGCTGGAGGACGATGTATTGAATCGCGACGCAATTTGTGTGTTCCATTGTCATTAAGAGGCTCTGAACGTTACAATTAACTGT
Organism: Schistocerca nitens; assembly: GCF_023898315.1. Taxonomy (NCBI): domain Eukaryota; kingdom Metazoa; phylum Arthropoda; class Insecta; order Orthoptera; family Acrididae; genus Schistocerca; species Schistocerca nitens. Next base: position 4,208,235 of record NC_064624.1, read on the forward strand.
CAGTTTTGCGCCGGATTCGAAAAACTACACTCCTAGGAGAACGACCAAGAAGGTGCCGGGGGCAGCAATAGTACCTCGGAGACAAGTCGGCTGGAGGACGATGTATTGAATCGCGACGCAATTTGTGTGTTCCATCGTTATTAAGAGGCTCTGAACGTTACAATTAACTGTCAGTTTTGCGTCGGATTCGAAAAACTAGACTCTCAGGAGAACGACGATAATGTGCCCGAGGCAGCTATAGACCCTTGGAGACAAGTCGGCTGGAGGACGATGTATTGAATCGCGACGCAATTTGTGTGTTCCATCGTCATTAAGAGACTCTGAACGTTACAATTAACTGTCAGTTTTGCGTCGGATTCGAAAATCTAGACTCACAGGAAAACGACCATAAGGTCCCCGAGGCAGCACTAGACCCTTGGAGACAAGCTGGCTGGAGGACGGTGTATTGAATCGCGACGCAATTTGTGTGTTCCATCGTCATTAAGAGGCTCTGAACGTTACAATAAACTGTCAGTTTTGCGTCGGATTCGAAAAACTAGACTCACAGGAGAACGACCATAAGGTGCCCGAGGCAGCAATAGACCCTTGGAGACAAGTCGGCTGTCGGACGATGTATTGAATCGCGACGCAATTTGTGTGTTCCATCGTCATTAAGAGGCTCCGAACGTTACAATTAACTGTCAGTTTTGCGTCGGATTCGAAAATCTAGACTCACAGGAGAACGACGATAAGGTGCCCGAGGCAGCACTAGACCCTTGGAGACAAGTCGGCTGTCGGACGATGTATTGAATCGCGACGCAATTTGTGTGTTCCATCGTCATTAAGAGGCTCTGAACGTTACAATTAACTGTCAGTTTTGCGTCGGATTCGAAAAACTAGACTCACAGGAGAATGACCATAAGGTGCCCGAGGCAGCAATAGACCCTTGGAGACAAGTCGGCTGGAGGACGATGTATTGAATCGCGACGCAATTTGTGTGTTCCATCGTCATTAAGAGGCTCTGAACGTTACAATTAACTGTCAGTTTTGCGTCGGATTCGAAAAACTAGACTCACAGGAGAACGACGATAATGTGCCCGAGGTAGCTATAGACCCTTGGAGACAAGTCGGCTGGAGGACGATGTATTGAATCGCGACGCAATTTGTGTGTTCCATCGTCATTAAGAGACTCTGAACGTTACAATTAACTGTCAGTTTTGCGTCGGATTCGAAAATCTAGACTCACAGGAAAACGACCATAAGGTGCCCGAGGCAGCACTAGACCCTTGGAGACAAGCTGGCTGGAGGACGGTGTATTGAATCGCGACGCAATTTGTGTGTTCCATCGTCATTAAGAGGCTCTGAACGTTACAATAAACTGTCAGTTTTGCGTCGGATTCGAAAAACTAGACTCACAGGAGAACGACCATAAGGTGCCCGAGGCAGCAATAGACCCTTGGAGACAAGTCGGCTGGAGGACGATGTATTGAATTGCGACGCAATTTGTGTGTTCCATCGTCATTAAGTGGCTCTGAACGTTACAATTAACTGTCAGTTTTGCGCCGGATTCGAAAAACTACACTCCTAGGAGAACGACCAAGAAGGTGCCGGTGGCAGCGATAGTACCTCGGAGACAAGTCGGCTGGAGGACGATGTATTGAATCGCGACGCAATTTGTGTGTTCCATCGTCATTAAGAGGCTCTGAACGTTACAATTAACTGTCAGTTATGCGTCGTATTCGGAAAACTAGACTCACAGCAGAACGACCATAAGGTGCCCGAGGCAGCAATAGACCCTTGGAGACAGGTCGGCTGTCGGACGATGTATTGAATCTCGACGCAATTTGTGTGTTCCATCGTCATTAAGAGGCTCTGAACGTTACAATTAACTGTCAGTTTTGCGTCGGATTCGAAAAACTAGACTCACAGGAGAACGACCATAAGGTGCCCGAGGCAGCTATAGACCCTTGGAGACAAGTCGGCTGGAGGACGATGTATTGAGTCGCGACGCAATTTGTGTGTTCCATCGTCATTAAGAGGCTCTGAATGTTACAATTAACTGTCAGTTTTGCGTCGGATTCGAAAATCTAGACTCACAGGAGAACGACCATAAGGTGCCCGAGGCAGCACTAGACCCTTGGAGACAAGCTGCCTGGAGGACGGTGTATTGAATCGCGACGCAATTTGTGTGTTCCATCGTCATTAAGAGGCTCTGAACGTTACAATTAACTGTCAGTTTTGCGTCGGATTCGAAAAACTAGACTCACAGGAGAACGACCATAAGGTGCCCGAGGCAGCAATAGACCCTTGGAGACAAGTCGGCTGTCGGACGATGTATTGAATCGCGAAGCAATTTGTGTGTTCCATCGTCATTAAGAGGCTCTGAACGTTACAATTAACTGTCAGTTTTGCGTCGGATTCGAAAATCTAGACTCACAGGAGAACGACGATAAGGTGCCCGAGGCAGCACTAGACCCTTGGAGACAAGTCGGCTGTCGGACGATGTATTGAATCGCGACGCAATTTGTGTGTTCCATCGTCATTAAGAGGCTCTGAACGTTACAATTAACTGTCAGTTTTGCGTCGGATTCGAATATCTAGACTCACAGAAGAACGACCATAAGGTGCCCGAGCAGCACTAGACCCTTGGAGACAAGTCGGCTGGAGGACGATGTATTGAATCGCGACGCAATTTGTGTGTTCCATCGTCATTAAGAGGCTCTGAACGTTACAATTAACTGTCAGTTTTGCGCCGGATTCGAAAAACTACACTCCTAGGAGAACGACCAAAAAGGTGCCGGGGGCAGCAATAGTACCTCGGAGACAAGTCGGCTGGAGGACGATGTATTGAATCGCGACGCAATTTGTGTGTTCCATCGTTATTAAGAGGCTCTGAACGTTACAATTAACTGTCAGTTTTGCGTCGGATTCGAAAAACTAGACTCACAGGAGAACGACCATAAGGTGCCCGAGGCAGCAATAGACCCTTGGAGACAAGTCGGCTGGAGGACGATGTATTTAATCGCGACGCAATTTGTGTGTTCCATCGTCATTAAAAGGCTCTGAACGTTACAATTAACTGTCAGTTTTGCGTCGGATTCGAAAAACTAGACTCACAAGAGAATGACCATAAGGTACCCGAGGCAGCAATAGACCCTTGGAGACAAGTCGGCTGGAGGACGATGTATTGAATCGCGACGCAATTTGTGTGTTCCATCGTCATTAAGAGGCTCTGAACGTTACAATTAACTGTCAGTTTTGCGTCGGATTCGAAAAACTAGACTCTCAGGAGAACGACGATAATGTGCCCGAGGCAGCTATAGACCCTTGGAGACAAGTCGGCTGGAGGACGATGTATTGAATCGCGACGCAATTTGTGTGTTCCATCGTCATTAAGAGACTCTGAACGTTACAATTAACTGTCAGTTTTGCGTCGGATTCGAAAATCTAGACTCACAGGAAAACGACCATAAGGTGCCCGAGGCAGCACTAGACCCTTGGAGACAAGCTGGCTGGAGGACGGTGTATTGAATCGCGACGCAATTTGTGTGTTCCATCGTCATTGAGAGGCTCTGAACGTTACAATAAACTGTCAGTTTTGCGTCGGATTCGAAAAACTGGACTCACAGGAGAACGACCATAAGGTGCCCGAGGCAGCAATAGACCCTTGGAGACAAGTCGGCTGGAGGACGATGTATTGAATCTCGACGCAATTTGTGTGTCCCATCGTCATTAAGAGGCTCTGAACGTTACAATTAACTGTCAGTTTTGCGTCGGATTCGAAAATCTAGACTCACAGGAGAACGACGATAAGGTGCCCGAGGCAGCACTAGACCCTTGGAGACAAGTCGGCTGTCGGACGATGTATTGAATCGCGACGCAATTTGTGTGTTCCATCGTCATTAACAGGCTCTGAACCTTACAATTAACTGTCAGTTTTGCGTCGGATTCGAAAATCTAGACTCACAGGAGATCGACCATAAGGTGCCCGAGGCAGCAATAGACCCTTGGAGACAGGTCGGCCGGAGGACGATGTATTGAATCGCGACGCAATTTGTGTGTTCCATCGTCATTAAGAGGCTCTGAACGTTACAATTAACTGTCAGTTTTGCGACGGATTCGAAAAACTACACTCCTAGGAGAACGACCAAAAGGTTCCGGTGGCAGCAATAGTACCTCGCAGACAAGTCGGCTGGAGGGCGATGTACTGAATCGCGACGCAATTTGTGTGTTCCATCGTCATTAACAGGCTCTGAACGTTACAATTAACTGTCAGTTATGCGTCGTATTCGGAAAACTAGACTCACAGGAGAACGACCATAAGGTGCCCGAGGCAGCAATAGACCCTTGCAGACAAGTCGGCTGGAGGACGATGTATTGAATCGCGACGCAATTTTGTGTGTTCCATCGTCATTAAGAGGCTCTGAACGTTACAATTAACTGTCAGTTTTGCGCCGGATTCGAAAAACTTCACTCCTAGGAGAACGACCAAAAGGTGCCCTGGGCAGCAATAGTACCTCGGTGACAAGTCGGCTGGAGGACGATGTATTGAATCGCGACGCAATTTGTGTGTTCCATCGTCATTAACAGGCTCTGAATGTTACAATTAACTGTCAGTTATGCGTCGTATTCGGAAAACTAGACTCACAGGAGAACGACGATAAGGTGCCCGAGGCAGCAATAGACACTTGGAGACAGGTCGGCTGTCGGACGATGTATTGAATCTCGACGCAATTTGTGTGTCCCATCGTCATTAAGAGGCTCTGAACGTTACTATTAACTGTCAGTTTTGCGTCGGATTCGATAATCTTGAGTCACAGGAGAACGACCATAAGGTGCCTGAGGTAGCACTAGACCCTTGGAGACAAGTCGGCTGGAGGACGATGTATTGAATCGCGACGCAATTTGTGTGTTCCATCGTCATTAACAGGCTCTGAACGTTACAATTAACTGTCGGTTTTGCGTCGGATTCGAAAAACTAGACTCACAGGAGAACGACGATAAGGTGCCCGAGGCAGCACTAGACCCTTGGAGACAAGTCGGCTGGAGGACGATGTATTGAATCGCGACGCAATTTGTGCGTTTCATCGTCATTAAGAGGCTCTGAACGTTACAATTAACTGTCAGTTATGCGTCGTATTCGGAAAACTAGACTCACAGCAGAACGACCAAAAGGTGCCCGAGGCAGCAATAGACCCTTGGAGACAGGTCGGCTGTCGGACGATGTATTGAATCGCGACGCAATTAGTGTGTCCCAACGTCATTAAGAGGCTATGAACGTTACAATTAACTGTCAGTTTTGCGTCGGATTCGATAATCTAGAGTCACAGGAGAACGACCATAAGGTGCCCGAGGCAGCACTAGACCCTTGGAGACAAGTCGGCTGGAGGACGTATTGAATCGCGACGCAATTTGTGTGTTCCATCGTCATTAAGAGGCTCTGAACGTTACAATAAACTGTCAGTTTTGCGTCGGATTCGAAAAACTAGACTCACAGGAGAACGACCATAAGGTGCCCGAGGCAGCAATAGACCCTTGGAGACAAGTCGGCTGGTGGACGATGTATTGAATCGCGACGCAATTTGTGTGTTCCATCGTCATTAAGAGGCTCTGAACGTTACAATTAACTGTCAGTTTTGCGTCGGATTCGAAAATCTAGACTCACAGGAGAACGACGATAAGGTGCCCGAGGCAGCACTAGACCCTTGGAGACAAGTCGGCTGTCGGACGATGTATTGAATCGCGACGCAATTTGTGTGTTCCATCGTCATTAAGAGGCTCTGAGCCTTACAATTAACTGTCAGTTTTGCGTCGGATTCGAATATCTAGACTCACAGAACAACGACCATAAGGTGCCCGAGGCAGCACTAGACCCTTGGAGACAAGTCGGCTGGAGGACGATGTATTGAATCGCGACGCAATTTGTGTGTTCCATCGTCATTAAGAGGCACTGAACGTTACAATTAACTGTCAGTTTTGCGCCGGATTCGAAAAACTACACTCCTAGGAGAACGACCAAAAAGGTGCCGGGGCAGCAATAGTATCTCGGAGACAAGTCGGCTGGAGGACGATGTATTGAATCGCGACGCAATTTGTGTGTTCCATCGTCATTAAGAGGCTCTGAACGTTACAATTAACTGTCAGTTTTGCGTCGGATTCGAAAATCTAGACTCACAGGAGAACGACCATAAGGTGCCCGTGGCAGCACTAGATCCTTCGAGACAATTCGGCTTGAGGACTATGTATTGAATCTCGACGCAATTTGTGTGTTCCATCGTCATTAAGAGGCTCTGAACGTTACAATTAACTGTCAGTTTATGCTGGATTCGATAAACTAGACTCATAGGAGAACGACCAAAAGGTGCCCGGGGCAGCAATAGTACCTCTCAGACAAGTCGGCTGGAGGACGATGTATTGAATCGCGACGCAATTTGTGTGTTCCATCGTCATTAAGAGGCTCTGAACGTTACAATTAACTGTCAGTTTTGCGTCGGATTCGAAAATCTAGACTCACAGGAGAACGACCATAAGGTGCCCGAGGCAGCACTAGACCCTTGGAGACAAGCTGGCTGGAGGACGATGTATTGAATCGCGACGCAATTTGTGTGTTCCATCGTCATTAAGAGGCTCTGAACGTTACAATTAACTGTCAGTTTTGCGTCGGATTCGAAAAACTAGACTCACAGGAGAAGGACCATAAGGTGCCCGAGGCAGCAATAGACCCTTGGTGACAAGTCGGCTGTCGGACGATGTATTGAATCGCGACGCAATTTGTGTGTTCCATCGTCATTAAGAGGCTCTGAACGTTACAATTAACTGTCAGTTTTGCGTCGGATTCGACAATCTAGACTCACAGGAGAACGAAGATAAGGTGCCCGAGGCAGCACTAGACCCTTGGAGACAACTCGGCTGTCGGACGATGTATTGAATCGCGACGCAATTTGTGTGTTCCATCGTCATTAAGAGGCTCTGAACGTTACAATTAACTGTCAGTTTTGCGTCGGATTCGAATATCTAGACTCACAGAAGAACGACCATAAGGTGCCCGAGCAGCACTAGACCCTTGGAGACAAGTCTGCTGGAGGACGATGTATTGAATCGCGACGCAATTTGTGTGTTCCATCGTCATTAAGAGGCTCTGAACGTTACAATTAACTGTCAGTTTTGCGCCGGATTCGAAAAACTACACTCCTAGGAGAACGACCAAAAAGGTGCCGGGGGCAGCAATAGTACCTCGGAGACAAGTCGGCTGGAGGACGATGTATTGAATCGCGACGCAATTTGTGTGATCCATCGTTATTAAGATGCTCTGAACGTTACAATTAACTGTCAGTTTTGCGTCGGATTCGAAAAACTAGACTCACAGGAGAACGACCATAAGATGCCCGAGGCAGCAATAGACCCTTGGAGACAAGTCGGCTGGAGGACGATGTATTGAATCGCGACGCAATTTGTATGTTCCATCGTCATTAAGAGGCTCTGAACGTTACAATAAACTGTCAGTTTTGCGTCGGACTCGAAAAACTAGACTCACAGGAGAACGACCATAAGGTGCCCGAGGCAGCAATATACCCTTGGAGACAAGTCGGCTGGAAGACGATGTATTGAATCGCGACGCAATTTGTGTGTTCCATCGTCATTAAGAGGCTCTGAACGTTACAATTAACTGTCAGTTTTGCGTCGGATTCGAAAATCTAGACTCACAGGAGAACGACGATATGGTGCCCGAGGCAGCAATAGACCCTTGGAGACAGGTCGGCTGTCGGACGATGTATTGAATCGCGACGCAATTAGTGTGTCCCTACGTCATTAAGAGGCTATGAACGTTACAATTAACTGTCAGTTTTGCGTCGGATTCGATAATCTAGAGTCACAGGAGAACGACCATAAGATGCCCGAGGCAAAAGAATCCAAAGAACTCTTCTTAGCGTCACTAGTACGTACAAAGGCTACAGTAAGCCATCCATTACCAGTTCCTTGCACACTCAATGCCAACGAAAATCTTGCAATAAAACCCATCCATCTATGCGCTCCTTGAAACATAGAAGCCTCGGCGGTTGGCTGTGGTGATAAAGTTACACTTTTACATACTTTAAAGACAGAAGGCCTAAATGCTCTTCTCCTTAGATTGTAACGCCTCGGCATCGTGCGGCTGCTCGTGCGGCTGCTCGTGCGGCTGCAGGCTGACTGGCGGTGCCGGAGGCGGCTTATCCCGTCTGCGCGCGGACGGGATTCAGCTTGGGCACTGCGCCAAGCGCCAGATGCCTCGCTTTGCGTCACGACTCAGAGTTTATTGCATCACATTGTTCTCACTCTATGGCCTCCGGTCAATGTAGCGTACGTCTTGCGTTCAGAAACTAGCCGTTCAATATATTAACAGATCAGATTAAATAATGGATTATGATGATAAATAAAACACTTAAATAAAGATTACAAAGTATTTATTTCAATTTCTGTAATAATGCGTTACATCTCCAGTCACTTGTACTTTAGCACATCTTCCTGCACCTTTCATCCATATACATACACTTTCTTGTTCACTTATTTTACGATGGTTTCTTGTTCTTAAATAAAATGACTGATTAGATACCAAGTGTGACAGTCCCAAATCTTTATTATACACTTCAGAGACATGTATAGTACGGTAAGATATTACATCTCTTGCATTAAAAATTTCCAAACCAGTAACATTTTTTACTTTATTACCATCATAACGGACAACAGCAACAGTAATCCATCCATTGCCAGCTTGAGCTGTATCTAATTGCGTAAGTGTGAAATTAATAACACAACCACAAAACACTGATGGACCTTGCAAAATAACTTGTGATCCTTTGTTAGCAACTCTCACTTCCAGATCCTCTATGGCCTTGTAGACAGTTTGACGGCCACGCCGATATCTTCTGCTGTAGCGAGGCATCTCGGAACATGCAGTAGCACGTGCAGCTGCTCGCCGACTGACGTCGGCTTTGACTGTAACTTACTTATATGAGCGCGAGGCACGTGACCTTCAGCGGTGGCGGTGCCGGAGGCGGCTTATCCCGTCTGCGCGCGGTAGGAACTCTAGACCGCGAACGGACGGGATGTTGCCTTGGCAATGCGCCAGAGCCAGGAAGATTGAACGACCAAAAGGTGCCGGGGGCAGCAATAGTACCTCGCAGACAAGTCGGCTGGAAGGCGATGTATTGATTCGCGACGCAATTTGTGTGTTCCATCGACATTAACAGGCTCTGAACGTTACAATTAACTGTCAGTTATGCGTCGTATTCGGAAAACTAGACTCACAGGAGAACGACCGTAAGGTGCCCGAGGCAGCACTAGACCCTTGGAGACAAGTCGGCTGGAGGACGATGTATTGAATCGCGACGCAATTTGTGTGTTCCATCGTCATTAAGAGGCTCTGCACGTTACAATTAACTGTCAGTTTTGCGCCGGATTCGAAAAACTACACTCCTAGGAGAACGACCAAAAGGTGCCCGGGGCAGCAATAGTACCTCGGTGACAAGTCGGCTGGAGGACGATGTATTGAATCGCGACGCAATTTGTGTGTTCCATCGTCATTAACAGGCTCTGAATGTTACAATTAACTGTAAGTTATGCGTCGTATTCGGAAAACTAGACTCACAGGAGAACGTCCATAAGGTGCCCGAGGCAGCAATAGACCCTTGGAGACAGGTCGGCTGTCGGACGATGTATTGAATCTCGACGCAATTTGTGTGTCCCATCGTCATTAAGAGGCTCTGAACGTTACAATTAACTGTCAGTTTTGCGTCGGATTCGAAAATCTAGACTCACAGGAGAACGACCATAAGGTGCCCGAGGCAGCACTAGGCCCTTGGAGACAAGTCGGCTGGAGGACGATGTATTGAATCGCGACGCAATTTGTGTGTTCCATCGTCATTAAGAGGCTCTGAACGTTACAATTAACTGTCAGTTTTGCGTCGGATTCGAAAAACTAGACTCACAGGAGAACGACCATAAGGTGCCCGAGGCAGCAATAGACCCTTGGAGACAAGTCGGCTGGAGGACGATGTATTGAATGGCGACGCAATTTGTGTGTTCCATCGTCATTAAGAGGCTCTGAACGTTACAATTAACTGTCAGTTTTGCGTCGGATTCGAAAATCTAGACTCACAGGAGAACGACCATAAGGTGCCCGAGGCAGCACTAGACCCTTGGAGACAAGTCGGCTGGAGGACGATGTATTGAATCGCGACGCAATTTGTGTGTTCCATCGTCATTAAGAGGCTCTGAACGTTACAATTAACTGTCGGTTTTGTGCCGGATTCGAAAAACTACACTCCTAGGAGAACGACCAAATGTTGCCGGGGGCAGCAATAGTACCTCGCAGACAAGTCGGCTGGAGGGCGATGTATTGAATCGCGACGCAATTTGTGTGTTCCATCGTCATTAAGAGGCTCTGAACGTTACAATTAACTGTCAGTTATGCGATGTATTCGGAAAACTAGACTCACAGGAGAACGACCATAAGGTGCCCGAGGCAGCAATAGACCCTTGGAGACAAGTCGGCTGTCGGACGATGTATAGAATCTCGACGCAATTTGTGTGTCCCATCGTCATTAAGAGGCTCTGAACGTTACAATTAACTGTCAGTTTTGCGTCGGATTCGATAATCTAGACTCACAGGTGAACGACCATAAGGTGCCCGAGGCAGCACTAGACCCTTGGAGACAAGTCGGCTGGAGGACGATCTTTTGAATCGCGACGCAATTTGTGTGTTCCATCGTCATTAAGAGGCTCTGAACGTTACAATTAACTGTCAGTTTTGCGTCGGATTCGAAAAACTAGACTCACAGGAGAACGACCATAAGGTGCCCGAGGCAGCAATAGACCCTTGGCGACAAGTCGGCTGGAGGACGATGTATTGAATCGCGACGCAATTTGTGTGTTCCATCGTCATTAAGAGGCTCTGAACCTTACAATTAACTGTCAGTTTTGCGTCGGATTCGAATATCTAGACTCACAGAAGAACGACCATAAGGTGCCCGAGGCAGCACTAGACCCTTGGAGACAAGTCGGCTGGAGGACGATGTATTGAATCGCGACGCAATTTGTGTGTTCCATAGTCATTAAGAGGCTCTGAACGTTACAATTAACTGTCAGTTTGGCGCCGGATTCGAAAAACTACACTCCTAGGAGAACGACCAAGAAGGTGCCGGGGGCAGCAATAGTACCTCGGAGCCAAGTCGGCTGGAGGACGATCTTTTGAATCGCGACGCAATTTGTGTGTTCCATCGTCATTAAGAGGCTCTGAACGTTACAATTAACTGTCAGTTATGCGTCGTATTCGGAAAACTAGACTCACAGGAGAACGACCAAAAGGTGCCCGAGGCAGCAATAGACCCTTGGAGACAGGTCGGCTGTCGGACGATGTATTGAATCTCGACGCAATTTGTGTGTTCCATCGTCATTAAGAGGCTCTGAACGTTACAATTAACTGTCAGTTTTGCGTCGGATTCGAAAAACTAGACTCACAGGAGAACGACCATAAGGTGCCCGAGGCAGCTATAGACCCTTGGAGACAAGTCGGCTGGAGGACGATGTAATGAATCGCGACGCAATTTGTGTGTTCCATCGTCATTAAGAGGCTCTGAACCTTACAATTAACTGTCAGTTTTGCGTCGGATTCGAAAATCTAGACTCACAGGAGAACGACCATAAGGTGCCCGAGGCAGCACTAGACCCTTGGAGACAAGCTGGCTGGAGGACGGTGTATTGAATCGCGACGCAATTTGTGTGTTCCGTCGTCATTAAGAGGCTCTGAACGTTACAATTAACTGTCAGTTTTGCGTCGGATTCGAAAAACTAGACTCACAGGAGAACGACCATAAGGTGCCCGAGGCAGCAATAGACCCTTGGAGACAAGTCGGCTGGAGGACGATGTATTGAATCGCGACGCAATTTGTGTGTTCCATCGTCATTAAGAGGCTCTGAACGTTACAATTAACTGTCAGTTTTGCGTCGGATTCGAAAATCTAGACTCACAGGAGAACGAAGATTAGGTGCCCGAGGCAGCACTAGACCCTTGGAGACAAGTCGGCTGTCGGACGATGTATTGAATCGCGACGCAATTTGTGTGTTCCATCGTCATTAAGAGGCTCTGAACCTTACAATTAACTGTCAGTTTTGCGTCGGATTCGAAAAACTAGACTCACAGGAGAACGACCATAAGGAGCCCGAGGCAGCAATAGACCCTTGGAGACAAGTCGGCTGGAGGACGATGTATTGAATCGCGACGCAATTTGTGTGTTCCATCGTCATTAAGAGGCTCTGAACGTTACAATTGACTGTCAGTTTTGCGTCGGATTCGAAAATCTAGACTCACAGGAGAACGACGATAAGGTGCCCGAGGCAGCACTAGACCCTTGGAGGCAAGTCGGCTGTCGGACGATGTATTGAATCGCGACGCAATTTGTGTGTTCCATCGTCATTAAGAGGCTCTGAACCCTACAATTAACTGTCAGTTTTGCGTCGGATTCGAATATCTAGACTCACAGAAGAACGACCATAAGGTGTCCGAGGCAGCACTAGACCCTTGGAGACAAGTCGGCTGGAAGACGATGTATTGAATCGCGACGCAATTTGTGTGTTCCATCGTCATTAAGAGGCTCTGAACCTTACAATTAACTGTCAGTTTTGCGTCGGATTCGAATATCTAGACTCACAGAAAAACGACGATAAGGTGCCCGAGGCAGCACTAGACCCTTGGAGACAAGTCGGCTGGAGGACGATGTATTGAATCGCGACGCAATTTGTGTGTTCCATCGTCATTAAGAGGCTCTGAACGTTACAATTAACTGTCAGTTTTGCGTCGGATTCGAAAAACTACACTCCTAGGAGAACGACCAAAAGGTGCCGGGGGCAACAATAGTACCTCGCAGACAAGTCGGCTGGAGGGCGATGTATTGAATCGCGACGCAATTTGTGTGTTCCATCGTCATTAACAGGCTCTGAACGTTACAATTAACTGTCAGTTATGCGTCGTATTCGGAAAACTAGACTCACAGGAGAACGACCATAAGGTGCCCGAGGCAGCAATAGACCCTTGGAGACAAGTCGGCTGGAGGACGATGTATTGAATCGCGACGCAATTTGTGTGTTCCATCGTCATTAACAGGCTCTGAACGTTACAATTAACTGTCGGTTTTGCGTCGGATTCGAAAAACTAGACTCACAGGAGAACGACCATAAGGTGCCCGAGGCAGCACTAGACCCTTGGAGACAAGTCGGCTGGAGGACGATGTATTGAATCGCGACGCAATTTGTGTGTTCCATCGTCATTAAGAGGCTCTGAACGTTACAATTAACTGTCAGTTTTGCGCCGGATTCGAAAAACTACACTCCTAGGAGAACGACCAAAAGGTGCCCGGGGCAGCAATAGTACCTCGGTGACAAGTCGGCTGGAGGACGATGTATTGAATCGCGACGCAATTTGTGTGTTCCATCGTCATTAACAGGCTCTAAATGTAACAATTAACTGTCAGTTATGCGTCGTATTCGGAAAACTAGACTCACAGGAGAACGTCCATAAGGTGCCCGAGGCAGCAATAGACCCTTGGAGACAGGTCGGCTGTCGGACGATGTATTGAATCTCGACGCAATTTGTGTGTCCCATCGTCATTAAAAGGCTCTGAACGTTACAATTAACTGTCAGTTTTGCGTCGGATTCGAAAATCTAGACTCACAGGAGAACGACGATAAGGTGCCCGAGGCAGCACTAGACCCTTGGAGACAAGTCGGCTGTCGGACGATGTATTGAATCGCGACGCAATTTGTGTGTTCCATCGTCATTAAGAGGCTCTGAACCTTACAATTAACTGTCAGTTTTGCGTCGGATTCGAATATCTAGACTCACAGAAGAACGACCATAAGGTGCCCGTGGCAGCACTAGACCCTTGGAGACAAGTCGGCTGGAGGACGATGTATTGAATCGCGACGCAATTTGTGTGTTCCATCGTCATTAACAGGCTCTGAACGTTACAATTAACTGTCAGCTTTGCGCCGGATTCGAAAAACAACACTCCTAGGAGAACGACAAAAAAGGTTCCCGGGGCAGCAATAGTACCTCGGAGACAAGTCGGCTGGAGGACGATGTATTGAATCGCGACGCTATTTGTGTGTCCCATCGTCATTAACAGGCTCTGAACGTTACAATTAACTGTCAGTTATGCGTCGTATTCGGAAAACTAGACTCACAGGAGAACGACCATAAGGTGCCCGAGGCAGCAATAGACCCTTGGAGACAGGTCGGCTGTCGGACGATGTATTGAATCGCGACGCAATTTGTGTGTTCCATCGTCATTAAGAGGCTCTGAACGTTACAATTAACTGTCAGTTTTGCGTCGGATTCGAAAATCTAGACTCACAGGAGAACGACCATAAGGTGCCCGAGGCAGCACTAGACCCTTGGAGACAAGCCGGCTGGAGGACGATGTATTGAATCGCGACGCAATTTGTGTGTTCCATCGTCATTAAGAGGCTCTGAACCTTGCAATTAACTGTCAGTTTTACGTCGGATTCGAAAAACTAGACTCACGGGAGAACGACCATAAGGTGCCCGAGGCAGCAATAGACCCTTGGAGACAAGTCGGCTGGAGGACGATGTATTGAATCGCGACGCAATTTGTGTGTTCCATCGTCATTAAAAGGCTCTGAACGTTACAATTAACTGTCAGTTTTGCGTCGGATTCGAAAATCTAGACTCACAGGAGAACGACGATAAGGTGCCCGAGGCAGCACTAGACCCTTGGAGACAAGTCGGCTGTCGGACGATGTATTGAATCGCGACGCAATTTGTGTGTTCCATCGTCATTAAGAGGCTCTGAACCTTACAATTAACTGTCAGTTTTGCGTCGGATTCGAAAATATAGACTCACAGGAGAACGACCATAAGGTGCCCGAGGCAGCAATAGACCCTTGGAGACAAGTCGGCTGGAGGACGATGTATTGAATCGCGACGCAATTTGTGTGTTCCATCGTCATTAAGAGGCTCTGAACGTTACAATTAACTGTCAGTTTTGCGTCGGATTCGAAAAACTAGACTCACAGGAGAACGACCATAAGGTGCCCGAGGCAGCAATAGACCCTTGGAGACAAGTCGGCTGGAGGACGATGTATTGAATGGCGACGCAATTTGTGTGTTCCATCGTCATTAAGAGGCTCTGAACGTTACAATTAACTGTCAGTTTTGCGTCGGATTCGAAAATCTAGACTCACAGAAGAACGACGATAAGGTGCCCGAGGCAGCACTAGACCCTTGGAGACAAGTCGGCTGGAGGACGATGTATTGAATCGCGACGCAATTTGTGTGTTCCATCGTCATTAACAGGCTCTGAACGTTACAATTAACTGTCAGTTATGCGTCGTATTCGGAAAACTAGACTCACAGGAGAACGACCATAAGGTGCCCGAGGCAGCAATAGACCCTTGGAGACAAGTCGGCTGGAGGACGATGTATTGAATCGCGACGCAATTTGTGTGTTCCATCGTCATTAACAGGCTCTGAACGTTACAATTAACTGTCGGTTTTGCGTCGGATTCGAAAAACTAGACTCACAGGAGAACGACCATAAGGTGCCCGAGGCAGCACTAGACCCTTGGAGACAAGTCGGCTGGAGGACGATGTATTGAATCGCGACGCAATTTGTGTGTTCCATCGTCATTAAGAGGCTCTGAACGTTACAATTAACTGTCAGTTTTGCGCCGGATTCGAAAAACTACACTCCTAGGAGAACGACCAAAAGGTGCCCTGGGCAGCAATAGTACCTCGGTGACAAGTCGGCTGGAGGACGATGTATTGAATCGCGACGCAATTTGTGTGTTCCATCGTCATTAACAGGCTCTGAATGTTACAATTAACTGTCAGTTATGCGTCGTATTCGGAAAACTAGACTCACAGGAGAACGTCCATAAGGTGCCCGAGGCAGCAATAGACCCTTGGAGACAGGTCGGCTGTCGGACGATGTATTGAATCTCGACGCAATTTGTGTGTCCCATCGTCATTAAGAGGCTCTGAACGATACAATTAAATGTCAGTTTTGCGTCGGATTCGAAAATCTAGACTCACAGGAGAACGACCATAAGGTGCCCGAAGCAGCACTAGACCCTTGGAGACAAGTCGGCTGGAGGACGATGTATTGAATCGCGACGCAATTTGTGTGTTCCATCGTCATTAAGAGGCTCTGAACGTTACAATTAACTGTCAGTTTTGCGTCGGATTCGATAATCTAGACTCACAGGAGAACGACCATAAGGTGCCCGAGGCAGCACTAGACCCTTGGAGACAAGTCGGCTGTCGGACGATGTATTGAATCTCGACGCAATTTGTGTGTCCCATCGTCATTAAGATTCTCTGAACGTTACAATTAATTGTCAGTTTTGCGTCGGATTAGAAAATCTAGACTCACAGGAGAACGACCATAAGGTGCCCCAGGCAGCACTAGACCCTTGGAGACAAGTCGGCTGGAGGACGATGTATTGAATCGCGACGCAATTTGTGTGTTCCATCGTCATTAAGAGGCTCTGAACCTTAAAACTTAACTGTCAGTTTTGCGTCGGATTCGAGTATCTAGACTCACAGAAGAACGACCATAAGGTGCCCGAGGCAGCACTAGACCCTTGGAGACAAGTCGGGTGGAGGACGATGTATTGAATCGCGACGCAATTTGTGTGTTCCATCGTCATTAAGAGGCTCTGAACGTTACAATTAACTGTCAGTTTTGCGCCGGATTCGAAAAACTACACTCCTAGGAGAACGACCAAAAGGTGCCGGGGGCAGCAATAGTACCTCGCAGACAAGTCGGCAGGAAGGCGATGTATTGATTCGCGACGCAATTTGTGTGTTCCATCGACATTAACAGGCTCTGAACGTTACAATTAACTGTCAGTTATGCGTCGTATTCGGAAAACTAGACTCACAGGAGAACGACCGTAAGGTGCCCGAGGCAGCACTAGACCCTTGGAGACAAGTCGGCTGGAGGACGATGTATTGAATCGCGACGCAATTTGTGTGTTCCATCGTCATTAAGAGGCTCTGCACGTTACAATTAACTGTCAGTTTTGCGCCGGATTCGAAAAACTACACTCCTAGGAGAACGACCAAAAGGTGCCCGGGGCAGCAATAGTACCTCGGTGACAAGTCGGCTGGAGGACGATGTATTGAATCGCGACGCAATTTGTGTGTTCCATCGTCATTAACAGGCTCTGAATGTTACAATTAACTGTCAGTTATGCGTCGTATTCGGAAAACTAGACTCACAGGAGAACGTCCATAAGGTGCCCGAGGCAGCAATAGACCCTTGGAGACAGGTCGGCTGTCGGACGATGTATTGAATCTCGACGCAATTTGTGTGTCCCATCGTCATTAAGAGGCTCTGAACGTTACAATTAACTGTCAGTTTTGCGTCGGATTCGAAAATCTAGACTCACAGGAGAACGACCATAAGGTGCCCGAGGCAGCACTAGACCCTTGGAGACAAGTCGGCTGGAGGACGATGTATTGAATCGCGACGCAATTTGTGTGTTCCATCGTCATTAAGAGGCTCTGAACGTTACAATTAACTGTCAGTTTTGCGTCGGATTCGAAAAACTAGACTCACAGGAGAACGACCATAAGGTGCCCGAGGCAGCAATAGACCCTTGGCGACAAGTCGGCTGGAGGACGATGTATTGAATCGCGACGCAATTTGTGTGTTCCATCGTCATTAAGAGGCTCTGAACCTTACAATTAACTGTCAGTTTTGCGTCGGATTCGAATATCTAGACTCACAGAAGAACGACCATAAGGTGCCCGAGGCAGCACTAGACCCTTGGAGACAAGTCGGCTGGAGGACGATGTATTGAATCGCGACGCAATTTGTGTGTTCCATCGTCATTAAGAGGCTCTGAACGTTACAATTAACTGTCAGTTTGGCGCCGGATTCGAAAAACTACACTCCTAGGAGAACGACCAAGAAGGTGCCGGGGGCAGCAATAGTACCTCGCAGACAAGTCGGCTGGAGGACGATCTATTGAATCGCGACGCAATTTGTGTGTTCCATCGTCATTAAGAGGCTCTGAACGTTACAATTAACTGTCAGTTATGCGTCGTATTCGGAAAACTAGACTCACAGCAGAACGACCAAAAGGTGCCCGAGGCAGCAATAGACCTTTGGAGACAGGTCGGCTGTCGGACGATGTATTGAATCTCGACGCAATTTGTGTGTTCCATCGTCATTAAGAGGCTCTGAACGTTACAATTAACTGTCAGTTTTGCGTCGGATTCGAAAAACTAGACTCACAGGAGAACGACGATAAGGTGCCCGAGGCAGCTGTAGACCCTTGGAGACAAGTCGGCTGGAGGACGATGTAATGAATCGCGACGCAATTTGTGTGTTCCATCGTCATTAAGAGGCTCTGAACGTTACAATTAACTGTCAGTTTTGCGTCGGATTCGAAAATCTAGACTCACAGGAGAACGACCATAAGGTGCCCGAGGCAGCACTAGACCCTTGGAGACAAGCTGGCTGGAGGACGGTGTATTGAATCGCGACGCAATTTGTGTGTTCCATCGTCATTAAGAGGCTCTGAACCCTACAATTAACTGTCAGTTTTGCGTCGGATTCGAATATCTAGACTCACAGAAGAACGACCATAAGGTGTCCGAGGCAGCACTAGACCCTTGGAGACAAGTCGGCTGGAAGACGATGTATTGAATCGCGACGCAATTTGTGTGTTCCATCGTCATTAAGAGGCTCTGAACGTTACAATTAACTGTCAGTTTTGCGTCGGATTCGAATATCTAGACTCACAGAAAAACGACCATAAGGTGCCCGAGGCAGCACTAGACGCTTGGAGACAAGTCGGCTGGAGGACGATGTATTGAATCGCGACGCAATTTGTGTGTTCCATCGTCATTAAGAGGCTCTGAACGTTACAATTAACTGTCAGTTTTGCGTCGGATTCGAAAAACTACACTCCTAGGAGAACGACCAAAAGGTGCCGGGGGCAGCAATAGTACCTCGCAGACAAGTCGGCTGGAGGGCGATGTATTGAATCGCGACGCAATTTGTGTGTTCCATCGTCATTAACAGGCTCTGAACGTTACAATTAACTGTCAGTTATGCGTCGTATTCGGAAAACTAGATACACAGGAGAACGACCATAAGGTGCCCGAGGCAGCAATAGACCCTTGGAGACAAGTCGGCTGGAGGACGATGTATTGAATCGCGACGCAATTTGTGTGTTCCATCGTCATTAAGAGGCTCTGAACCTTACAATTAACTGTCAGTTTTGCGTCAGATTCGAATATCTAGACTCACAGAAGAACGACCATAAGGTGCCCGTGGCAGCACTAGACCCTTGGAGACAAGTCGGCTGGAGGACGATGTATTGAATCGCGACGCAATTTGTGTGTTCCATCGTCATTAAGAGGCTCTGAACGTTACAATTAACTGTCAGTTTGGCGCCGGATTCGAAAAACTACACTCCTAGGAGAACGACCAAAAAGGTTCCCGGGGCAGCAATAGTACCTCGGAGACAAGTCGGCTGGAGGACGATGTATTGAATCGCGACGCTATTTGTGTGTCCCATCGTCATTAACAGGCTCTGAACGTTGCAATTAACTGTCAGTTATGCGTCGTATTCGGAAAACTAGACTCACAGGAGAACGACCATAAGGTGCCCGAGGCAGCAATAGACCCTTGGAGACAGGTCGGCTGTCGGACGATGTATCGAATCTCGACGCAATTTGTGTGTCCCATCGTCATTAAGAGGCTCTGAACGTTACAATTAACTGTCAGTTTTGCGTCGGATTCGAAATACTAGACTCACAGGAGAACGACGATAAGGTGCCCGACGCAGCTCTAGACCCTTGGAGACAAGTCGGCTGGAGGACGATGTATTGAATCGCGACGCAATTTGAGTGTTCCATCGTCATTAAGAGGCTCTGAACGTTACAATTTACTGTCAGTTTTGCGTCGGATTCGAAAATCTAGACTCACAGGAGAACGACCATAAGGTGCCCGAGGCAGCACTAGACCCTTGGAGACAAGTCGGCTGGAGGACTATGTATTGAATCGCGACGTAATTTGTGTGTTCCATCGTCATTAAGAGGCTCTGAACGTTACAATTAACTGTCAGTTTTGCGTCGGATTCGAAAATCTAGACTCACAGGAGAACGACCATAAGGTGACCGAGGCAGCAATAGACCCTTGGAGACAAGTCGGCTGGAGGACGATGTATTGAATCGCGACGCAATTTGTGTGTTCCATCGTCATTAACAGGCTCTGAACGTTACAATTAACTGTCAGTTTTGCGTCGGATTCGAAAATCTAGACTCACAGGAGAACGACGATAAGGTGCCCGAGGCAGCACTAGACCCTTGGAGACAAGTCGGCTGTCGGACGATGTATTGAATCGCGACGCAATTTGTGTGTTCCATCGTTATTAAGAGGCTCTGAACGTTACAATTAACTGTCAGTTTTGCGTCGGATTCGAAAATATAGACTCACAGGAGAACGACCATAAGGTGCCCGAGGCAGCAATAGACCTTTGGAGACAAGTCGGCTGGAGGACGATGTATTGAATCGCGACGCAATTTGTGTGTTCCATCGTCATTAAGAGGCTCTGAACGTTACAATTAACTGTCAGTTTTGCGTCGGATTCGAAAAACTAGACTCATAGGAGAACGACCATAAGGTGCCCGAGGCAGCAATAGACCCTTGGAGACAAGTCGGCTGGAGGACGATGTATTGAATGGCGACGCAAATTGTGTGTTCCATCGTCATTAAGAGGCTCTGAACGTTACAATTAACTGTCAGTTTTGCGTCGGATTCGAAAATCTAGACTCACAGAAGAACGACGATAAGGTGCCCGAGGCAGCACTAGACCCTTGGAGACAAGTCGGCTGGAGGACGATGTATTGAATCGCGACGCAATTTGTGTGTTCCATCGTCATTAAGAGGCTCTGAACGTTACAATTAACTGTCAGTTTTGCGCCGGATTCGAAAAACTACACTCCTAGGAGAACGACCAAAAGGTGCCCTGGGCAGCAATAGTACCTCGGTGACAAGTCGGCTGGAGGACGATGTATTGAATCGCGACGCAATTTGTGTGTTCCATCGTCATTAACAGGCTCTGAATGTTACAATTAACTGTCAGTTATGCGTCGTATTCGGAAAACTAGACTCACAGGAGAACGTCCATAAGTTGCCCGAGGCAGCAATAGACCCTTGGAGACAAGTCGGCTGGAGGACGATGTATTGAATCGCGACGCAATTTGTGTGTTCCATCGTCATTAAGAGGCTCTGAACGTTACAATTAACTGTCAGTTTTGCGTCGGATTCGAAAATCTAGACTCACGGGAGAACGACGATAAGGTGCCCGAGGCAGCACTAGACCCTTGGAGACAAGTCGGCTGTCGGACGATGTATTGAATCGCGACGCAATTTGTGTGTTCCGTCGTCATTAAGAGGCTCTGAACGTTACAATTAACTGTCAGTTTGGCGTCGGATTCGAAAAACTAGACTCACAGGAGAACGACCATAACGTGCCCGAGGCAGCAATAGACCCTTGGAGACAAGTCGGCCGGAGGACTATGTATTGAATCGCGACGCAATTTGTGTGTTCCATCGTCATTAAGAGGCTCTGAACGTTACAATTAACTGTCAGTTTTGCGTCGGATTCGAAAACCTAGACTCACAGGAGAACGACGATAAGGTGCCCGAGGCAGCACTAGACCCTTGGAGACAAGTCGGCTGTCGGACGATGTATTGAATCGCTACGCAATTTGTGTGTTCCATCGTCATTAAGAGGCTCTGAGCCTTACAATTAACTGTCAGTTTTGCGTCGGATTCGAATATCTAGACTCACAGAAGAACGACCATAAGGTGCCCGAGGCAGCACTACACCCTTGGAGACAAGTCGGCTGGAGGACGATGTATTGAATCGCGACGCAATTTGTGTGTTCCATCGTCATTAAGAGGCACTGAACGTTACAATTAACTGTCAGTTTTACGCCGGATTCGAAAAACTACACTCCTAGGAGAACGACCAAAAAGGTGCCGGGGGCAGCAATAGTACCTCGGAGACAAGTCGGCTGGAGGACGATGTATTGAATCGCGACGCAATTTGTGTGTTCCATCGTCATTAAGAGGCTCTGAAAGTTACAATTAACTGTCAGTTTTTCGTCGGATTCGAAAAACTAGACTCACAGGAGAACGACCATAAGGTGCCCGAGGCAGCAATAGACCCTTGGAGACAAGTCGGCTGGAGGACGATGTATTGAATCGCGACGCAATTTGTGTGTTCCATCGTCATTAAGAGGCTCTGTACGTTACAATTAACTGTCAGTTTTGCGCCGGATTCGAAAAACTACACTCCTAGGAGAACGACCAAGAAGGTGCCGGGGGCAGCAATAGTACCTCGGAGACAAGTCGGCTGGAGGACGATGTATTGAATCGCGACGCAATTTGTGTGTTCCATCGTCATTAAGATGCTCTGAACGTTACAATTAACTGTCAGTTATGCGTCGTATTCGGAAAACTAGACTCACAGCAGAACGACCATAAGGTGCCCGAGGCAGCAATAGACCCTTGGAGACAGGTCGGCTGTCGGACGATGTATTGAATCTCGACGCAATTTGTGTGTTCCATCGTCATTAAGAGGCTCTGAACGTTACAATTAACTGTCAGTTTTGCGTCGGATTCGAATATCTAGACTCACAGAAGAACGACCATAAGGTGCCCG
The DNA here is from genome assembly GCF_023898315.1 of Schistocerca nitens. Lineage (NCBI taxonomy): Eukaryota > Metazoa > Arthropoda > Insecta > Orthoptera > Acrididae > Schistocerca > Schistocerca nitens. Next base: position 4,230,960 of record NC_064624.1, read on the forward strand.
AGCAGCACTAGACCCTTGGAGACAAGTCGGCTGGAGAACGATGTATTGAATCGCGACGCAATTTGTGTGTTCCATCGTCATTAAGAGGCTCTGAACGTTACAATTAACTGTCAGTTTGGCGCCGGATTCGAAAAACTACACTCCTAGGAGAACGACCAAGAAGGTGCCGGGGGCAGCAATAGTACCTCGCAGACAAGTCGGCTGGAGGACGATCTATTGAATCGCGACGCAATTTGTGTGTTCCATCGTCATTAAGAGGCTCTGAACGTTACAATTAACTGTCAGTTATGCGTCGTATTCGGAAAACTAGACTCACAGGAGAACGACCATAAGGTGCCCGAGGCAGCACTAGACCCTTGGAGACAAGCTGGCTGGAGGACGGTGTATTGAATCGCGACGCAATTTGTGTGTTCCGTCGTCATTAAGAGGCTCTGAACGTTACAATTAACTGTCAGTTTTGCGTCGGATTCGAAAAACTAGACTCACAGGAGAACGACCATAAGGTGCCCGAGGCAGCAATAGACCCTTGGAGACAAGTCGGCTGGAGGACGATGTATTGAATCGCGACGCAATTTGTGTGTTCCATCGTCATTAAGAGGCTCTGAACGTTACAATTAACTGTCAGTTTTGCGTCGGATTCGAAAATCTAGACTCACAGGAGAACGACGATTAGGTGCCCGAGGCAGCACTAGACCCTTGGAGACAAGTCGGCTGTCGGACGATGTATTGAATCGCGACGCAATTTGTGTGTTCCATCGTCATTAAGAGGCTCTGAACCTTACAATTAACTGTCAGTTTTGCGTCGGATTCGAAAAACTAGACTCACAGGAGAACGACCATAAGGAGCCCGAGGCAGCAATAGACCCTTGGAGACAAGTCGGCTGGAGGACGATGTATTGAATCGCGACGCAATTTGTGTGTTCCATCGTCATTAAGAGGCTCTGAACGTTACAATTGACTGTCAGTTTTGCGTCGGATTCGAAAATCTAGACTCACAGGAGAACGACGATAAGGTGCCCGAGGCAGCACTAGACCCTTGGAGGCAAGTCGGCTGTCGGACGATGTATTGAATCGCGACGCAATTTGTGTGTTCCATCGTCATTAAGAGGCTCTGAACCCTACAATTAACTGTCAGTTTTGCGTCGGATTCGAATATCTAGACTCACAGAAGAACGACCATAAGGTGTCCGAGGCAGCACTAGACCCTTGGAGACAAGTCGGCTGGAAGACGATGTATTGAATCGCGACGCAATTTGTGTGTTCCATCGTCATTAAGAGGCTCTGAACCTTACAATTAACTGTCAGTTTTGCGTCGGATTCGAATATCTAGACTCACAGAAAAACGACCATAAGGTGCCCGAGGCAGCACTAGACCCTTGGAGACAAGTCGGCTGGAGGACGATGTATTGAATCGCGACGCAATTTGTGTGTTCCATCGTCATTAAGAGGCTCTGAACGTTACAATTAACTGTCAGTTTTGCGTCGGATTCGAAAAACTACACTCCTAGGAGAACGACCAAAAGGTGCCGGGGGCAGCAATAGTACCTCGCAGACAAGTCGGCTGGAGGGCGATGTATTGAATCGCGACGCAATTTGTGTGTTCCATCGTCATTAACAGGCTCTGAACGTTACAATTAACTGTCAGTTATGCGTCGTATTCGGAAAACTAGACTCACAGGAGAACGACCATAAGGTGCCCGAGGCAGCAATAGACCCTTGGAGACAAGTCGGCTGGAGGACGATGTATTGAATCGCGACGCAATTTGTGTGTTCCATCGTCATTAACAGGCTCTGAACGTTACAATTAACTGTCGGTTTTGCGTCGGATTCGAAAAACTAGACTCACAGGAGAACGACCATAAGGTGCCCGAGGCAGCACTAGACCCTTGGAGACAAGTCGGCTGGAGGACGATGTATTGAATCGCGACGCAATTTGTGTGTTCCATCGTCATTAAGAGGCTCTGAACGTTACAATTAACTGTCAGTTTTGCGCCGGATTCGAAAAACTACACTCCTAGGAGAACGACCAAAAGGTGCCCGGGGCAGCAATAGTACCTCGGTGACAAGTCGGCTGGAGGACGATGTATTGAATCGCGACGCAATTTGTGTGTTCCATCGTCATTAACAGGCTCTGAATGTTACAATTAACTGTCAGTTATGCGTCGTATTCGGAAAACTAGACTCACAGGAGAACGTCCATAAGGTGCCCGGGGCAGCAATAGACCCTTGGAGACAGGTCGGCTGTCGGACGATGTATTGAATCTCGACGCAATTTGTGTGTCCCATCGTCATTAAAAGGCTCTGAACGTTACAATTAACTGTCAGTTTTGCGTCGGATTCGAAAATCTAGACTCACAGGAGAACGACGATAAGGTGCCCGAGGCAGCACTAGACCCTTGGAGACAAGTCGGCTGTCGGACGATGTATTGAATCGCGACGCAATTTGTGTGTTCCATCGTCATTAAGAGGCTCTGAACCTTACAATTAACTGTCAGTTTTGCGTCGGATTCGAATATCTAGACTCACAGAAGAACGACCATAAGGTGCCCGTGGCAGCACTAGACCCTTGGAGACAAGTCGGCTGGAGGACGATGTATTGAATCGCGACGCAATTTGTGTGTTCCATCGTCATTAACAGGCTCTGAACGTTACAATTAACTGTCAGCTTTGCGCCGGATTCGAAAAACTACACTCCTAGGAGAACGACCAAAAAGGTTCCCGGGGCAGCAATAGTACCTCGGAGACAAGTCGGCTGGAGGACGATGTATTGAATCGCGACGCTATTTGTGTGTCCCATCGTCATTAACAGGCTCTGAACGTTGCAATTAACTGTCAGTTATGCGTCGTATTCGGAAAACTAGACTCACAGGAGAACGACCATAAGGTGCCCGAGGCAGCAATAGACCCTTGGAGACAGGTCGGCTGTCGGACGATGTATCGAATCTCGACGCAATTTGTGTGTCCCATCGTCATTAAGAGGCTCTGAACGTTACAATTAACTGTCAGTTTTGCGTCGGATTCGAAAAACTAGACTCACAGGAGAACGACGATAAGGTGCCCGACGCAGCTCTAGACCCTTGGAGACAAGTCGGCTGGAGGACGATGTATTGAATCGCGACGCAATTTGAGTGTTCCATCGTCATTAAGAGGCTCTGAACGTTACAATTTACTGTCAGTTTTGCGTCGGATTCGAAAATCTAGACTCACAGGAGAACGACCATAAGGTGCCCGAGGCAGCACTAGACCCTTGGAGACAAGTCGGCTGGAGGACTATGTATTGAATCGCGACGCAATTTGTGTGTTCCATCGTCATTAAGAGGCTCTGAACGTTACAATTAACTGTCAGTTTTGCGTCGGATTCGAAAATCTAGACTCACAGGAGAACGACCATAAGGTGACCGAGGCAGCAATAGACCCTTGGAGACAAGTCGGCTGGAGGACGATGTATTGAATCGCGACGCAATTTGTGTGTTCCATCGTCATTAACAGGCTCTGAACGTTACAATTAACTGTCAGTTTTGCGTCGGATTCGAAAATCTAGACTCACAGGAGAACGACGATAAGGTGCCCGAGGCAGCACTAGACCCTTGGAGACAAGTCGGCTGTCGGACGATGTATTGAATCGCGACGCAATTTGTGTGTTCCATCGTCATTAAGAGGCTCTGAACCTTACAATTAACTGTCAGTTTTGCGTCGGATTCGAAAATCTAGACTCACAGGAGAACGACCATAAGGTGCCCGAGGCAGCAATAGACCCTTGGAGACAAGTCGGCTGGAGGACGATGTATTGAATCGCGACGCAATTTGTGTGTTCCATCGTCATTAAGAGGCTCTGAACGTTACAATTAACTGTCAGTTTTGCGTCGGATTCGAAAAACTAGACTCACAGGAGAACGACCATAAGGTGCCCGAGGCAGCAATAGACCCTTGGAGACAAGTCGGCTGGAGGACGATGTATTGAATGGCGACGCAATTTGTGTGTTCCATCGTCATTAAGAGGCTCTGAACGTTACAATTAACTGTCAGTTTTGCGTCGGATTCGAAAATCTAGACTCACAGAAGAACGACGATAAGGTGCCCGAGGCAGCACTAGACCCTTGGAGACAAGTCGGCTGGAGGACGATGTATTGAATCGCGACGCAATTTGTGTGTTCCATCGTCATTAGGAGGCTCTGAACGTTGCAATTAACTGTCAGTTTTGCGCCGGATTCGAAAAACTACACTCCTAGGAGAACGACCAAAAGGTGCCCTGGGCAGCAATAGTACCTCGGTGACAAGTCGGCTGGAGGACGATGTATTGAATCGCGACGCAATTTGTGTGTTCCATCGTCATTAACAGGCTCTGAATGTTACAATTAACTGTCAGTTATGCGTCGTATTCGGAAAACTAGACTCACAGGAGAACGTCCATAAGGTGCCCGAGGCAGCAATAGACCCTTGGAGACAAGTCGGCTGGAGGACGATGTATTGAATCGCGACGCAATTTGTGTGTTCCATCGTCATTAAGAGGCTCTGAACGTTACAATTAACTGTCAGTTTTGCGTCGGATTCGAAAATCTAGACTCACAGGAGAACGACGATAAGGGGCCCGAGGCAGCACTAGACCCTTGGAGACAAGTCGGCTGTCGGACGATGTATTGAATCGCGACGCAATTTGTGTGTTCCGTCGTCATTAAGAGGCTCTGAACGTTACAATTAACTGTCAGTTTTGCGTCGGATTCGAAAAACTAGACTCACAGGAGAACGACCATAACGTGCCCGAGGCAGCAATAGACCCTTGGAGACAAGTCGGCTGGAGGACTATGTATTGAATCGCGACGCAATTTGTGTGTTCCATCGTCATTAAGAGGCTCTGAACGTTACAATTAACTGTCAGTTTTGCGTCGGATTCGAAAACCTAGACTCACAGGAGAACGACGATAAGGTACCCGAGGCAGCACTAGACCCTTGGAGACAAGTCGGCTGTCGGACGATGTATTGAATCGCTACGCAATTTGTGTGTTCCATCGTCATTAAGAGGCTCTGAGCCTTACAATTAACTGTCAGTTTTGCGTCGGATTCGAATATCTAGACTCACAGAAGAACGACCATAAGGTGCCCGAGGCAGCACTACACCCTTGGAGACAAGTCGGCTGGAGGACGATGTATTGAATCGCGAAACAATTTGTGTGTTCCATCGTCATTAAGGGGCACTGAACGTTACAATTAACTGTCAGTTTTACGCCGGATTCGAAAAACTACACTCCTAGGAGAACGACCAAAAAGGTGCCGGGGGCAGCAATAGTACCTCGGAGACAAGTCGGCTGGAGGACGATGTATTGAATCGCGACGCAATTTGTGTGTTCCATCGTCATTAAGAGGCTCTGAAAGTTACAATTAACTGTCAGTTTTTCGTCGGATTCGAAAAACTAGACTCACAGGAGAACGACCATAAGGTGCCCGAGGCAGCAATAGACCCTTGGAGACAAGTCGGCTGGAGGACGATGTATTGAATCGCGACGCAATTTGTGTGTTCCATCGTCATTAAGAGGCTCTGAACGTTACAATTAACTGTCAGTTTTGCGCCGGATTCGAAAAACTACACTCCTAGGAGAACGACCAAGAAGGTGCCGGGGGCAGCAATAGTACCTCGGAGACAAGTCGGCTGGAGGACGATGTATTGAATCGCGACGCAATTTGTGTGTTCCATCGTCATTAAGATGCTCTGAACGTTACAATTAACTGTCAGTTATGCGTCGTATTCGGAAAACTAGACTCACAGCAGAACGACCATAAGGTGCCCGAGGCAGCAATAGACCCTTGGAGACAGGTCGGCTGTCGGACGATGTATTGAATCTCGACGCAATTTGTGTGTTCCATCGTCATTAAGAGACTCTGAACGTTACAATTAACTGTCAGTTTTGCGTCGGATTCGAATATCTAGACTCACAGAAGAACGACCATAAGGTGCCCGAGCAGCACTAGACCCTTGGAGACAAGTCGGCTGGAGGACGATGTATTGAATCGCGACGCAATTTGTGTGTTCCATCGTCATTAAGAGGCTCTGAACGTTACAATTAACTGTCAGTTTTGCGCCGGATTCGAAAAACTACACTCCTAGGAGAACGACCAAAAAGGTGCCGGGGGCAGCAATAGTACCTCGGAGACAAGTCGGCTGGAGGACGATGTATTGAATCGCGACGCAATTTGTGTGTTCCATCGTTATTAAGAGGCTCTGAACGTTACAATTAACTGTCAGTTTTGCATCGGATTCGAAAAACTAGACTCACAGGAGAACGACCATAAGGTGCCCGAGGCAGCAATAGACCCTTGGAGACAAGTCGGCTGGAGGACGATGTATTTAATCGCGACGCAATTTGTGTGTTCCATCGTCATTAAGAGGCTCTGAACGTTACAATTAACTGTCAGTTTTGCGTCGGATTCGAAAAACTAGACTCTCAGGAGAACGACGATAATGTGCCCGAGGCAGCTATAGACCCTTGGAGACAAGTCGGCTGGAGGACGATGTATTGAATCGCGACGCAATTTGTGTGTTCCATCGTCATTAAGAGACTCTGAACGTTACAATTAACTGTCAGTTTTGCGTCGGATTCGAAAATCTAGACTCACTGGAAAACGACCATAAGGTGCCCGAGGCAGCACTAGACCCTTGGAGACAAGCTGGCTGGAGGACGGTGTATTGAATCGCGACGCAATTTGTGTGTTCCATCGTCATTAAGAGGCTCTGAACGTTACAATAAACTGTCAGTTTTGCGTCGGATTCGAAAAACTAGACTCACAGGAGAACGACCATAAGGTGCCCGAGGCAGCAATAGACCCTTGGAGACAAGTCGGCTGTCGGACGATGTATTGAATCGCGAAGCAATTTGTGTGTTCCATCGTCATTAAGAGGCTCTGAACGTTACAATTAACTGTCAGTTTTGCGTCGGATTCGAAAATCTAGACTCACAGGAGAACGACGATAAGGTGCCCGAGGCAGCACTAGACCCTTGGAGACAAGTCGGCTGTCGGACGATGTATTGAATCGCGACGCAATTTGTGTGTTCCATCGTCATTAAGAGGCTCTGAACCTTACAATTAACTGTCAGTTTTGCGTCGGATTCGAATATCTAGACTCACAGAAAAACGACGATAAGGTGCCCGAGGCAGCACTAGACCCTTGGAGACAAGTCGGCTGTCGGACGATGTATTGAATCGCGAAGCAATTTGTGTGTTCCATCGTCATTAAGAGGCTCTGAACGTTACAATTAACTGTCAGTTTTGCGTCGGATTCGAAAATCTAGACTCACAGGAGAACGACGATAAGGTGCCCGAGGCAGCACTAGACCCTTGGAGACAAGTCGGCTGGAGAACGATGTATTGAATCGCGACGCAATTTGTGTGTTCCATCGTCATTAAGAGGCTCTGAACGTTACAATAAACTGTCAGTTTTGCGCCGGATTCGAAAAACTACACTCCTAGGAGAACGACCAAAAGGTGCCGGGGGCAGCAATAGTACCTCGCAGACAAGTCGGCTGGAGGGCGATGTATTGAATCGCGACGCAATTTGTGTGTTCCATCGTCATTAACAGGCTCTGAACGTTACAATTAACTGTCAGTTATGCGTCGTATTCGGAAAACTAGACTCACAGGAGAACGACCATAAGGTGCCCGAGGCAGCAATAGACCCTTGGAGACAAGTCGGCTGGAGGACGATGTATTGAATCGCGACGCAATTTGTGTGTTCCATCGTCATTAACAGGCTCTGAACGTTACAATTAAGTGTCGGTTTTGCGTCGGATTCGAAAAACTAGACTCACAGGAGAACGACCATAAGGTGCCCGAGGCAGCACTAGACCCTTGGAGACAAGTCGGCTGGAGGACGATGTATTGAATCGCGACGCAATTTGTGTGTTCCATCGTCATTAAGAGGCTCTGAACGTTACAATTAACTGTCAGTTTTGCGCCGGATTCGAAAAACTACACTCCTAGGAGAACGACCAAAAGGTGCCCTGGGCAGCAATAGTACCTCGGTGACAAGTCGGCTGGAGGACGATGTATTGAATCGCGACGCAATTTGTGTGTTCCATCGTCATTAAGAGGCTCTGAACGTTACAATTAACTGTCAGTTTTGCGTCGGATTCGAAAATCTAGACTCACAGGAGAACGACGATAAGGTGCCCGAGGCAGCACTAGACCCTTGGAGACAAGTCGGCTGGAGAACGATGTATTGAATCGCGACGCAATTTGTGTGTTCCATCGTCATTAAGAGGCTCTGAACGTTACAATAAACTGTCAGTTTTGCGCCGGATTCGAAAAACTACACTCCTAGGAGAACGACCAAAAGGTGCCGGGGGCAGCAATAGTACCTCGCAGACAAGTCGGCTGGAGGGCGATGTATTGTATCGCGACGCAATTTGTGTGTTCCATCGTCATTAACAGGCTCTGAACGTTACAATTAACTGTCAGTTATGCGTCGGATTCGGAAAACTAGACTCACAGGAGAACGACCATAAGGTGCCCGAGGCAGCAATAGACCCTTGGAGACAAGTCGGCTGGAGGACGATGTATTGAATCGCGACGCAATTTGTGTGTTCCATCGTCATTAAGAGGCTCTGAACGTTACAATTAACTGTCAGTTTTGCGCCGGATTCGAAAAACTACACTCCTAGGAGAACGACCAAAAGGTGCCCTGGGCAGCAATAGTACCTCGGTGACAAGTCGGCTGGAGGACGATGTATTGAATCGCGACGCAATTTGTGTGTTCCATCGTCATTAAGAGGCTCTGAACGTTACAATTAACTGTCAGTTTTGCGTCGGATTCGAAAATCTAGACTCACAGGAGAACGACGATAAGGTGCCCGAGGCAGCACTAGACCCTTGGAGACAAGTCGGCTGGAGAACGATGTATTGAATCGCGACGCAATTTGTGTGTTCCATCGTCATTAAGAGGCTCTGAACGTTACAATAAACTGTCAGTTTTGCGCCGGATTCGAAAAACTACACTCCTAGGAGAACGACCAAAAGGTGCCGGGGGCAGCAATAGTACCTCGCAGACAAGTCGGCTGGAGGGCGATGTATTGAATCGCGACGCAATTTGTGTGTTCCATCGTCATTAACAGGCTCTGAACGTTACAATTAACTGTCAGTTATGCGTCGTATTCGGAAAACTAGACTCACAGGAGAACGACCATAAGGTGCCCGAGGCAGCAATAGACCCTTGGAGACAAGTCGGCTGGAGGACGATGTATTGAATCGCGACGCAATTTGTGTGTTCCATCGTCATTAACAGGCTCTGAACGTTACAATTAAGTGTCGGTTTTGCGTCGGATTCGAAAAACTAGACTCACAGGAGAGCGACCATAAGGTGCCCGAGGCAGCACTAGACCCTTGGAGACAAGTCGGCTGGAGGACGATGTATTGAATCGCGACGCAATTTGTGTGTTCCATCGTCATTAAGAGGCTCTGAACGTTACAATTAACTGTCAGTTTTGCGCCGGATTCGAAAAACTACACTCCTAGGAGAACGACCAAAAGGTGCCCTGGGCAGCAATAGTACCTCGGTGACAAGTCGGCTGGAGGACGATGTATTGAATCGCGACGCAATTTGTGTGTTCCATCGTCATTAACAGGCTCTGAATGTTACAATTAACTGTCAGTTATGCGTCGTATTCGGAAAACTAGACTCACAGGAGAACGACGATAAGGTGCCCGAGGCAGCAATAGACCCTTGGAGACAGGTCGGCTGTCGGACGATGTATTGAATCTCGACGTAATTTGTGTGTCCCATGGTCATTAAGAGGCTCTGAACGTTACAATTGACTGTCAGTTTTGCGTCGGATTCGATAATCTAGAGTCACAGGAGAACGACCATAAGGTGCCCGAGGTAGCACTAGACCCTTGGAGACAAGTCGGCTGGAGGACGATGTATTGAATCGCGACGCAATTTGTGTGTTCCATCGTCATTAAGAGGCTCTGAACGTTACAATTAACTGTCAGTTTTGCGTCGGATTCGAAAAACTAGACTCACAGGAGAATGACCATAAGGTGCCCGAGGCAGCAATAGACCCTTGGAGACAAGTCGGCTGGAGGACGATGTATTGAATCGCGACGCAATTTGTGTGTTCCATCGTCATTAAGAGGCTCTGAACGTTACAATTAACTGTCAGTTTTGCGTCGGATTCGAAAAACTAGACTCTCAGGAGAACGACGATAATGTGCCCGAGGTAGCTATAGACCCTTGGAGACAAGTCGGCTGGAGGACGATGTATTGAATCGCGACGCAATTTGTGTGTTCCATCGTCATTAAGAGACTCTGAACGTTACAATTAACTGTCAGTTTTGCGTCGGATTCGAAAATCTAGACTCACAGGAAAACGACCATAAGGTGCCCGAGGCAGCACTAGACCCTTGGAGACCAGCTGGCTGGAGGACGGTGTATTGAATCGCGACGCAATTTGTGTGTTCCATCGTCATTAAGAGGCTCTGAACGTTACAATAAACTGTCAGTTTTGCGTCGGATTCGAAAAACTAGACTCACAGGAGAACGACCATAAGGTGCCCGAGGCAGCAATAGACCCTTGGAGACAAGTCGGCTGGAGGACGATGTATTGAATCGCGACGCAATTTGTGTGTTCCATCGTCATTAAGAGGCTCTGAACGTTACAATTAACTGTCAGTTTTGCGTCGGATTCGAAAATCTAGACTCACAGGAGAACGACGATAAGGTGCCCGAGGCAGCACTAGACCCTTGGAGACAAGTCGGCTGGAGGACGATGTATTGAATCGCGACGCAATTTGTGTGTTCCATCGTCATTAAGAGGCTCTGAACCTTACAATTAACTGTCAGTTTTGCGTCGGATTCGAATATCTGGACTCACAGAAAAACGACCATAAGGTGCCCGAGGCAGCACTAGACCCTTGGAGACAAGTCGGCTGGAGGACGATGTATTGAATCGCGACGCAATTTGTGTGTTCCATCGTCATTAAGAGGCTCTGAACGTTACAATTGACTGTCAGTTTTGCGTCGGATTCGAAAATCTAGACTCACAGGAGAACGACGATAAGGTGCCCGAGGCAGCACTAGACCCTTGGAGACAAGTCGGCTGTCGGACGATGTATTGAATCGCGACGCAGTTTGTGTGTTCCATCGTAATTAAGAGGCTCTGAACCTTACAATTAAATGTCAGTTTTGCGTCGGATTCGAATATCTAGACTCACAGAAGAACGACCATAAGGTGCCCGAGGCAGCACTAGACCCTTGGAGACAAGTCGGCTGGAGGACGATGTATTGAATTGCGACGCAATTTGTGTGTTCCATCGTCATTAAGAGGCTCTGAACGTTACAATTAACTGTCAGTTTTGCGCCGGATTCGAAAAACTACACTCCTAGGAGAACGACCAAGAAGGTGCCGGGGGCAGCGATAGTACCTCGGAGACAAGTCGGCTGGAGGACGATGTATTGAATCGCGACGCAATTTGTGTGTTCCATCGTCATTAAGAGGCTCTGAACGTTACAATTAACTGTCAGTTATGCGTCGTATTCGGAAAACTAGACTCACAGCAGAACGACCATAAGGTGCCCGAGGCAGCAATAGACCCTTGGAGACAGGTCGGCTGTCGGACGATGTATTGAATCGCGACGCAATTTGTGTGATCCATCGTCATTAAGAGGCTCTGAACGTTACAATTAACTGTCAGTTTTGCGTCGGATTCGAATATCTAGACTCACAGAAGAACGACCATAAGGTGCCCGAGCAGCACTAGACCCTTGGAGACAAGTCGGCTGGAGGACGATGTATTGAATCGCGACGCAATTTGTGTGTTCCATTGTCATTAAGAGGCTCTGAACGTTACAATTAACTGTCAGTTTTGCGCCGGATTCGAAAAACTACACTCCTAGGAGAACGACCAAGAAGGTGCCGGGGGCAGCAATAGTACCTCGGAGACAAGTCGGCTGGAGGACGATGTATTGAATCGCGACGCAATTTGTGTGTTCCATCGTTATTAAGAGGCTCTGAACGTTACAATTAACTGTCAGTTTTGCGTCGGATTCGAAAAACTAGACTCTCAGGAGAACGACGATAATGTGCCCGAGGCAGCTATAGACCCTTGGAGACAAGTCGGCTGGAGGACGATGTATTGAATCGCGACGCAATTTGTGTGTTCCATCGTCATTAAGAGACTCTGAACGTTACAATTAACTGTCAGTTTTGCGTCGGATTCGAAAATCTAGACTCACAGGAAAACGACCATAAGGTCCCCGAGGCAGCACTAGACCCTTGGAGACAAGCTGGCTGGAGGACGGTGTATTGAATCGCGACGCAATTTGTGTGTTCCATCGTCATTAAGAGGCTCTGAACGTTACAATAAACTGTCAGTTTTGCGTCGGATTCGAAAAACTAGACTCACAGGAGAACGACCATAAGGTGCCCGAGGCAGCAATAGACCCTTGGAGACAAGTCGGCTGTCGGACGATGTATTGAATCGCGACGCAATTTGTGTGTTCCATCGTCATTAAGAGGCTCTGAACGTTACAATTAACTGTCAGTTTTGCGTCGGATTCGAAAATCTAGACTCACAGGAGAACGACGATAAGGTGCCCGAGGCAGCACTAGACCCTTGGAGACAAGTCGGCTGTCGGACGATGTATTGAATCGCGACGCAATTTGTGTGTTCCATCGTCATTAAGAGGCTCTGAACGTTACAATTAACTGTCAGTTTTGCGTCGGATTCGAAAAACTAGACTCACAGGAGAATGACCATAAGGTGCCCGAGGCAGCAATAGACCCTTGGAGACAAGTCGGCTGGAGGACGATGTATTGAATCGCGACGCAATTTGTGTGTTCCATCGTCATTAAGAGGCTCTGAACGTTACAATTAACTGTCAGTTTTGCGTCGGATTCGAAAAACTAGACTCACAGGAGAACGACGATAATGTGCCCGAGGTAGCTATAGACCCTTGGAGACAAGTCGGCTGGAGGACGATGTATTGAATCGCGACGCAATTTGTGTGTTCCATCGTCATTAAGAGACTCTGAACGTTACAATTAACTGTCAGTTTTGCGTCGGATTCGAAAATCTAGACTCACAGGAAAACGACCATAAGGTGCCCGAGGCAGCACTAGACCCTTGGAGACAAGCTGGCTGGAGGACGGTGTATTGAATCGCGACGCAATTTGTGTGTTCCATCGTCATTAAGAGGCTCTGAACGTTACAATAAACTGTCAGTTTTGCGTCGGATTCGAAAAACTAGACTCACAGGAGAACGACCATAAGGTGCCCGAGGCAGCAATAGACCCTTGGAGACAAGTCGGCTGGAGGACGATGTATTGAATCGCGACGCAATTTGTGTGTTCCATCGTCATTAAGAGGCTCTGAACGTTACAATTAACTGTCAGTTTTGCGTCGGATTCGAAAATCTAGACTCACAGGAGAACGACGATAAGGTGCCCGAGGCAGCACTAGACCCTTGGAGACAAGTCGGCTGGAGGACGATGTACTGAATCGCGACGCAATTTGTGTGTTCCATCGTCATTAAGAGGCTCTGAACCTTACAATTAACTGTCAGTTTTGCGTCGGATTCGAATATCTAGACTCACAGAAAAACGACCATAAGGTGCCCGAGGCAGCACTAGACCCTTGGAGACAAGTCGGCTGGAGGACGATGTATTGAATCGCGACGCAATTTGTGTGTTCCATCGTCATTAAGAGGCTCTGAACGTTACAATTGACTGTCAGTTTTGCGTCGGATTCGAAAATCTAGACTCACAGGAGAACGACGATAAGGTGCCCGAGGCAGCACTAGACCCTTGGAGACAAGTCGGCTGTCGGACGATGTATTGAATCGCGACGCAGTTTGTGTGTTCCATCGTCATTAAGAGGCTCTGAACCTTACAATTAACTGTCAGTTTTGCGTCGGATTCGAATATCTAGACTCACAGAAGAACGACCATAAGGTGCCCGAGGCAGCACTAGACCCTTGGAGACAAGTCGGCTGGAGGACGATGTATTGAATTGCGACGCAATTTGTGTGTTCCATCGTCATTAAGAGGCTCTGAACGTTACAATTAACTGTCAGTTTTGCGCCGGATTCGAAAAACTACACTCCTAGGAGAACGACCAAAAAGGTGCCGGGGGCAGCAATAGTACCTCGGAGACAAGTCGGCTGGAGGACGATGTATTGAATCGCGACGCAATTTGTGTGTTCCATCGTTATTAAGAGGCTCTGAACGTTACAATTAACTGTCAGTTTTGCGTCGGATTCGAAAAACTAGACTCACAGGAGAACGACCATAAGGTGCCCGAGGCAGCAATAGACCCTTGGAGACAAGTCGGCTGGAGGACGATGTATTTAATCGCGACGCAATTTGTGTGTTCCATCGTCATTAAAAGGCTCTGAACGTTACAATTAACTGTCAGTTTTGCGTCGGATTCGAAAAACTAGACTCACAGGAGAATGACCATAAGGTACCCGAGGCAGCAATAGACCCTTGGAGACAAGTCGGCTGGAGGACGATGTATTGAATCGCGACGCAATTTGTGTGTTCCATCGTCATTAAGAGGCTCTGAACGTTACAATTAACTGTCAGTTTTGCGTCGAATTCGAAAAACTAGACTCTCAGGAGAACGACGATAATGTGCCCGAGGCAGCTATAGACCCTTGGAGACAAGTCGGCTGGAGGACGATGTATTGAATCGCGACGCAATTTGTGTGTTCCATCGTCATTAAGAGACTCTGAACGTTACAATTAACTGTCAGTTTTGCGTCGGATTCGAAAATCTAGACTCACAGGAAAACGACCATAAGGTGCCCGAGGCAGCACTAGACCCTTGGAGACAAGCTGGCTGGAGGACGGTGTATTGAATCGCGACGCAATTTGTGTGTTCCATCGTCATTGAGAGGCTCTGAACGTTACAATAAACTGTCAGTTTTGCGTCGGATTCGAAAAACTGGACTCACAGGAGAACGACCATAAGGTGCCCGAGGCAGCAATACACCCTTGGAGACAAGTCGGCTGGAGGACGATGTATTGAATCTCGACGCAATTTGTGTGTCCCATCGTCATTAAGAGGCTCTGAACGTTACAATTAACTGTCAGTTTTGCGTCGGATTCGAAAATCTAGACTCACAGGAGAACGACGATAAGGTGCCCGAGGCAGCACTAGACCCTTGGAGACAAGTCGGCTGTCGGACGATGTATTGAATCGCGACGCAATTTGTGTGTTCCATCGTCATTAACAGGCTCTGAACCTTACAATTAACTGTCAGTTTTGCGTCGGATTCGAAAATCTAGACTCACAGGAGATCGACCATAAGGTGCCCGAGGCAGCAATAGACCCTTGGAGACAGGTCGGCCGGAGGACGATGTATTGAATCGCGACGCAATTTGTGTGTTCCATCGTCATTAAGAGGCTCTGAACGTTACAATTAACTGTCAGTTTTGCGACGGATTCGAAAAACTACACTCCTAGGAGAACGACCAAAAGGTTCCGGTGGCAGCAATAGTACCTCGCAGACAAGTCGGCTGGAGGGCGATGTACTGAATCGCGACGCAATTTGTGTGTTCCATCGTCATTAACAGGCTCTGAACGTTACAATTAACTGTCAGTTATGCGTCGTATTCGGAAAACTAGACTCACAGGAGAACGACCATAAGGTGCCCGAGGCAGCAATAGACCCTTGCAGACAAGTCGGCTGGAGGACGATGTATTGAATCGCGACGCAATTTTGTGTGTTCCATCGTCATTAAGAGGCTCTGAACGTTACAATTAACTGTCAGTTTTGCGCCGGATTCGAAAAACTTCACTCCTAGGAGAACGACCAAAAGGTGCCCTGGGCAGCAATAGTACCTCGGTGACAAGTCGGCTGGAGGACGATGTATTGAATCGCGACGCAATTTGTGTGTTCCATCGTCATTAACAGGCTCTGAATGTTACAATTAACTGTCAGTTATGCGTCGTATTCGGAAAACTAGACTCACAGGGGAACGACGATAAGGTGCCCGAGGCAGCAATAGACACTTGGAGACAGGTCGGCTGTCGGACGATGTATTGAATCTCGACGCAATTTGTGTGTCCCATCGTCATTAAGAGGCTCTGAACGTTACTATTAACTGTCAGTTTTGCGTCGGATTCGATAATCTTGAGTCACAGGAGAACGACCATAAGGTGCCCGAGGTAGCACTAGACCCTTGGAGACAAGTCGGCTGGAGGACGATGTATTGAATCGCGACGCAATTTGTGTGTTCCATCGTCATTAACAGGCTCTGAACGTTACAATTAACTGTCGGTTTTGCGTCGGATTCGAAAAACTAGACTCACAGGAGAACGACGATAAGGTGCCCGAGGCAGCACTAGACCCTTGGAGACAAGTCGGCTGGAGGACGATGTATTGAATCGCGACGCAATTTGTGCGTTTCATCGTCATTAAGAGGCTCTGAACGTTACAATTAACTGTCAGTTATGCGTCGTATTCGGAAAACTAGACTCACAGCAGAACGACCAAAAGGTGCCCGAGGCAGCAATAGACCCTTGGAGACAGGTCGGCTGTCGGACGATGTATTGAATCGCGACGCAATTAGTGTGTCCCAACGTCATTAAGAGGCTATGAACGTTACAATTAACTGTCAGTTTTGCGTCGGATTCGATAATCTAGAGTCACAGGAGAACGACCATAAGGTGCCCGAGGCAGCACTAGACCCTTGGAGACAAGTCGGCTGGAGGACGTATTGAATCGCGACGCAATTTGTGTGTTCCATCGTCATTAAGAGGCTCTGAACGTTACAATAAACTGTCAGTTTTGCGTCGGATTCGAAAAACTAGACTCACAGGAGAACGACCATAAGGTGCCCGAGGCAGCAATAGACCCTTGGAGACAAGTCGGCTGGTGGACGATGTATTGAATCGCGACGCAATTTGTGTGTTCCATCGTCATTAAGAGGCTCTGAACGTTACAATTAACTGTCAGTTTTGCGTCGGATTCGAAAATCTAGACTCACAGGAGAACGACGATAAGGTGCCCGAGGCAGCACTAGACCCTTGGAGACAAGTCGGCTGTCGGACGATGTATTGAATCGCGACGCAATTTGTGTGTTCCATCGTCATTAAGAGGCTCTGAGCCTTACAATTAACTGTCAGTTTTGCGTCGGATTCGAATATCTAGACTCACAGAACAACGACCATAAGGTGCCCGAGGCAGCACTAGACCCTTGGAGACAAGTCGGCTGGAGGACGATGTATTGAATCGCGACGCAATTTGTGTGTTCCATCGTCATTAAGAGGCACTGAACGTTACAATTAACTGTCAGTTTTGCGCCGGATTCGAAAAACTACACTCCTAGGAGAACGACCAAAAAGGTGCCGGGGCAGCAATAGTATCTCGGAGACAAGTCGGCTGGAGGACGATGTATTGAATCGCGACGCAATTTGTGTGTTCCATCGTCATTAAGAGGCTCTGAACGTTACAATTAACTGTCAGTTTTGCGTCGGATTCGAAAATCTAGACTCACAGGAGAACGACCATAAGGTGCCCGTGGCAGCACTAGATCCTTCGAGACAATTCGGCTTGAGGACTATGTATTGAATCTCGACGCAATTTGTGTGTTCCATCGTCATTAAGAGGCTCTGAACGTTACAATTAACTGTCAGTTTATGCTGGATTCGATAAACTAGACTCATAGGAGAACGACCAAAAGGTGCCCGGGGCAGCAATAGTACCTCTCAGACAAGTCGGCTGGAGGACGATGTATTGAATCGCGACGCAATTTGTGTGTTCCATCGTCATTAAGAGGCTCTGAACGTTACAATTAACTGTCAGTTTTGCGTCGGATTCGAAAATCTAGACTCACAGGAGAACGACCATAAGGTGCCCGAGGCAGCACTAGACCCTTGGAGACAAGCTGGCTGGAGGACGATGTATTGAATCGCGACGCAATTTGTGTGTTCCATCGTCATTAAGAGGCTCTGAACGTTACAATTAACTGTCAGTTTTGCGTCGGATTCGAAAAACTAGACTCACAGGAGAACGACCATAAGGTGCCCGAGGCAGCAATAGACCCTTGGTGACAAGTCGGCTGTCGGACGATGTATTGAATCGCGACGCAATTTGTGTGTTCCATCGTCATTAAGAGGCTCTGAACGTTACAATTAACTGTCAGTTTTGCGTCGGATTCGACAATCTAGACTCACAGGAGAACGAAGATAAGGTGCCCGAGGCAGCACTAGACCCTTGGAGACAACTCGGCTGTCGGACGATGTATTGAATCGCGACGCAATTTGTGTGTTCCATCGTCATTAAGAGGCTCTGAACGTTACAATTAACTGTCAGTTTTGCGTCGGATTCGAATATCTAGACTCACAGAAGAACGACCATAAGGTGCCCGAGCAGCACTAGACCCTTGGAGACAAGTCTGCTGGAGGACGATGTATTGAATCGCGACGCAATTTGTGTGTTCCATCGTCATTAAGAGGCTCTGAACGTTACAATTAACTGTCAGTTTTGCGCCGGATTCGAAAAACTACACTCCTAGGAGAACGACCAAAAAGGTGCCGGGGGCAGCAATAGTACCTCGGAGACAAGTCGGCTGGAGGACGATGTATTGAATCGCGACGCAATTTGTGTGATCCATCGTTATTAAGATGCTCTGAACGTTACAATTAACTGTCAGTTTTGCGTCGGATTCGAAAAACTAGACTCACAGGAGAACGACCATAAGATGCCCGAGGCAGCAATAGACCCTTGGAGACAAGTCGGCTGGAGGACGATGTATTGAATCGCGACGCAATTTGTATGTTCCATCGTCATTAAGAGGCTCTGAACGTTACAATAAACTGTCAGTTTTGCGTCGGACTCGAAAAACTAGACTCACAGGAGAACGACCATAAGGTGCCCGAGGCAGCAATATACCCTTGGAGACAAGTCGGCTGGAAGACGATGTATTGAATCGCGACGCAATTTGTGTGTTCCATCGTCATTAAGAGGCTCTGAACGTTACAATTAACTGTCAGTTTTGCGTCGGATTCGAAAATCTAGACTCACAGGAGAACGACGATATGGTGCCCGAGGCAGCACTAGACCCCTGGAGACAAGTCGGCTGTCGGACGATGTATTGAATCGCGACGCAATTTGTGTGTTCCATCGTCATTAACAGGCTCTGAACGTTACAATTAACTGTCGGTTTTGCGTCGGATTCGAAAAACTAGACTCACAGGAGAACGACGATAAGGTGCCCGAGGCAGCACTAGACCCTTGGAGACAAGTCGGCTGGAGGACGATGTATTGAATCGCGACGCAATTTGTGTGTTCCATCGTCATTAAGAGGCTCTGAACGTTACAATTAACTGTCAGTTTTGCGTCGTATTCGGAAAACTAGACTCACAGCAGAACGACCAAAA
Organism: Schistocerca nitens; assembly: GCF_023898315.1. Taxonomy (NCBI): domain Eukaryota; kingdom Metazoa; phylum Arthropoda; class Insecta; order Orthoptera; family Acrididae; genus Schistocerca; species Schistocerca nitens. Next base: position 4,250,334 of record NC_064624.1, read on the forward strand.
GGTGCCCGAGGCAGCAATAGACCCTTGGAGACAGGTCGGCTGTCGGACGATGTATTGAATCGCGACGCAATTAGTGTGTCCCTACGTCATTAAGAGGCTATGAACGTTACAATTAACTGTCAGTTTTGCGTCGGATTCGATAATCTAGAGTCACAGGAGAACGACCATAAGGTGCCCGAGGCAGCACTAGACCCTTGGAGACAAGTCGGCTGGAGGACGTATTGAATCGCGACGCAATTTGTGTGTTCCATCGTCATTAAGAGGCTCTGAACGTTACAATAAACTGTCAGTTTTGCGTCGGATTCGAAAAACTAGACTCACAGGAGAACGACCATAAGGTGCCCGAGGCAGCAATAGACCCTTGGAGACAAGTCGGCTGGTGGACGATGTATTGAATCGCGACGCAATTTGTGTGTTCCATCGTCATTAAGAGGCTCTGAACGTTACAATTAACTGTCAGTTTTGCGTCGGATTCGAAAATCTAGACTCACAGGAGAACGACGATAAGGTGCCCGAGGCAGCACTAGACCCTTGGAGACAAGTCGGCTGTCGGACGATGTATTGAATCGCGACGCAATTTGTGTGTTCCATCGTCATTAAGAGGCTCTGAGCCTTACAATTAACTGTCAGTTTTGCGTCGGATTCGAATATCTAGACTCACAGAACAACGACCATAAGGTGCCCGAGGCAGCACTAGACCCTTGGAGACAAGTCGGCTGGAGGACGATGTATTGAATCGCGACGCAATTTGTGTGTTCCATCGTCATTAAGAGGCACTGAACGTTACAATTAACTGTCAGTTTTGCGCCGGATTCGAAAAACTACACTCCTAGGAGAACGACCAAAAAGGTGCCGGGGCAGCAATAGTATCTCGGAGACAAGTCGGCTGGAGGACGATGTATTGAATCGCGACGCAATTTGTGTGTTCCATCGTCATTAAGAGGCTCTGAACGTTACAATTAACTGTCAGTTTTGCGTCGGATTCGAAAAACTAGACTCACAGGAGAACGACCATAAGATGCCCGAGGCAGCAATAGACCCTTGGAGACAAGTCGGCTGGAGGACGATGTATTTAATCGCGACGCAATTTGTGTGTTCCATCGTCATTAAGAGGCTCTGAACGTTACAATTAACTGTCAGTTTTGCATCGGATTCGAGAAACTAGACTCACAGGAGAACGACCACAAGGTGCCCGAGGCAGCAATAGACCCTTGCAGACAAGTCGGCTGGAGGACGATGTATTGAATCGCGACGCAATTTGTGTGTTCCATCGTCATTAAGAGGCTCTGAACGTTACAATTGACTGTCAGTTTTGCGTCGGATTCGAAAATCTAGACTCACAGGAGAACGACGATAAGGTGCCCGAGGCAGCACTTGACCCTTGGAGACAAGTCGGCTGTCGGACGATGTATTGAATCGCGACGCAATTTGTGTGTTCCATCGTCATTAAGAGGCTCTGAACCTTACAATTAACTGTCAGTTTTGCGTCGGATTCGAATATCTAGACTCACAGAAGAACGACCATAAGGTGCCCGAGGCAGCACTAGACCCTTGGAGACAAGTCGGCTGGAGGACGATGTATTGAATCGCGACGCAATTTGTGTGTTCCATCGTCATTAAGAGGCTCTGAACGTTACAATTAACTGTCAGTTTTGCGCCGGATTCGAAAAACTACACTCCTAGGAGAACGACCAAGAAGGTGCCGGGGGCAGCAATAGTACCTCGGAGACAAGTCGGCTGGAGGACGATGTATTGAATCGCGACGCAATTTGTGTGTTCCATCGTCATTAAGAGGCTCTGAACGTTACAATTAACTGTCAGTTATGCGTCGTATTCGGAAAACTAGACTCACAGCAGAACGACCAAAAGGTGCCCGAGGCAGCAATAGACCATTCGAGACAAGTCGGCAGAAGGACGATGTATTTAATCGCGACGCAATTTGTGTGTTCCATCGTCATTAAGAGGCTCTGAAAGTTTACAATTAACTGTCAGTTTTGCGTCGGATTCGAAAAACTAGACTCACAGGAGAACGACCATAATGTGCCCGAGGCAGCAATAGACCCTTGCAGACAAGTCGGCTGGAGGACGATGTATTGAATCGCGACGCAATTTGTGTGTTCCATCGTCATTAAGAGGCTCTGAACGTTACAATTGACTGTCAGTTTTGCGTCGGATTCGAAAATCTAGACTCACAGGAGAACGACGATAAGGTGCCCGAGGCAGCACTAGACCCTTGCAGACAAGTCGGCTGGAGGACGATGTATTGAATCGCGACGCAATTTGTGTGTTCCATCGTCATTAAGAGGCTCTGAACCTTACAATTAACTGTCAGTTTTGCGTCGGATTCGAATATCTAGACTCATAGAAGAACGACCATAAGGTGCCCGAGCAGCACTAGGCCCTTGGAGACAAGTCGGCTGGAGGACGATGTATTGAATCGCGACGCAATTTGTGTGTTCCATCGTCATTAAGAGGCTCTGAACCTTACAATTAACTGTCAGTTTTGCGCCGGATTCGAAAAACTACACTCCTAGGAGAACGACCAAAAAGGTGCCGCGGGCACCAATAGTACCTCGGAGAATAAGTCGGCTGGAGGACGATGTATTGAATCGCGACGCAATTTGTGTGTTCCATCGTCATTAAGAGGCTCTGAACGTTACAATTAACTGTCAGTTTTGCGTCGGATTCGAAAAACTAGACTCTCAGGAGAACGACGATAATGTGCCCGAGGCAGCTACAGACCCTTGGAGACAAGTCGGCTGGAGGACGATGTATTGAATCGCGACGCAATTTGTGTGTTCCATCGTCATTAAGAGGCTCTGAACGTTACAATTAACTGTCAGTTTTGCGTCGGATTCGACAATCTAGACTCACAGGAGAACGAAGATAAGGTGCCCGAGGCAGCACTAGACCCTTGGAGACAAGTCGGCTGTCGGACGATGTATTGAATCGCGACGCAATTTGTGTGTTCCATCGTCATTAAGAGGCTCTGAACCTTACAATTAACTGTCAGTTTTGCGTCGGATTCGAATATCTAGACTCACAGAAGAACGACCATAAGGTGCCCGAGCAGCACTAGACCCTTGGAGACAAGTCTGCTGGAGGACGATGTATTGAATCGCGACGCAATTTGTGTGTTCCATCGTCATTAAGAGGCTCTGAACGTTACAATTAACTGTCAGTTTTGCGCCGGATTCGAAAAACTACACTCCTAGGAGAACGACCAAAAAGGTGCCGGGGGCAGCAATAGTACCTCGGAGACAAGTCGGCTGGAGGACGATGTATTGAATCGCGACGCAATTTGTGTGATCCATCGTTATTAAGATGCTCTGAACGTTACAATTAACTGTCAGTTTTGCGTCGGATTCGAAAAACTAGACTCACAGGAGAACGACCATAAGATGCCCGAGGCAGCAATAGACCCTTGCAGACAAGTCGGCTGGAGGACGATGTATTGAATCGCGACGCAATTTGTATGTTCCATCGTCATTAAGAGGCTCTGAACGTTACAATTAACTGTCAGTTTTGCGTCGGATTCGAAAAACTAGACTCACAGGAGAACGACCATAAGGTGCCCGAGGCAGCAATATACCCTTGGAGACAAGTCGGCTGGAAGACGATGTATTGAATCGCGACGCAATTTGTGTGTTCCATCGTCATTAAGAGGCTCTGAACGTTACAATTAACTGTCAGTTTTGCGTCGGATTCGAAAATCTAGACTCACAGGAGAACGATGATAAGGTGCCCGAGGCAGCACTAGACCCCTGGAGACAAGTCGGCTGTCGGACGATGTATTGAATCGCGACGCAATTTGTGTGTTCCATCGTCATTAACAGGCTCTGAACGTTACAATTAACTGTCGGTTTTGCGTCGGATTCGAAAAACTAGACTCACAGGAGAACGACGATAAGGTGCCCGAGGCAGCACTAGACCCTTGGAGACAAGTCGGCTGGAGGACGATGTATTGAATCGCGACGCAATTTGTGCGTTTCATCGTCATTAAGAGGCTCTGAACGTTACAATTAACTGTCAGTTATGCGTCGTATTCGGAAAACTAGACTCACAGCAGAACGACCAAAAGGTGCCCGAGGCAGCAATAGACCCTTGGAGACAGGTCGGCTGTCGGACGATGTATTGAATCGCGACGCAATTAGTGTGTCCCAACGTCATTAAGAGGCTATGAACGTTACAATTAACTGTCAGTTTTGCGTCGGATTCGATAATCTAGAGTCACAGGAGAACGACCATAAGGTGCCCGAGGCAGCACTAGACCCTTGGAGACAAGTCGGCTGGAGGACGTATTGAATCGCGACGCAATTTGTGTGTTCCATCGTCATTAAGAGGCTCTGAACGTTACAATAAACTGTCAGTTTTGCGTCGGATTCGAAAAACTAGACTCACAGGAGAACGACCATAAGGTGCCCGAGGCAGCAATAGACCCTTGGAGACAAGTCGGCTGGTGGACGATGTATTGAATCGCGACGCAATTTGTGTGTTCCATCGTCATTAAGAGGCTCTGAACGTTACAATTAACTGTCAGTTTTGCGTCGGATTCGAAAATCTAGACTCACAGGAGAACGACCATAAGGTGCCCGAGGCAGCACTAGACCCTTGGAGACAAGTCGGCTGGAGGACGTAGTATTGAATCGCGACGCAATTTGTGTGTTCCATCGTCATTAAGAGGCTCTGAGCCTTACAATTAACTGTCAGTTTTGCGTCGGATTCGAATATCTAGACTCACAGAACAACGACCATAAGGTGCCCGAGGCAGCACTAGACCCTTGGAGACAAGTCGGCTGGAGGACGATGTATTGAATCGCGACGCAATTTGTGTGTTCCATCGTCATTAAGAGGCACTGAACGTTACAATTAACTGTCAGTTTTGCGCCGGATTCGAAAAACTACACTCCTAGGAGAACGACCAAAAAGGTGCCGGGGGCAGCAATTGTATCTCGGAGACAAGTCGGCTGGAGGACGATGTATTGAATCGCGACGCAATTTGTGTGTTCCATCGTCATTAAGAGGCTCTGAACGTTACAATTAACTGTCAGTTTTGCGTCGGATTCGAAAAACTAGACTCACAGGAGAACGACCATAAGATGCCCGAGGCAGCAATAGACCCTTGGAGACAAGTCGGCTGGAGGACGATGTATTTAATCGCGACGCAATTTGTGTGTTCCATCGTCATTAAGAGGCTCTGAACGTTACAATTAACTGTCAGTTTTGCGTCGGATTCGAGAAACTAGACTCACAGGAGAACGACCATAAGGTGCCCGAGGCAGCAATAGACCCTTGCAGACAAGTCGGCTGGAGGACGATGTATTGAATCGCGACGCAATTAGTGTGTTCCATCGTCATTAAGAGGCTCTGAACGTAACAATTGACTGTCAGTTTTGCGTCGGATTCGAAAATCTAGACTCACAGGAGAACGACGATAAGGTGCCCGAGGCAGCACTTGACCCTTGGAGACAAGTCGGCTGTCGGACGATGTATTGAATCGCGACGCAATTTGTGTGTTCCATCGTCATTAAGAGGCTCTGAACCTTACAATTAACTGTCAGTTTTGCGTCGGATTCGAATATCTAGACTCACAGAAGAACGACCATAAGGTGCCCGAGGCAGCACTAGACCCTTGGAGACAAGTCGGCTGTCGGACGATGTATTGAATCGCGACGCAATTTGTGTGTTCCATCGTCATTAAGAGGCTCTGAACGTTACAATTAACTGTCAGTTTTGCGCCGGATTCGAAAAACTACACTCCTAGGAGAACGACCAAGAAGGTGCCGGGGGCAGCAATAGTACCTCGGAGACAAGTCGGCTGGAGGACGATGTATTGAATCGCGACGCAATTTGTGTGTTCCATCGTCATTAAGAGGCTCTGAACGTTACAATTAACTGTCAGTTATGCGTCGTATTCGGAAAACTAGACTCACAGCAGAACGACCAAAAGGTGCCCGAGGCAGCAATAGACCCTTGGAGACAAGTCGGCTGTAGGACGATGTATTTAATCGCGACGCAATTTGTGTGTTCCATCGTCATTAAGAGGCTCTGAACGTTACAATTAACTGTCAGTTTTGCGTCGGATTCGAAAAACTAGACTCACAGGAGAACGACCATAATGTGCCCGAGGCAGCAATAGACCCTTGCAGACAAGTCGGCTGGAGGACGATGTATTGAATCGCGACGCAATTTGTGTGTTCCATCGTCATTAAGAGGCTCTGAACGTTACAATTGACTGTCAGTTTTGCGTCGGATTCGAAAATCTAGACTCACAGGAGAACGACGATAAGGTGCCCGAGGCAGCACTAGACCCTTGGAGACAAGTCGGCTGGAGGACGATGTATTGAATCGCGACGCAATTTGTGTGTTCCATCGTCATTAAGAGGCTCTGAACCTTACAATTAACTGTCAGTTTTGCGTCGGATTCGAATATCTAGACTCATAGAAGAACGACCATAAGGTGCCCGAGCAGCACTAGGCCCTTGGAGACAAGTCGGCTGGAGGACGATGTATTGAATCGCGACGCAATTTGTGTGTTCCATCGTCATTAAGAGGCTCTGAACCTTACAATTAACTGTCAGTTTTGCGCCGGATTCGAAAAACTACACTCCTAGGAGAACGACCAAAAAGGTGCCGGGGGCACCAATAGTACCTCGGAGAATAAGTCGGCTGGAGGACGATGTATTGAATCGCGACGCAATTTGTGTGTTCCATCGTTATTAAGAGGCTCTGAACGTTACAATTAACTGTCAGTTTTGCGTCGGATTCGAAAATCTAGACTCACAGGAGAACGACGATAAGGTGCCCGAGGCAGCACTAGACCCTTGGAGACAAGTCGGCTGGAGGACGATGTATTGAATCGCGACGCAATTTGTGTGTTCCATCGTCATTAAGAGGCTCTGAACCTTACAATTAACTGTCAGTTTTGCGTCGGATTCGAATATCTAGACTCACAGAAGAACGACCATAAGGTGCCCGAGGCAGCACTAGACCCTTGGAGACAAGTCGGCTGGAGGACGATGTATTGAATCGCGACGCAATTTGTGTGTTCCATCGTCATTAAGAGACTCTGAACGTTACAATTAACTGTCAGTTTTGCGTCGGATTCGAAAATCTAGACTCACAGGAAAACGACCATAAGGTGCCCGAGGCAGCACTAGACCCTTGGAGACAAGCTGGCTGGAGGACGGTGTATTGAGTCGCGACGCAATTTGTGTGTTCCATCGTCGTTAAGAGGCTCTGAACGTTACAATAAACTGTCAGTTTTGCGTCGGTTTCGAAAAACTAGACTCACAGGAGAACGACCATAAGGTGACCGAGGCAGCAATAGACCCTTGGAGACAAGTCGGCTGGAGGACGATGTATTGAATCGCGACGCAATTTGTGTGTTCCATCGTCATTAAGAGGCTCTGAACGTTACAATTAACTGTCAGTTTTGCGTCGGATTCGAATATCTAGACTCACAGAAAAACGACCATAAGGTGCCCGAGGCAGCACTAGACCCTTGGAGACAAGTCGGCTGGAGGACGATGTATTGAATCGCGACGCAATTTGTGTGTTCCATCGTCATTAAGAGGCTCTGAACGTTACAATTAACTGTCAGTTTTGCGCCGGATTCGAAAAACTACACTCCTAGGAGAACGACCAAAAGGTGCCGGGGGCAGCAATAGTACCTCGCAGACAAGTCGGCTGGAGGGCGATGTATTGAATCGCGACGCAATTTGTGTGTTCCATCGTCATTAACAGGCTCTGAACGTTACAATTAACTGTCAGTTATGCGTCGTATTCGGAAAACTAGACTCACAGGAGAACGACCATAAGGTGCCCGAGGCAGCAATAGACCCTTGGAGACAAGTCGGCTGGAGGACGATGTATTGAATCGCGACGCAATTTGTGTGTTCCATCGTCATTAACAGGCTCTGAACGTTACAATTAACTGTCGGTTTTGCGTCGGATTCGAAAAACTAGACTCACAGGAGAACGACCATAAGGTGCCCGAGGCAGCACTAGACCCTTGGAGACAAGTCGGCTGGAGGACGATGTATTGAATCGCGACGCAATTTGTGTGTTCCATCGTCATTAAGAGGCTCTGAACGTTACAATTAACTGTCAGTTATGCGTCGTATTCGATAAACTAGACTCACAGCAGAACGACCAAAAGGTGCCCGAGGCAGTAATAGACCCTTGGAGACAGGTCGGCTGTCGGACGATGTATTGAATCTCGACGCAATTTGTGTGTCCCATCGTCATTAAGAGGCTCTGAACGTTACAATTAACTGTCAGTTTTGCGTCGGATTCGATAATCTAGAGTCACAGGAGAACGACCATAAGGTGCCCGAGGCAGCACTAGACCCTTGGAGACAAGTCGGCTGGAGGACGTATTGAATCGCGACGCAATTTGTGTGTTCCATCGTCATTAAGAGGCTCTGAGCCTTACAATTAACTGTCAGTTTTGCGTCGGATTCGAATATCTAGACTCACAGAACAACGACCATAAGGTGCCCGTGGCAGCACTAGACCCTTGGAGACAAGTCGGCTGGAGGACGATGTATTGAATCGCGACGCAATTTGTGTGTTTCTTCGTCATTAAGAGGCACTGAACGTTACAATTAACTGTCAGTGTTGCGCCGGATTCGAAAAACTACACTCCTAGGAGAACGACCAAAAAGGTGCCGGGGGCAGCAATAGTATCTCGGAGACAAGTCGGCTTGAGGACGATGTATTGAATCGCGACGCAATTTGTGTGTTCCATCGTCATTAAGAGGCTCTGAACGTTACAATTAACTGTCAGTTTTGCGTCGGATTCGAAAAACTAGACTCACAGGAGAACGACCATAAGGTGCCCGAGGCAGCAATAGACCCTTGGAGACAAGTCGGCTGGAGGACGATGTATTTAATCGCGACGCAATTTGTGTGTTCCATCGTCATTAAGAGGCTCTGAACGTTACAATTAACTGTCAGTTTTGCGTCGGATTCGAAAAACTAGACACACAGGAGAACGACCATAAGGTGCCCGAGGCAGCAATAGACCCTTGCAGACAAGTCGGCTGGAGGACGATGTATTGAATCGCGACGCAATTTGTGTGTTCCATCGTCATTAAGAGGCTCTGAACGTTACAATTGACTGTCAGTTTTGCGTCGGATTCGAAAATCTAGACTCACAGAAGAACGACGATAAGGTGCCCGAGGCAGCACTAGACCCTTGGAGACAAGTCGGCTGGAGGGCGATGTATTGAATCGCGACGCAATTTGTGTGTTCCATCGTCATTAACAGGCTCTGAACGTTACAATTAACTGTCAGTTATGCGTCGTATTCGGAAAACTAGACTCACAGGAGAACGACCATAAGGTGCCCGAGGCAGCAATAGACCCTTGGAGACAAGTCGGCTGGAGGACGATGTATTGAATCGCGACGCAATTTGTGTGTTCCATCGTCATTAACAGGCTCGGAACCTTACAATTAACTGTCGGTTTTGCGTCGGATTCTTAAAACTAGACTCACAGGAGAACGACCATAAGGTGCCCGAGGCAGCACTAGACCCTTGGAGACAAGTCGGCTGGAGGACGATGTATTGAATCGCGACGCAATTTGTGTGTTCCATCGTCATTAAGAGGCTCTGAACGTTACAATTAACTGTCAGTTATGCGTCGTATTCGGAAAACTAGACTCACAGCAGAACGACCAAAAGGTGCCCGAGGCAGCAATAGACCCCTGGAGACAGGTCGGCTGTCGGACGATATATTGAATCTCGACGCAATTTGTGTGTCCCATCGTCATTAAGAGGCTCTGAACGTTACAATTAACTGTCAGTTTTGCGTCGGATTCGATAATCTAGAGTCGCAGGAGAACGGCCATAAGGTGCCCGAGGCAGCACTAGACCCTTGGAGACAAGTCGGCTGGAGGACGTATTGAATCGCGACGCAATTTGTGTGTTCCATCGTCATTAAGAGGCTCTGAACGTTACAATTAACTGTCAGTTTTGCGTCGGATTCGAAAAACTAGACTCACAGGAGAACGACCATAAGGTGCCCGAGGCAGCAATAGACCCTTGGAGACAAGTCGGCTGTCGGAAGATGTATTGAATCGCGACGCAATTTGTGTGTTCCATCGTCATTAAGAGGCTCTGAACGTTACAATTAACTGTCAGTTTTGCGTCGGATTCGAAAATCTAGACTCACAGGAGAACGACGATAAGGTGCCGAGGCAGCACTAGACCCATGGAGACAAGTCGGCTGTCGGACGATGTATTGAATCGCGACGCAATTTGTGTGTTCCATCGTCATTAAGAGGCTCTGAGCCTTACAATTAACTGTCAGTTTTGCGTCGGATTCGAATATCTAGACTCACAGAACAACGACCATAAGGTGCCCGAGGCAGCACTAGACCCTTGGAGACAAGTCGGCTGGAGGACGATGTATTGAATCGCGACGCAATTTGTGTGTTCCATCGTCATTAAGAGGCACTGAACGTTACAATTAACTGTCAGTTTTGCGCCGGATTCGAAAAACTACACTCCTAGGAGAACGACCAAAAAGGTGCCGGGGGCAGCAATAGTATCTCGGAGACAAGTCGGCTGGAGGACGATGTATTGAATCGCGACGCAATTTGTGTGTTCCATCGTCATTAAGAGGCTCTGAACGTTACAATTAACTGTCAGTTTTGCGTCGGATTCGATAAACTAGACTCACAGGAGAACGACCATAAGGTGCCCGAGGCAGCAATAGACCCTTGGAGACAAGTCGGCTGGAGGACGATGTATTTAATCGCGACGCAATTTGTGTGTTCCATCGTCATTAAGAGGCTCTGAACGTTACAATTAACTGTCAGTTTTGCGTCGGATTCGAAAAACTAGACTCACAGGAGAACGACCATAAGGTGCCCGAGGCAGCAATAGACCCTTGCAGACAAGTCGGCTGGAGGACGATGTATTGAATCGCGACGCAATTTGTGTGTTCCATCGTCATTAAGAGGCTCTGAACGTTACAATTGACTGTCAGTTTTGCGTCGGATTCGAGAATCTAGACTCACAGGAGAACGACGATAAGGTGCCCGAGGCAGCACTAGACCCTTGGAGACAAGTCGGCTGTCGGACGATGTATTGAATCGCGACGCAATTTGTGTGTTCCATCGTCATTAAGAGGCTCTGAACCTTACAATTAACTGTCAGTTTTGCGTCGGATTCGAATATCTAGACTCACAGAAGAACGACCATAAGGTGCCCGAGGCAGCACTAGACCCTTGGAGACAAGTCGGCTGGAGGACGATGTATTGAATCGCGACGCAATTTGTGTGTTCCATCGTCATTAAGAGGCTCTGAACGTTACAATTAACTGTCAGTTTTGCGTCGGATTCGAAAATCTAGACTCACAGGAGAACGACGATAAGGTGCCCGAGGCAGCACTAGACCCTTGGAGACAAGTCGGCTGTCGGACTATGTATTGAATCGCGACGCAATTTGTGTGTTCCATCGTCATTAAGAGGCTCTGAACGTTACAATTAACTGTCAGTTTTGCGTCGGATTCGAATATCTAGACTCACAGAAGAACGACCATAAGGTGCCCGAGCAGCACTAGACCCTTGGAGACAAGTCGGCTGTCGCACGATGTATTGAATCGCGACGCAATTTGTGTGTTCCATCGTCATTAAGAGGCTCTGAACGTTACAATTAACTGTCAGTTTTGCGCCGGATTCGAAAAACTACACTCCTAGGAGAACGACCAAAAAGGTGCCGGGGGCAGAAATACTACCTCGGAGACAAGTCGGCTGGAGGACGATGTATTGAATCGCGACGCAATTTGTGTGTTCCATCGTCATTAAGAGGCTCTGAACGTTACAATTAACTGTCAGTTTTGCGTCGGATTCGAAAAACTAGACTCACAGGAGAACGACCATAAGGTGCCCGAGGCAGCAATAGACCCTTGGAGACAAGTCGCCTGGAGGACGATGTATTTAATCGCGACGCAATTTGTGTGTTCCATCGTCATTAAGAGGCTCTGAACCTTACAATTAACTGTCAGTTTTGCGTCGGATTCGAATATCTAGACTCACAGAAGAACGACCATAAGGTGCCCGAGCAGCACTAGACCCTTGGAGACAAGTCGGCTGGAGGACGATGTATTGAATCGCGACGCAATTTGTGTGTTCCATCGTCATTAACAGGCTCTGAACGTTACAATTAACTGTCGGTTTTGCGTCGGATTCGAAAAACTAGACTCACAGGAGAACGGCCATAAGGTGCCCGAGGCAGCACTAGACCCTTGGAGACAAGTCGGCTGTCGGACGATGTATTGAATCGCGACGCAATTTGTGTGTTCCATCATCATTAAGAGGCTCTGAACGTTACAATTAACTGTCAGTTTTGCGCCGGATTCGAAAAACTACACTCCTAGGAGAACGACCAAAAGGTGCCCTGGGCAGCAATAGTACCTCGGTGACAAGTCGGCTGGAGGACGATGTATTGAATCGCGACGCAATTTGTGTGTTCCATCGTCATTAACAGGATCTGAATGTTACAATTAACTGTCAGTTATGCGTCGTATTGGGAAAACTGGACTCACAGGAGAACGTCCATAAGGTGCCCGAGGCAGCAATAGACCCTTGGAGACAGGTCGGCTGTCGGACGATGTATTGAATCTCGACGCAATTTGTGTGTCCCATCGTCATTAAGAGGCTCAGAACGTTACAATTAACTGTCAGTTTTGCGTCGGATTCGATAATCTAGAGTCACAGGAGAACGACCATAAGGTGCCCGAGGCAGCACTAGACCCTTGGAGACAAGTCGGCTGGAGGACGATGTATTGAATCGCGACGCAATTTGTGTGTTCCATCGTCATTAAGAGGCTCTGAACGTTACAATTAACTGTCAGTTTTGCGTCGGATTCAAAAATCTAGACTCACAGGAGAACGACGACAAGGTGCCCGAGGCAGCACTAGACCCTTGGAGACAAGTCGGCTGTCGGACGATGTATTGAATCGCGACGCAATTTGTGTGTTCCATCGTCATTAAGAGGCTCTGAGTCTTACAATTAACTGTCAGTTTTGCGTCGGATTCGAATATCTAGACTCACAGAACAACGACCATAAGGTGCCCGAGGCAGCACTAGACCCTTGGAGACAAGTCGGCTGTCGGACGATGTATTGAATCGCGACGCAATTTGTGTGTTCCATCGTCATTAAGAGGCTCTGAGCCTTACAATTAACTGTCAGTTTTGCGTCGGATTCGAATATCTAGACTCACAGAACAACGACCATAAGGTGCCCGAGGCAGCACTAGACCCTTGGAGACAAGTCGGCTGGAGGACGATGTATTGAATCGCGACGCAATTTGTGTGTTCCATCGTCATAAAGAGGCACTGAACGTTACAATTAACTGTCAGTTTTGCGCCGGATTCGAAAAACTACACTCCTAGGAGAACGACCAAAAAGGTGCCGGGGGCAGCAATAGTATCTCGAAGACAAGTCGGCTGGAGGACGATGTATTGAATCGCGACGCAATTTGTGTGTTCCATCGTAATTAAGAGGCTCTGAACGTTACAATTAACTGTCAGTTTTGCGTCGGATTCGAAAAACTAGACTCACAGGAGAACGACCATAAGGTGCAGGAGGCAGCAATAGACCCTTGGAGACAAGTCGGCTGGAGGACGATGTATTTAATCGCGACGCAATTTGTGTGTTCCATCATCATTAAGAGGCTCTGAACGTTACAATTAACTGTCAGTTTTGCGTCGGATTCGAAAAACTAGACTCACAGGAGAACGACCATAAGGTGCCCGAGGCAGCAATAGACCCTTGGAGACAAGTCGGCTGGAGGACGATGTTTTGTATCGCGACGCAATTTGTGTGTTCCATCGTCATTAAGAGGCTCTGAACGTTACAATTAACTGTCAGTTTTGCGTCGGATTCGAAAAACTAGACTCTCAGGAGAACGACGATAATGTGCCCGAGGCAGCTACAGACCCTTGGAGACAAGTCGGCTGGAGGACGATGTATTGAATCGCGACGCAATTTGTGTGTTCCATCGTCATTAAGAGGCTCTGAACGTTACAATTAATTGTCAGTTTAGCGCCGGATTCGAAAAACTAGACTCATAGGAGAACGACCAAGAGGTGCCAGGAGCAGCAATACTACCTCGGAGACATGTCGGCTGGAGGACGATGTATTGAATCGCGACGCAATTTGTGTGTTCCATCGTCAGTATCAGGCTCTGAACGTTACAATTCACTGTCAGTTTTGCGTCGGATTCGAAAACCTAGACTCACAGGAGAACGACCATAAGGTGCCCGAGGCAGCAATAGACCCTTCGAGACAAGTCGGCTGGAGGACGATGTATTGAGTCGCGACGCAATTTGTGTGTCCCATCGTCATTAACAGGCTCTGATCGTTACAATTAACTGTCAGTTTTGCATCGCATTCGAAAATCTAGACTCACAGATGAACGACCATAAGGTGCCTGAGGCAGCAATAGACCCTTCGAGACAAGTCGGCTGTATGACGATGTATTGAATCCCGACGCAATTTGTGTGTTCCATCGTCATTAAGAGGCTCTGAACGTTACAATTAACTGTCAGTTTTGCGTCGGATTCGAAAATCTAGACTCACAGGAGAACGACCATAAGGTGCCCGAGGCAGCACTAGACCCTTGGAGACAAGTCGGCTGGAGGACGATGTATTGAATCGCGACGCAATTTGTGTGTTCCATCGTCATTAACAGGCTCTGAACGTTACAATTCACTGTCAGTTTTGCGTCGGATTCGAAAATCTAGACTCACAGGAGAACGAGCATATGGAGCCCGAGGCAGCAATAGACCCTTCGAGACAAGTCGGCTGGAGGACGATGTATTGAATCGCGACGCAATTTGTGTGTTCCATCGTCATCAAGAGGCTCTGAACGTTACAATTCACTCTCAGTTTTGCGTCGGATTCGAAAATCTAGACTCACAGGAGAACGAGCATATGGTGCCCGAGGCAGCACTAGACCCTTGGAGACAAGTCGGCTGTAGGACGATGTATTGAATCGCGACGCAATTTGTGTGTTCCATCGTCATTAAGAGGCTCTGAACGTTACAATTAACTGTCAGTTTTGCATCGCATTCGAAAAACTAGACTCACAGGAGAACGACCATAAGGTGCCCGAGGCAGCAATAGACCCTTGGAGACAAGTCGGCTGGAGGACGATGTATTGAGACGCGACGCAATTTGTGTGTCCCATCGTCATTAACAGGCTCTGAACGTTACAATTAACTGTCAGTTTTGCATCGCATTCGAAAAACTAGACTCACAGGAGAACGACCATAAGGTGCCCGAGGCAGCAATAGACCCTTGGAGACAAGTCGGCTGTAGGACGATGTATTGAATCGCGACGCAATTTGTGTGTTCCATCGTCATTAAGAGGCTCTGAACCTTACAATTAACTGTCAGTTTTGCGTCGGATTCGAAAATCTAGACTCACCGATGAACGACCATAAGGTGCCCGAGGCAGCAATAGACCCATCGAGACAAGTCGGCTGGAGGACGATGTATTGAATGGCGACGCAATTTGTGTGTTCCATCGTCAGTATCAGGCTCTGAACGTTACAATTAACCGTCAGTTTTGCGTCGTATTCTGAAAACTAGACTCACAGGAGAACGACGATAAGGTGCCCGAGGCAGCACTAGACCCTTGGAGACAAGTCGGCTGTAGGACGATGTATTGAGTCGCGACGCAATTTGTGTGTCCCATCGTCATTAACAGGCTCTGAACGTTACAATTAACTGTCAGTTTTGCGTCGGATTCGAAAATCTAGACTCACAGGAGAACGAGCATATGGTGCCCGAGGCAGCACTAGACCCTTGGAGACAAGTCGGCTGTAGGACGATGTATTGAGTCGCGACGCAATTTGTGTGTCCCATCGTCATTAACAGGCTCTGAACGTTACAATTAACTGTCAGTTTTGCGTCGGATTCGAAAATCTAGACTCACAGGAGAACGACCATAAGGTGCCCGAGGCAGCAATAGACCCTTGGAGACAAGTCGGCTGGAGGACGATGTATTGAATCGCGACGCAATTTGTGTGTTCCATCGTCATTAAGAGGCTCTGAACGTTACAATTAATTGTCAGTTTTGCGCCGGATTCGAAAAACTAGACTTATAGGAGAACGACCAAGAGGTGCCAGGAGCAGCAATACTACCTCGGAGACAAGTCGGCTGGAGGACGATGTATTGAATCGCGACGCAATTTGTGTGTTCCATCGTCAGTATCAGGCTCTGAACGTTACAATTAATTGTCAGTTTTGCATCGCATTCGAAAAACTAGACTCACAGGAGAACGACCATAAGGTGCCCGAGGCACCAATAGACCCTTCGAGACAAGTCGGCTGGAGGACGATGTATTGAATCGCGACGCAATTTGTGTGTTCCATCGTCATTAAGAGGCTCTGAACGTTACAATTAATTGTCAGTTTTGCGCCGGATTCGAAAAACTAGACTCATAGGAGAACGACCAAGAGGTGCCAGGAGCAGCAATACTACCTCGGAGACATGTCGGCTGGAGGACGATGTATTGAATCGCGACGCAATTTGTGTGTTCCATCGTCAGTATCAGGCTCTGAACGTTACAATTCACTGTCAGTTATGCGTCGTATTCGGAAAACTAGACTCACAGGAGAACGACCATAAGGTGCCCGAGGCAGCAATAGACCCTTGGAGACAAGTCGGCTGGAGGACGATGTATTGAATCGCGACGCAATTTGTGTGTTCCATCGTCATTAACAGGCTCGGAACCTTACAATTAACTGTCGGTTTTGCGTCGGATTCTTAAAACTAGACTCACATGAGAACGACCATAAGGTGCCCGAGGCAGCACTAGACCCTTGGAGACAAGTCGGCTGGAGGACGATGTATTGAATCGCGACGCAATTTGTGTGTTCCATCGTCATTAAGAGGCTCTGAACGTTACAATTAACTGTCAGTTATGCGTCGTATTCGGAAAACTAGACTCACAGCAGAACGACCAAAAGGTGCCCGAGGCAGCAATAGACCCCTGGAGACAGGTCGGCTGTCGGACGATGTATTGAATCTCGACGCAATTTGTGTGTCCCATCGTCATTAAGAGGCTCTGAACGTTACAATTAACTGTCAGTTTTGCGTCGGATTCGATAATCTAGAGTCACAGGAGAACGGCCATAAGGTGCCCGAGGCAGCACTAGACCCTTGGAGACAAGTCGGCTGGAGGACGTATTGAATCGCGACGCAATTTGTGTGTTCCATCGTCATTAAGAGGCTCTGAACGTTACAATTAACTGTCAGTTTTGCGTCGGATTCGAAAAACTAGACTCACAGGGGAACGACCATAAGGTGCCCGAGGCAGCAATAGACCCTTGGAGACAAGTCGGCTGTCGGAAGATGTATTGAATCGCGACGCAATTTGTGTGTTCCATCGTCATTAAGAGGCTCTGAACGTTACAATTAACTGTCAGTTTTGCGTCGGATTCGAAAATCTAGACTCACAGGAGAACGACGATAAGGTGCCCGAGGCAGCACTAGACCCATGGAGACAAGTCGGCTGTCGGACGATGTATTGAATCGCGACGCAATTTGTGTGTTCCATCGTCATTAAGAGGCTCTGAGCCTTACAATTAACTGTCAGTTTTGCGTCGGATTCGAATATCTAGACTCACAGAACAACGACCATAAGGTGCCCGAGGCAGCACTAGACCCTTGGAGACAAGTCGGCTGGAGGACGATGTATTGAATCGCGACGCAATTTGTGTGTTCCATCGTCATTAAGAGGCACTGAACGTTACAATTAACTGTCAGTTTTGCGCCGGATTCGAAAAACTACACTCCTAGGAGAACGACCAAAAAGGTGCCGGGGGCAGCAATAGTATCTCGGAGACAAGTCGGCTGGAGGACGATGTATTGAATCGCGACGCAATTTGTGTGTTCCATCGTCATTAAGAGGCTCTGAACGTTACAATTAACTGTCAGTTTTGCGTCGGATTCGATAAACTAGACTCACAGGAGAACGACCATAAGGTGCCCGAGGCAGCAATAGACCCTTGGAGACAAGTCGGCTGGAGGACGATGTATTTAATCGCGACGCAATTTGTGTGTTCCATCGTCATTAAGAGGCTCTGAACGTTACAATTAACTGTCAGTTTTGCGTCGGATTCGAAAAACTAGACTCACAGGAGAACGACCATAAGGTGCCCGAGGCAGCAATAGACCCTTGCAGACAAGTCGGCTGGAGGACGATGTATTGAATCGCGACGCAATTTGTGTGTTCCATCGTCATTAAGAGGCTCTGAACGTTACAATTGACTGTCAGTTTTGCGTCGGATTCGAGAATCTAGACTCACAGGAGAACGACGATAAGGTGCCCGAGGCAGCACTAGACCCTTGGAGACAAGTCGGCTGTCGGACGATGTATTGAATCGCGACGCAATTTGTGTGTTCCATCGTCATTAAGAGGCTCTGAACCTTACAATTAACTGTCAGTTTTGCGTCGGATTCGAATATCTAGACTCACAGAAGAACGACCATAAGGTGCCCGAGGCAGCACTAGACCCTTGGAGACAAGTCGGCTGGAGGACGATGTATTGAATCGCGACGCAATTTGTGTGTTCCATCGTCATTAAGAGGCTCTGAACGTTACAATTAACTGTCAGTTTTGCGTCGGATTCGAAAATCTAGACTCACAGGAGAACGACGATAAGGTGCCCGAGGCAGCACTAGACCCTTGGAGACAAGTCGGCTGTCGGACTATGTATTGAATCGCGACGCAATTTGTGTGTTCCATCGTCATTAAGAGGCTCTGAACGTTACAATTAACTGTCAGTTTTGCGTCGGATTCGAATATCTAGACTCACAGAAGAACGACCATAAGGTGCCCGAGCAGCACTAGACCCTTGGAGACAAGTCGGCTGTCGCACGATGTATTGAATCGCGACGCAATTTGTGTGTTCCATCGTCATTAAGAGGCTCTGAACGTTACAATTAACTGTCAGTTTTGCGCCGGATTCGAAAAACTACACTCCTAGGAGAACGACCAAAAAGGTGCCGGGGGCAGAAATACTACCTCGGAGACAAGTCGGCTGGAGGACGATGTATTGAATCGCGACGCAATTTGTGTGTTCCATCGTCATTAAGAGGCTCTGAACGTTACAATTAACTGTCAGTTTTGCGTCGGATTCGAAAAACTAGACTCACAGGAGAACGACCATAAGGTGCCCGAGGCAGCAATAGACCCTTGGAGACAAGTCGCCTGGACGACGATGTATTTAATCGCGACGCAATTTGTGTGTTCCATCGTCATTAAGAGGCTCTGAACCTTACAATTAACTGTCAGTTTTGCGTCGGATTCGAATATCTAGACTCACAGAAGAACGACCATAAGGTGCCCGAGCAGCACTAGACCCTTGGAGACAAGTCGGCTGGAGGACGATGTATTGAATCGCGACGCAATTTGTGTGTTCCATCGTCATTAACAGGCTCTGAACGTTACAATTAACTGTCGGTTTTGCGTCGGATTCGAAAAACTAGACTCACAGGAGAACGGCCATAAGGTGCCCGAGGCAGCACTAGACCCTTGGAGACAAGTCGGCTGTCGGACGATGTATTGAATCGCGACGCAATTTGTGTGTTCCATCATCATTAAGAGGCTCTGAACGTTACAATTAACTGTCAGTTTTGCGCCGGATTCGAAAAACTACACTCCTAGGAGAACGACCAAAAGGTGCCCTGGGCAGCAATAGTACCTCGGTGACAAGTCGGCTGGAGGACGATGTATTGAATCGCGACGCAATTTGTGTGTTCCATCGTCATTAACAGGATCTGAATGTTACAATTAACTGTCAGTTATGCGTCGTATTGGGAAAACTGGACTCACAGGAGAACGTCCATAAGGTGCCCGAGGCAGCAATAGACCCTTGGAGACAGGTCGGCTGTCGGACGATGTATTGAATCTCGACGCAATTTGTGTGTCCCATCGTCATTAAGAGGCTCAGAACGTTACAATTAACTGTCAGTTTTGCGTCGGATTCGATAATCTAGAGTCACAGGAGAACGACCATAAGGTGCCCGAGGCAGCACTAGACCCTTGGAGACAAGTCGGCTGGAGGACGATGTATTGAATCGCGACGCAATTTGTGTGTTCCATCGTCATTAAGAGGCTCTGAACGTTACAATTAACTGTCAGTTTTGCGTCGGATTCAAAAATCTAGACTCACAGGAGAACGACGATAAGGTGCCCGAGGCAGCACTAGACCCATGGAGACAAGTCGGCTGTCGGACGATGTATTGAATCGCGACGCAATTTGTGTGTTCCATCGTCATTAAGAGGCTCTGAGCCTTACAATTAACTGTCAGTTTTGCGTCGGATTCGAATATCTAGACTCACAGAACAACGACCATAAGGTGCCCGAGGCAGCACTAGACCCTTGGAGACAAGTCGGCTGTCGGACGATGTATTGAATCGCGACGCAATTTGTGTGTTCCATCGTCATTAAGAGGCTCTGAGCCTTACAATTAACTGTCAGTTTTGCGTCGGATTCGAATATCTAGACTCACAGAACAACGACCATAAGGTGCCCGAGGCAGCACTAGACCCTTGGAGACAAGTCGGCTGGAGGACGATGTATTGAATCGCGACGCAATTTGTGTGTTCCATCGTCATAAAGAGGCACTGAACGTTACAATTAACTGTCAGTTTTGCGCCGGATTCGAAAAACTACACTCCTAGGAGAACGACCAAAAAGGTGCCGGGGGCAGCAATAGTATCTCGAAGACAAGTCGGCTGGAGGACGATGTATTGAATCGCGACGCAATTTGTGTGTTCCATCGTAATTAAGAGGCTCTGAACGTTACAATTAACTGTCAGTTTTGCGTCGGATTCGAAAAACTAGACTCACAGGAGAACGACCATAAGGTGCAGGAGGCAGCAATAGACCCTTGGAGACAAGTCGGCTGGAGGACGATGTATTTAATCGCGACGCAATTTGTGTGTTCCATCATCATTAAGAGGCTCTGAACGTTACAATTAACTGTCAGTTTTGCGTCGGATTCGAAAAACTAGACTCACAGGAGAACGACCATAAGGTGCCCGAGGCAGCAATAGACCCTTGGAGACAAGTCGGCTGGAGGACGATGTTTTGTATCGCGACGCAATTTGTGTGTTCCATCGTCATTAAGAGGCTCTGAACGTTACAATTAACTGTCAGTTTTGCGTCGGATTCGAAAAACTAGACTCTCAGGAGAACGACGATAATGTGCCCGAGGCAGCTACAGACCCTTGGAGACAAGTCGGCTGGAGGACGATGTATTGAATCGCGACGCAATTTGTGTGTTCCATCGTCATTAAGAGACTCTGAACGTTACAATTAACTGTCAGTTTTGCGTCGGATTCGAAAATCTAGACTCACAGGAAAACGACCATAAGGTGCCCGAGGCAGCACTAGACCCTTGGAGACAAGCTGGCTGGAGGACGGTGTATTGAATCGCGACGCAATTTGTGTGTTCCATCGTCGTTAAGAGGCTCTGAACGTTACAATAAACTGTCAGTTTTGCGTCGGATTCGAAAAACTAGACTCACAGGAGAACGACCATAAGGTGCCCGAGGCAGCAATAGACCCTTGGAGACAAGTCGGCTGGAGGACGATGTATTGAATCGCGACGCAATTTGTGTGTTCCATCGTCCTTAAGAGGCTCTGAACGTTACAATTAACTGTCAGTTTTGCGTCGGATTCGAAAATCTAGACTCACAGGAGAACGACGATAAGGTGCCCGAGGCAGCACTAGACCCTTGGAGACAAGTCGGCTGTCGGACGATGTATTGAATCGCGACGCAATTTGTGTGTTCCATCGTCATTAAGAGGCTCTGAACCTTACAATTAACTGTCAGTTTTGCGTCGGATTCGAATATCTAGACTCACAGAAAAACGACCATAAGGTGCCCGAGGCAGCACTAGACCCTTGGAGACAAGTCGGCTGGAGGACGATGTATTGAATCGCGACGCAATTTGTGTGTTCCATCGTCATTAAGAGGCTCTGAACGTTACAATTAACTGTCAGTTTTGCGCCGGATTCGAAAAACTACACTCCTAGGAGAACGACCAAAAGGTGCCGGGGGCAGCAATAGTACCTCGCAGACAAGTCGGCTGGAGGGCGATGTATTGAATCGCGACGCAATTTGTGTGTTCCATCGTCATTAACAGGCTCTGAACGTTACAATTAACTGTCAGTTATGCGTCGTATTCGGAAAACTAGACTCACAGGAGAACGACCATAAGGTGCCCGAGGCAGCAATAGACCCTTGGAGACAAGTCGGCTGGAGGACGATGTATTGAATCGCGACGCAATTTGTGTGTTCCATCGTCATTAACAGGCTCTGAACGTTACAATTAACTGTCGGTTTTGCGTCGGATTCGAAAAACTAGACTCACAGGAGAACGACCATAAGGTGCCCGAGGCAGCACTAGACCCTTGGAGACAAGTCGGCTGGAGGACGATGTATTGAATCGCGACGCAATTTGTGTTTTCCATCGTCATTAAGAGGCTCTGAACGTTACAATTAACTGTCAGTTATGCGTCGTATTCGGAAAACTAGACTCACAGCAGAACGACCAAAAGGTGCCCGAGGCAGCAATAAACCCTTGGAGACAGGTCGGCTGTCGGACGATGTATTGAATCTCGACGCAATTTGTGTGTCCCATCGCCATTAAGAGGCTCTGAACGTTACAATTAACTGTCAGTTTTGCGTCGGATTCGATAATCTAGAGTCACAGGAGAACGACCATAAGGTGCCCGAGGCAGCACTAGACCCTTGGAGACAAGTCGGCTGGAGGACGTATTGAATCGCGACGCAATTTGTGTGTTCCATCGTCATTAAGAGGCTCTGAGCCTTACAATTAACTGTCAGTTTTGCGTCGGATTCGAATATCTAGACTCACAGAACAACGACCATAAGGTGCCCGTGGCAGCACTAGACCCTTGGAGACAAGTCGGCTGGAGGACGATGTATTGAATGGCGACGCAATTTGTGTGTTCCTTCGTCATTAAGAGGCACTGAACGTTACAATTAACTGTCAGTGTTGCGCCGGATTCGAAAAACTACACTCCTAGGAGAACGACCAAAAAGGTGCCGGGGGCAGCAATAGTATCTCGGAGACAAGTCGGCTTGAGGACGATGTATTGAATCGCGACGCAATTTGTGTGTTCCATCGTCATTAAGAGGCTCTGAACGTTACAATTAACTGTCAGTTTTGCGTCGGTTTCGAAAAACTAGACTCACAGGAGAACGACCATAAGGTGCCCGAGGCAGCAATAGACCCTTGGAGACAAGTCGGCTGGAGGACGATGCATTTAATCGCGACGCAATTTGTGTGTTCCATCGTCATTAAGAGGCTCTGAACGTTACAATTAACTGTCAGTTTTGCGTCGGATTCGAAAAACTAGACTCACAGGAGAACGACCATAAGGTGCCCGAGGCAGCAATAGACCCTTGCAGACAAGTCGGCTGGAGGACGATGTATTGAATCGCGACGCAATTTGTGTGTTCCATCGTCATTAAGAGGCTCTGAACGTTACAATTGACTGTCAGTTTTGCGTCGGATTCGAAAATCTAGACTCACAGAAGAACGACGATAAGGTGCCCGAGGCAGCACTAGACCCTTGGAGAGAAGTCGGCTGGAGGGCGATGTATTGAATCGCGACGCAATTTGTGTGTTCCATCGTCATTAACAGGCTCTGAACGTTACAATTAACTGTCAGTTATGCGTCGTATTCGGAAAACTAGACTCACAGGAGAACGACCATAAGGTGCCCGAGGCAGCAATAGACCCTTGGAGACAAGTCGGCTGGAGGACGATGTATTGAATCGCGACGCAATTTGTGTGTTCCATCGTCATTAACAGGCTCGGAACCTTACAATTAACTGTCGGTTTTGCGTCGGATTCGAAAAACTAGACTCACAGGAGAACGACCATAAGGTGCCCGAGGCAGCACTAGACCCTTGGAGACAAGTCGGCTGGAGGACGATGTATTGAATCGCGACGCAATTTGTGTGTTCCATCGTCATTAAGAGGCTCTGAACGTTACAATTAACAGTCAGTTATGCGTCGTATTCGGAAAACTAGACTCACAGCAGAACGACCAAAAGGTGCCCGAGGCAGCAATAGACCCCTGGAGACAGGTCGGCTGTCGGACGATGTATTGAATCTCGACGCAATTTGTGTGTCCCATCGTCATTAAGAGGCTCTGAACGTTACAATTAACTGTCAGTTTTGCGTCGGATTCGATAATCTAGAGTCACAGGAGAACGGCCATAAGGTGCCCGAGGCAGCACTAGACCCTTGGAGACAAGTCGGCTGGAGGACGTATTGAATCGCGACGCAATTTGTCTGTTCCATCGTCATTAAGAGGCTCTGAACGTTACAATTAACTGTCAGTTTTGCGTCGGATTCGAAAAACTAGACTCACAGGAGAACGACCATAAGGTGCCCGAGGCAGCAATAGACCCTTGGAGACAAGTCGGCTGTCGGACGATGTATTGAATCGCGACGCAATTTGTGTGTTCCATCGTCATTAAGAGGCTCTGAACGTTACAATTAACTGTCAGTTTTGCGTCGGATTCGAAAATCTAGACTCACAGGAGAACGACGATAAGGTGCCCGAGGCAGCACTAGACCCATGGAGACAAGTCGGCTGTCAGACGATGTATTGAATCGCGACGCAATTTGTGTGTTCCATCGTCATTAAGAGGCTCTGAGCCTTACAATTAACTGTCAGTTTTGCGTCGGATTCGTATATCTAGACTCACAGAACAACGACCATAAGGTGCCCGAGGCAGCACTAGACCCTTGGAGACAAGTCGGCTGGAGGACGATGTATTGAATCGCGACGCAATTTGTGTGTTCCATCGTCATTAAGAGGCACTGAACGTTACAATTAACTGTCAGTTTTGCGCCGGATTCGAAAAACTACACTCCTAGGAGAACGACCAAAAAGGTGCCGGGGGCAGCAATAGTATCTCGGAGACAAGTCGGCTGGAGGACGATGTATTGAATCGCGACGCAATTTGTGTGTTCCATCGTCATTAAGAGGCTCTGAACGTTACAATTAACTGTCAGTTTTGCGTCGGATTCGATAAACTAGACTCACAGGAGAACGACCATAAGGTGCCCGGGGCAGCAATAGACCCTTGGAGACAAGTCGGCTGGAGGACGATGTATTTATTCGCGACGCAATTTGTGTGTTCCATCGTCATTAAGAGGCTCTGAACGTTACAATTAACTGTCAGTTTTGCGTCGAATTCGAAAAACTAGACTCACAGGAGAACGACCATAAGGTGCCCGAGGCAGCAATAGACCCTTGCAGACAAGTCGGCTGGAGGACGATGTATTGAATCGCGACGCAATTTGTGTGTTCCATCGTCATTAAGAGGCTCTGAACGTTACAATTGACTGTCAGTTTTGCGTCGGATTCGAGAATCTAGACTCACAGGAGAACGACGATAAGGTGCCCGAGGCATCACTAGACCCTTGGAGACAAGTCGGCTGGAGGACGATGTATTGAATCGCGACGCAATTTGTGTGTTCCATCGTCATTAAGAGGCTCTGAACGTTACAATTAACTGTCAGTTTTGCGTCGGATTCGAAAATCTAGACTCACAGGAGAACGACGATAAGGTGCCCGAGGCAGCACTAGACCCTTGGAGACAAGTCGGCTGTCGGACTATGTATTGAATCGCGACGCAATTTGTGTGTTCCATCGTCATTAAGAGGCTCTGAACCTTACAATTAACTGTCAGTTTTTCGTCGGATTCGAATATCTAGACTCACAGAAGAACGACCATAAGGTGCCCGAGCAGCACTAGACCCTTGGAGACAAGTCGGCTGTCGCACGATGTATTGAATCGCGACGCAATTTGTGTGTTCCATCGTCATTAAGAGGCTCTGAACGTTACAATTAACTGTCAGTTTTGCGCCGGATTCGAAAAACTACACTCCTAGGAGAACGACCAAAAAGGTGCCGGGGGCAGAAATAGTACCTCGGAGACAAGTCGGCTGGAGGACGATGTATTGAATCGCGACGCAATTTGTGTGTTCCATCGTCATTAAGAGGCTCTGAACGTTACAATTAACTGTCAGTTTTGCGTCGGATTCGAAAAACTAGACTCACAGGAGAACGACCATAAGGTGCCCGAGGCAGCAATAGACCCTTGGAGACAAGTCGCCTGGAGGACGATGTATTTAATCGCGACGCAATTTGTGTGTTCCATCGTCATTAAGAGGCTCTGAACCTTACAATTAACTGTCAGTTTTGCGTCGGATTCGAATATCTAGACTCACAGAAGAACGACCATAAGGTGCCCGAGCAGCACTAGACCCTTGGAGACAAGTCGGCTGGAGGACGATGTATTGAATCGCGACGCAATTTGTGTGTTCCATCGTCATTAACAGGCTCTGAACGTTACAAATAACTGTCGGTTTTGCGTCGGATTCGAAAAACTTGACTCACAGGAGAACGGCCATAAGGTGCCCGAGGCAGCACTAGACCCTTGGAGACAAGTCGGCTGTCAGACGATGTATTGAATCGCGACGCAATTTGTGTGTTCCATCATCATTAAGAGGCTCTGAACGTTACAATTAACTGTCAGTTTTGCGCCGGATTCGAAAAACTACACTCCTAGGAGAACGACCAAAAGGTGCCCTGGGCAGCAATAGTACCTCGGTGACAAGTCGGCTGGAGGACGATGTATTGAATCGCGACGCAATTTGTGTGTTCCATCGTCATTAACAGGATCTGAATGTTACAATTAACTGTCAGTTATGCGTCGTATTGGGAAAACTGGACTCACAGGAGAACGTCCATAAGGTGCCCGAGGCAGCAATAGACCCTTGGAGACAGGTCGGCTGTCGGACGATGTATTGAATCTCGACGCAATTTGTGTGTCCCATCGTCATTAAGAGGCTCTGAACGTTACAATTAACTGTCAGTTTTGCGTCGGATTCGATAATCTAGAGTCACAGGAGAACGACCATAAGGTGACCGAGGCAGCACTAGACCCTTGGAGACAAGTCGGCTGGAGGACGATGTATTGAATCGCGACGCAATTTGTGTGTTCCATCGTCATTAAGAGGCTCTGAACGTTACAATTAACTGTCAGTTTTGCGTCGGATTCGAATATCTAGACTCACAGAACAACGACCATAAGGTGCCCGAGGCAGCACTAGACCCTTGGAGACAAGTCGGCTGTCGGACGATGTATTGAATCGCGACGCAATTTGTGTGTTCCATCGTCATTAAGAGGCTCTGAGCCTTACAATTAACTGTCAGTTTTGCGTCGGATTCGAATATCTAGACTCACAGAACAACGACCATAAGGTGCCCGAGGCAGCACTAGACCCTTGGAGACAAGTCGGCTGGAGGACGATGTATTGAATCGCGACGCAATTTGTGTGTTCCATCGTCATTAAGAGGCACTGAACGTTACAATTAACTGTCAGTATTGCGCCGGATTCGAAAAACTACACTCCTAGGAGAACGACCAAAAAGGTGCCGGGGGCAGCAATAGTATCTCGAAGACAAGTCGGCTGGAGGACGATGTATTGAATCGCGACGCAATTTGTGTGTTCCATCGTAATTAAGAGGCTCTGAACGTTACAATTAACTGTCAGTTTTGCGTCGGATTCGAAAAACTAGACTCACAGGAGAACGACCATAAGGTGCAGGAGGCAGCAATAGACCCTTGGAGACAAGTCGGCTGGAGGACGTATTGAATCGCGACGCAATTTGTCTGTTCCATCGTCATTAAGAGGCTCTGAACGTTACAATTAACTGTCAGTTTTGCGTCGGATTCGAAAAACTAGACTCACAGGAGAACGACCATAAGGTGCCCGAGGCAGCAATAGACCCTTGCAGACAAGTCGGCTGGAGGACGATGTATTGAATCGCGACGCAATTTGTGTGTTCCATCGTCATTAAGAGGCTCTGAACGTTACAATTAACTGTCAGTTTTGCGCCGGATTCGAAAAACTACACTCCTAGGAGAACGACCAAGAAGGTGCCGGGGGCAGCAATAGTACCTCGGAGACAAGTCGGCTGGAGGACGATGTATTGAATCGCGACGCAATTTGTGTGTTCCATCGTCATTAAGAGGCTCTGAACGTTACAATTAACTGTCAGTTATGCGTGGTATTCGGAAAACTAGACTCACAGCAGAACGACCAAAAGGTGCCCGAGGCAGCAATAGACCCTTGGAGACAGGTCGGCTGTCGGACGATGTATTGAATCTCGACGCAATTTGTGTGTTCCATCGTCATTAAGAGGCTCTGAACGTTACAATTAACTGTCAGTTTTGCGTCGGATTCGAAAAACTAGACTCACAGGAGAACGACCATAAGGTGCCCGAGGCAGCTATAGACCCTTGGAGACAAGTCGGCTGGAGGACGATGTATTGAATCGCGACGCAATTTGTGTGTTCCATCGTCATTAAGAGGCTCTGAACGTTACAATTAACTGTCAGTTTTGCGTCGGATTCGAAAATCTAGACTCACAGGAGAACGACGATAAGGTGCCCGAGGCAGCACTAGACCCATGGAGACAAGTCGGCTGTCGGACGATGTATTGAATCGCGACGCAATTTGTGTGTTCCATCGTCATTAAGAGGCTCTGAGCCTTACAATTAACTGTCAGTTTTGCGTCGGATTCGAATATCTAGACTCACAGAACAACGACCATAAGGTGCCCGAGGAAGCACTAGACCCTTGGAGACAAGTCGGCTGGAGGACGATGTATTGAATCGCGACGCAATTTGTGTGTTCCATCGTCATTAAGAGGCACTGAACGTTACAATTAACTGTCAGTTTTGCGCCGGATTCGAAAAACTACACTCCTAGGAGAACGACCAAAAAGATGCCGGGGGCAGCAATAGTATCTCGGAGACAAGTCGGCTGGAGGACGATGTATTGAATCGCGACGCAATTTGTGTGTTCCATCGTCATTAAGAGGCTCTGAACGTTACAATTAACTGTCAGTTTTGCGTCGGATTCGAAAAACTAGACTCACAGGAGAACGACCATAAGGTGCCCGAGGCAGCAATAGACCCTTGGAGACAAGTCGGCTGGAGGACGATGTATTTAATCGCGACGCAATTTGTGTGTTCCATCGTCATTAAGAGGCTCTGAACGTTACAATTAACTGTCAGTTTTGCGTCGGATTCGAAAAACTAGACTCACAGGAGAACGACCATAAGGTGCCCGAGGCAGCAATAGACCCTTGCAGACAAGTCGGCTGGAGGACGATGTATTGAATCGCGACGCAATTTGTGTGTTCCATCGTCATTAAGAGGCTCTGAACGTTACAATTGACTGTCAGTTTTGCGTCGGATTCGAGAATCTAGACTCACAGGAGAACGACGATAAGGTGCCCGAGGCAGCACTAGACCCTTGGAGACAAGTCGGCTGTCGGACGATGTATTGAATCGCGACGCAATTTGTGTGTTCCATCGTCATTAAGAGGCTCTGAACCTTACAATTAACTGTCAGTTTTGCGTCGGATTCGAATATCTAGACTCACAGAAGAACGACCATAAGGTGCCCGAGGCAGCACTAGACCCTTGGAGACAAGTCGGCTGGAGGACGATGTATTGAATCGCGACGCAATTTGTGTGTTCCATCGTCATTAAGAGGCTCTGAACGTTACAATTAACTGTCAGTTTTGCGTCGGATTCGAAAATCTAGACTCACAGGAGAACGACGATAAGGTGCCCGAGGCAGCACTAGACCCTTGGAGACAAGTCGGCTGTCGGACTATGTATTGAATCGCGACGCAATTTGTGTGTTCCATCGTCATTAAGAGGCTCTGAACCTTACAATTAACTGTCAGTTTTGCGTCGGATTCGAATATCTAGACTCACAGAAGAACGACCATAAGGTGCCCGAGCAGCACTAGACCCTTGGAGACAAGTCGGCTGTCGCACGATGTATTGAATCGCGACGCAATTTGTGTGATCCATCGTCATTAAGAGGCTCTGAACGTTACAATTAACTGTCAGTTTTGCGCCGGATTCGAAAAACTAGACTCACAGGAGAACGACCATAAGGTGCCCGAGGCAGCAATAGACCCTTGCAGACAAGTCGGCTGGAGGACGATGTATTGAATCGCGACGCAATTTGTGTGTTCCATCGTCATTAAGAGGCTCTGAACGTTACAATTAACTGTCAGTTTTGCGCCGGATTCGAAAAACTACACTCCTAGGAGAACGACCAAGAAGGTGCCGGGGGCAGCAATAGTACCTCGGAGACAAGTCAACTGGAGGACGATGTATTGAATCGCGACGCAATTTGTGTGTTCCATCGTCATTAAGAGGCTCTGAACGTTACAATTAACTGTCAGTTATGCGTGGTATTCGGAAAACTAGACTCACAGCAGAACGACCAAAAGGTGCCCGAGGCAGCAATAGACCCTTGGAGACAGGTCGGCTGTCGGACGATGTATTGAATCTCGACGCAATTTGTGTGTTCCATCGTCATTAAGAGGCTCTGAACGTTACAATTAACTGTCAGTTTTGCGTCGGATTCGAAAAACTAGACTCACAGGAGAACGACCATAAGGTGCCCGAGGCAGCTATAGACCCTTGGAGACAAGTCGGCTGGAGGACGATGTATTGAATCGCGACGCAATTTGTGTGTTCCATCGTCATTAAGAGGCTCTGAACGTTACAATTAACTGTCAGTTTTGCGTCGGATTCGAAAATCTAGACTCACAGGAGAACGACGATAAGGTGCCCGAGGCAGCACTAGACCCATGGAGACAAGTCGGCTGTCGGACGATGTATTGAATCGCGACGCAATTTGTGTGTTCCATCGTCATTAAGAGGCTCTGAGCCTTACAATTAACTGTCAGTTTTGCGTCGGATTCGAATATCTAGACTCACAGAACAACGACCATAAGGTGCCCGAGGAAGCACTAGACCCTTGGAGACAAGTCGGCTGGAGGACGATGTATTGAATCGCGACGCAATTTGTGTGTTCCATCGTCATTAAGAGGCACTGAACGTTACAATTAACTGTCAGTTTTGCGCCGGATTCGAAAAACTACACTCCTAGGAGAACGACCAAAAAGATGCCGGGGGCAGCAATAGTATCTCGGAGACAAGTCGGCTGGAGGACGATGTATTGAATCGCGACGCAATTTGTGTGTTCCATCGTCATTAAGAGGCTCTGAACGTTACAATTAACTGTCAGTTTTGCGTCGGATTCGATAAACTAGACTCACAGGAGAACGACCATAAGGTGCCCGAGGCAGCAATAGACCCTTGGAGACAAGTCGGCTGGAGGACGATGTATTTAATCGCACGCAATTTGTGTGTTCCATCGTCATTAAGAGGCTCTGAACGTTATAATTAACTGTCAGTTTTGCGTCGGATTCGAAAAACTAGACTCACAGGAGAACGACCATAAGGTGCCCGAGGCAGCAATAGACCCTTGCAGACAAGTCGGCTGGAGGACGATGTATTGAATCGCGACGCAATTTGTGTGTTCCATCGTCATTAAGAGGCTCTGAACGTTACAATTGACTGTCAGTTTTGCGTCGGATTCGAGAATCTAGACTCACAGGAGAACGACGATAAGGTGCCCGAGGCAGCACTAGACCCTTGGAGACAAGTCGGCTGTCGGACGATGTATTGAATCGCGACGCAATTTGTGTGTTCCATCGTCATTAAGAGGCTCTGAACCTTACAATTAACTGTCAGTTTTGCGTCGG
Source organism: Schistocerca nitens (assembly GCF_023898315.1). Classification (NCBI taxonomy): domain Eukaryota; kingdom Metazoa; phylum Arthropoda; class Insecta; order Orthoptera; family Acrididae; genus Schistocerca; species Schistocerca nitens. The sequence continues at coordinate 4,282,076 of NC_064624.1, forward strand.
ATTCGAATATCTAGACTCACAGAAGAACGACCATAAGGTGCCCGAGGCAGCACTAGACCCTTGGAGACAAGTCGGCTGGAGGACGATGTATTGAATCGCGACGCAATTTGTGTGTTCCATCGTCATTAAGAGGCTCTGAACGTTACAATTAACTGTCAGTTTTGCGTCGGATTCGAAAATCTAGACTCACAGGAGAACGACGATAAGGTGCCCGAGGCAGCACTAGACCCTTGGAGACAAGTCGGCTGTCGGACTATGTATTGAATCGCGACGCAATTTGTGTGTTCCATCGTCATTAAGAGGCTCTGAACGTTACAATTAACTGTCAGTTTTGCGTCGGATTCGAATATCTAGACTCACAGAAGAACGACCATAAGGTGCCCGAGCAGCACTAGACCCTTGGAGACAAGTCGGCTGTCGCACGATGTATTGAATCGCGACGCAATTTGTGTGATCCATCGTCATTAAGAGGCTCTGAACGTTACAATTAACTGTCAGTTTTGCGCCGGATTCGAAAAACTACACTCCTAGGAGAACGACCAAAAAGGTGCCGGGGGAAGAAATAGTACCTCGGAGACAAGTCGGCTGGAGGACGATGTATTGAATCGCGACGCAATTTGTGTGTTCCATCGTCATTAAGAGGCTCTGAACGTTACAATTAACTGTCAGTTTTGCGTCGGATTCGAAAAACTAGACTCACAGGAGAACGACCATAAGGTGCCCGAGGCAGCAATAGACCCTTGGAGACAAGTCGCCTGGAGGACGATGTATTTAATCGCGACGCAATTTGTGTGTTCCATCGTCATTAAGAGGCTCTGAACCTTACAATTAACTGTCAGTTTTGCGTCGGATTCGAATATCTAGACTCACAGAAGAACGACCATAAGGTGCCCGAGCAGCACTAGACCCTTGGAGACAAGTCGGCTGGAGGACGATGTATTGAATCGCGACGCAATTTGTGTGTTCCATCGTCATTAACAGGCTCTGAACGTTACAAATAACTGTCGGTTTTGCGTCGGATTCGAAAAACTTGACTCACAGGAGAACGGCCATAAGGTGCCCGAGGCAGCACTAGACCCTTGGAGACAAGTCGGCTGTCAGACGATGTATTGAATCGCGACGCAATTTGTGTGTTCCATCATCATTAAGAGGCTCTGAACGTTACAATTAACTGTCAGTTTTGCGCCGGATTCGAAAAACTACACTCCTAGGAGAACGACCAAAAGGTGCCCTGGGCAGCAATAGTACCTCGGTGACAAGTCGGCTGGAGGACGATGTATTGAATCGCGACGCAATTTGTGTGTTCCATCGTCATTAACAGGATCTGAATGTTACAATTAACTGTCAGTTATGCGTCGTATTGGGAAAACTGGACTCACAGGAGAACGTCCATAAGGTGCCCGAGGCAGCAATAGACCCTTGGAGACAGGTCGGCTGTCGGACGATGTATTGAATCTCGACGCAATTTGTGTGTCCCATCGTCATTAAGAGGCTCTGAACGTTACAATTAACTGTCAGTTTTGCGTCGGATTCGATAATCTAGAGTCACAGGAGAACGACCATAAGGTGCCCGAGGCAGCACTAGACCCTTGGAGACAAGTCGGCTGGAGGACGATGTATTGAATCGCGACGCAATTTGTGTGTTCCATCGTCATTAAGAGGCTCTGAACGTTACAATTAACTGTCAGTTTTGCGTCGGATTCGAATATCTAGACTCACAGAACAACGACCATAAGGTGCCCGAGGCAGCACTAGACCCTTGGAGACAAGTCGGCTGTCGGACGATGTATTGAATCGCGACGCAATTTGTGTGTTCCATCGTCATTAAGAGGCTCTGAGCCTTACAATTAACTGTCAGTTTTGCGTCGGATTCGAATATCTAGACTCACAGAACAACGACCATAAGGTGCCCGAGGCAGCACTAGACCCTTGGAGACAAGTCGGCTGGAGGACGATGTATTGAATCGCGACGCAATTTGTGTGTTCCATCGTCATTAAGAGGCACTGAACGTTACAATTAACTGTCAGTATTGCGCCGGATTCGAAAAACTACACTCCTAGGAGAACGACCAAAAAGGTGCCGGGGGCAGCAATAGTATCTCGAAGACAAGTCGGCTGGAGGACGATGTATTGAATCGCGACGCAATTTGTGTGTTCCATCGTAATTAAGAGGCTCTGAACGTTACAATTAACTGTCAGTTTTGCGTCGGATTCGAAAAACTAGACTCACAGGAGAACGACCATAAGGTGCAGGAGGCAGCAATAGACCCTTGGAGACAAGTCGGCTGGAGGACGATGTATTTAATCGCGACGCAATTTGTGTGTTCCATCGTCATTAAGAGGCTCTGAACGTTACAATTAACTGTCAGTTTTGCGTCGGATTCGAAAAACTAGACTCACAGGAGAACGACCATAAGGTGCCCGAGGCAGCAATAGACCCTTGCAGACAAGTCGGCTGGAGGACGATGTATTGAATCGCGACGCAATTTGTGTGTTCCATCGTCATTAAGAGGCTCTGAACGTTACAATTAACTGTCAGTTTTGCGCCGGATTCGAAAAACTACACTCCTAGGAGAACGACCAAGAAGGTGCCGGGGGCAGCAATAGTACCTCGGAGACAAGTCGGCTGGAGGACGATGTATTGAATCGCGACGCAATTTGTGTGTTCCATCGTCATTAAGAGGCTCTGAACGTTACAATTAACTGTCAGTTATGCGTGGTATTCGGAAAACTAGACTCACAGCAGAACGACCAAAAGGTGCCCGAGGCAGCAATAGACCCTTGGAGACAGGTCGGCTGTCGGACGATGTATTGAATCTCGACGCAATTTGTGTGTTCCATCGTCATTAAGAGGCTCTGAACGTTACAATTAACTGTCAGTTTTGCGTCGGATTCGAAAAACTAGACTCACAGGAGAACGACCATAAGGTGCCCGAGGCAGCTATAGACCCTTGGAGACAAGTCGGCTGGAGGACGATGTATTGAATCGCGACGCAATTTGTGTGTTCCATCGTCATTAAGAGGCTCTGAACGTTACAATTAACTGTCAGTTTTGCGTCGGATTCGAAAATCTAGACTCACAGGAGAACGACGATAAGGTGCCCGAGGCAGCACTAGACCCATGGAGACAAGTCGGCTGTCGGACGATGTATTGAATCGCGACGCAATTTGTGTGTTCCATCGTCATTAAGAGGCTCTGAGCCTTACAATTAACTGTCAGTTTTGCGTCGGATTCGAATATCTAGACTCACAGAACAACGACCATAAGGTGCCCGAGGAAGCACTAGACCCTTGGAGACAAGTCGGCTGGAGGACGATGTATTGAATCGCGACGCAATTTGTGTGTTCCATCGTCATTAAGAGGCACTGAACGTTACAATTAACTGTCAGTTTTGCGCCGGATTCGAAAAACTACACTCCTAGGAGAACGACCAAAAAGATGCCGGGGGCAGCAATAGTATCTCGGAGACAAGTCGGCTGGAGGACGATGTATTGAATCGCGACGCAATTTGTGTGTTCCATCGTCATTAAGAGGCTCTGAACGTTACAATTAACTGTCAGTTTTGCGTCGGATTCGATAAACTAGACTCACAGGAGAACGACCATAAGGTGCCCGAGGCAGCAATAGACCCTTGGAGACAAGTCGGCTGGAGGACGATGTATTTAATCGCGACGCAATTTGTGTGTTCCATCGTCATTAAGAGGCTCTGAACGTTACAATTAACTGTCAGTTTTGCGTCGGATTCGAAAAACTAGACTCACAGGAGAACGACCATAAGGTGCCCGAGGCAGCAATAGACCCTTGCAGACAAGTCGGCTGGAGGACGATGTATTGAATCGCGACGCAATTTGTGTGTTCCATCGTCATTAAGAGGCTCTGAACGTTACAATTGACTGTCAGTTTTGCGTCGGATTCGAGAATCTAGACTCACAGGAGAACGACGATAAGGTGCCCGAGGCAGCACTAGACCCTTGGAGACAAGTCGGCTGTCGGACGATGTATTGAATCGCGACGCAATTTGTGTGTTCCATCGTCATTAAGAGGCTCTGAACCTTACAATTAACTGTCAGTTTTGCGTCGGATTCGAATATCTAGACTCACAGAAGAACGACCATAAGGTGCCCGAGGCAGCACTAGACCCTTGGAGACAAGTCGGCTGGAGGACGATGTATTGAATCGCGACGCAATTTGTGTGTTCCATCGTCATTAAGAGGCTCTGAACGTTACAATTAACTGTCAGTTTTGCGTCGGATTCGAAAATCTAGACTCACAGGAGAACGACGATAAGGTGCCCGAGGCAGCACTAGACCCTTGGAGACAAGTCGGCTGTCGGACTATGTATTGAATCGCGACGCAATTTGTGTGTTCCATCGTCATTAAGAGGCTCTGAACCTTACAATTAACTGTCAGTTTTGCGTCGGATTCGAATATCTAGACTCACAGAAGAACGACCATAAGGTGCCCGAGCAGCACTAGACCCTTGGAGACAAGTCGGCTGTCGCACGATGTATTGAATCGCGACGCAATTTGTGTGATCCATCGTCATTAAGAGGCTCTGAACGTTACAATTAACTGTCAGTTTTGCGCCGGATTCGAAAAACTAGACTCACAGGAGAACGACCATAAGGTGCCCGAGGCAGCAATAGACCCTTGGAGACAAGTCGGCTGGAGGACGATGTATTGAATCGCGACGCAATTTGTGTGTTCCATCGTCATTAAGAGGCTCTGAACGTTACAATTAACTGTCAGTTTTGCGTCGGATTCGAGAATCTAGACTCACAGGAGAACGACGATAAGGTGCCCGAGGCAGCAATAGACCCTTGGAGACAGGTCGGCTGTCGGACGATGTATTGAATCTCGACGCAATTTGTGTGTTCCATCGTCATTAAGAGGCTCTGAACGTTACAATTAACTGTCAGTTTTGCGCCGGATTCGAAAAACTACACTCCTAGGAGAACGACCAAGAAGGTGCCGGGGGCAGCAATAGTACCTCGGAGACAAGTCGGCTGGAGGACGATGTATTGAATCGCGACGCAATTTGTGTGTTCCATCGTCATTAAGAGGCTCTGAACGTTACAATTAACTGTCAGTTATGCGTGGTATTCGGAAAACTAGACTCACAGCAGAACGACCAAAAGGTGCCCGAGGCAGCAATAGACCCTTGGAGACAGGTCGGCTGTCGGACGATGTATTGAATCTCGACGCAATTTGTGTGTTCCATCGTCATTAAGAGGCTCTGAACGTTACAATTAACTGTCAGTTTTGCGTCGGATTCGAAAAACTAGACTCACAGGAGAACGACCATAAGGTGCCCGAGGCAGCTATAGACCCTTGGAGACAAGTCGGCTGGAGGACGATGTATTGAATCGCGACGCAATTTGTGTGTTCCATCGTCATTAAGAGGCTCTGAACGTTACAATTAACTGTCAGTTTTGCGTCGGATTCGAAAATCTAGACTCACAGGAGAACGACGATAAGGTGCCCGAGGCAGCACTAGACCCATGGAGACAAGTCGGCTGTCGGACGATGTATTGAATCGCGACGCAATTTGTGTGTTCCATCGTCATTAAGAGGCTCTGAGCCTTACAATTAACTGTCAGTTTTGCGTCGGATTCGAATATCTAGACTCACAGAACAACGACCATAAGGTGCCCGAGGAAGCACTAGACCCTTGGAGACAAGTCGGCTGGAGGACGATGTATTGAATCGCGACGCAATTTGTGTGTTCCATCGTCATTAAGAGGCACTGAACGTTACAATTAACTGTCAGTTTTGCGCCGGATTCGAAAAACTACACTCCTAGGAGAACGACCAAAAAGATGCCGGGGGCAGCAATAGTATCTCGGAGACAAGTCGGCTGGAGGACGATGTATTGAATCGCGACGCAATTTGTGTGTTCCATCGTCATTAAGAGGCTCTGAACGTTACAATTAACTGTCAGTTTTGCGTCGGATTCGATAAACTAGACTCACAGGAGAACGACCATAAGGTGCCCGAGGCAGCAATAGACCCTTGGAGAAAAGTCGGCTGGAGGACGATGTATTTAATCGCACGCAATTTGTGTGTTCCATCGTCATTAAGAGGCTCTGAACGTTACAATTAACTGTCAGTTTTGCGTCGGATTCGAAAAACTAGACTCACAGGAGAACGACCATAAGGTGCCCGAGGCAGCAATAGACCCTTGCAGACAAGTCGGCTGGAGGACGATGTATTGAATCGCGACGCAATTTGTGTGTTCCATCGTCATTAAGAGGCTCTGAACGTTACAATTGACTGTCAGTTTTGCGTCGGATTCGAAAATCTAGACTCACAGGAGAACGACGATAAGGTGCCCGAGGCAGCACTAGACCCTTGGAGACAAGTCGGCTGTCGGACGATCTATTGAATCGCGACGCAATTTGTGTGTTCCATCGTCATTAAGAGGCTCTGAACCTTACAATTAACTGTCAGTTTTGCGTCGGATTCGAATATCTAGACTCACAGAAGAACGACCATAAGGTGCCCGAGGCAGCACTAGACCCTTGGAGACAAGTCGGCTGGAGGACGATGTATTGAATCGCGACGCAATTTGTGTGTTCCATCGTCATTAAGAGGCTCTGAACGTTACAATTAACTGTCAGTTTTGCGTCGGATTCGAAAATCTAGACTCACAGGAGAACGACGATAAGGTGCCCGAGGCAGCACTAGACCCTTGGAGACAAGTCGGCTGTCGGACTATGTATTGAATCGCGACGCAATTTGTGTGTTCCATCGTCATTAAGAGGCTCTGAACCTTACAATTAACTGTCAGTTTTGCGTCGGATTCGAATATCTAGACTCACAGAAGAACGACCATAAGGTGCCCGAGCAGCACTAGACCCTTGGAGACAAGTCGGCTGTCGCACGATTTATTGAATCGCGACGCAATTTGTGTGATCCATCGTCATTAAGAGGCTCTGAACGTTACAATTAACTGTCAGTTTTGCGCCGGATTCGAAAAACTACACTCCTAGGAGAACGACCAAAAAGGTGCCGGGGGAAGAAATAGTACCTCGGAGACAAGTCGGCTGGAGGACGATGTATTGAATCGCGACGCAATTTGTGTGTTCCATCGTCATTAAGAGGCTCTGAACGTTACAATTAACTGTCAGTTTTGCGTCGGATTCGAAAAACTAGACTCACAGGAGAACGACCATAAGGTGCCCGAGGCAGCAATAGACCCTTGGAGACAAGTCGCCTGGAGGACGATGTATTTAATCGCGACGCAATTTGTGTGTTCCATCGTCATTAAGAGGCTCTGAACCTTACAATTAACTGTCAGTTTTGCGTCGGATTCGAATATCTAGACTCACAGAAGAACGAAAATAAGGTGCCCGAGCAGCACTAGACCCTTGGAGACAAGTCGGCTGGAGGACGATGTATTGAATCGCGACGCAATTTGTGTGTTCCATCGTCATTAACAGGCTCTGAACGTTACAATTAACTGTCGGTTTTGCGTCGGATTCGAAAAACTAGACTCACAGGAGAACGGCCATAAGGTGCCCGAGGCAGCACTAGACCCTTGGAGACAAGTCGGCTGTCGGACGATGTATTGAATCGCGACGCAATTTGTGTGTTCCATCATCATTAAGAGGCTCTGAACGTTACAATTAACTGTCAGTTTTGCGCCGGATTCGAAAAACTACACTCCTAGGAGAACGACCAAAAGGTGCCCTGGGCAGCAATAGTACCTCGGTGACAAGTCGGCTGGAGGACGATGTATTGAATCGCGACGCAATTTGTGTGTTCCATCGTCATTAACAGGATCTGAATGTTACAATTAACTGTCAGTTATGCGTCGTATTGGGAAAACTGGACTCACAGGAGAACGTCCATAAGGTGCCCGAGGCAGCAATAGACCCTTGGAGACAGGTCGGCTGTCGGACGATGTATTGAATCTCGACGCAATTTGTGTGTCCCATCGTCATTAAGAGGCTCTGAACGTTACAATTAACTGTCAGTTTTGCGTCGGATTCGATAATCTAGAGTCACAGGAGAACGACCATAAGGTGCCCGAGGCAGCACTAGACCCTTGGAGACAAGTCGGCTGGAGGACGATGTATTGAATCGCGACGCAATTTGTGTGTTCCATCGTCATTAAGAGGCTCTGAACGTTACAATTAACTGTCAGTTTTGCGTCGGATTCGAAAATCTAGACTCACAGGAGAACGACGATAAGGTGCCCGAGGCAACACTAGACCCATGGAGACAAGTCGGCTGTCGGACGATGTATTGAATCGCGACGCAATTTGTGTGTTCCATCGTCATTAAGAGGCTCTGAGCCTTACAATTAACTGTCAGTTTTGCGTCGGATTCGAATATCTAGACTCACAGAACAACGACCATAAGGTGCCCGAGGCAGCACTAGACCCTTGGAGACAAGTCGGCTGTCGGACGATGTATTGAATCGCGACGCAATTTGTGTGTTCCATCGTCATTAAGAGGCTCTGAGCCTTACAATTAACTGTCAGTTTTGCGTCGGATTCGAATATCTAGACTCACAGAACAACGACCATAAGGTGCCCGAGGCAGCACTAGACCCTTGGAGACAGGTCGGCTGTCGGACGATGTATTGAATCTCGACGCAATTTGTGTGTTCCATCGTCATTAAGAGGCACTGAACGTTACAATTAACTGTCAGTTTTGCGCCGGATTCGAAAAACTACACTCCTAGGAGAACGACCAAAAAGGTGCCGGGGGCAGCAATAGTATCTCGAAGACAAGTCGGCTGGAGGACGATGTATTGAGTCGCGACGCAATTTGTGTGTTCCATCGTAATTAAGAGGCTCTGAACGTTACAATTAACTGTCAGTTTTGCGTCGGATTCGAAAAACTAGACTCACAGGAGAACGACCATAAGGTGCAGGAGGCAGCAATAGACCCTTGGAGACAAGTCGGCTGGAGGACGATGTATTTAATCGCGACGCAATTTGTGTGTTCCATCGTCATTAAGAGGCTCTGAACGTTACAATTAACTGTCAGTTTTGCGTCGGATTCGAAAAACTAGACTCACAGGAGAACGACCATAAGGTGCCCGAGGCAGCAATAGACCCTTGCAGACAAGTCGGCTGGAGGACGATGTATTGAATCGCGACGCAATTTGTGTGTTCCATCGTCATTAAGAGGCTCTGAACGTTACAATTAACTGTCAGTTTTGCGCCGGATTCGAAAAACTACACTCCTAGGAGAACGACCAAGAAGGTGCCGGGGGCAGCAATAGTACCTCGGAGACAAGTCGGCTGGAGGACGATGTATTGAATCGCGACGCAATTTGTGTGTTCCATCGTCATTAAGAGGCTCTGAACGTTACAATTAACTGTCAGTTATGAGTGGTATTCGGAAAACTAGACTCACAGCAGAACGACCAAAAGGTGCCCGAGGCAGCAATAGACCCTTGGAGACAGGTCGGCTGTCGGACGATGTATTGAATCTCGACGCAATTTGTGTGTTCCATCGTCATTAAGAGGCTCTGAACGTTACAATTAACTGTCAGTTTTGCGTCGGATTCGAAAAACTAGACTCACAGGAGAACGACCATAAGGTGCCCGAGGCAGCTATAGACCCTTGGAGACAAGTCGGCTGGAGGACGATGTATTGAATCGCGACGCAATTTGTGTGTTCCATCGTCATTAAGAGGCTCTGAACGTTACAATTAACTGTCAGTTTTGCGTCGGATTCGAAAATCTAGACTCACAGGAGAACGACCATAAGGTGCCCGAGGCAGCACTAGACCCTTGGAGACAAGCTGGCTGGAGGACGGTGTATTGAATCGCGACGCAATTTGTGTGTTCCATCGTCATTAAGAGGCTCTGAACGTTACAATTAACTGTCAGTTTTGCGTCGGATTCGAAAAACTAGACTCACAGGAGAACGACCATAAGGTGCCCGAGGCAGCAATAGACCCTTGCAGACAAGTCGGCTGGAGGACGATGTATTGAATCGCGACGCAATTTGTGTGTTCCATCGTCATTAAGAGGCTCTGAACATTACAATTAACTGTCAGTTATGCGTCGGATTCGAATATCTAGACTCACAGAAGAACGACCATAAGGTGCCCGAGCAGCACTAGACCCTTGGAGACAAGTCGGCTGGAGGACGATGTATTGAATCGCGACGCGATTTGTGTGTTCCATCGTCATTAAGAGGCTCTGAACGTTACAATTAACTGTCAGTTTTGCGCCGGATTCGAAAAACTACACTCCTAGGAGAACGACCAAAAAGGTGCCGGGGGAAGCAATAGTACCTCGGAGACAAGTCGGCTGGAGGACGATGTATTGAATCGCGACGCAATTTGTGTGTTCCATCGTCATTAAGAGGCTCTGAACGTTACAATTAACTGTCAGTTTTGCGTCGGATTCGAAAAACTAGACTCACAGGAGAACGACCATAAGGTGCCCGAGGCAGCAATAGACCCTTGGAGACAAGTCGGCTGGAGGACGATGTATTTAATCGCGACGCAATTTGTGTGTTCCATCGTCATTAAGAGGCTCTGAACGTTACAATTAACTGTCAGTTTTGCGTCGGATTCGAAAAACTAGACTCACAGGAGAACGACGATAAGGTGCCCGAGGCAGCAATAGACCCTTTTAGACAAGTCGGCTGGAGGACGATGTATTGAATCGCAACGCAATTTGTGTGTTCCATCGTCATTCAGAGGCTCTGAACGTTACAATTAACTGTCAGTTTTGCGTCGGATTCGAAAAACTAGACTCTCAGGAGAACGACGATAATGTGCCCGAGGCAGCTATAGACCCTTGGAGACAAGTCGGCTGGAGGACGATGTATTGAATCGCGACGCAATTTGTTTGTTCAATCGTCATTAAGAGGCTCTGAACGTTACAATTAACTGTCAGTTTTGCGTCGGATTCGAAAATCTAGACTCACAGGAGAACGACGATAAGGTGCCCGAGGCAGCACTAGACCCTTGGAGACAAGTCGGCTGTCGGACGATGTACTGAATCGCGACGCAATTTGTGTGTTCCATCGTCATTAAGAGGCTCTGAACCTTACAATTAACTGTCAGTTTTGCGTCGGATTCGAATATCTAGACTCACAGAACAACGACCATAAGGTGCCCGAGCAGCACTAGACCCTTGGAGACAAGTCGGCTGGAGGACGATGTATTGAATCGCGACGCAATTTGTGTGTTCCATCGTCATTCAGAGGCTCTGAACGTTACAATTAACTGTCAGTTTTGCGTCGGATTCGAAAAACTAGACTCTCAGGAGAACGACGATAATGTGCCCGAGGCAGCTATAGACCCTTGGAGACAAGTCGGCTGGAGGACGATGTATTGAATCGCGACGCAATTTGTTTCTTCCATCGTCATTAACAGGCTCTGAACGTTACAATTAACTGTCAGTTTTGCGTCGGATTCGAAAATCTAGACTCCCAGGAAAACGACCATAAGGTGCCCGAGGCAGCACTAGACCCTTGGAGACAAGCTGTCTGGAGGACGGTGTATTGAATCGCGACGCAATTTGTGTGTTCCATCGTCATTAACAGGCTCTGAACGTTACAATTAACTGTCAGTTTTGCGTCGGATTCGATAAACTAGACTCACAGGAGAACGACCATAAGGTGCCTGAGGCAGCAATAGACCCTTGGAGACAAGTCGGCTGGAGGACGATGTATTGAATCGCGACGCAATTTGTGTGTTCCATCGTCATTAAGAGGCTCTGAACGTTACAATTAACTGTCAGTTTTGCGTCGGATTCGAAAAACTACACTCCTAGGAGAACGACCAAAAGGTGCCCTGGGCAGCAATAGTACCTCGGTGACAAGTCGGCTGTCGGACGATGTATTGAATCGCGACGCAATTAGTGTGTTCCATCGTCATTAAGAGGCTCTGAACGTTACAATTAACTGTCAGTTTTGCGTCGGATTCGAATATCTAGACTCACAGAAAAACGACCATAAGGTGCCCGAGGCAGCACTAGACCCTTGGAGACAAGTCGGCTGGAGGACGATGTATTGAATCGCGACGCATTTTGTGTGTTCCATCGACATTAAGAGGCTCTGAACGTTACAATTAACTGTCAGTTTTGCGCCGGATTCGAAAAACTACACTCCTAGGAGAACGACCAAAAGGTGCCGGGGGCAGCAATAGTACCTCGCAGACCAGTCGGCTGCAGGGCGATGTATTGAATCGCGACGCAATTTGTGTGTTCCATCGTCATTAACAGGCTCTGAACGTTACAATTAACTGTCAGTTATGCGTCGTATTCGGAGAACTAGACTCACAGGAGAACGACCATAAGGTGCCCGAGGCAGCAATAGACCCTTGGAGACAAGTCGGCTGGAGGACGATGTATTGAATCGCGACGCAATTTGTGTGTTCCATCGTCATTAACAGGCTCTGAACGTTACAATTAACTGTCGGTTTTGCGTCGGATTCGAAAAACTAGACTCACAGGAGAACGACCATAAGGTGCCCGAGGCAGCACTAGACCCTTGGAGACAAGTCGGCTGGAGGACGATGTATTGAATCGCGACGCAATTTGTGTGTTCCATCGTCATTAAGAGGCTCTGAACGTTACAATTAACTGTCAGTTTTGCGCCGGATTCGAAAAACTACACTCCTAGGAGAACGACCAAAAGGTGCCCGGGGCAGCAATATTACCTCGGTGACAAGTCGGCTGGAGGACGATGTATTGAATCGCGACGCAATTTGTGTGTTACATCGTCATTAACAGGCTCTGAATGTTACAATTAACTGTCAGTTATGCGTCGTATTCGGAAATCTAGACTCACAGGAGAACGTCCATAGGGTGCCCGAGGCAGCAATAGACCCTTGGCGACAGGTCGGCTGTCGGACGATGTATTGAATCTCGACGCAATTTGTGTGTCCCATCGTCATTAAGAGGCTCTGAACGTTACAATTAACTGTCAGTTTTGCGTCGGATTCGAAAATCTAGACTCACAGGAGAACGACCATAAGGTGCCCGAGGCAGCACTAGACCCTTGGAGACAAGTCGGCTGGAGGACGATGTATTGAATCGCGACGCAATTTGTGTGTTCCATCGTCATTAAGAGGCTCTGAACGTTACAATTAACCGTCAGTTTTGCGTCGGATTCGAAAAACTAGACTCACAGGAGAACGACCATAAGGTGCCCGAGGCAGCAATAGACCCTTGGAGACAAGTCGGCTGGAGGACGATGTATTGAACGGCGACGCAATTTGTGTGTTCCATCGTCATTAAGAGGCTCTGAACGTTACAATTAACTGTCAGTTTTGCGTCGGATTCGAAAATCTAGACTCACAGGAGAACGACCATAAGGTGCCCGAGGCAGCACTAGACCCTTGGAGACAAGTCGGCTGGAGGACGATGTATTGAATCGCGACGCAATTTGTGTGTTCCATCGTCATTAAGAGGCTCTGAACGTTACAATTAACTGTCAGTTTTGCGTCGGATTCGAAAATCTAGACTCACAGGAGAACGACGATAAGGTGCCCGAGGCAGCACTAGACCCATGGAGACAAGTCGGCTGTCGGACGATGTATTGAATCGCGACGCAATTTGTGTGTTCCATCGTCATTAAGAGGCTCTGAGCCTTACAATTAACTGTCAGTTTTGCGTCGGATTCGAATATCTAGACTCACAGAACAACGACCATAAGGTGCCCGAGGCAGCACTAGACCCTTGGAGACAAGTCGGCTGTCGGACGATGTATTGAATCGCGACGCAATTTGTGTGTTCCATCGTCATTAAGAGGCTCTGAGCCTTAAAATTAACTGTCAGTTTTGCGTCGGATTCGAATATCTAGACTCACAGAACAACGACCATAAGGTGCCCGAGGCAGCACTAGACCCTTGGAGACAAGTCGGCTGGAGGACGATGTATTGAATCGCGACGCAATTTGTGTGTTCCATCGTCATTAAGAGGCACTGAACGTTACAATTAACTGTCAGTTTTGCGCCGGATTCGAAAAACTACACTCCTAGGAGAACGACCAAAAAGGTGCCGGGGGCAGCAATAGTATCTCGAAGACAAGTCGGCTGGAGGACGATGTATTGAATCGCGACGCAATTTGTGTGTTCCATCGTAATTAAGAGGCTCTGAACGTTACAATTAACTGTCAGTTTTGCGTCGGATTCGAAAAACTAGACTCACAGGAGAACGACCATAAGGTGCAGGAGGCAGCAATAGACCCTTGGAGACAAGTCGGCTGGAGGACGATGTATTTAATCGCGACGCAATTTGTGTGTTCCATCGTCATTAAGAGGCTCTGAACGTTACAATTAACTGTCAGTTTTGCGTCGGATTCGAAAAACTAGACTCACAGGAGAACGACCATAAGGTGCCCGAGGCAGCAATAGACCCTTGCAGACAAGTCGGCTGGAGGACGATGTATTGAATCGCGACGCAATTTGTGTGTTCCATCGTCATTAAGAGGCTCTGAACGTTACAATTAACTGTCAGTTTTGCGCCGGATTCGAAAAACTACACTCCTAGGAGAACGACCAAGAAGGTGCCGGGGGCAGCAATAGTACCTCGGAGACAAGTCGGCTGGAGGACGATGTATTGAATCGCGACGCAATTTGTGTGTTCCATCGTCATTAAGAGGCTCTGAACGTTACAATTAACTGTCAGTTATGCGTGGTATTCGGAAAACTAGACTCACAGCAGAACGACCAAAAGGTGCCCGAGGCAGCAATAGACCCTTGGAGACAGGTCGGCTGTCGGACGATGTATTGAATCTCGACGCAATTTGTGTGTTCCATCGTCATTAAGAGGCTCTGAACGTTACAATTAACTGTCAGTTTTGCGTCGGATTCGAAAAACTAGACTCACAGGAGAACGACCATAAGGTGCCCGAGGCAGCTATAGACCCTTGGAGACAAGTCGGCTGGAGGACGATGTATTGAATCGCGACGCAATTTGTGTGTTCCATCGTCATTAAGAGGCTCTGAACGTTACAATTAACTGTCAGTTTTGCGTCGGATTCGAAAATCTAGACTCACAGGAGAACGACCATAAGGTGCCCGAGGCAGCACTAGACCCTTGGAGACAAGCTGGCTGGAGGACGGTGTATTGAATCGCGACGCAATTTGTGTGTTCCATCGTCATTAAGAGGCTCTGAACGTTACAATTAACTGTCAGTTTTGCGTCGGATTCGAAAAACTAGACTCACAGGAGAACGACCATAAGGTGCCCGAGGCAGCAATAGACCCTTGCAGACAAGTCGGCTGGAGGACGATGTATTGAATCGCGACGCAATTTGTGTGTTCCATCGTCATTAAGAGGCTCTGAACATTACAATTAACTGTCAGTTATGCGTCGTATTCGGAAAACTAGACTCACAGCAGAACGACCATAAGGTGCCCGAGGCAGCACTAGACCCTTGTAGACTAGTCGGCTGGAGGACGATGTATTGAATCGCGACGCAATTTGTGTGTTCCATCGTCATTAAGAGGCTCTGAACCTTACAATTAACTGTCAGTTTTGCGTCGGATTCGAATATCTAGACTCACAGAAGAACGACCATAAGGTGCCCGAGCAGCACTAGACCCTTGGAGACAAGTCGGCTGGAGGACGATGTATTGAATCGCGACGCAATTTGTGTGTTCCATCGTCATTAAGAGGCTCTGAACGTTACAATTAACTGTCAGTTTTGCGCCGGATTCGAAAAACTACACTCCTAGGAGAACGACCAAAAAGGTGCCGGGGGAAGCAATAGTACCTCGGAGACAAGTCGGCTGGAGGACGATGTATTGAATCGCGACGCAATTTGTGTGTTCCATCGTCATTAAGAGGCTCTGAACGTTACAATTAACTGTCAGTTTTGCGTCGGATTCGAAAAACTAGACTCACAGGAGAACGACCATAAGGTGCCCGAGGCAGCAATAGACCCTTGGAGACAAGTCGGCTGGAGGACGATGTATTTAATCGCGACGCAATTTGTGTGTTCCATCGTCATTAAGAGGCTCTGAACGTTACAATTAACTGTCAGTTTTGCGTCGGATTCGAAAAACTAGACTCACAGGAGAACGACCATAAGGTGCCCGAGGCAGCAATAGACCCTTTTAGACAAGTCGGCTGGAGGACGATGTATTGAATCGCAACGCAATTTGTGTGTTCCATCGTCATTCAGAGGCTCTGAACGTTACAATTAACTGTCAGTTTTGCGTCGGATTCGAAAAACTAGACTCTCAGGAGAACGACGATAATGTGCCCGAGGCAGCTATAGACCCTTGGAGACAAGTCGGCTGGAGGACGATGTATTGAATCGCGACGCAATTTGTGTGTTCCATCGTCATTCAGAGGCTCTGAACGTTACAATTAACTGTCAGTTTTGCGTCGGATTCGAAAAACTAGACTCACAGGAGAACGACCATAAGGTGCCCGAGGCAGCAATAGACCCTTGGAGACAAGTCGGCTGGAGGACGATGTATTTAATCGCGACGCAATTTGTGTGTTCCATCGTCATTAAGAGGCTCTGAACGTTACAATTAACAGTCAGTTTTGCGCCGGATTCGAAAAACTACACTCCTAGGAGAACGACCAAAAAGGTGCCGGGGGCAGCAATAGCACCTCGGAGACAAGTCGGCTGGAGGACGATGTATTGAATCGCGACGCAATTTGTGTGTTCCATCGTCATTAAGAGGCTCTGAACGTTACAATTAACTGTCAGTTTTGCGTCGGATTCGAAAAACTAGACTCACAGGAGAACGACCATAAGGTGCCCGAGGCAGCAATAGACCCTTGGAGACAAGTCGGCTGGAGGACGATGTATTTAATCGCGACGCAATTTGTGTGTTCCATCGTCATTAAGAGGCTCTGAACGTTACAATTAACTGTCAGTTTTGCGTCGGATTCGAAAAACTAGACTCACAGGAGAACGACCATAAGGTGCCCGAGGCAGCAATAGACCCTTGGAGACAAGTCGGCTGGAGGACGATGTATTGAATCGCGACGCAATTTGTGTGTTCCATCGTCATTCAGAGGCTCTGAACGTTACAATTAACTGTCAGTTTTGCGTCGGATTCGAAAAACTAGACTCTCAGGAGAACGACGATAATGTGCCCGAGGCAGCTATAGACCCTTGGAGACAAGTCGGCTGGAGGACGATGTATTGAATCGCGACGCAATTTGTTTCTTCCATCGTCATTAACAGGCTCTGAACGTTACAATTAACTGTCAGTTTTGCGTCGGATTCGAAAATCTAGACTCCCAGGAAAACGACCATAAGGTGCCCGAGGCAGCACTAGACCCTTGGAGACAAGCTGGCTGGAGGACGGTGTATTGAATCGCGACGCAATGTGTGTGTTCCATCGTCATTAACAGGCTCTGAACGTTACAATTAACTGTCAGTTTTGCGTCGGATTCGATAAACTAGACTCACAGGAGAACGACCATAAGGTGCCTGAGGCAGCAATAGACCCTTGGAGACAAGTCGGCTGGAGGACGATGTATTGAATCGCGACGCAATTTGTGTGTTCCATCGTCATTAAGAGGCTCTGAACGTTACAATTAACTGTCAGTTTTGCGTCGGATTCGAAAAACTACACTCCTAGGAGAACGCCCAAAAGGTGCCCTGGGCAGCAATAGTACCTCGGTGGCAAGTCGGCTGTCGGACGATGTATTGAATCGCGACGCAATTTGTGTGTTCCATCGTCATTAAGAGGCTCTGAACGTTACAATTAACTGTCAGTTTTGCGTCGGATTCGAATATCTAGACTCACAGAAAAACGACCATAAGGTGCCCGAGGCAGCACTAGACCCTTGGAGACAAGTCGGCTGGAGGACGATGTATTGAATCGCGACGCATTTTGTGTGTTCCATCGTCATTAAGAGGCTCTGAACGTTACAATTAACTGTCAGTTTTGCGCCGGATTCGAAAAACTACACTCCTAGGAGAACGACCAAAGGGTGCCGGGGGCAGCAATAGTACCTCGCAGACCAGTCGGCTGCAGGGCGATGTATTGAATCGCGACGCAATTTGTGTGTTCCATCGTCATTAACAGGCTCTGAACGTTACAATTAACTGTCAGTTATGCGTCGTATTCGGAAAACTAGACTCACAGGAGAACGACCATAAGGTGCCCGAGGCAGCAATAGACCCTTGGAGACAAGTCGGCTGGAGGACGATGTATTGAATCGCGACGCAATTTGTGTGTTCCATCGTCATTAACAGGCTCTGAACGTTACAATTAACTGTCGGTTTTGCGTCGGATTCGAAAAACTAGACTCACAGGAGAACGACCATAAGGTGCCCGAGGCAGCACTAGACCCTTGGAGACAAGTCGGCTGGAGGACGATGTATTGAATCGCGACGCAATTTGTGTGTTCCATCGTCATTAAGGGGCTCTGAAAGTTACAATTAACTGTCAGTTTTGCGCCGGATTCGAAAAACTACACTCCTAGGAGAACGACCAAAAGGTGCCCGGGGCAGCAATAGTACTTCGGTGACAAGTCGTCTGGAGGACGATGTATTGAATCGCGACGCAATTTGTGTGTTACATCGTCATTAACAGGCTCTGAATGTTACAATTAACTGTCAGTTATGCGTCGTATTCGGAAATCTAGACTCACAGGAGAACGTCCATAAGGTGCCCGAGGCAGCAATAGACCCTTGGCGACAGGTTGGCTGTCGGACGATGTATTGAATCTCGACGCAATTTGTGTGTCCCATCGTCATTAAGAGGCTCTGAACGTTACAATTAACTGTCAGTTTTGCGTCGGATTCGAAAATCTAGACTCACAGGAGAACGAGCATAAGGTGCCCGAGGCAGCACTAGACCCTTGGAGACAAGTCGGCTGGAGGACGATGTATTGAATCGCGACGCAATTTGTGTGTTCCATCGTCATTAAGAGGCTCTGAACGTTACAATTAACCGTCAGTTTTGCGTCGGATTCGAAAAACTAGACTCACAGGAGAACGACCATAAGGTGCCCGAGGCAGCAATAGACCCTTGGAGACAAGTCGGCTGGAGGACGATGTATTGAACGGCGACGCAATTTGTGTGTTCCATCGTCATTAAGAGGCTCTGAACGTTACAATTAACTGTCAGTTTTGCGTCGGATTCGAAAATCTAGACTCACAGGAGAACGACCATAAGGTGCCCGAGGCAGCACTAGACCCTTGGAGACAAGTCGGCTGGAGGACGATGTATTGAATCGCGACGCAATTTGTGTGTTCCATCGTCATTAAGAGGCTCTGAACGTTACAATTAACTGTCGGTTTTGTGCCGGATTCGAAAAACTACACTCCTAGGAGAACGACCAAAAGGTGCCCGGGGCAGCAATAGTACCTCGGAGACAAGTAGGCTGTCGGACGATGTATTGAATCGCGACGCAATTTGTGTGTTCCATCGTCATTAACAGGCTCTGAACGTTACAATTAACTGTCAGTTATGGGTCGTATTCGGAAAACTAGACTCACAGCAGAACGACCATAAGGTGCCCGAGGCAGCAATAGACCCTTGGAGACAGGTCGGCTGGAGGAAGATGTATTGAATCGCGACGCAATTTGTGTGTTCCATCGTCATTAACTGGCTCTGAACCTTACAATTAACTGTCAGTTTTGCGTCGGATTCGAATATCTAGACTCACAGAAGAACGACCATAAGGTGCCCGAGGCAGCAATAGACCCTTGGAGACAAGTCGGCTGGAGGACGATGTATTGAATCGCGACGCAATTTGTGTGTTCCATCGTCATTAAGAGGCTCTGAACGCTACAATTAACTGTCAGTTTTGCGTCGGATTCGAAAAACTACACTCTTAGGAGAACGACCAAAAGGTGCCCTGGGCAGCAATAGTACCTCGGTGACAAGTCGGCTGTCGGACGATGTATTGAATCGCGACGCAATTTGTGTGTTCCATCGTCATTAAGAGGCTCTGAACCTTACAATTAACTGTCAGTTTTGCGTCGGATTCGAATATCTAGACTCACAGAAAAACGACCATAAGGTGCCCGAGGCAGCACTAGTCCCTTGGAGACAAGTCGGCTGGAGGACGATGTATTGAATCGCGACGCAATTTGTGTGTTCCATCGTCATTAAGAGGCTCTGAACGTTACAATTAACTGTCAGTTTTGCGCCGGATTCGAAAAACTACACTCCTAGGAGAACGACCAAAAGGTGCCGGGCTCAGCAATAGTACCTCGCAGACAAGTCGGCTGGAGGGCGATGTATTGAATCGCGACGCAATTTGTGTGTTCCATCGTCATTAACAGGCTCTGAACGTTACAATTAACTGTCAGTTATGCGTCGTATTCGGAAAACTAGACTCACAGGAGAACGACCATAAGGAGCCCGAGGCAGCAATAGACCCTTCGAGACAAGTCGGCTGGAGGACGATGTATTGAATCGCGACGCAATTTGTGTGTTCCATCGTCATTAACAGGCTCTGAACGTTACAATTAACTGTCGGTTTTGCGTCGGATTCGAAAATCTAGACTCACAGGAGAACGACCATAAGGTGCCCGAGGCAGCACTAGACCCTTGGAGACAAGTCGGCTGGAGGACGATGTATTGAATCGCGACGCAATTTGTGTGTTCCATCGTCATTAAGAGGCTCTGAACGTTACAATTAACTGTCAGTTTTGCGCCGGATTCGAAAAACTACACTCCTAGGAGAACGACCAAAAGGTGCCCGGGGCAGCAATAGTACCTCGGTGACAAGTCGGCTGGAGGACGATGTATTGAATCGCGACGCAATTTGTGTGTTCCATCGTCATTAACAGGCTCTGAATGTTACAATTAACTGTCAGTTATGCGTCGTATTCGGAAAACTAGACTCACAGGAGAACGTCCATAAGGTGCCCGAGGCAGCAATAGACCCTTGGAGACAGGTCGGCTGTCGGACGATGTATTGAATCTCGACGCAATTTGTGTGTCCCATCGTCATTAAGAGGCTCTGAACGTTACAATTAACTGTCAGTATTGCGTCGGATTCGAAAATCTAGACTCACAGGAGAACGACCATAAGGTGCCCGAGGCAGCACTAGACCCTTGGAGACAAGTCGGCTGGAGGACGATGTATTGAATCGCGACGCAATTTGTGTGTTCCATCGTCATTAAGAGGCTCTGAACGTTACAATTAACCGTCAGTTTTGCGTCGGATTCGTAAAACTAGACTCACAGGAGAACGACCATAAGGTGCCCGAGGCAGCAATAGACCCTTGGAGACAAGTCGGCTGGAGGACGATGTATTGAATCTCGACGCAATTTGTGTGTTCCATCGTCATTAAGAGGCTCTGAACGTTACAATTAACTGTCAGTTTTGCGTCGGATTCGAAAATCTAGACTCACAGGAGAACGACCATAAGGTGCCCGAGGCAGCACTAGACCCTTGGAGACAAGTCGGCTGGAGGACGATGTATTGAATCGCGACGCAATTTGTGTGTTCCATCGTCATTAAGAGGCTCTGAACGTTACAATTAACTGTCGGTTTTGTGCCGGATTCGAAAAACTACACTCCTAGGAGAACGACCAAAGGGTGCCGGGGGCAGCAATAGTACCTCGCAGACCAGTCGGCTGCAGGGCGATGTATTGAATCGCGACGCAATTTGTGTGTTCCATCGTCATTAACAGGCTCTGAACGTTACAATTAACTGTCAGTTATGCGTCGTATTCGGAAAACTAGACTCACAGGAGAACGACCATAAGGTGCCCGAGGCAGCAATAGACCCTTGGAGACAAGTCGGCTGGAGGACGATGTATTGAATCGCGACGCAATTTGTGTGTTCCATCGTCATTAACAGGCTCTGAACGTTACAATTAACTGTCGGTTTTGCGTCGGATTCGAAAAACTAGACTCACAGGAGAACGACCATAAGGTGCCCGAGGCAGCACTAGACCCTTGGAGACAAGTCGGCTGGAGGACGATGTATTGAATCGCGACGCAATTTGTGTGTTCCATCGTCATTAAGGGGCTCTGAAAGTTACAATTAACTGTCAGTTTTGCGCCGGATTCGAAAAACTACACTCCTAGGAGAACGACCAAAAGGTGCCCGGGGCAGCAATAGTACCTCGGTGACAAGTCGTCTGGAGGACGATGTATTGAATCGCGACGCAATTTGTGTGTTACATCGTCATTAACAGGCTCTGAATGTTACAATTAACTGTCAGTTATGCGTCGTATTCGGAAATCTAGACTCACAGGAGAACGTCCATAAGGTGCCCGAGGCAGCAATAGACCCTTGGCGACAGGTTGGCTGTCGGACGATGTATTGAATCTCGACGCAATTTGTGTGTCCCATCGTCATTAAGAGGCTCTGAACGTTACAATTAACTGTCAGTTTTGCGTCGGATTCGAAAATCTAGACTCACAGGAGAACGAGCATAAGGTGCCCGAGGCAGCACTAGACCCTTGGAGACAAGTCGGCTGGAGGACGATGTATTGAATCGCGACGCAATTTGTGTGTTCCATCGTCATTAAGAGGCTCTGAACGTTACAATTAACCGTCAGTTTTGCGTCGGATTCGAAAAACTAGACTCACAGGAGAACGACCATAAGGTGCCCGAGGCAGCAATAGACCCTTGGAGACAAGTCGGCTGGAGGACGATGTATTGAACGGCGACGCAATTTGTGTGTTCCATCGTCATTAAGAGGCTCTGAACGTTACAATTAACTGTCAGTTTTGCGTCGGATTCGAAAATCTAGACTCACAGGAGAACGACCATAAGGTGCCCGAGGCAGCACTAGACCCTTGGAGACAAGTCGGCTGGAGGACGATGTATTGAATCGCGACGCAATTTGTGTGTTCCATCGTCATTAAGAGGCTCTGAACGTTACAATTAACTGTCGGTTTTGTGCCGGATTCGAAAAACTACACTCCTAGGAGAACGACCAAAAGGTGCCCGGGGCAGCAATAGTACCTCGGAGACAAGTAGGCTGTCGGACGATGTATTGAATCGCGACGCAATTTGTGTGTTCCATCGTCATTAACAGGCTCTGAACGTTACAATTAACTGTCAGTTATGGGTCGTATTCGGAAAACTAGACTCACAGCAGAACGACCATAAGGTGCCCGAGGCAGCAATAGACCCTTGGAGACAGGTCGGCTGGAGGAAGATGTATTGAATCGCGACGCAATTTGTGTGTTCCATCGTCATTAACTGGCTCTGAACCTTACAATTAACTGTCAGTTTTGCGTCGGATTCGAATATCTAGACTCACAGAAGAACGACCATAAGGTGCCCGAGGCAGCAATAGACCCTTGGAGACAAGTCGGCTGGAGGACGATGTATTGAATCGCGACGCAATTTGTGTGTTCCATCGTCATTAAGAGGCTCTGAACGCTACAATTAACTGTCAGTTTTGCGTCGGATTCGAAAAACTACACTCTTAGGAGAACGACCAAAAGGTGCCCTGGGCAGCAATAGTACCTCGGTGACAAGTCGGCTGTCGGACGATGTATTGAATCGCGACGCAATTTGTGTGTTCCATCGTCATTAAGAGGCTCTGAACCTTACAATTAACTGTCAGTTTTGCGTCGGATTCGAATATCTAGACTCACAGAAAAACGACCATAAGGTGCCCGAGGCAGCACTAGTCCCTTGGAGACAAGTCGGCTGGAGGACGATGTATTGAATCGCGACGCAATTTGTGTGTTCCATCGTCATTAAGAGGCTCTGAACGTTACAATTAACTGTCAGTTTTGCGCCGGATTCGAAAAACTACACTCCTAGGAGAACGACCAAAAGGTGCCGGGCTCAGCAATAGTACCTCGCAGACAAGTCGGCTGGAGGGCGATGTATTGAATCGCGACGCAATTTGTGTGTTCCATCGTCATTAACAGGCTCTGAACGTTACAATTAACTGTCAGTTATGCGTCGTATTCGGAAAACTAGACTCACAGGAGAACGACCATAAGGAGCCCGAGGCAGCAATAGACCCTTCGAGACAAGTCGGCTGGAGGACGATGTATTGAATCGCGACGCAATTTGTGTGTTCCATCGTCATTAACAGGCTCTGAACGTTACAATTAACTGTCGGTTTTGCGTCGGATTCGAAAATCTAGACTCACAGGAGAACGACCATAAGGTGCCCGAGGCAGCACTAGACCCTTGGAGACAAGTCGGCTGGAGGACGATGTATTGAATCGCGACGCAATTTGTGTGTTCCATCGTCATTAAGAGGCTCTGAACGTTACAATTAACTGTCAGTTTTGCGCCGGATTCGAAAAACTACACTCCTAGGAGAACGACCAAAAGGTGCCCGGGGCAGCAATAGTACCTCGGTGACAAGTCGGCTGGAGGACGATGTATTGAATCGCGACGCAATTTGTGTGTTCCATCGTCATTAACAGGCTCTGAATGTTACAATTAACTGTCAGTTATGCGTCGTATTCGGAAAACTAGACTCACAGGAGAACGTCCATAAGGTGCCCGAGGCAGCAATAGACCCTTGGAGACAGGTCGGCTGTCGGACGATGTATTGAATCTCGACGCAATTTGTGTGTCCCATCGTCATTAAGAGGCTCTGAACGTTACAATTAACTGTCAGTATTGCGTCGGATTCGAAAATCTAGACTCACAGGAGAACGACCATAAGGTGCCCGAGGCAGCACTAGACCCTTGGAGACAAGTCGGCTGGAGGACGATGTATTGAATCGCGACGCAATTTGTGTGTTCCATCGTCATTAAGAGGCTCTGAACGTTACAATTAACCGTCAGTTTTGCGTCGGATTCGTAAAACTAGACTCACAGGAGAACGACCATAAGGTGCCCGAGGCAGCAATAGACCCTTGGAGACAAGTCGGCTGGAGGACGATGTATTGAATCTCGACGCAATTTGTGTGTTCCATCGTCATTAAGAGGCTCTGAACGTTACAATTAACTGTCAGTTTTGCGTCGGATTCGAAAATCTAGACTCACAGGAGAACGACCATAAGGTGCCCGAGGCAGCACTAGACCCTTGGAGACAAGTCGGCTGGAGGACGATGTATTGAATCGCGACGCAATTTGTGTGTTCCATCGTCATTAAGAGGCTCTGAACGTTACAATTAACTGTCGGTTTTGTGCCGGATTCGAAAAACTACACTCCTAGGAGAACGACCAAAAGGTGCCTGGGGCAGCAATAGTACCTCGGAGACAAGTAGGCTGTCGGACGATGTATTGAATCGCGACGCAATTTGTGTGTTCCATCGTCATTAACAGGCTCTGAACGTTACAATTAACTGTCAGTTATGCGTCGTATTCGGAAAACTAGACTCACAGCAGAACGACCATAAGGTGCCCGAGGCAGCAATAGACCCTTGGAGACAGGTCGGCTGTCGGACGATGTATTGAATCTCGACGCAATTTGTGTGTTCCATCGTCATTAAGAGGCTCTGAACGTTACAATTAACTGTCAGTTTTGCGTCGGATTCGAAAAACTAGACTCACAGGAGAACGACCATAAGGTGCCCGAGGCAGCACTAGACCCTTGGAGACAAGCCGGCTGGAGGACGATGTATTAAATCGCGACGCAATTTGTGTGCTCCATCGTCATTAAGAGGCTCTGAACGTTACAATTAACTGTCAGTTTTGCGTCGGATTCGAAAAACTAGACTCACAGGAGAACGACGATAAGGTGCCCGAGGCAGCAATAGACCCTTGGAGACAAGTCGGCTGGAGGACGATGTATTGAATCGCGACGCAATTTGTGTGTTCCATCGTCATTAAGAGGCTCTGAACGTTACAATTAACTGTCAGGTTTGCGTCGGATTCGAAAATCTAGACTCACAGGAGAACGACCATAAGGTGCCCGAGGCAGCACTAGACCCTTGGAGACAAGTCGGCTGGAGGACGATGTATTGAATCGCGACGCAATTTGTGTGTTCCATCGTCATTAAGAGGCTCTGAACCTTACACTTAACTGTCAGTTTTGCGTCGGATTCGAATATCTAGACTCACAGGAGAACGACCATAAGGTGCCCGAGGCAGCACTAGACCCTTGGAGACAAGTCGGCTGGAGGACGATGTATTGAATCGCGACGCAATTTGTGTGTTCCATCGTCATTAAGAGGCTCTGAACGTTACAATTAACTGTCAGTTTTGCGTCGGATTCGAAAATCTAGACTCACAGGAGAACGACCATAAGGTGCCCGAGGCAGCACTAGACCCTTGGAGACAAGCTGGCTGGAGGACGGTGTATTAAATCGCGACGCAATTTGTGTGTTCCATCGTCATTAAGAGGCTCTGAACCTTACAATTAACTGTCAGTTTTGCGTCGGATTCGAAAAACTAGACTCACAGGAGAACGACCATAAGGTGCCCGAGGCAGCAATAGACCCTTGCAGACAAGTCGGCTGGAGGACGATGTATAGAATCGCGACGCAATTTGTGTGTTCCATCGTCATTAAGAGGCTCTGAACGTTACAATTAACTGTCAGTTTTGCGTCGGATTCGAAAATCTAGACTCACAGGAGAACGACGATAAGGTGCCCGAGGCAGCACTAGACCCTTGGAGACAAGTCGGCTGTCGGACGATGTATTGAATCGCGACGCAATTTGTGTGTTCCATCGTCATTAAGAGGCTCTGAACGTTACAATTAACTGTCAGTTTTGCGTCGGATTCGAATATCTAGACTCACAGAAGAACGACCATAAGGTGCCCGAGCAGCACTAGACCCTTGGAGACAGGTCGGCTGGAGGACGATGTATTGAATCGCGACGCAATTTGTGTGTTCCATCGTCATTAAGAGGCTCTGAACGTTACAATTAACTGTCAGTTTTGCGCCGGATTCGAAAAACTACACTCCTAGGAGAACGACCAAAAAAGTGCCGGGGGCAGCAATAGTACCTCGGAGACAAGTCGGCTGGAGGACGATGTATTGAATCGCGACGCAATTTGTGTGTTCCATCGTCATTAAGAGGCTCTGAACGTTACAATTAACTGTCAGTTTTGCGTCGGATTCGAAAAACTAGACTCACAGGAGAACGACCATAAGGTGCCCGAGGCAGCAATAGACCCTTGGAGACAAGTCGACTGGAGGACGATGTATTTAATCGCGACGCAATTTGTGTGTTCCATCGTCATTAAGAGGCTCTGAACGTTACAATTAACTGTCAGTTTTGCGTCGGATTCGAAAAACTAGTCTCACAGGAGAACGACCATAAGGTGCCCGAGGCAGCACTAGACCCTTGGCGACAAGTCGGCTGGAGGACGATGTATTGAATCGCGACGCAATTTGTGTGTTCCATCGTCATTAAGAGGCTCTGAACGTTACAATTAACTGTCAGTTTTGCGTCGGATTCGAAAAACCAGACTCTCAGGAGAACGACGATAATGTGCCCGAGGCAGCTATAGACCCTTGGAGACAAGTCGGCTGGAGGACGATGTATTGAATCGCGACGCAATTTGTTTGTTCCATCGTCATTAAGAGGCTCTGAACGTTACAATTAACTGTCAGTTTTGCGTCGGATTCGAAAATCTAGACTCACAGGAAAACGACCATAAGGTGCCCGAGGCAGCACTAGACCCTTGGAGACAAGCTGGCTGGAGGACGGTGTATTGAATCGCGACGCAATTTGTGTGTTCCATCGTCATTAAGAGGCTCTGAACGTTACAGTTAACTGTCAGTTTTGCGTCGGATTCGAAAAACTAGACTCACAGGAGAACGACCATAAGATGCCCGAGGCAGCAATAGACCCTTGGAGACAAGTCGGCTGGAGGACGATGTATTGAATCGCGACGCAATTTGTGTGTTCCATCGTCATTAAGAGGCTCTGAACGTTACAATTAACTGTCAGTTTTGCGTCGGATTCGAAAATCTAGACTCACAGGAGAACGACGATAAGGTGCCCGAGGCAGCACTATACCCTTGGAGACAAGTCGGCTGTCGGACGATGTATTGAATCGCGACGCAATTTGTGTGTTCCATCGTCATTAAGAGGCTCTGAACCTTACAATTAACTGTCAGTTTTGCGTCGGATTCGAATAATTAGACTCACAGAAAAACGACCATAAGGTGCCCGAGGCAGCACTAGACCCTTGGAGACAAGTCGGCTGGAGGACGATGTATTGAATCGCGACGCAATTTGTGTGTTCCATCGTCATTAAGAGGCTCTGAACGTTACAATTAACTGTCAGTTTTGCGCCGGATTCGAAAAACTACACTCCTAGGAGAACGACCAAAAGGTGCCGGGGGCAGCAATAGTACCTCGCAGACAAGTCGGCTGGAGGGCGATGTATTGAATCGCGACGCAATTTGTGTGTTCCATCGTCATTAACAGGCTCTGAATGTTACAATTAACTGTCAGTTATGCGTCGTATTCGGAAAACTAGACTCACAGGAGAACGTCCATAAGGTGCCCGAGGCAGCATTAGACCCCTGGAGACAGGTCGGCTGTCGGACGATGTATTGAATCTCGACGCAATTTGTGTGTCCCATCGTCATTAAGAGGCTCTGAACGTTACAATTAACTGTCAGTTTTGCGTCGGATTCGAAAATCTAGACTCACAGGAGAACGACCATAAGGTGCCCGAGGCAGCACTAGACCCTTGGAGACAAGTCGGCTGTCGGACGATGTATTGAATCGCGACGCAATTTGTGTGTTCCATCGTCATTAAGAGGCTCTGAACGTTACAATTAACCGTCGGTTTTGCGTCGGATTCGAAAAACTAGACTCACAGGAGAACGACCATAAGGTGCCCGAGGCAGCAATAGACCCTTGGAGACAAGTCGGCTGGGGGACGATGTATTGAATGGCGACGCAATTTGTGTGTTCCATCGTCATTAAGAGGCTCTGAACGTTACAATTAACTGTCAGTTTTGCGTCGGATTCGAAAATCTAGACTCACAGGAGAACGACCATAAGGCGCCCGAGGCAGCACTAGACCCTTGGAGACAAGTCGGCTGGAGGACGATGTATTGAATCGCGACGCAATTTGTGTGTTCCATCGTCATTAAGAGGCTCTGAACGTTACAATTAACTGTCGGTTTTGTGCCGGATTCGAAAAACTACACTCCTAGGAGAACGACCAAAAGGTGCCCGGGGCAGCAATAGTACCTCGGAGACAAGTAGGCTGTCGGACGATGTATTGAATCGCGACGCAATTTGTGTGTTCCATCGTCATTAAGAGGCTCTGAACGTTACAATTAACTGTCAGTTATGCGTCGTATTCGGAAAACTAGACTCACAGGAGAACGACCATAAGGTGCCCGAGGCAGCACTAGACCCTTGGAGACAAGTCGGCTGGAGGACGATGTATTGAATCGCGACGCAATTTGTGTGTTCCATCGTCATTAAGAGGCTCTGAACGTTACAATTAACCGTCAGTTTTGCGTCGGATTCGAAAAACTAGACTCACAGGAGAACGACCATAAGGTGCCCGAGGCAGCAATAGACCCTTGGAGACAAGTCGGCTGGAGGACGATGTATTGAATGGCGACGAAATTTGTGTGTTCCATCGTCATTAAGAGGCTCTGAACGTTACAATTAACTGTCAGTTTTGCGTCGGATTCGAAAATCTAGACTCACAGGAGAACGACCATAAGGTGCCCGAGGCAGCACTAGACCCTTGGACACAAGTCGGCTAGAGGACGATGTATTGAATCGCGACGCAATTTGTGTGTTCCATCGTCATTAAGAGGCTCTGAACGTTACAATTAACTGTCGGTTTTGTGCCGGATTCGAAAAACTACACTCCTAGGAGAACGACCAAAAGGTGCCCGGGGCAGCAATAGTACCTCGGAAACAAGTAGGCTGTCGGACGACGTATTGAATCGCGACGCAATTTGTGTGTTCCATCGTCATTAAGAGGCTCTGAACGTTACAATTAACTGTCAGTTTTGCGTCGGATTCGAAAAACTAGACTCATAGGAGAACGACCATAAGGTGCCCGAGGCAGCACTAGACCCTTGGAGACAAGCCGGCTGGAGGACGATGTATTGAATCGCGACGCAATTTGTGTGTTCCATCGTCATTAACAGGCTCTGAACGTTACAATTAACTGTCAGTTTTGCGTCGGATTCGAAAAACTAGACTCACAGGAGATCGACCATAGGGTGCCCGAGGCAGCAATAGACCCTTGGAGACAAGTCGGCTGGAGGACGATGTATTGAATCGCGACGCAATTTGTGTGTTCCATCGTCATTAAGAGGCTCTGAACGTTACAATTAACTGTCAGTTTTGCGTCGGATTCGAAAATCTAGACTCACAGGAGAACGACGATAAGGTGCCCGAGGCGCACTAGACCCTTGGAGACAAGTCGGCTGGAGGACGATGTATTGAATCGCGACGCAATTTGTGTGTTCCATCGTCATTAAGAGGCTCTGAACCTTACAATTAACTGTCAGTTTTGCGTCGGATTCGAAAATCTAGACTCACAGAAGAACGACCATAAGGTGCCCGAGGCAGCACTAGACCCTTGGAGACAAGTCGGCTGGAGGACGATGTATTGAATCGCGACGCAATTTGTGTGTTCCATCGTCATTAACAGGCTCTGAACGTTACAATTAACTGTCAGTTTTGCGCCGGATTCGAAAAACTACACTCCTAGGAGAACGACCAAAAAGGTGCCCGGGGCAGCAATATTACCTCGGAGACAAGTCGGCTGGAGGACGATGTATTGAATCGCGACGCAATTTGTGTGTCCCATCGTCATTAACAGGCTCTGAACGTTACAAGTAACTGTCAGTTATGCGTCGTATTCGGAAAACTAGTCTCACAGGAGAACGACCATAGGGTGCCCGAGGCAGCAATAGACCCTTGGAGGCAGGTCGGCTGTCGGACGATGTATTGAATCTCGACGCAATTTGTGTGTCCCATCGTCATTAAGAGGCTCTGAACGTTACAATTAACTGTCAGTTTTGCGTCGGATTCGAAAAACAGAGACTCACAGGAGAACGACGATAAGGTGCCCGACGCAGCTATAGACCCTTGGAGACAAGTCGGCTGGAGGACGATGTATTGAATCGCGACGCAATTTGAGTGTTCCATCGTCATTAAGAGGCTCTGAACGTTACAATTAACTGTCAGTTTTGCGTCGGATCGAAAATCTAGACTCACAGCAGAACGACCATAAGGTGCCCGAGGCAGCACTAGACCCTTGGAGACAAGTCGGCTGGAGGACGATGTATTGAATCGCGACGCAATTTGTGTGTTCCATCGTCATTAAGAGGCTCTGAACGTTACAATTAACTGTCAGTTTTGCGTCGGATTCGAAAATCTAGACTCACAGGAGAACGACCATAAGGTGCCCGAGGCAGCACTAGACCCTTGGAGACAAGCTGGCTGGAGGACGGTGTATTGAATCGCGACGCAATTTGTGTGTTCCATCGTCATTAAGAGGCTCTGAACGTTACAATTAACTGTCAGTTTTGCGTCGGATTCGAAAAACTAGACTCACAGGAGAACGACCATAAGGTGCCCGAGGCAGCAATAGACCCTTGGAGACAAGTCGGCTGGAGGACGATGTATTTAATCGCGACGCAATTTGTGTGTTCCATCGTCATTAAGAGGCTCTGAACGTTACAATTAACTGTCAGTTTTGCGTCGGATTCGAAAAACTAGACTCACAGGAGAACGACCATAAGGTGCCCGAGGCAGCACTAGACCCTTGGAGACAAGTCGGCTGGAGGACGATGTATTGAATCGCGACGCAATTTGTGTGTTCCATCGTCATTAAGAGGCTCTGAACGTTACAATTAACTGTCAGTTTTGCGTCGGATTCGAAAAACTAGACTCTCAGGAGAACGACGATAATGTGCCCGAGGCAGCTATAGACCCTTGGAGACAAGTCGGCTGGAGGACGATGTATTGAATCGCGACGCAATTTGTTTGTTCCATCGTCATTAAGAGGCTCTGAACGTTACAATTAACTGTCAGTTTTGCGTCGGATTCGAAAATCTAGACTCACAGGAAAACGACCATAAGGTGCCCGAGGCAGCACTAGACCCTTGGAGACAAGCTGGCTGGAGGACGGTGTATTGAATCGCGACGCAAGTTGTGTGTTCCATCGTCATTAAGAGGCTCTGAAGGTTACAATTAACTGTCAGTTTTGCGTCGGATTCGAAAATCTAGACTCACAGGAGAACGACCATAAGGTGCCCGAGGCAGCAATAGACCCTTGGAGACAAGTCGGCTGGAGGACGATGTATTGAATCGCGACGCAATTTGTGTGTTCCATCGTCATTAAGAGGCTCTGAACGTTACAATTAACTGTCAGTTTTGCGTCGGATTCGAAAATCTAGACTCACAGGAGAACGACCATAAGGTGCCCGAGGCAGCACTAGACCCTTGGAGACAAGTCGGCTGGAGGACGATGTATTGAATCGCGACGCAATTTGTGTGTTCCATCGTCATTAAGAGGCTCTGAACGTTACAATTAACTGTCAGTTTTGCGCCGGATTCGAAAAACTACACTCCTAGGAGAACGACCAAAAGGTGCCGGGGGCAGCAATAGTACCTCGCAGACAAGTCGGCTGGAGGGCGATGTATTGAATCGCGACGCAATTTGTGTGTTCCATCGTCATTAACAGGCTCTGAACGTTACAATTAACTGTCAGTTATGCGTCGTATTCGGAAAACTAGACTCACAGGAGAACGACCATAAGGTGCCCGAAGCAGCAATAGACCCTTGGAGACAAGTCGGCTGGAGGACGATGTATTGAATCGCGACGCAATTTGTGTGTTCCATCGTCATTAACAGGCTCTGAACGTTACAATTAACTGTCGGTTTTGCGTCGGATTCGAAAAACTAGACTCACAGGAGAACGACCATAAGGTGCCCGAGGCAGCACTAGACCCTTGGAGACAAGTCGGCTGGAGGACGATGTATTGAATCGCGACGCAATTTGTGTGTTCCATCGTCATTAAGAGGCTCTGAACGTTACAATTAACTGTCAGTTTTGCGCCGGATTCGAAAAACTACACTCCTAGGAGAACGACCAAAAGGTGCCCGGGGCAGCAATAGTACCTCGGTGACAAGTCGGCTGGAGGACGATGTATTGAATCTCGACGCAATTTGTGTGTTCCATCGTCATTAAGAGGCTCTGAACCTTACAATTAACGGTCAGTTTTGCGTCGGATTCGAAAATCTAGACTCACAGGAGAACGACCATAAGGTGCCCGAGGCAGCACTAGACCCTTGGACACAAGTCGGCTGGAGGACGATGTATTGAATCGCGACGCAATTTGTGTGTTATATCGTCATTAAGAGGCTCTGAACGTTACAATTAACTGTCGGTTTTGTGCCGGATTCGAAAAACTACACTCCTAGGAGAACGACCAAAAGGTGCCCGGGGCAGCAATAGTACCTCGGAGACAAGTAGGCTGTCGGACGATGTATTGAATCGCGACGCAATTTGTGTGTTCCATCGTCATTAAGAGGCTCTGAACGTTACAATTAACTGTCAGTTATGTGTCGTATTCGGAAAACTAGACTCACAGCAGAACGACCATAAGGTGCCCGAGGCAGCAATAGAGCCTTGGAGACAGGTCGGCTGTCGGACGATGTATTGAATCTCGACGCAATTTGTGTGTTCCATCGTCATTAAGAGGCTCTGAACGTTACAATTAACTGTCAGTTTTGCGTCGGATTCGAAAAACTAGACTCACAGGAGAACGACCATAAGGTGCCCGAGGCAGCACTAGACCCTTGGAGACAAGCCGGCTGGAGGACGATGTATTGAATCGCGACGCAATTTGTGTGTTCCATCGTCATTAAGAGGCTATGAGCGTTACAATTAACTATCAGTTTTGCGTCGGATTCGAAAAACTAGACTCACAGGAGAACGACCATAAGGTGCCCGAGGCAGCACTAGACCCGTGGAGACAAGTCGGCTGGAGGACGATGTATTGAATCGCGACGCAATTTGTGTGTTCCATCGTCATTAAGAGGCTCTGAACCTTACAATTAACTGTCAGTTTTGCGTCGGATTCGAATATCTAGACTCACAGAAGAACGACCATAAGGTGCCCGAGGCAGCACTAGACCCTTGGAGACAAGTCGGCTGGAGGACGATGTATTGAATCGCGACGCAATTTGTGTGTTCCATCGTCATTAACACGCTCTGAACGTTACAATTAACTGTCAGGTTTGCGCCGGATTCGAAAAACTACACTCCTAGGAGAACGACCAAAAAGGTGCCCGGGGCAGCAATAGTACCTCGGAGACAAGTCGGCTGGAGGACGATGTATTGAATCGCGACGCAATTTGTGTGTTCCATCGTCATTAAGAGGCTCTGAACGTTACAATTAACTGTCAGTTTTGCGCCGGATTCGAAAAACTACACTCCTAGGAGAACGACCAAAAGTGCCCGGGGCAGCAATAGTACCTCGGAGGCAAGTCGGCTGGAGGAGGATGTATTGAATCGCGACGCAATTTGTGTGTTCCATCGTCGTTAAGAGGCTCTGAACGTTACAATTAACTGTCAGTTATGCGTCGTATTCGGAAAACTAGACTCACAGGAGAACGACCATAAGGTGCCCGAGGCAGCAATAGTACCTCGGAGGCAAGTCGGCTGGAGGACGATGTATTGAATCGCGACGCAATTTGTGTGTTCCATCGTCGTTAAGAGGCTCTGAACGTTACAATTAACTGTCAGTTATGCGTCGTATTCGGAAAACTAGACTCACAGGAGAACGACCATAAGGTGCCCGAGGCAGCAATAGACCCTTGGAGACAAGTCGGCTGGAGGACGATGTATTGAATCGCGACGCAATTTGTGTTTTCCATCGTCATTAAGAGGCTCTGAACGTTACAATTAACCGTCAGTTTTGCGTCGGATTCGAAAAACTAGACTCACAGGAGAACGACCATAAGGTGCCCGAGGCAGCAATAGAGCCTTGGAGACAGGTCGGCTGTCGGACGATGTATTGAATCTCGACGCAATTTGTGTGTTCCATCGTCATTAAGAGGCTCTGAACGTTACAATTAACTGTCAGTTTTGCGTCGGATTCGAAAAACTAGACTCACAGGAGAACGACCATAAGGTGCCCGAGGCAGCACTAGACCCTTGGAGACAAGCCGGCTGGAGGACGATGTATTGAATCGCGACGCAATTTGTGTGTTCCATCGTCATTAAGAGGCTATGAACGTTACAATTAACTATCAGTTTTGCGTCGGATTCGAAAAACTAGACTCACAGGAGAACGACCATAAGGTGCCCGAGGCAGCAATAGAACCTTGGAGACAAGTCGGCTGGAGGACGATGTATTGAATCGCGACGAAATTTGTGTGTTCCATCGTCATTAAGAGGCTCTGAACGTTACAATTAACTGTCAGTTTTGCGTCGGATTCGAAAATCTAGACTCACAGGAGAACGACGATAAGGTGCCCGAGGCAGCACTAGACCCGTGGAGACAAGTCGGCTGGAGGACGATGTATTGAATCGCGACGCAATTTGTGTGTTCCATCGTCATTAAGAGGCTCTGAACCTTACAATTAACTGTCAGTTTTGCGTCGGATTCGAATATCTAGACTCACAGAAGAACGACCATAAGGTGCCCGAGGCAGCACTAGACCCTTGGAGACAAGTCGGCTGGAGGACGATGTATTGAATCGCGACGCAATTTGTGTGTTCCATCGTCATTAACACGCTCTGAACGTTACAATTAACTGTCAGGTTTGCGCCGGATTCGAAAAACTACACTCCTAGGAGAACGACCAAAAAGGTGCCCGGGGCAGCAATAGTACCTCGGAGACAAGTCGGCTGGAGGACGATGTATTGAATCGCGACGCAATTTGTGTGTTCCATCGTCATTAAGAGGCTCTGAACGTTACAATTAACTGTCAGTTTTGTGCCGGATTCGAAAAACTACACTCCTAGGAGAACGACTAAAAGTGCCCGGGGCAGCAATAGTACCTCGGAGACAAGTCGGCTGGAGGACGATGTATTGAATCGCGACGCAATTTGTGTGTTCCATCGTCATTAAGAGGCTCTGAACGTTACAATTAACTGCCAGTTATGCGTCGTATTCGGAAAACTAGACTCACAGGAGAACGACCATAAGGTGCCCGAGGCAGCAATAGACCCTTGGAGACAAGTCGGCTGGAGGACGATGTATTGAATCGCGACGCAATTTGTGTGTT
This sequence comes from Schistocerca nitens, assembly GCF_023898315.1. NCBI lineage: Eukaryota > Metazoa > Arthropoda > Insecta > Orthoptera > Acrididae > Schistocerca > Schistocerca nitens. The sequence continues at coordinate 4,318,067 of NC_064624.1, forward strand.
CCATCGTCATTAACAGGGTCTGAACGTTACAATTAACTGTCAGTTTTGCGTCGGATTCGAAAATCTAGACTCACAGGAGAACGACGATAAGGTGCCCGAGGCAGCACTAGACCCTTGGAGACAAGTCGGCTGGAGGACGATGTATTGAATCGCGACGCAATTTGTGTGTTCCATCGTCATTAAGAGGCTCTGAACCTTACAATTAACTGTCAGTTTTGCGTCGGATTCGAATATCTAGACTCACAGAAGAACGACCATAAGGTGCCCGAGGCAGCACTAGACCCTTGGAGACAAGTCGGCTGGAGGACGATGTATTGAATCGCGACGCAATTTGTGTGTTCCATCGTCATTAAGAGGCTCTGAACGTTACAATTAACTGTCAGTTTTGCGCCGGATTCGAAAAACTACACTCCTAGGAGAACGACCAAAAAGGTGCCCGGGGCAGCAATAGTACCTCGGAGACAAGTCGGCTGGAGGACGATGTATTGAATCGCGACGCAATTTGTGTGTCCCATCGTCATTAACAGGCTCTGAACGTAACAATTAACTGTCAGTTATGCGTCGTATTCGGAAAACTAGACTCACAGGAGAACGACCATAGGGTGCCCGAGGCAGCAATAGACCCTTGGAGACAGGTCGGCTGTCGGACGATGTATTGAATCTCGACGCAATTTGTGTGTCCCATCGTCATTAAGAGGCTCTGAACGTTACAATTAACTGTCAGTTTTGCGTCGGATTCGAAAAACTAGACTCACAGGAGAACGACGATAAGGTGCCCGACGCAGCTATAGACCCTTGGAGACAAGTGGGCTGGTGGACGATGTATTGAATCGCGACGCAATTTGAGTGTTCCATCGTCATTAAGAGGCTCTGAACGTTACAATTAACTGTCAGTTTTGCGTCGGATTCGAAAATCTAGACTCACAGGAGAACGACCATAAGGTGCCCGAGGCAGCACTAGACCCTTGGAGACAAGTCGGCTGGAGGACGATGTATTGAATCGCGACGCAATTTGTGTGTTCCATCGTCATTAAGAGGCTCTGAACGTTACAATTAACTGTCAGTTTTGCGTCGGATTCGAAAATCTAGACTCACAGGAGAACGACCATATGGTGCCCGAGGCAGCACTAGACCCTTGGAGACAAGTCGGCTGGAGGACGATGTATTGAATCGCGACGCAATTTGTGTGTTCCATCGTCATTAAGAGGCTCTGAACGTTACAATTAACTGTCGGTTTTGTGCCGGATTCGAAAAACTACACTCCTAGGAGAACGACCAAAAGGTGCCCGGGGCAGCAATAGTACCTCGGAGACAAGTAGGCTGTCGGACGATGTATTGAATCTCGACGCAGTTTGTGTGTTCCATCGTCATTAAGAGGCTCTGAACGTTACAATTAACTGTCAGTTTTGCGTCTGATTCGAAAATCTAGACTCACAGGAGAACGACCATAAGGTGCCCGAGGCAGCACTAGACCCTTGGAGACAAGTCGGCTGGAGGACGATGTATTGAATCGCGACGCAATTTGTGTGTTCCATCGTCATTAACAGGCTCTGAACGTTACAATTAACTGTCAGTTATGCGTCGTATTCGGAAAACTAGACTCACAGGAGAACGACCATAAGGTGCCCGAGGCAGCAATAGACCCTTGGAGACATGTCGGCTGTCGGACGATGTATTGAATCTCGACCCAATGTGTGTGTTCCATCGTCATTAAGAGGCTCTGAAAGTTAGAATTAACTGTCAGTTTTGCGTCGGATTCGAAAAACTAGACTCACAGGAGAACGACGATAAGGTGCCCGACGCAGCTATAGACCCTTGGAGACAAGTCGGCTGGAGGACGATGTATTGAATCGCGACGCAATTTGAGTGTTCCATCGTCATTAAGAGGCTCTGAACGTTACAATTAACTGTCAGTTTTGCGTCCGATTCGAAAATCTAGACTCACAGGAGAACGACCATAAGGTGCTCGAGGCAGCACTAGACCCTTGGAGACAAGTCGGCTGGAGGACGATGTATTGAATCGCGACGCAATTTGTGTGTTCCATCGTCATGAAGAGGCTCTGAACGTTGCAATTAACTTTCGGTTTTGTGCCGGATTCGAAAAACTACACTCCTAGGAGAACGACCAAAAGGTGCCCGGGGCAGCAATAGTACCTCGGAGACAAGTAGGCTGTCGGACGATGTATTGAATCGCGACCCAATTTGTGTGTTCCATCGTCATTAACAGGCTCTGAACATTACAATTAACTGTCAGTTATGCGTCGTATTCGGAAAACTAGACTCACAGCAGAACGACCATAAGGTGCCCGAGGCAGCAATAGACCCTTGGAGACAGGTCGGCTGTCGGACGATGTATTGAATCTCGACGCAATTTGTGTGTTCCATCGTCATTAAGAGGCTCTGAACGTTACAATTAACTGTCAGTTTTGCGTCGGATTCGAAAAACTAGACTCACAGGAGAACGACCATAAGGTGCCCGAGGCAGCACTAGACCCTTGGAGACAAGCCGGCTGGAGGACGATGTATTGAATCTCGACGCAATTTGTGTGTTCCATCGTCATTAAGAGGCTCTGAACGTTACAATTAACTGTCAGTTTTGCGTCGGATTCGAAAAACTAGACTCACAGGAGAACGACCATAAGGTGCCCGAGGCAGCACTAGACCCTTGGAGACAAGCCGGCTGGAGGACGATGTATTGAATCGCGACGCAATTTGTGTGTTCCATCGTCATTAAGAGGCTATGAACGTTACAATTAACTATCAGTTTTGCGTCGGATTCGAAAAACTAGACTCACAGGAGAACGACCATAAGGTGCCCGAGGCAGCAACAGACCCTTGGAGACAGGTCGGCTGTCGGACGATGTATTGAATCTCGACGCAATTTGTGTGTTCCATCGTCATTAAGAGGCTCTGAACGTTACAATTAACTGTCAGTTTTGCGTCGGATTCGAAAATCTAGACTCTTAGGAGAACGACGATAAGGTGCCCGAGGCACCACTAGACCCTTGGAGCCAAGTCGGCTGGAGGACGATGTATTGAATCGCGACGCAATTTGTGTGTTCCATCGTCATTAAGAGGCTCTGAACGTTACAATTAACTGTCAGTTTTGCGTCGGATTCGAAAAACTACACTCCTAGGAGAACGACCAAAAGTGCCCGGGGCAGCTATAGTACCTCGGAGACAAGTCGGCTGGAGGACGATGTATTGAATCGCGACGCAATTTGTGTGTTCCATCGTCATTAAGAGGCTCTGAACGTTACAATTAACTGTCAGTTATGCGTCGTATTCGGAAAACTAGACTCACAGGAGAACGACCATAAGGTGCCCGAGTCAGCACTAGACCCTTGGACACAAGTCGGCTGGAGGACGATGTATTGAATCGCGACGCAATTTGTGTGTTCCATCGTCATTAACAGGCTCTGAACGTTACAATTAACTTTCGGTTTTGTGCCGGATTCGAAAAACTACACTCCTAGGGAACGACCAAAAGGTGCCCGGGGCAGCAATAGTACCTCGGAGACAAGTAGGCTGTCGGACGATGTATTGAATCGCGACGCAATTTGTGTGTTCCATCGTCATTAAGAGGCTCTGAACGTTACAATTAACTGTCAGTTATGTGTCGTATTCGGAAAACTAGACTCACAGCAGAACGACCATAAGGTGCCCGAGGCAGCAATAGAGCCTTGGAGACAGGTCGGCTGTCGGACGATGTATTGAATCTCGACGCAATTTGTGTGTTCCATCGTCATTAAGAGGCTCTGAACGTTACAATTAACTGTCAGTTTTGCGTCGGATTCGAAAAACTAGACTCACAGGAGAACGACCATAAGGTGCCCGAGGTAGCACTAGACCCTTGGAGACAAGCCGGCTGGAGGACGATGTATTGAATCGCGACGCAATTTGTGTGTTCCATCGTCATTAAGAGGCTATGAACGTTACAATTAACTATCAGTTTTGCGTCGGATTCGAAAAACTAGACTCACAGGAGAACGACCATAAGGTGCCCGAGGCAGCAATAGAACCTTGGAGACAAGTCGGCTGGAGGACGATGTATTGAATCGCGACGCAATTTGTGTGTTCCATCGTCATTAAGAGGCTCTGAACGTTACAATTAACTGTCAGTTTTGCGTCGGATTCGAAAATCTAGACTCACAGGAGAACGACGATAAGGTGCCCGAGGCAGCACTAGACCCGTGGAGACAAGTCGGCTGGAGGACGATGTATTGAATCGCGACGCAATTTGTGTGTTCCATCGTCATTAAGAGGCTCTGAACCTTACAATTAACTGTCAGTTTTGCGTCGGATTCGAATATCTAGACTCACAGAAGAACGACCATAAGGTGCCCGAGGCAGCACTAGACCCTTGGAGACAAGTCGGCTGGAGGACGATGTATTGAATCGCGACGCAATTTGTGTGTTCCATCGTCATTAACAGGCTCTGAACGTTACAATTAACTGTCAGGTTTGCGCCGGATTCGAAAAACTACACTCCTAGGAGAACGACCAAAAAGGTGCCCGGGGCAGCAATAGTACCTCGGAGACAAGTCGGCTGGAGGACGATGTATTGAATCGCGACGCAATTTGTGTGTTCCATCGTCATTAAGAGGCTCTGAACGTTACAATTAACTGTCAGTTTTGTGCCGGATTCGAAAAACTACACTCCTAGGAGAACGACCAAAAGTGCCCGGGGCAGCAATAGTACCTCGGAGACAAGTCGGCTGGAGGACGATGTATTGAATCGCGACGCAATTTGTGTGTTCCATCGTCATTAAGAGGCTCTGAACGTTACAATTAACTGTCAGTTATGCGTCGTATTCGGAAAACTAGACTCACAGGAGAACGACCATAAGGTGCCCGCGGCAGCAATAGACCCTTGGAGACAAGTCGGCTGGAGGACAATGTATTGAATCGCGACGCAATTTGTGTGTTCCATCGTCATTAACAGGGTCTGAACGTTACAATTAACTGTCAGTTTTGCGTCGGATTCGAAAATCTAGACTCACAGGAGAACGACGATAAGGTGCCCGAGGCAGCACTAGACCCTTGGAGACAAGTCGGCTGGAGGACGATGTATTGAATCGCGACGCAATTTGTGTGTTCCATCGTCATTAAGAGGCTCTGAACCTTACAATTAACTGTCAGTTTTGCGTCGGATTCGAATATCTAGACTCACAGAAGAACGACCATAAGGTGCCCGAGGCAGCACTAGACCCTTGGAGACAAGTCGGCTGGAGGACGATGTATTGAATCGCGACGCAATTTGTGTGTTCCATCGTCATTAACAGGCTCTGAACGTTACAATTAACTGTCAGTTTTGCGCCGGATTCGAAAAACTACACTCCTAGGAGAACGACCAAAAAGGTGCCCGGGGCAGCAATAGTACCTCGGAGACAAGTCGGCTGGAGGACGATGTATTGAATCGCGACGCAATTTGTGTGTCCCATCGTCATTAACAGGCTCTGAACGTTACAATTAACTGTCAGTTATGCGTCGTATTCGGAAAACTAGACTCACAGGAGAACGACCATAGGGTGCCCGAGGCAGCAATAGACCCTTGGAGACAGGTCGGCTGTCGGACGATGTATTGAATCGCGACGCAATTTGTGTGTCCCATCGTCATTAAGAGGCTCTGAACGTTACAATTAACTGTCAGTTTTGCGTCGGATTCGAAAAACTAGACTCACAGGAGAACGACGATAAGGTGCCCGACGCAGCTATAGACCCTTGGAGACAAGTGGGCTGGAGGACGAGGTATTGAATCGCGACGCAATTTGAGTGTTCCATCGTCATTAAGAGGCTCTGAACGTTACAATTAACTGTCAGTTTTGCGTCGGATTCGAAAATCTAGACTCACAGGAGAACGACCATAAGGTGCCCGAGGCAGCACTAGACCCTTGGAGACAAGTCGGCTGGAGGACGATGTATTGAATCGCGACGCAATTTGTGTGTTCCATCGTCATTAAGAGGCTCTGAACGTTACAATTAACTGTCAGTTTTGCGTCGGATTCGAAAATCTAGACTCACAGGAGAACGACCATAAGGTGCCCGAGGCAGCACTAGACCCTTGGAGACAAGTCGGCTGGAGGACGATGTATTGAATCGCGACGCAATTTGTGTGTTCCATCGTCATTAAGAGGCTCTGAACGTTACAATTAACTGTCGGTTTTGTGCCGGATTCGAAAAACTACACTCCTAGGAGAACGACCAAAAGGTGCCCGGGTCAGCAATAGTACCTCGGAGACAAGTAGGCTGTCGGACGATGTATTGAATCTCGACGCAGTTTGTGTGTTCCATCGTCATTAAGAGGCTCTGAACGTTACAATTAACTGTCAGTTTTGCGTCTGATTCGAAAATCTAGACTCACAGGAGAACGACCATAAGGTGCCCGAGGCAGCACTAGACCCTTGGAGACAAGTCGGCTGGAGGACGATGTATTGAATCGCGACGCAATTTGTGTGTTCCATCGTCATTAACAGGCTCTGAACGTTACAATTAACTGTCAGTTATGCGTCGTATTCGGAAAACTAGACTCACAGGAGAACGACCATAAGGTGCCCGAGGCAGCAATAGACCCTTGGAGACATGTCGGCTGTCGGACGATGTATTGAATCTCGACGCAATGTGTGTGTTCCATCGTCATTAAGAGGCTCTGAACGTTAGAATTAACTGTCAGTTTTGCGTCGGATTCGAAAAACTAGACTCACAGGAGAACGACGATAAGGTGCCCGACGCAGCTATAGACCCTTGGAGACAAGTCGGCTGGAGGACGATGTATTGAATCGCGACGCAATTTGAGTGTTCCATCGTCATTAAGAGGCTCTGAACGTTACAATTAACTGTCAGTTTTGCGTCCGATTCGAAAATCTAGACTCACAGGAGAACGACCATAAGGTGCTCGAGGCAGCACTAGACCCTTGGAGACAAGTCGGCTGGAGGACGATGTATTGAATCGCGACGCAATTTGTGTGTTCCATCGTCATTAAGAGGCTCTGAACGTTGCAATTAACTTTCGGTTTTGTGCCGGATTCGAAAAACTACACTCCTAGGAGAACGACCAAAAGGTGCCCGGGGCAGCAATAGTACCTCGGAGACAAGTAGGCTGTCGGACGATGTATTGAATCGCGACCCAATTTGTGTGTTCCATCGTCATTAACAGGCTCTGAACATTACAATTAACTGTCAGTTATGCGTCGTATTCGGAAAACTAGACTCACAGCAGAACGACGATAAGGTGCCCGAGGCAGCAATAGACCCTTGGAGACAGGTCGGCTGTCGGACGATGTATTGAATCTCGAAGCAATTTGTGTGTTCCATCGTCATTAAGAGGCTCTGAACGTTACAATTAACTGTCAGTTTTGCGTCGGATTCGAAAAACTAGACTCACAGGAGAACGACCATAAGGTGCCCGAGGCAACACTAGACCCTTGGAGACAAGCCGGCTGGAGGACGATGTATTGAATCTCGACGCAATTTGTGTGTTCCATCGTCATTAAGAGGCTCTGAACGTTACAATTAACTGTCAGTTTTGCGTCGGATTCGAAAAACTAGACTCACAGGAGAACGACCATAAGGTGCCCGAGGCAGCACTAGACCCTTGGAGACAAGTCGGCTGGAGGACGATGTATTGAATCGCGACGCAATTTGTGTGTTCCATCGTCATTAACAGGCTCTGAACGTTACAATTAACTGTCAGTTATGCGTCGTATTCGGAAAACTAGACTCACAGAAGAACGACCATAAGGTGCCCGAGGCAGCAACAGACCCTTGGAGACAGGTCGGCTGTCGGACGATGTATTGAATCTCGACGCAATTTGTGTGTTCCATCGTCATTAAGAGGCTCTGAACGTTACAATTAACTGTCAGTTTTGCGTCGGATTCGAAAATCTAGACTCTTAGGAGAACGACGATAAGGTGCCCGAGGCACCACTAGACCCTTGGAGCCAAGTCGGCTGGAGGACGATGTATTGAATCGAGACGCAATTTGTGTGTTCCATCGTCATTAAGAGGCTCTGAACGTTACAATTAACTGTCAGTTTTGCGTCGGATTCGAAAAACTACACTCCTAGGAGAACGACCAAAAGTGCCCGGGGCAGCAATAGTACCTCGGAGACAAGTCGGCTGGAGGACGATGTATTGAATCGCGACGCAATTTGTGTGTTCCATCGTCATTAAGAGGCTCTGAACGTTACAATTAACTGTCAGTTATGCGTCGTATTCGGAAAACTAGACTCACAGGAGAACGACCATAAGGTGCCCGAGGCAGCAATAGACCCTTGGAGACAAGTCGGCTGGAGGACGATGTATTTAATCGCGACGCAATTTGTGTGTTCCATCGCCATTAACAGGGTCTGAACGTTGCAATTAACTGTCGGTTTTGCGTCGGATTCGAAAATCTAGACTCACAGGAGAACGACCATAAGGTGCCCGAAGCAGCACTAGACCCTTGGAGACAAGTCGGCTGGAGGACGATGTATTGAATCGCGACGCAATTTGTGTGTTCCATCGTCATTAAGAGGCTCTGAACGTTACAATTAACTGTCAGTTTTGCGCCGGATTCGAAAAACTACACTCCTAGGAGAACGACCAAAAGGTGCCCGGGGCAGCAATAGTACCTCGGAGACAAGTCGGCTGGAGGACGATGTATCGAATCGCGACGCAATTTGTGTGTTCCATCGTCATTAAGAGCCTCTGAACGTTACAATTAACTCTCAGTTATGCGTCGTATTCGGAAAACTAGACTCTCAGGAGAACGACCATAAGGTGCCCGAGGCAGCAATAGAGCCTTGGAGACAGGTCGGCTGTCGGACGATGTATTGAATCTCGACGCAATTTGTGTGTCCCATCGTCATTAAGAGGCTCTGAACGTTACAATTAACTGTCAGTTATGCGTCGTATTCGAAAACTAGACTCACAGGATAACGACCGTAAGGTGCCCGAGGCAGCAATAGACCCCTGGAGACAGGTCGGCTGTCGGACGATGTATTGAATCTCGACGCAGTTTGTGTGTTCCATCGTCATTAAGAGGCTCTGAACGTTACAATTAACTGTCAGTTTTGCGTCGGATTCGAAAATCTAGACTCACAGGAGAACGACCATAAGGTGCCCGAGGCAGCACTAGACCCTTGGAGACAAGTCGGCTGGAGGACGATGTATTGAATCGCGACGCAATATGTGTGTTCCATCGTCATTAACAGGCTCTGAACGTTACAATTAACTGTCAGTTATGCGTCGTATTCGGAAAACTAGACTCACAGGAGAACGACCATAAGGTGCCCGAGGCAGCAATAGACCCTTGGAGACATGTCGGCTGTCGGACGATGTATTGAATATCGACGCAATGTGTGTGTTCCATCGTCATTAAGAGGCTCTGAACGTTACAATTAACTGTCAGTTTTGCGTCGGATTCGAAAAACTAGACTCACAGGAGAACGACCATAAGGTGCCCGGGGCAGCAATAGTACCTCGGAGACAAGTCGGCTGGAGGACGATGTATTGAATCGCGACGCAATTTGTGTGTTCCATCGTCATTAAGAGGCTCTGAACGTTACAATTAACTGTCAGTTATGCGTCGTATTCAGAAAACTAGAGTCACAGCAGAACGACGATAAGGTGCCCGAGGCAGCAATAGACGCTTGGAGACAGGTCGGCTGTCGGACGATGTATTGAATCTCGACGCAATGTGTGTGTTCCATCGTCATTAAGAGGCTCTGAAAGTTACAATTAACTGTCAGTTTTGCTTCGGATTCGAAAAACTAGACTCACAGGAGAACGACCATAAGGTGCCCGAGGCAGCAATAGACCCTTGGAGACATGTCGGCTGTCGGACGATGTATTGAATCTCGACGCAATGTGTGTGTTCCATCGTCATTAAGAGGCTCTGAACGTTACAATTAACTGTCAGTTTTGCGTCGGATTCGAAAAACTAGACTCACAGGAGAACGACCATAAGGTGCCCGGGGCAGCAATAGTACCTGGGAGACAAGTCGGCTGGAGGACGATGTATTGAATCGCGACGCAATTTGTGTGTTCCATCGTCATTAAGAGGCTCTGAACGTTACAATTAACTGTCAGTTATGGGTCGTTTTCGGTAAACTAGACTCACAGGAGAACGACCATAAGGTGCCCGAGGCAGCAATAGACCCTTGGAGACAGGTCTGCTGTTGGACGATGTATTGATTCTCGACGCAATTTGTGTGTTCCATCGTCATTAAGAGGCTCTGAACGTTACAATTAACTGTCAGTTTTGCGTCGGATTCGAAAAACTAGACTCACAGGAGAACGACGATAAGGTGCTCGAGGCAGCTATATACCCTTGGAGACAAGTCGGCTGGAGGACGATGTATTGAATCGCGACGCAATTTGTGTGTTCCATCGTCATTAACAGGCTCTGAACGTTACAATTTACTGTCGGTTTTGCGTCGGATTCGAAAATCTAGACTCACAGGAGAGCGACCATAAGGTGCCCGAGGCAGCACTAGACCCTTGGAGACAAGTCGGCTGGAGGACGATGTATTAAATCGCGACGCAATTTGTGTGTTCCATCGTCATTAAGAGGCTCTGAACGTTACAATTAACTGTCAGTTTTGCGCCGGATTCGAAAAACTACACTCCTAGGAGAACGACCAAAAGGTGCCCGGGGCAGCAATAGTACCTCGGAGAGAAGTCGGCTGGAGGACGATGTATTGAATCGCGAGGCAATTTGTGTGTCCCATCGTCATTAAGAGGCTCTGAACGTTACAATTAACTGTCAGTTTTGCGTCGGATTCGAAAAACTAGACTCACAGGAGAACGACGATAAGGTGGCCGAGGCAGCTATAGACCCTTGGAGACAAGTCGGCTGGAGGACGATGTATTGAATCGCGACCCAATTTGTGTGTTCCATCGTCATTAAGAGGCTCTGAACGTTACAATTAACTGTCAGTTTTGCGTCGGATTCGAAAATCTAGACTCACAGGAGAACGACCATAAGGTGCCCGAGGCAGCACTAGACCCTTGGAGACAAGTCGGCTGGAGGACGATGTATTGAATCTCGACGCAATTTGTGTGTTCCATCGTCATTAAGAGGCTCTGAACGTTACAATTAACTGTCAGTTTTGCGTCGGATTCGAAAATCTAGACTCACAGGAGAACGACGATAAGGTGCCCGAAGCAGCACTAGACCCTTGGAGCCAAGTCGGCTGGAGGACGATGTATTGAATCGCGACGCAATTTGTGTGTTCCATCGTCATTAACAGGCTCTGAAAGTTACAATTAACTGTCAGTTATGCGTCGTATTCGGAAAACTAGACTCACAGGAGAACGACCATAAGGTGCCCGAGGCAGCAATAGACCCTTGGAGACAAGTCGGCTGGAGGACGATGTATTGAATCGCGACGCAATTTGTGTGTTCCATCGTCATTAAGAGGCTCTGAACGTTACAATTAACTGTCAGTTATGCGTCGTATTCGGAAAACTAGAGTCACAGCAGAACGACCATAAGGTGCCCGAGGCAGCAATAGACCCTTGGAGACAAGTCGGCTGGAGGACGATGTAATGAATTGCGACGCAATTTGTGTGTTCCATCGTCGTTAAGGGGCTCTCTATCTCACAATTAACTGTCAGTTTTGCGTCGGATTCGAAAATCTAGACTCACAGGAGAACGACCATAAGGTGCCCGTGGCAGCACTAGACCCTTGGAGACAATTAGGCTGGAGGACGATGTATTGATTCGCGACGCAATTTGTGTGTTCCATCGTCATTAAGAGGCTCTGATCGTTACAATTAACTGTCAGTTTTGCGTCGGATTCGAAAAACTAGACTCACAGGAGAACGACGATAAGGTGCCCGAGGCAGCTATATACCCTTGGAGACAAGTCGGCTGGAGGACGATGTATTGAATCGCGACGCAATTTGTGTGTTCCATCGTCATTAACAGGCTCTGAACGTTACAATTAACTGTCGGTTTTGCGTCGGATTCGAAAATCTAGACTCACAGGAGAGCGACCATAAGGTGCCCGAGGCAGCACTAGACCCTTGGAGACAAGTCGGCTGGAGGACGATGTATTGAATCGCGACGCAATTTGTGTGTTCCATCGTCATTAAGAGGCTCTGAACGTTACAATTAACTGTCAGTTTTGCGCCGGATTCGAAAAACTACACTCCTAGGAGAACGACCAAAAGGTGCCCGGGGCAGCAATAGTACCTCGGAGACAAGTCGGCTGGAGGACGATGTATTGAATCGCGACGCAATTTGTGTGTTCCATCGTCATTAACAGTCTCTGAACGTTACAATTAACTGTCAGTTATGCGTCGTATTCGAAAACTAGACTCACAGGAGAACGACCATAAGGTGCCCGAGGCAGCAATAGACCCTTGGAGACAGGTCGGCTGTCGGACGACGTATTGAATCTCGACGCAATTAGTGTGTCCCATCGTTACTAAGAGGCTTTGAACGTTACAATTAACTGTCAGTTTTGCGTCGGATTCGAAAAACTAGACTCACAGGAGAACGACGAAAAGGTGGCCGAGGCAGCTATAGACCCTTGGAGACAAGTCGGCTGGAGGACGATGTATTGAATCGCTACCCAATTTGTGTGTTCCATCGTCATTAAGAGGCTCTGAACGTTACAATTAACTGTCAGTTTTGCGTCGGATTCGAAAATCTAGACTCACAGGAGAACGACCATAAGGTGACCGAGGCAGCACTAGACCCTTGGAGACAAGTCGGCTGGAGGACGATGTATTGAATCGCGACGCAATTTGTGTGTTCCATCGTCATTAACAGGCTCTGAACGTTACAATTAAATGTCAGTTATGCGTCGTATTCGGAAAACTAGACTCAGAGCAGAACGACCATAAGGTGCCCGAGGCAGCAATAGAGCCTTGGAGACAGGTCGGCTGTCGGACGATGATTTGAATCTCGACGCAATTTGTGTGTTCCATCGTCATTAAGAGGCTCTGAACGTTACAATTAACTGTCAGTTTTGCGCCGGATACGAAAAACTACACTCCTAGGAGAACGACCAAAAGTGCCCGGGGCAGCAATAGTACCTCGGAGACACGTCGGCTGGAGGACGATGTATTGAATCGCGACGCAATTTGTGTGTTCCATCGTCATTAACAGGCTCTGAACGTTACAATTAACTGTCAGTTGTGCGTCGTATTCGGAAAACTAGACTCACAGGAGAACGACCATAAGGTGCCCGAGGCAGCAATAGACCCTTGGAGACAAGTCGGCTGGAGGACGATGTATTGAATCGCGACGTAATTTGTGTGTTCCATCGTCATTAACAGGCTCTGAACGTTACAATTAACTGTCAGTTTTGCGTCGGATTCGAAAAACTAGACTCACAGGAGAACGACCATAAGGTGCCCGAGGCAGCTATATACCCTTGGAGACAAGTCGGCTGGAGGACGATGTATTGAATCGCGACGCAATTTGTGTGTTCCATCGTCATTAACAGGCTCTGAACGTTACAATTAACTGTCAGTTTTGCGTCGGATTCGAAAAACTAGACTCACAGGAGAACGACCATAAGGTGCCCGAGGCAGCACTAGACCCTTGGAGACAAGCCGGCTGGAGGACGATGTATTGAATCTCGACGCAATTTGTGTGTTCCATCGTCATTAAGAGGCTCTGAACGTTACAATTAACTGTCAGTTTTGCGTCGGATTCGAAAAACTAGACTCACAGGAGAACGACCATAAGGTGCCCGAGGCAGCACTAGACCCTTGGAGACAAGTCGGCTGGAGGACGATGTATTGCATCTCGACGCAATTTGTGTGTTCCATCGTCATTAAGAGGCTCTGAACGTTACAATTAACTGTCAGTTTTGCGTAGCATTCGAAAAACTAGACTCACAGGAGAACGACGATAAAGTGCCCGAGCCAGCTATAGACCCTTGGAGACAAGTCGGCTGGAGGACGATTTATTGAATCGCGACGCAATTTGTGTGTTCCATCGTCATTAAGAGGCTCTGAACGTTACAATTAACTGTCGGTTTTGTGCCGGATTCGAAAAACTACACTCCTAGGAGAACGACCAAAAGGTTCCCGGGGCAGCAATAGCACCTCGGAGACAAGTAGGCTGTCGGACGATGTATTGAATCTCGACGCAATTTGTGTGTTCCATCGTCATTAAGAGGCTCTGAACGTTACAATTAACTGTCAGTTTTGCGTCTGATTCGAAAATCTAGACTCACAGGAGAACGACCATAAGGTGCCCGAGGCAGCACTAGACCCTTGGAGACAAGTCGGCTGGAGGACGATGTATTGAATCGCGACGCAATTTGTGTGTTCCATCGTCATTAACAGGCTCTGAACGTTACAATTAACTGTCAGTTATGCGTCGTATTCGGAAAACTAGACTCACAGGAGAACGACCATAAGGTGCCCGAGGCAGCAATAGACCCTTGGAGACATGTCGGCTGTCGGACGATGTATTGAATCTCGACGCAATGTGTGTGTTCCATCGTCATTAAGAGGCTCTGAACGTTACAATTAACTGTCAGTTTTGCGTCGGATTCGAAAAACTAGACTCACAGGAGAACGACGATAAGGTGCCCGACGCAGCTATAGACCCTTGGAGACAAGTCGGCTGGAGGACGATGTATTGAATCGCGACGCAATTTGAGTGTTCCATCGTCATTAAGAGGCTCTGAACGTTACAATTAACTGTCAGTTTTGCGTCCGATTCGAAAATCTAGACTCACAGGAGAACGACCATAAGGTGCCCGAGGCAGCAATAGACCCTTGGAGACAAGTCGGCTGGAGGACGATGTAATGAATCGCGACGCAATTTGTGTGTTCCATCGTCGTTAAGGGGCTCTCTATCTCACAATTAACTGTCAGTTTTGCGTCGGATTCGAAAATCTAGACTCACAGGAGAACGACCATAAGGTGCCCGTGGCAGCACTAGACCCTTGGAGACAATTAGGCTGGAGGACGATGTATTGATTCGCGACGCAATTTGTGTGTTCCATCGTCATTAAGAGGCTCTGATCGTTACAATTAACTGTCAGTTTTGCGTCGGATTCGAAAAACTAGACTCACAGGAGAACGACGAAAAGGTGCCCGAGGCAGCTATATACACTTGGAGACAAGTCGGCTGGAGGACGATGTATTGAATCGCGACGCAATTTGTGTGTTCCATCGTCATTAACAGGCTCTGAACGTTACAATTAACTGTCGGTTTTGCGTCGGATTCGAAAATCTAGACTCACAGGAGAGCGACCATAAGGTGCCCGAGGCAGCACTAGACCCTTGGAGACAAGTCGGCTGGAGGACGATGTATTGAATCGCGACGCAATTTGTGTGTTCCATCGTCATCAAGAGGCTCTGAACGTTACAATTAACTGTCAGTTTTGCGCCGGATTCGAAAAACTACACTCCTAGGAGAACGACCAAAAGGTGCCCGGGGCAGCAATAGTACCTCGGAGACAAGTCGGCTGGAGGACGATGTATTGAATCGCGACGCAATTTGTGTGTTCCATCGTCATTAACAGTCTCTGAACGTTAGAATTAACTGTCAGTTATGCGTCGTATTCGAAAACTAGACTCACAGGAGAACGACCATAAGGTGCCCGAGGCAGCAATAGACCCTTGGAGACAGGTCGGCTGTCGGACGACGTATTGAATCTCGACGCAATTAGTGTGTCCCATCGTTACTAAGAGGCTTTGAACGTTACAATTAACTGTCAGTTTTGCGTCGGATTCGAAAAACTAGACTCACAGGAGAACGACGAAAAGGTGGCCGAGGCAGCTATAGACCCTTGGAGACAAGTCGGCTGGAGGACGATGTATTGAATCGCTACCCAATTTGTGTGTTCCATCGTCATTAAGAGGCTCTGAACGTTACAATTAACTGTCAGTTTTGCGTCGGATTCGAAAATCTAGACTCACAGGAGAACGACCATAAGGTGACCGAGGCAGCACTAGACCCTTGGAGACAAGTCGGCTGGAGGACGATGTATTGAATCGCGACGCAATTTGTGTGTTCCATCGTCATTAACAGGCTCTGAACGTTACAATTAACTGTCAGTTATGCGTCGTATTCGGAAAACTAGACTCAGAGCAGAACGACCATAAGGTGCCCGAGGCAGCAATAGAGCCTTGGAGACAGGTCGGCTGTCGGACGATGTATTGAA
Source organism: Schistocerca nitens (assembly GCF_023898315.1). Lineage (NCBI taxonomy): Eukaryota > Metazoa > Arthropoda > Insecta > Orthoptera > Acrididae > Schistocerca > Schistocerca nitens. The sequence continues at coordinate 4,334,191 of NC_064624.1, forward strand.
TCTCGACGCAATTTGTGTGTTCCATCGTCATTAAGAGGCTCTGAACGTTACAATTAACTGTCAGTTTTGCGCCGGATACGAAAAACTACACTCCTAGGAGAACGACCAAAAGTGCCCGGGGCAGCAATAGTACCTCGGAGACACGTCGGCTGGAGGACGATGTATTGAATCGCGACGCAATTTGTGTGTTCCATCGTCATTAACAGGCTCTGAACGTTACAATTAACTGTCAGTTGTGCGTCGTATTCGGAAAACTAGACTCACAGGAGAACGACCATAAGGTGCCCGAGGCAGCAATAGACCCTTGGAGACAAGTCGGCTGGAGGACGATGTATTGAATCGCGACGTAATTTGTGTGTTCCATCGTCATTAACAGGCTCTGAACGTTACAATTAACTGTCAGTTTTGCGTCGGATTCGAAAAACTAGACTCACAGGAGAACGACCATAAGGTGCCCGAGGCAGCTATATACCCTTGGAGACAAGTCGGCTGGAGGACGATGTATTGAATCGCGACGCAATTTGTGTGTTCCATCGTCATTAACAGGCTCTGAACGTTACAATTAACTGTCAGTTTTGCGTCGGATTCGAAAAACTAGACTCACAGGAGAACGACCATAAGGTGCCCGAGGCAGCACTAGACCCTTGGAGACAAGCCGGCTGGAGGACGATGTATTGAATCTCGACGCAATTTGTGTGTTCCATCGTCATTAAGAGGCTCTGAACGTTACAATTAACTGTCAGTTTTGCGTCGGATTCGAAAAACTAGACTCACAGGAGAACGACCATAAGGTGCCCGAGGCAGCACTAGACCCTTGGAGACAAGTCGGCTGGAGGACGATGTATTGCATCTCGACGCAATTTGTGTGTTCCATCGTCATTAAGAGGCTCTGAACGTTACAATTAACTGTCAGTTTTGCGTAGCATTCGAAAAACTAGACTCACAGGAGAACGACGATAAAGTGCCCGAGCCAGCTATAGACCCTTGGAGACAAGTCGGCTGGAGGACGATGTATTGAATCGCGACGCAATTTGTGTGTTCCATCGTGATTAAGAGGCTCTGAACGTTACAATTAACTGTCAGTTTTGCGCCGGATTCGATAAACTAGACTCACAGGAGAACGACCATAAGGTGCCCGAGGCAGCTATATACCCTTGGAGACAAGTCGGCTGGAGGACGATGTATTGAATCGCGACGCAATTTGTGTGTTCCATCGTCATTAACAGGCTCTGAACGTTACAATTAACTGTCGGTTTTGCGTCGGATTCGAAAATCTAGACTCACAGGAGAACGACCATAAGGTGCCCGAGGCAGCACTAGACCCTTGGAGACAAGTCGGCTGGAGGACGATGTATTGAATCGCGACGCAATTTGTGTGTTCCATCGTCATTAAGAGGCTCTGAACGTTACAATTAACTGTCGGTTTTGTGCCGGATTCGAAAAACTACACTCCTAGGAGAACGACCAAAAGGTGCCTGGGGCAGCAATTGTACCTCGGAGACAAGTCGGCTGGAGGACGATGTATTGAATCGCGACGCAATTTATGTGTTCCATCGTCATTAACAGGCTCTGAACGTTACAATTAACTGTCAGTTATGCGTCGTATTCGAAAACTAGACTCACAGGAGAACGACCATAAGGTGCCCGAGGCAGCAATAGACTCTTGGAGACAGGTCGGCTGTCGGACGATGTATTGAATCTCGACGCAATTAGTGTGTCCCATCGTCATTAAGAGGCTCTGAACGTTACAATTAACTGTCAGTTTTGCGTCGGATTCGAAAAACTAGACTCACAGGAGAACGACGATAAGGTGGCCGAGGCAGCTATAGACCCTTGGAGACAAGTCGGCTGGACGACGATGTATTGAATCGCGACGCAATTTGTGTGTTCCATCGTCATTAAGAGGCTCTGAACGTTACAATTAACTGTCAGTTATGCGTCGTATTCGGAAAACTAGACTCACAGCAGAACGACCATAAGGTGCCCGAGGCAGCAATAGACCCTTGGAGACAGGTCGGCTGTCGGACGATGTATTGAATCTCGACGCAATTTGTGTGTCCCATCGTCATTAAGAGGCTCTGAACGTTACAATTAACTGTCAGTTTTGCGTCGGATTCGAAAAACTAGACTCACAGGAGAACGACGATAAGGTGCCCGACGCAGCTATAGACCCTTGGAGACAAGTGGGCTGGAGGACGATGTATTGAATCGCGACGCAATTTGAGTGTTCCATCGTCATTAAGAGGCTCTGAACGTTACAATTAACTGTCAGTTTTGCGTCGGATTCGAAAATCTAGACTCACAGTTGAACGACCATAAGGTGCCCGAGGCAGCACTAGACACTTGGAGACAAGTCGGCTGGAGGACGATGTATTGAATCGCGACGCAATTTGTGTGTTCCATCGTCATTAAGAGGCTCTGAACGTTACAATTAACTGTCAGTTTTGCGTCGGATTCGAAAATCTAGACTCACAGGAGAACGACCATAAGGTATCCGAGGCAGCACTAGACCCTTGGAGACAAGTCGGCTGGAGGACGATGTATTGAATCGCGACGCAATTTGTGTGTTCCATCGTCATTAAGAGGCTCTGAACGTTACAATTAACTGTCGGTTTTGTGCCGGATTCGAAAAACTACACTCCTAGGGGAACGACCAAAAGGTTCCCGGGGCAGCAATAGCACCTCGGAGACAAGTAGGCTGTCGGACGATGTATTGAATCTCGACGCAATTTGTGTGTTCCATCGTCATTAAGAGGCTGTGAACGTTACAATTAACTGTCAGTTTTGCGTCGGATTCGAAAATCTAGACTCACAGGAGAACGACCATAAGGTGCCCGAGGCAGCACTAGACCCTTGGAGACAAGTCGGCTGGAGGACGATGTATTGAATCGCGACGCAATTTGTGTGTTCCATCGTCATTAACAGGCTCTGAACGTTACAATTAACTGTCAGTTATGCGTCGTATTCGGAAAACTAGACTCACATGAGCAAGACCATAAGGTGCCCGAGGCAGCAATAGACCCTTGGAGACATGTCGGCTGTCGGACGATGTATTGAATCTCGACGCAATGTGTGTGTTCCATCGTCATTAAGAGGCTCTGAACGTTACAATTAACTGTCAGTTTTGCGTCGGATTCGAAAAACTAGACTCACAGGAGAACGACGATAAGGTGCCCGACGCAGCTATAGACCCTTGGAGACAAGTCGGCTGGAGGACGATGTATTGAATCGCGACGCAATTTGAGTGTTCCATCGTCATTAAGAGGCTCTGAACGTTACAATTAACTGTCAGTTTTGCGTCCGATTCGAAAATCTAGACTCACAGGAGAACGACCATAAGGTGCTCGAGGCAGCACTAGACCCTTGGAGACAAGTCGGCTGGAGGACGATGTATTGAATCGCGACGCAATTTGTGTGTTCCATCGTCATTAAGAGGCTCTGAACGTTGCAATTAACTGTCGGTTTTGTGCCGGATTCGAAAAACTACACTCCTAGTAGAACGACCAAAAGGTGCCCGGGGCAGCAATAGTACCTCGGAGACAAGTAGGCTGTCGGACGACGTATTGAATCGCGACGCAATTTGTGTGTTCCATCGTCATTAACAGGCTCTGAACGTTACAATTAACTGTCAGTTTTGCGTCGGATTCGAAAAACTAGACTCACAGGAGAACGACCATAAGGTGCCCGAGGCAGCACTAGACCCTTGGAGACAAGCCGGCTGGAGGACGATGTATTGAATCTCGACGCAATTTGTGTGTTCCATCGTCATTAAGAGGCTCTGAACGTTACAATTAACTGTCAGTTTTGCGTCGGATTCGAAAAACTAGACTCACAGGAGAACGACCATAAGGTGCCCGAGGCAGCACTAGACACTTGGAGACAAGTCGGCTGGAGGACGATGTATTGCATCTCGACGCAATTTGTGTGTTCCATCGTCATTAAGAGGCTCTGAACGTTACAATTAACTGTCAGTTTTGCGTCGCATTCGAAAAACTAGACTCACAGGAGAACGACGATAAAGTGCCCGAGCCAGCTATAGACCCTTGGAGACAAGTCGGCTGGAGGACGATGTATTGAATCGCGACGCAATTTGTGTGTTCCATCGTGATTAAGAGGCTCTGAACGTTACAATTAACTGTCAGTTTTGCGCCGGATTCGATAAACTAGACTCACAGGAGAACGACCATAAGGTGCCCGAGGCAGCTATATACCCTTGGAGACAAGTTGGCTGGAGGACGATGTATTGAATCGCGACGCAATTTGTGTGTTCCATCGTCATTAACAGGCTCTGAACGTTACAATTAACTGTCGGTTTTGCGTCGGATTCGAAAATCTAGACTCACAGGAGAACGACCATAAGGTGCCCGAGGCAGCACTAGACCCTTGGAGACAAGTCGGCTGGAGGACGATGTATTGAATCGCGACGCAATTTGTGTGTTCCATCGTCATTAAGAGGCTCTGAACGTTACAATTAACTGTCGGTTTTGTGCCGGATTCGAAAAACTACACTCCTATGAGAACGACCAAAAGGTGCCCGGGGCAGCAATAGTACCTCGGAGACAAGTCGGCTGGAGGACGATGTATTGAATCGCGACGCAATTTATGTGTTCCATCGTCATTAACAGGCTCTGAACGTTACAATTAACTGTCAGTTATGCGTCGTATTCGAAAACTAGACTCACAGGAGAACGACCATAAGGTGCCCGAGGCAGCAATAGACCCTTGGAGACAGGTCGGCTGTCGGACGATGTATTGAATCTCGACGCAATTAGTGTGTCCCATCGTCATTAAGAGGCTCTGAACGTTACAATTAACTGTCAGTTTTGCGTCGGATTCGAAAAACTAGACTCACAGGAGAACGACGATAAGGTGGCCGAGGCAGCTATAGACCCTTGGAGACAAGTCGGCTGGAGGACGATGTATTGAATCGCGACGCAATTTGTGTGTTCCATCGTCATTAAGAGGCTCTGAACGTTACAATTAACTGTCAGTTATGCGTCGTATTCGGAAAACTAGACTCCCAGCAGAACGACCATAAGGTGCCCGAGGCAGCAATAGACCCTTGGAGACAGGTCGGCTGTCGGACGATGTATTGAATCTCGACGCAATTTGTGTGTCCCATCGTCATTAAGAGGCTCTGAACGTTACAATTAACTGTCAGTTTTGCGTCGGATTCGAAAATCTAGACTCACAGGAGAACGACCATAGGGTGCCCGAGGCAGCACTAGACCCTTGGAGACAAGTCGGCTGGAGGACAATGTATTGAATCGCGACGCAATTTGTGTGTTCCATCGTCATTAAGAGGCTCTGAACGTTACAATTAACTGTCAGTTTTGCGTCGGATTCGAAAATCTAGACTCACAGGAGAACGACCATAAGGTATCCGAGGTAGCACTAGACCCTTGGAGACAAGTCGGCTGGAGGACGATGTATTGAATCGCGACGCAATTTGTGTGTTCCACCGTCATTAAGAGGCTCTGAACGTTACAATTAACTGTCGGTTTTGTGCCGGATTCGAAAAACTACACTCCTAGGAGAACGACCAAAAGGTGCCCGGGGCAGCAATAGTACCTCGGAGACAAGTAGGCTGTCGGACGATGTATTGAATCTCGACGCAGTTTGTGTGTTCCATCGTCATTAACAGGCTCTGAACGTTACAATTAACTGTCAGTTTTGCGTCTGATTCGAAAATCTAGACTCACAGGAGAACGACCATAAGGTGCCCGAGGCAGCACTAGACCCTTGGAGACAAGTCGGCTGGAGGACGATGTATTGAATCGCGACGCAATTTGTGTGTCCCATCGTCATTAACAGGCTCTGAACGTTACAATTAACGGTCAGTTATGCGTCGTATTCGGAAAACTAGACTCACAGGAGAACGACCATAAGGTGCCCGAGGCAGCAATAGACCCTTGGAGACATGTCGGCTGTCGGACGATGTATTGAATCTCGACGCAATGTGTGTGTTCCATCGTCATTAAGAGGCTCTGAACGTTACAATTAACTGTCAGTTTTGCGTCCGATTCGAAAATCTAGACTCACAGGAGAACGACCATAAGGTGCTCGAGGCAGCACTAGACCCTTGGAGACAAGTCGGCTGGAGGACGATGTATTGAATCGCGACGCAATTTGTGTGTTCCATCGTCATTAAGAGGCTCTGAACGTTGCAATTAACTGTCGGTTTTGTGCCGGATTCGAAAAACTACACTCCTAGTAGAACGACCAAAAGGTGCCCGGGGCAGCAATAGTACCTCGGAGACAAGTAGGCTGTCGGACGATGTATTGAATCGCGACCCAATTTGTGTGTTCCATCGTCATTAACAGGCTCTGAACATTACAATTAACTGTCAGTTATGCGTCGTATTCGGAAAACTAGACTCACAGCAGAACGACCATAAGGTGCCCGAGGCAGCAATAGACCCTTGGAGACAGGTCGGCTGTCGGACGATGTATTGAATCTCGACGTAATTTGTGTGTTCCATCGTCATTAACAGGCTCTGAACGTTACAATTAACTGTCAGTTTTGCGTCGGATTCGAAAAACTAGACTCACAGGAGAACGACCATAAGGTGCCCGAGGCAGCACTAGACCCTTGGAGACAAGTCGGCTGGAGGACGATGTATTGAATCGCGACGCAATTTGTGTGTTCCATCGTCATTAACAGGCTCTGAACGTTACAATTAACTGTCAGTTATGCGTCGTATTCGGAAAACTAGACTCACAGAAGAACGACCATAAGGTGCCCGAGGCAGCAACAGACCCTTGGAGACAGGTCGGCTGTCGGACGATGTATTGAATCTCGACGCAATTTGTGTGTTCCATCGTGATTAAGAGGCACTGAACGTTACAATTAACTGTCAGTTTTGCGTCGGATTCGAAAATCTAGACTCACAGGAGAACGACGATAAGGTGCCCGAAGCAGCACTAGACCCTTGGAGCCAAGTCGGCTGGAGGACGATGTATTGAATCGCGACGCAATTTGTGTGTTCCATCGTCATTAAGAGGCTCTGAACCTTACAATTAACTGTCAGTTTTGCGCCGGATTCGAAAAACTACACTCCTAGGAGAACGACCAAAAGTGCCCGGGGCAGCAATAGTACCTCGGAGACAAGTCGGCTGGAGGACGATGTATCGAATCGCGACGCAATTTGTGTGTTCCATCGTCATTAACAGCCTCTGAACGTTGCATATAACTCTCAGTTAGGCGTCGTATTCGGAAAACTAGACTCACAGGAGAACGACCATAAGGTGCCCGAGGCAGCAATAGACCCTTGGAGACAGGTCGGCTGTCGGACGATGTATTGAATCTCGACGCAATTTGTGTGTCCCATCGTCATTAAGAGGCTCTGAACGTTACAATTAACTGTCACTTATGCGTCGTATTCGAAAACTAGACTCACAGGAGAACGACCGTAAGGTGCCCGAGGCAGCAATAGACCCTTGGAGACAGGTCGGCTGTCGGACGATGTATTGAATCTCGACGCAATTTGTGTGTTCCATCGTCATTAAGAGGCTCTGAACGTTACAATTAACTGTCAGATTTGCGTCGGATTCGAAAAACTAGACTCACAGGAGAACGACGATAAGGTGCCCGAGGCAGCAATAGACCCTTGGAGACAAGAAGGCTGGAGGACGATGTATTGAATCGCGACGCAATTTGTGTGTTCCATCGTCATTAAGAGGCTCTGAACGTTACAATTAACTGTCAGTTTTGCGTCGGATTCGAAAATCTAGTCTCACAGGAGAACGACCATAAGGTGCCCGAGGCAGCACTAGACCCTTGGAGACAAGTCGGCTGGAGGACGATGTATTGAATCGCGACGCAATTTGTGTGTTCCATCGTCATTAACAGGCTCTGAACGTTACAATTAACTGTCAGTTTTGCGTCGTATTCGGAAAACTAGACTCACAGGAGAACGACCATAAGGTGCCCGAGGCAACAATAGACCCTTGGAGACAGGTCGGCTGTCGGACGATGTATTGAATCTCGACGCAGTTTGTGTGATCCATCGTCATTAAGAGGCTCTGAACGTTACAATTAACTGTCAGTTTTGCGTCGGATTCGAAAATCTAGACTCACAGGAGAACGACCATAAGGTGCCCAAGGCAGCACTAGACCCTTGGAGACAAGTCGGCTGGAGGACGATGTATTGAATCGCGACGCAATTTGTGTGTTCCATCGTCATTAACAGGCTCTGAACGTTACAATTAACTGTCAGTTATGCGTCGTATTCGGTTAACTAGACTCACAGGAGAACGACCATAAGGTGCCCGAGGCAGCAATAGGCCCTTGGAGACATGTCGGCTGTCGGACGATGTATTGAATATCGACGCAATGTGTGTGTTCCATCGTCATTAAGAGGCTCTGAACGTTACAATTAACTGTCAGTTTTGCGTCGGATTCGAAAAACTAGACTCACACGAGAACGACCATAAGGTGCCCGGGGCAGCAATAGTACCTCGGAGAGAAGTCGGCTGGAGGACGATGTATTGAATCGCGACGCAATTTGTGTGTTCCGTCGTCATTAAGAGGCTCTGAACGTTACAATTAACTGTCAGTTATGCGTCGTATTCGGAAAACTAGAGTCACAGCAGAACGACGATAAGGTGCCCGAGGGAGCAATAGACGCTTGGAGACAGGTCGGCTGTCGGACGATGTATTGAATCTCGACGCAATGTGTGTGTTCCATCGTCATTAAGAGGCTCTGAACGTTACAATTAACTGTCAGTTTTGCTTCGGATTCGAAAAACTAGACTCACAGGACAACGACCATAAGGTGCCCGAGGCAGCAATAGACCCTTGGAGACATGTCGGCTGTCGGACGATGTATTGAATCTCGACGCAATGTGTATGTTCCATCGTCATTAAGAGGCTCTGAACGTTACAATTAACTGTCAGTTTTGCGTCGGATTCGAAAAACTAGACTCACAGGAGAACGACCATAAGGTGCCCGGGGCAGCAATAGTACCTGGGAGACAAGTCGGCTGGAGGACGATGTATTGAATCGCGACGCAATTTGTGTGTTCCATCGTCATTAAGAGGCTCTGAACGTTACAATTAACTGTCAGTTATGGGTCGTTTTCGGTAAACTAGACTCACAGGAGAACGACCATAAGGTGCCCGAGGCAGCAATAGACCCTTGGAGACAGGCCTGCTGTTGGACGATGTATTGATTCTCGACGCAATTTGTGTGTTCCATCGTCATTAAGAGGCTCTGAACGTTACAATTAACTGTCAGTTTTGCGTCGGATTCGAAAAACTAGACTCACAGGAGAACGACGATAAGGTGCCCGAGGCAGCTATATACCCTTGGAGACAAGTCGGCTGGAGGACGATGTATTGAAAAGCGACGCAATTTGTGTGTTCCATCGTCATTAACAGGCTCTGAACGTTACAATTAACTGTCGGTTTTGCGTCGGATTCGAAAATCTAGACTCACAGGAGAGCGACCATAAGGTGCCCGAGGCAGCACTAGACCCTTGGAGACAAGTCGGCTGTAGGACGATGTATTAAATCGCGACGCAATTTGTGTGTTCCATCGTCATTAAGAGGCTCTGAACGTTACAATTAACTGTCAGTTTTGCGCCGGATTCGAAAAACTACACTCCTAGGAGAACGACCAAAAGGGGCCCGGGGCAGCAATAGTACCTCGGAGAGAAGTCGGCTGGAGGACGATGTATTGAATCGCGAGGCAATTTGTGTGTCCCATCGTCATTAAGAGGCTCTGAACGTTACAATTAACTGTCAGTTTTGCGTCGGATTCGAAAAACTAGACTCACAGGAGAACGACGATAAGGTGGCCGAGGCAGCTATAGACCCTTGGAGACAAGTCGGCTGGAGGACGATGTATTGAATCGCGACCCAATTTGTGTGTTCCATCGTCATTAAGAGGCTCGGAACGTTACAATTAACTGTCAGTTTTGCGTCGGATTCGAAAATCTAGACTCACAGGAGAACGAACATAAGGTGCCCGAGGCAGCACTAGACCCTTGGAGACAAGTCGGCTGGAGGACGATGTATTGAATCGCGACGCAATTTGTGTGTTCCATCGTCATTAAGAGGCTCTGAACGTTACAATTAACTGTCAGTTTTGCGCCGGATTCGAAAAACTACACTCCTAGGTTAACGACCAAGAAGGTGCCGGGGGCAGCAATAGTACCTCGGAGACTAGTCGGCTGGAGGACGATGTATTGAATCGCGACGCAATTTGTGTGTTCCATCGTCATTAACAGGCTCTGAACGTTACAATTAACTGTCAGTTATGCGTCGTATTCGAAAACTAGACTCACAGGAGAACGACCATAAGGTGCCCGAGGCAGCAATAGACCCTTGGAGACAGGTCGGCTGTCGGACGATGTATTGAATCTCGACGCAATTAGTGTGTCCCATCGTCATTAAGAGGCTCTGAACGTTACAATTAACTGTCAGTTTTGCGTCGGATTCGAAAAACTAGACTCACAGGAGAACGACGATAAGGTTTCCGAGGCAGCTATAGACCCTTGGAGACAAGTCGGCTGGAGGACGATGTATTGAATCGCGACGCAATTTGTGTGTTCCATCGTCATTAAGAGGCTCTGAACGTTACAATTAACTGTCAGTTATGCGTCGTATTCGGAAAACTAGACTCCCAGCAGAACGACCATAAGGTGCCCGAGGCAGCAATAGACCCTTGGAGACAGGTCGGCTGTCGGACGATGTATTGAATCTCGACGCAATTTGTGTGTCCCATCGTCATTAAGAGGCTCTGAACGTTACAATTAACTGTCAGTTTTGCGTCGGATTCGAAAATCTAGACTCACAGGAGAACGACCATAGGGTGCCCGAGGCAGCACTAGACCCTTGGAGACAAGTCGGCTGGAGGACAATGTATTGAATCGCGACGCAATTTGTGTGTTCCATCGTCATTAAGAGGCTCTGAACGTTACAATTAACTGTCAGTTTTGCGTCGGATTCGAAAATCTAGACTCACAGGAGAACGACCATAAGGTATCCGAGGCAGCACTAGACCCTTGGAGACAAGTCGGCTGGAGGACGATGTATTGAATCGCGACGCAATTTGTGTGTTCCACCGTCATTAAGAGGCTCTGAACGTTACAATTAACTGTCGGTTTTGTGCCGGATTCGAAAAACTACACTCCTAGGAGAACGACCAAAAGGTGCCCGGGGCAGCAATAGTACCTCGGAGACAAGTAGGCTGTCGGACGATGTATTGAATCTCGACGCAGTTTGTGTGTTCCATCGTCATAAAGAGGCTCTGAACGTTACAATTAACTGTCAGTTTTGCGTCTGATTCGAAAATCTAGACTCACAGGAGAACGACCATAAGGTGCCCGAGGCAGCACTAGACCCTTGGAGACAAGTCGGCTGGAGGACGATGTATTGAATCGCGACGCAATTTGTGTGTCCCATCGTCATTAACAGGCTCTGAACGTTACAATTAACGGTCAGTTATGCGTCGTATTCGGAAAACTAGACTCACAGGAGAACGACCATAAGGTGCCCGAGGCAGCAATAGACCCTTGGAGACATGTCGGCTGTCGGACGATGTATAGAATCTCGACGCAATGTGTGTGTTCCATCGTCATTAAGAGGCTCTGAACGTTACAATTAACTGTCAGTTTTGCGTCCGATTCGAAAATCTAGACTCACAGGAGAACGACCATAAGGTGCTCGAGGCAGCACTAGACCCTTGGAGACAAGTCGGCTGGAGGACGATGTATTGAATCGCGACGCAATTTGTGTGTTCCATCGTCATTAAGAGGCTCTGAACGTTGCAATTAACTGTCGGTTTTGTGCCGGATTCGAAAAACTACACTCCTAGTAGAACGACCAAAAGGTGCCCGGGGCAGCAATAGTACCTCGGAGACAAGTAGGCTGTCGGACGATGTATTGAATCGCGACCCAATTTGTGTGTTCCATCGTCATTAACAGGCTCTGAACATTACAATTAACTGTCAGTTATGCGTCGTATTCGGAAAACTAGACTCACAGCAGAACGACCATAAGGTGCCCGAGGCAGCAATAGACCCTTGGAGACAGGTCGGCTGTCGGACGATGTATTGAATCTCGACGTAATTTGTGTGTTCCATCGTCATTAACAGGCTCTGAACGTTACAATTAACTGTCAGTTTTGCGTCGGATTCGAAAAACTAGACTCACAGGAGAACGACCATAAGGTGCCCGAGGCAGCACTAGACCCTTGGAGACAAGTCGGCTGGAGGACGATGTATTGAATCGCGACGCAATTGGTGTGTTCCATCGTCATTAACAGGCTCTGAACGTTACAATTAACTGTCAGTTATGCGTCGTATTCGGAAAACTAGACTCACAGAAGAACGACCATAAGGTGCCCGAGGCAGCAACAGACCCTTGGAGACAGGTCGGCTGTCGGACGATGTATTGAATCTCGACGCAATTTGTGTGTTCCATCGTGATTAAGAGGCTCTGAACGTTACAATTAACTGTCAGTTTTGCGTCGGATTCGAAAATCTAGACTCACAGGAGAACGACGATAAGGTGCCCGAAGCAGCACTAGACCCTTGGAGCCAAGTCGGCTGGAGGACGATGTATTGAATCGCGACGCAATTTGTGTGTTCCATCGTCATTAAGAGGCTCTGAACCTTACAATTAACTGTCAGTTTTGCGCCGGATTCGAAAAACTACACTCCTAGGAGAACGACCAAAAGTGCCCGGGGCAGCAATAGTACCTCGGAGACAAGTCGGCTGGAGGACGATGTATCGAATCGCGACGCAATTTGTGTGTTCCATCGTCATTAACAGCCTCTGAACGTTGCATATAACTCTCAGTTATGCGTCGTATTCGGAAAACTAGACTCACAGGAGAACGACCATAAGGTGCCCGAGGCAGCAATAGACCCTTGGAGACAGGTCGGCTGTCGGACGATGTATTGAATCTCGACGCAATTTGTGTGTCCCATCGTCATTAAGAGGCTCTGAACGTTACAATTAACTGTCACTTATGCGTCGTATTCGAAAACTAGACTCACAGGAGAACGACCGTAAGGTGCCCGAGGCAGCAATAGACCCTTGGAGACAGGTCGGCTGTCGGACGATGTATTGAATCTCGACGCAATTTGTGTGTTCCATCGTCATTAAGAGGCTCTGAACGTTACAATTAACTGTCAGATTTGCGTCGGATTCGAAAAACTAGACTCACAGGAGAACGACGATAAGGTGCCCGAGGCAGCAATAGACCCTTGGAGACAAGAAGGCTGGAGGACGATGTATTGAATCGCGACGCAATTTGTGTGTTCCATCGTCATTAAGAGGCTCTGAACGTTACAATTAACTGTCAGTTTTGCGTCGGATTCGAAAATCTAGTCTCACAGGAGAACGACCATAAGGTGCCCGAGGCAGCACTAGACCCTTGGAGACAAGTCGGCTGGAGGACGATGTATTGAATCGCGACGCAATTTGTGTGTTCCATCGTCATTAAGAGGCTCTGAACGTTACAATTAACTGTCAGTTTTGCGTCGTATTCGGAAAACTAGACTCACAGGAGAACGACCATAAGGTGCCCGAGGCAACAATAGACCCTTGGAGACAGGTCGGCTGTCGGACGATGTATTGAATCTCGACGCAGTTTGTGTGTTCCATCGTCATTAAGAGGCTCTGAACGTTACAATTAACTGTCAGTTTTGCGTCGGATTCGAAAATCTAGACTCACAGGAGAACGACCATAAGGTGCCCAAGGCAGCACTAGACCCTTGGAGACAAGTCGGCTGGAGGACGATGTATTGAATCGCGACGCAATTTGTGTGTTCCATCGTCATTAACAGGCTCTGAACGTTACAATTAACTGTCAGTTATGCGTCGTATTCGGTTAACTAGACTCACAGGAGAACGACCATAAGGTGCCCGAGGCAGCAATAGGCCCTTGGAGACATGTCGGCTGTCGGACGATGTATTGAATATCGACGCAATGTGTGTGTTCCATCGTCATTAAGAGGCTCTGAACGTTACAATTAACTGTCAGTTTTGCGTCGGATTCGAAAAACTAGACTCACACGAGAACGACCATAAGGTGCCCGGGGCAGCAATAGTACCTCGGAGAGAAGTCGGCTGGAGGACGATGTATTGAATCGCGACGCAATTTGTGTGTTCCGTCGTCATTAAGAGGCTCTGAACGTTACAATTAACTGTCAGTTATGCGTCGTATTCGGAAAACTAGAGTCACAGCAGAACGACGATAAGGTGCCCGAGGCAGCAATAGACGCTTGGAGACAGGTCGGCTGTCGGACGATGTATTGAATCTCGACGCAATGTGTGTGTTCCATCGTCATTAAGAGGCTCTGAACGTTACAATTAACTGTCAGTTTTGCTTCGGATTCGAAAAACTAGACTCACAGGACAACGACCATAAGGTGCCCGAGGCAGCAATAGACCCTTGGAGACATGTTGGCTGTCGGACGATGTATTGAATCTCGACGCAATGTGTGTGTTCCATCGTCATTAAGAGGCTCTGAACGTTACAATTAACTGTCAGTTTTGCGTCGGATTCGAAAAACTAGACTCACAGGAGAACGACCATAAGGTGCCCGGGGCAGCAATAGTACCTGGGAGACAAGTCGGCTGGAGGACGATGTATTGAATCGCGACGCAATTTGTGTGTTCCATCGTCATTAAGAGGCTCTGAACGTTACAATTAACTGTCAGTTATGGGTCGTTTTCGGTAAACTAGACTCACAGGAGAACGACCATAAGGTGCCCGAGGCAGCAATAGACCCTTGGAGACAGGCCTGCTGTTGGACGATGTATTGATTCTCGACGCAATTTGTGTGTTCCATCGTCATTAAGAGGCTCTGAACGTTACAATTAACTGTCAGTTTTGCGTCGGATTCGAAAAACTAGACTCACAGGAGAACGACGATAAGGTGCCCGAGGCAGCTATATACCCTTGGAGACAAGTCGGCTGGAGGACGATGTATTGAAAAGCGACGCAATTTGTGTGTTCCATCGTCATTAACAGGCTCTGAACGTTACAATTAACTGTCGGTTTTGCGTCGGATTCGAAAATCTAGACTCACAGGAGAGCGACCATAAGGTGCCCGAGGCAGCACTAGACCCTTGGAGACAAGTCGGCTGTAGGACGATGTATTAAATCGCGACGCAATTTGTGTGTTCCATCGTCATTAAGAGGCTCTGAACGTTACAATTAACTGTCAGTTTTGCGCCGGATTCGAAAAACTACACTCCTAGGAGAACGACCAAAAGGGGCCCGGGGCAGCAATAGTACCTCGGAGAGAAGTCGGCTGGAGGACGATGTATTGAATCGCGAGGCAATTTGTGTGTCCCATCGTCATTAAGAGGCTCTGAACGTTACAATTAACTGTCAGTTTTGCGTCGGATTCGAAAAACTAGACTCACAGGAGAACGACGATAAGGTGGCCGAGGCAGCTATAGACCCTTGGAGACAAGTCGGCTGGAGGACGATGTATTGAATCGCGACCCAATTTGTGTGTTCCATCGTCATTAAGAGGCTCGGAACGTTACAATTAACTGTCAGTTTTGCGTCGGATTCGAAAATCTAGACTCACAGGAGAACGAACATAAGGTGCCCGAGGCAGCACTAGACCCTTGGAGACAAGTCGGCTGGAGGACGATGTATTGAATCGCGACGCAATTTGTGTGTTCCATCGTCATTAAGAGGCTCTGAACGTTACAATTAACTGTCAGTTTTGCGCCGGATTCGAAAAACTACACTCCTAGGTTAACGACCAAGAAGGTGCCGGGGGCAGCAATAGTACCTCGGAGACTAGTCGGCTGGAGGACGATGTATTGAATCGCGACGCAATTTGTGTGTTCCATCGTCATTAACAGGCTCTGAACGTTACAATTAACTGTCAGTTATGCGTCGTATTCGAAAACTAGACTCACAGGAGAACGACCATAAGGTGCCCGAGGCAGCAATAGACCCTTGGAGACAGGTCGGCTGTCGGACGATGTATTGAATCTCGACGCAATTAGTGTGTCCCATCGTCATTAAGAGGCTCTGAACGTTACAATTAACTGTCAGTTTTGCGTCGGATTCGAAAAACTAGACTCACAGGAGAACGACGATAAGGTGGCCGAGGCAGCTATAGATGCTTGGAGACAAGTCGGCTGGAGGACGATGTATTGAATCGCGACGCAATTTGTGTGTTCCATCGTCATTAAGAGGCTCTGAACGTTACAATTAACTGTCAGTTATGCGTCGTATTCGGAAAACTAGACTCCCAGCAGAACGACCATAAGGTGCCCGAGGCAGCAATAGACCCTTGGAGACAGGTCGGCTGTCGGACGATGTATTGAATCTCGACGCAATTTGTGTGTCCCATCGTCATTAAGAGGCTCTGAACGTTACAATTAACTGTCAGTTTTGCGTCGGATTCGAAAATCTAGACTCACAGGAGAACGACCATAGGGTGCCCGAGGCAGCACTAGACCCTTGGAGACAAGTCGGCTGGAGGACAATGTATTGAATCGCGTTGCAATTTGTGTGTTCCATCGTCATTAAGAGGCTCTGAACGTTACAATTAACTGTCAGTTTTGCGTCGGATTCGAAAATCTAGACTCACAGGAGAACGACCATAAGGTATCCGAGGCAGCACTAGACCCTTGGAGACAAGTCGGCTGGAGGACGATGTATTGAATCGCGACGCAATTTGTGTGTTCCACCGTCATTAAGAGGCTCTGAACGTTACAATTAACTGTCGGTTTTGTGCCGGATTCGAAAAACTACACTCCTAGGAGAACGACCAAAAGGTGCCCGGGGCAGCAATAGTACCTCGGAGACAAGTAGGCTGTCGGACGATGTATTGAATCTCGACGCAGTTTGTGTGTTCCATCGTCATTAAGAGGCTCTGAACGTTACAATTAACTGTCAGTTTTGCGTCTGATTCGAAAATCTAGACTCACAGGAGAACGACCATAAGGTGCCCGAGGCAGCACTAGACCCTTGGAGACAAGTCGGCTGGAGGACGATGTATTGAATCGCGACGCAATTTGTGTGTCCCATCGTCATTAACAGGCTCTGAACGTTACAATTAACGGTCAGTTATGCGTCGTATTCGGAAAACTAGACTCACAGGAGAACGACCATAAGGTGCCCGAGGCAGCAATAGACCCTTGGAGACATGTCGGCTGTCGGACGATGTATAGAATCTCGACGCAATGTGTGTGTTCCATCGTCATTAAGAGGCTCTGAACGTTACAATTAACTGTCAGTTTTGCGTCCGATTCGAAAATCTAGACTCACAGGAGAACGACCATAAGGTGCTCGAGGCAGCACTAGACCCTTGGAGACAAGTCGGCTGGAGGACGATGTATTGAATCGCGACGCAATTTGTGTGTTCCATCGTCATTAAGAGGCTCTGAACGTTGCAATTAACTGTCGGTTTTGTGCCGGATTCGAAAAACTACACTCCTAGTAGAACGACCAAAAGGTGCCCGGGGCAGCAATAGTACCTCGGAGACAAGTAGGCTGTCGGACGATGTATTGAATCGCGACCCAATTTGTGTGTTCCATCGTCATTAACAGGCTCTGAACATTACAATTAACTGTCAGTTATGCGTCGTATTCGGAAAACTAGACTCACAGCAGAACGACCATAAGGTGCCCGAGGCAGCAATAGACCCTTGGAGACAGGTCGGCTGTCGGACGATGTATTGAATCTCGACGTAATTTGTGTGTTCCATCGTCATTAACAGGCTCTGAACGTTACAATTAACTGTCAGTTTTGCGTCGGATTCGAAAAACTAGACTCACAGGAGAACGACCATAAGGTGCCCGAGGCAGCACTAGACCCTTGGAGACAAGTCGGCTGGAGGACGATGTATTGAATCGCGACGCAATTTGTGTGTTCCATCGTCATTAACAGGCTCTGAACGTTACAATTAACTGTCAGTTATGCGTCGTATTCGGAAAACTAGACTCACAGAAGAACGACCATAAGGTGCCCGAGGCAGCAACAGACCCTTGGAGACAGGTCGGCTGTCGGACGATGTATTGAATCTCGACGCAATTTGTGTGTTCCATCGTGATTAAGAGGCTCTGAACGTTACAATTAACTGTCAGTTTTGCGTCGGATTCGAAAATCTAGACTCACAGGAGAACGACGATAAGGTGCCCGAAGCAGCACTAGACCCTTGGAGCCAAGTCGGCTGGAGGACGATGTATTGAATCGCGACGCAATTTGTGTGTTCCATCGTCATTAACAGGCTCTGAACCTTACAATTAACTGTCAGTTTTGCGCCGGATTCGAAAAACTACACTCCTAGGAGAACGACCAAAAGTGCCCGGGGCAGCAATAGTACCTCGGAGACAAGTCGGCTGGAGGACGATGTATCGAATCGCGACGCAATTTGTGTGTTCCATCGTCATTAACAGCCTCTGAACGTTGCATATAACTCTCAGTTATGCGTCGTATTCGGAAAACTAGACTCACAGGAGAACGACCATAAGGTGCCCGAGGCAGCAATAGACCCTTGGAGACAGGTCGGCTGTCGGACGATGTATTGAATCTCGACGCAATTTGTGTGTCCCATCGTCATTAAGAGGCTCTGAACGTTACAATTAACTGTCACTTATGCGTCGTATTCGAAAACTAGACTCACAGGAGAACGACCGTAAGGTGCCCGAGGCAGCAATAGACCCTTGGAGACAGGTCGGCTGTCGGATGATGTATTGAATCTCGACGCAATTTGTGTGTTCCATCGTCATTAAGAGGCTCTGAACGTTACAATTAACTGTCAGATTTGCGTCGGATTCGAAAAACTAGACTCACAGGAGAACGACGATAAGGTGCCCGAGGCAGCAATAGACCCTTGGAGACAAGAAGGCTGGAGGACGATGTATTGAATCGCGACGCAATTTGTGTGTTCCATCGTCATTAAGAGGCTCTGAACGTTACAATTAACTGTCAGTTTTGCGTCGGATTCGAAAATCTAGTCTCACAGGAGAACGACCATAAGGTGCCCGAGGCAGCACTAGACCCTTGGAGACAAGTCGGCTGGAGGACGATGTATTGAATCGCGACGCAATTTGTGTGTTCCATCGTCATTAACAGGCTCTGAACGTTACAATTAACTGTCAGTTATGCGTCGTATTCGGTTAACTAGACTCACAGGAGAACGACCATAAGGTGCCCGAGGCAGCAATAGGCCCTTGGAGACATGTCGGCTGTCGGACGATGTATTGAATATCGACGCAATGTGTGTGTTCCATCGTCATTAAGAGGCTCTGAACGTTACAATTAACTGTCAGTTTTGCGTCGGATTCGAAAAACTAGACTCACACGAGAACGACCATAAGGTGCCCGGGGCAGCAATAGTACCTCGGAGAGAAGTCGGCTGGAGGACGATGTATCGAATCGCGACGCAATTTGTGTGTTCCGTCGTCATTAAGAGGCTCTGAACGTTACAATTAACTGTCAGTTATGCGTCGTATTCGGAAAACTAGAGTCACAGCAGAACGACGATAAGGTGCCCGAGGCAGCAATAGACGCTTGGAGACAGGTCGGCTGTCGGACGATGTATTGAATCTCGACGCAATGTGTGTGTTCCATCGTCATTAAGAGGCTCTGAACGTTACAATTAACTGTCAGTTTTGCTTCGGATTCGAAAAACTAGACTCACAGGACAACGACCATAAGGTGCCCGAGGCAGCAATAGACCCTTGGAGACATGTCGGCTGTCGGACGATGTATTGAATCTCGACGCAATGTGTGTGTTCCATCGTCATTAAGAGGCTCTGAACGTTACAATTAACTGTCAGTTTTGCGTCGGATTCGAAAAACTAGACTCACAGGAGAACGACCATAAGGTGCCCGGGGCAGCAATAGTACCTGGGAGACAAGTCGGCTGGAGGACGATGTATTGAATCGCGACGCAATTTGTGTGTTCCATCGTCATTAAGAGGCTCTGAACGTTACAATTAACTGTCAGTTATGGGTCGTTTTCGGTAAA
Organism: Schistocerca nitens; assembly: GCF_023898315.1. Taxonomy (NCBI): domain Eukaryota; kingdom Metazoa; phylum Arthropoda; class Insecta; order Orthoptera; family Acrididae; genus Schistocerca; species Schistocerca nitens. The sequence continues at coordinate 4,354,157 of NC_064624.1, forward strand.
CTAGACTCACAGGAGAACGACCATAAGGTGCCCGAGGCAGCAATAGACCCTTGGAGACAGGCCTGCTGTTGGACGATGTATTGATTCTCGACGCAATTTGTGTGTTCCATCGTCATTAAGAGGCTCTGAACGTTACAATTAACTGTCAGTTTTGCGTCGGATTCGAAAAACTAGACTCACAGGAGAACGACGATAAGGTGCCCGAGGCAGCTATATACCCTTGGAGACAAGTCGGCTGGAGGACGATGTATTGAAAAGCGACGCAATTTGTGTCTTCCATCGTCATTAACAGGCTCTGAACGTTACAATTAACTGTCGGTTTTGCGTCGGATTCGAAAATCTAGACTCACAGGAGAGCGAACATAAGGTGCCCGAGGCAGCACTAGACCCTTGGAGACAAGTCGGCTGTAGGACGATGTATTAAATCGCGACGCAATTTGTGTGTTCCATCGTCATTAAGAGGCTCTGAACGTTACAATTAACTGTCAGTTTTGCGTCGGATTCGAAAAACTACACTCCTAGGAGAACGACCAAAAGGGGCCCGGGGCAGCAATAGTACCTCGGAGAGAAGTCGGCTGGAGGACGATGTATTGAATCGCGAGGCAATTTGTGTGTCCCATCGTCATTAAGAGGCTCTGAACGTTACAATTAACTGTCAGTTTTGCGTCGGATTCGAAAAACTAGACTCACAGGAGAACGACGATAAGGTGGCCGAGGCAGCTATAGACCCTTGGAGACAAGTCGGCTGGAGGACGATGTATTGAATCGCGACCCAATTTGTGTGTTCCATCGTCATTAAGAGGCTCGGAACGTTACAATTAACTGTCAGTTTTGCGTCGGATTCGAAAATCTAGACTCACAGGAGAACGAACATAAGGTGCCCGAGGCAGCACTAGACCCTTGGAGACAAGTCGGCTGGAGGACGATGTATTGAATCTCGACGCAATTTGTGTGTTCCATCGTCATTAAGAGGCTCTGAACGTTACAATTAACTGTCAGTTTTGCGACGGATTCGAAAAACTACACTCCTAGGAGAACGACCAAAAGTGCCCGGGGCAGCAATAGTACCTCGGAGACAAGTCGGCTGGAGGACGATGTATTGAATCGCGACGCAATTTGTGTGTTCCATCGTCATTAACAGGCTCTGAACGTTACAATTAACTGTCAGTTATGCGTCGTATTCGGAAAACTAGACTCACAGGAGAACGACCATAAGGTGCCCGAGGCAGCAATAGACCCTTGGAGACAAGTCGGCTGGAGGACGATGTATTGAATCTCGACGCAATTTGTGTGTTCCATCGTCATTAAGAGGCTCTGAACGTTACAATTAACTGTCAGTTATGCGTCGTATTCGGAAAACTAGAGTCACAGCAGAACGACCATAAGGTGCCCGAGGCAGCAATAGACCCTTGGAGACAAGTCGGCTGGAGGACGATGTAATGAATCGCGACGCAATTTGTGTGTTCCATCGTCGTTAAGGGGCTCTCTATCTCACAATTAACTGTCAGTTTTGCGTCGGATTCGAAAATCTAGACTCACAGGAGAACGACCATAAGGTGCCCGTGGCAGCACTAGACCCTTGGAGACAATTAGGCTGGAGGACGATGTATTGATTCGCGACGCAATTTGTGTGTTCCATCGTCATTAAGAGGCTCTGATCGTTACAATTAACTGTCAGTTTTGCGACGGATTCGAAAAACTAGACTCACAGGAGAACGACGATAAGGTGCCCGAGGCAGCTATATACCCTTGGAGACAAGTCGGCTGGAGGACGATGTATTGAATCGCGACGCAATTTGTGTGTTCCATCGTCATTAACAGGCTCTGAACGTTACAATTAACTGTCGGTTTTGCGTCGGATTCGAAAATCTAGACTCACAGGAGAGCGACCATAAGGTGCCCGAGGCAGCACTAGACCCTTGGAGACAAGTCGGCTGGAGGACGATGTATTGAATCGCGACGCAATTTGTGTGTTCCATCGTCATTAAGAGGCTCTGAACGTTACAATTAACTGTCAGTTTTGCGCCGGAACGAAAAACTACACTCCTAGGAGAACGACCAAAAGGTGCCCGGGGCAGCAATAGTACCTCGGAGACAAGTCGGCTGGAGGACGATGTATTGAATCGCTACCCAATTTGTGTGTTCCATCGTCATTAAGAGGCTCTGAACGTTACAATTAACTGTCAGTTTTGCGTCGGATTCGAAAATCTAGACTCACAGGAGAACGACCATAAGGTGACCGAGGCAGCACTAGACCCTTGGAGACAAGTCGGCTGGAGGACGATGTATTGAATCGCGACGCAATTTGTGTGTTCCATCGTCATTAACAGGCTCTGAACGTTACAATTAACTGTCAGTTATGCGTCGTATTCGGAAAACTAGACACAGAGCAGAACGACCATAAGGTGCCCGAGGCAGCAATAGAGCCTTGGAGACAAGTCGGCTGGAGGACGATGTATTGCATCTCGACGCAATTTGTGTGTTCCATCGTCATTAAGAGGCTCTGAACGTTACAATTAACTGTCAGTTTTGCGTCGCATTCGAAAAACTAGACTCACAGGAGAACGACGATAAAGTGCCCGAGCCAGCTATAGACCCTTGGAGACAAGTCGGCTGGAGAACGATGTATTGAATCGCGACGCAATTTGTGTGTTCCATCGTGATTAAGAGGCTCTGAACGTTACAATTAACTGTCAGTTTTGCGCCGGATTCGATAAACTAGACTCACAGGAGAACGACCATAAGGTGCCCGAGGCAGCTATATACCCTTGGAGACAAGTCGGCTGGAGGACGATGTATTGAATCGCGACGCAATTTGTGTGTTCCATCGTGATTAACAGGCTCTGAACGTTACAATTAACTGTCGGTTTTGCGTTGGATTCGAAAATCTAGACTCACAGGAGAACGACCATAAGATGACCGAGGCAGCACTAGACCCTTGGAGACAAGTCGGCTGGAGGACGATGTATTGAATCGCGACGCAATTTGTGTGTTCCATCGTCATTAAGAGGCTCTGAACGTTACAATTAACTGTCGGTTTTGTGCCGGATTCGAAAAACTACACTCCTAGGAGAACGACCAAAAGGTGCCCGGGGCAGCAATAGTACCTCGGAGACAAGTCGGCTGGAGGACGATGTATTGAATCGCGACGCAATTTATGTGTTCCATCGTCATTAACAGGCTCTGAACGTTACAATTAACTGTCAGGTATGCGTCGTATTCGAAAACTAGACTCACAGGAGAACGACCATAAGGTGCCCGAGGCAGCAATAGACCCTTGGAGACAGGTCGGCTGTCGGACGATGTATTGAATCTCGACGCAATTAGTGTGTCCCATCGTCATTAAGAGGCTCTGAACGTTACAATTAACTGTCAGTTTTGCGTCGGATTCGAAAAACTAGACTCGCAGGAGAACGACGATAAGGTGGCCGAGGCAGCTATAGACCCTTGGAGACAAGTCGGCTGGAGGACGATGTATTGAATCGCGACGCAATTTGTGTGTTCCATCGTCATTAAGAGGCTCTGAACGTTACAATTAACTGTCAGTTTTGCGTCGGATTCGAAAATCTAGACTCACAGGAGAACGACCATAAGGTGCCCGAGGCAGCACTAGACCCTCGGAGACAAGTCGGCTGGAGGACGATGTATTGAATCGCGACGCAATTTGTGTGTTCCATTGTCATTAAGAGGCTCTGAACGTTACAATTAACTGTCAGTTTTGCGCCGGATTCGAAAAACTACACTCCTAGGAGAACGACCAAAAGTGCCCGGGGCAGCAATAGTACCTCGGAGACAAGTCGGCTGGAGGACGATGTATTGAATCGCGACGCAATTTGTGTGTTCCACCGTCATTAACAGGCTCTGAACGTTACAATTAACTGTCAGTTATGCGTCGTATTCGGAAAACTAGAGTCACAGCAGAACGACCATAAGGTGACCGAGGCAGCAATAGACCCTTGGAGACAGGTCGGCTGTCGGACGATGTATTGAATCTCGAAGCAATGTGTGTATTCCATCGTCATTAAGAGGCTTTGAACGTTACAATTAACTGTCAGTTTTGCGCCGGATTCGAAAAACTAGAGTCACAGCAGAACGACCATAAGGTGCCCGAGGCAGCAATAGACCCTTGGAGACAGGTCGGCTGTCGGACGATGTATTGAATCTCGAAGCAATGTGTGTATTCCATCGTCATTAAGAGGCTTTGAACGTTACAATTAACTGTCAGTTATGCGTCGTATTCGGCAAAACTAGAGTCACAGCAGAACGACCATAAGGTGCCCGAGGCAGCAATAGACCCTTGGAGACAAGTCGGCTGGAGGACGATGTAATGAATCGCGACGCAATTTGTGTGTTCCATCGTCGTTAAGGGGCTCTCTATCTCACAATTAACTGTCAGTTTTGCGTCGGATTCGAAAATCTAGACTCACAGGAGAACGACCATAAGGTGCCCGTGGCAGCACTAGACCCTTGGAGACAATTAGGCTGGAGGACGATGTATTGATTCGCGACGCAATTTGTGTGTTCCATCGTCATTAAGAGGCTCTGATCGTTACAATTAACTGTCAGTTTTGCGACGGATTCGAAAAACTAGACTCACAGGAGAACGACGATAAGGTGCCCGAGGCAGCTATATACCCTTGGAGACAAGTCGGCTGGAGGACGATGTATTGAATCGCGACGCAATTTGTGTGTTCCATCGTCATTAACAGGCTCTGAACGTTACAATTAACTGTCGGTTTTGCGTCGGATTCGAAAATCTAGACTCACAGGAGAGCGACCATAAGGTGCCCGAGGCAGCACTAGACCCTTGGAGACAAGTCGGCTGGAGGACGATGTATTGAATCGCGACGCAATTTGTGTGTTCCATCGTCATTAAGAGGCTCTGAACGTTACAATTAACTGTCAGTTTTGCGCCGGAACGAAAAACTACACTCCTAGGAGAACGACCAAAAGGTGCCCGGGGCAGCAATAGTACCTCGGAGACAAGTCGGCTGGAGGACGATGTATTGAATCGCTACCCAATTTGTGTGTTCCATCGTCATTAAGAGGCTCTGAACGTTACAATTAACTGTCAGTTTTGCGTCGGATTCGAAAATCTAGACTCACAGGAGAACGACCATAAGGTGACCGAGGCAGCACTAGACCCTTGGAGACAAGTCGGCTGGAGGACGATGTATTGAATCGCGACGCAATTTGTGTGTTCCATCGTCATTAACAGGCTCTGAACGTTACAATTAACTGTCAGTTATGCGTCGTATTCGGAAAACTAGACACAGAGCAGAACGACCATAAGGTGCCCGAGGCAGCAATAGAGCCTTGGAGACAAGTCGGCTGGAGGACGATGTATTGCATCTCGACGCAATTTGTGTGTTCCATCGTCATTAAGAGGCTCTGAACGTTACAATTAACTGTCAGTTTTGCGTCGCATTCGAAAAACTAGACTCACAGGAGAACGACGATAAAGTGCCCGAGCCAGCTATAGACCCTTGGAGACAAGTCGGCTGGAGAACGATGTATTGAATCGCGACGCAATTTGTGTGTTCCATCGTGATTAAGAGGCTCTGAACGTTACAATTAACTGTCAGTTTTGCGCCGGATTCGATAAACTAGACTCACAGGAGAACGACCATAAGGTGCCCGAGGCAGCTATATACCCTTGGAGACAAGTCGGCTGGAGGACGATGTATTGAATCGCGACGCAATTTGTGTGTTCCATCGTGATTAACAGGCTCTGAACGTTACAATTAACTGTCGGTTTTGCGTTGGATTCGAAAATCTAGACTCACAGGAGAACGACCATAAGGTGACCGAGGCAGCACTAGACCCTTGGAGACAAGTCGGCTGGAGGACGATGTATTGAATCGCGACGCAATTTGTGTGTTCCATCGTCATTAAGAGGCTCTGAACGTTACAATTAACTGTCGGTTTTGTGCCGGATTCGAAAAACTACACTCCTAGGAGAACGACCAAAAGGTGCCCGGGGCAGCAATAGTACCTCGGAGACAAGTCGGCTGGAGGACGATGTATTGAATCGCGACGCAATTTATGTGTTCCATCGTCATTAACAGGCTCTGAACGTTACAATTAACTGTCAGTTATGCGTCGTATTCGAAAACTAGACTCACAGGAGAACGACCATAAGGTGCCCGAGGCAGCAATAGACCCTTGGAGACAGGTCGGCTGTCGGACGATGTATTGAATCTCGACGCAATTAGTGTGTCCCATCGTCATTAAGAGGCTCTGAACGTTACAATTAACTGTCAGTTTTGCGTCGGATTCGAAAAACTAGACTCGCAGGAGAACGACGATAAGGTGGCCGAGGCAGCTATAGACCCTTGGAGACAAGTCGGCTGGAGGACGATGTATTGAATCGCGACGCAATTTGTGTGTTCCATCGTCATTAAGAGGCTCTGAACGTTACAATTAACTGTCAGTTTTGCGTCGGATTCGAAAATCTAGACTCACAGGAGAACGACCATAAGGTGCCCGAGGCAGCACTAGACCCTTGGAGACAAGTCGGCTGGAGGACGATGTATTGAATCGCGACGCAATTTGTGTGTTCCATCGTCATTAACAGGCTCTGAACGTTACAATTAACTGTCAGTTTTGCGCCGGATTCGAAAAACTACACTCCTACGAGAACGACCAAAAGTGCCCGGGGCAGCAATAGTACCTCGGAGACAAGTCGGCTGGAGGACGATGTATTGTATCGCGACGCAATTTGTGTGTTCCATCGTCATTAACAGGCTCTGAACGTTACTATTAACTGTCAGTTATGCGTCGTATTCGGAAAACTAGAGTCACAGCAGAACGACCATAAGGTGACCGAGGCAGCGAAAGACCCTTGGAGACAGGTCGGCTGTCGGACGATGTATTGAATCTCGAAGCAATGTGTGTATTCCATCGTCATTAAGAGGCTTTGAACGTTACAATTAACTGTCAGTTTTGCGCCGGATTCGAAAAACTAGACTCACAGGAGAACGACCATAAGGTGCCCGAGGCAGCAATAGACCCTTGGAGACAAGTCGGCTGGAGGACGATGTAATGAATCGCGACGCAATTTGTGTGTTCCATCGTCGTTAAGGGGCTCTGAATCTCACAATTAACTGTCAGTTTTGCGTCGGATTCGAAAATCTAGACTCACAGAAGAACGACCATAAGGTGCCCGAGGTAGCACTAGACCCTTGGAGACAAGTCGGCTGGAGGACGATGTATTGAATCGCGACGCAATTTGTGTGTTCCATCGTCATTAAGAGGCTCTGAACGTTACAATTAACTGTCAGTTATGGGTCGTTTTCGGTAAACTAGACTCACAGCAGAACGACCATAAGGTGCCCGAGGCAGAAATAGACCCTAGGAGACAGGTCTGCTGTTGGACGATGTATTGAATCTCGACGCAATTTGTGTGTTCCATCGTCATTAAGAGGCTCTGAACGTTACAATTAACTGTCAGTTTTGCGTCGGATTCGAAAAACTAGACTCACAGAAGAACGACGATAAGGTGCCCGAGGCAGCAATAGACCCTTGGAGACAAGTCGGCTGTAGGACGATGTATTGAATCGCGACGCAATTTCTGTGTTCCATCGTCATTAACAGGCTCTGAACGTTACAATTAACTGTCGGTTTTGCGTCGGATTCGAAAATCTAGACTCACAGGAGAACGACCATAAGGTGCCCGAGGCAGCACTAGACCTTTGGAGACAAGTCGGCTGGAGGACGATGTATTGAATCGCGACGCAATTTCTGTGTTCCATCGTCATTAAGAGGCTCTGAAGGTTACAATTAACTGTCAGTCTTGCGCCGGATTCGAAAAACTACACTCCTAGGAGAACGACCAAAAGGTGCCCGGGGCAGCAATAGTACCTCGGAGACAAGTCGGCTGGAGGACGATGTATTGAATCGCGACGCAATTTGTGTGTTCCATCGTCATTAAGAGGCTCTTAACGTTGCAATTAACTGTCAGTTTTGCGTCGGATTCGAAAAACTAGACTCACAGGAGAACGACGATAAGGTGCCCGTGGCAGCTATATACCCTTGTTGGAGACAAGTCGGCTGGAGGACGATGTATTGAATCGCGACGCAATTTGTGTGTTCCATCGTGATTAACAGGCTCTGAACGTTACAATTAACTGTCGGTTTTGCGTCGGATTCGAAAATCTAGACCCACAGGAGAACGACCATATGGTGCCCGAGGCAGCACTAGACCCTTGGAGACAAGTCGGCTGGAGGACGATGTACTGAATCGCGACGCAATTTGTGTGTTCCATCGTCATTAAGAGACTCTGAACGTTACAATTAACTCTCAGTTTTGCGCCGGATTCGAAAAACTACACTCATAGGAGAACGACCAAAAGGTGCCCGGGGCAGCAATAGTACCTCGGAGACAAGTCGGCTGGAGGACGATGTATTGAATCGCGACGCAATTTGTGTGTTCCATCGTCATTAACAGGCTCTGAACGTTACAATTAACTGTCAGTTATGCGTCGTATTCGAAAACTAGACCCACAGGAGAACGACCATAAGGTGCCCGAGGCAGCAATAGACCCTTGGAGACAGGTCGGCTATCGGACGATGTATTGAATCTCGACGCAATTAGTGTGTCCCATCGTCATTAAGAGGCTTTGAACGTTACAATTAACTGTCAGTTTTGCGTCGGATTCGAAAAACTAGACTCACAGGAGAACGACGATAAGGTGGCCGAGGCAGCTATAGACCCTTGGAGACAAGTCGGCTGGAGGACGATGTATTGAATCGGGACCCAATTTGTGTGTTCCATCGTCATTAAGAGGCTCTGAACGTTACAATTAACTGTCAGTTTTGCGTCGGATTCGAAAATCTAGACTCACAGGAGAACGACCATAAGGTGACCGAGGCAGCACTAGACCCTTGGAGACAAGTCGGCTGGAGGACGATGTATTGAATCGCGACGCAATTTGTGTGTTCCATCGTCATTAACCGGCTCTGAACGTTACAATTAACTGTCAGTTATGCATCGTATTCGGAAAACTAGACTCACAGCAGAACGACCATAAGGTGCCCGAGGCAGAAATAGACCCTTGGAGACAGGTCTGCTGTCGGACGATGTATTGAATCTCGACGCAATTTGTGTGTTCCATCGTCATTAAGAGGCTCTGAACGTTACAATTAACTCTCAGTTTTGCGTCGGATTCGAAAAACTAGACTCACAGGAGAACGACAATAAGGTGCCCGAGGCAGCAATAGACCCTTGGAGACAAGTCGGCTGTAGGACGATGTATTGAATCGCGACGCAATTTCTGTGTTCCATCCTCATTAAGAGGCTCTGAACGTTACAATTAACTGTCAGTTTTGCGTCGGATTCGAAAATCTAGACTCACAGGAGAACGACCATAAGGTGCCCGTGGCAGCACTAGACCCTTGGAGACAATTCGGCTGGAGGACGATGTATTGATTCGCGACGCAATTTCTGTGTTCCATCGTCATTAAGAGGCTCTGAACGTTACAATTAACTGTCAGTTTTGCGCTGGATTCGAAAAACTACACTCCTAGGAGAACGACCAAAAGGTGCCTGGGGCAGCAATGGTACCTCGGAGACAAGTCGGCTGGAGGACGATGTATTGAATCGCGACGCAATTTGTGTGTTCCATCGTCATTAACAGGCTCTGAACGTTACAATTAACTGTCAGTTATGCGTCGTATTCGAAAACTAGACTCACAGGAGAACGACCATAAGGTGCCCGAGGCAGTAATAGACCCTTGGAGACAGGTCGGCTGTCGGACGATGTATTGAATCTCGACGCAATTAGTGTGTCCCATCGTCATTAAGAGGCTCTGAACGTTACAATTAACTGTCAGTTTTGCGTCGGATTAGAAAAACTAGACTCACAGGAGAACGACGATAAGGTGGCCGAGGCAGCTATAGACCCTTGGAGACAAGTCGGCTGGAGGACGATGTTTTGAATCGCGACCCAATTTGTGTGTTCCATCGTCATTAAGAGGCTCTGAACGTTACAATTAACTGTCAGTTTTGCGTCGGATTCGAAAATCTAAACTCACAGGAGAACGACCATAAGGTGCCCGAGGCAGCACTAGACCCTTGGAGACAAGTCGGCTGGAGGACGATGTATTGAATCTCGACGCAATTTGTGTGTTCCATCGTCATTAACAGGCTCTGAACGTTACAATTAACTGTCAGTTTTGCGTCGGATTCGAAAATCTAGACTCACAGGAGAACGACCATAAGGTGCCCGAGGCAGCACTAGACCCTTGGAGACAAGTCGGCTGGAGGACGATGTATTGAATCGCGACGCAATTTGTGTGTTCCATCGTCATTAACAGGCTCTCAACGTTACAATTAACTGTCAGTTATGCGTCGTATTCGGAAAACTAGACTCACAGCAGAACGACCATAAGGTGCCCGAGGCAGCAATAGACCCTAGGAGACAGGTCGGCTGTCGGACGATGTATTGAATCTCGACGCAATTTGTGTGTTCCATCGTCATTAAGAGGCTCTGAACGTTACAATTAACTGTCAGTTTTGCGTCGGATTCGAAAATCTAGACTCACAGGAGAACGACGATAAGGTGCCCGAAGCAGCACTAGACCCTTGGAGCCAAGTCGGCTGGAGGACGATGTATTGAATCGCGACGCAATTTGTGTGTTCCATCGTCATTAAGAGGCTCTGAACGTTACAATTAACTGTCAGTTTTGCGACGGATTCGAAAAACTACACTCCTAGGAGAACGACCAAAAGTGCCCGGGGCAGCAATAGTACCTCGGAGACAAGTCGGCTGGAGGACGATGTATTGAATCGCGACGCAATTTGTGTGTTCCATCGTCATTAACAGGCTTTGAACGTTACAATTAACTGTCAGTTATGCGTCGTATTCGGAAAACTAGAGTCACAGCAGAACGACCATAAGGTGCCCGAGGCAGCAATAGACCCTTGGAGACAAGTCGGCTGGAGGACGATGTAATGAATCGCGACGCAATTTGTGTGTTCCATCGTCGTTAAGGGGCTCTCTATCTCACAATTAACTGTCAGTTTTGCGTCGGATTCGAAAATCTAGACTCACAGGAGAACGACCATAAGGTGCCCGTGGCAGCACTAGACCCTTGGAGACAATTCGGCTGGAGGACGATGTATTGATTCGCGACGCAATTTGTGTGTTCCATCGTCATTAAGAGGCTCTGAACGTTACAATTAACTGTCAGTTTTGCGTCGGATTCGAAAAACTAGACTCACAGCAGAACGACCATAAGGTGCCCGAGGCAGCTATATACCCTTGGAGACAAGTCGGCTGGAGGACGATGTATTGAATCGCGACGCAATTTGTGTGTTCCATCGTCATTAACAGGCTCTGAACGTTACAATTAACTGTCGGTTTTGCGTCGGATTCGAAAATCTAGACTCACAGGAGAGCGACCATAAGGTGCCCGAGGCAGCACTAGACCCTTGGAGACAAGTCGGCTGGAGGACGATGTATTGAATCGCGACGCAATTTGTGTGTTCCATCGTCATTAAGAGGCTCTGAACGTTACAATTAACTGTCAGTTTTGCGCCGGATTCGAAAAACTACACTCCTAGGAGAACGACCAAAAGGTGCCCGGGGCTGCAATAGTACCTCGGAGACAAGTCGGCTGGAGGACGATGTATTGAATCGCGACGCAATTTGTGTGTTCCATCGTCATTAACAGGCTCTGAACGTTACAGTTAACCGTCAGTTATGCGTCGTATTCGAAAACTAGACTCACAGGAGAACGACCATAAGGTGCCCGAGGCAGCAATAGACCCTTGGAGACAGGTCGGCTGTCGGACGATGTATTGAATCTCGACGCAATTAGTGTGTCCCATCGTCACTACGAGGCTTTGAACGTTACAATTAACTGTCAGTTTTGCGTCGGATTCGAAAAACTAGACTCACAGGAGAACGACGATAAGGTGGCCGAGGCAGCTATAGACCCTTGGAGACAAGTCGGCTGGAGGACGATGTATTGAATCGCTACCCAATTTGTGTGTTCCATCGTCATTAAGAGGCTCTGAACGTTACAATTAACTGTCAGTTTTGCGTCGGATTCGAAAATCTAGACTCACAGGAGAACGACCATAAGGTGACCGAGGCAGCACTAGACCCTTGGAGACAAGTCGGCTGGAGGACGATGTATTGAATCGCGACGCAATTTGTGTGTTCCATCGTCATTAAGAGGCTCTGAACGTTACAATTAACTGTCAGTTTTGCGTCGGATTCGAAAAACTAGACTCACAGGAGAACGACCATAAGGTGCCCGAGGCAGCTATATACCCTTGGAGACAAGTCGGCTGGAGGACGATGTATTGAATCGCGACGCAATTTGTGTGTTCCATCGTCATTAACAGGCTCTGAACGTTACAATTAACTGTCGGTTTTGCGTCGGATTCGAAAATATAGACTCACAGGAGAACGACCATAAGGTGCCCGAGGCAGCACTAGACCCTTGGAGACAAGTCGGCTGGAGGACGATGTATTGAATCGCGACGCAATTTGTGTGTTCCATCGTCATTAAGAGGCTATGAAAGTTACAATTAACTGTCAATTTTGCGCCGGATTCGAAAAACTACACTCCTAGGAGAACGACCAAAAGGTGCCCGGGGCAGCAATAGTACCTCGGAGACAAGTCGGCTGGAGGACGATGTATTGAATCGCGACGCAATTTGTGTGTTCCATCGTCATTAACAGGCTCTGAACGTTACAATTAACTGTCAGTTATGCGTCGTATTCGAAAACTAGACTCACAGGAGAACGACCATAAGGTGCCCGAGGCAGCAATAGACCCTTGGAGTCAAGTCGGCTGGAGGACGATGTATTGAATCGCAACGCAATTTGTGTGTTCCATCGTCATTAACAGGCTCTGAACGTTACAATTAACTGTCAGTTTTGCGACGGATTCGATAAACTACACTCCTAGGAGAACGACCAAAAGTGCCCGGGGCAGCAATAGTACCTCGGAGACAAGTCGGCTGGAGGACGATGTATTGAATCGCGACGCAATTTGTGTGTTCCATCGTCATTAACAGGCTTTGAACGTTACAATTAACTGTCAGTTATGCGTCGTATTCGGAAAACTAGAGTCACAGCAGAACGACCATAAGGTGCCCGAGGCAGCAATAGACCCTTGGAGACAAGTCGGCTGGAGGACGATGTAATGAATCGCGACGCAATTTGTGTGTTCCATCGTCGTTAAGGGGCTCTGAATCTCACAATTAACTGTCAGTTTTGCGTCGGATTCGAAAATCTAGACTCACAGAAGAATGACCATAAGGTGCCCGAGGTAGCACTAGACCCTTAGAGACAAGTCGGCTGGAGGACGATGTATTGAATCGCGACGCAATTTGTGTGTTCCATCGTCATTAAGAGGCTCTGAACGTTACAATTAACTGTCAGTTATGGGTCGTTTTCGGTAAACTAGACTCACAGCAGAACGACCATAAGGTGCCCGAGGCAGAAATAGACCCTTGGAGACAGGTCTGCTGTTGGACGATGTATTGAATCTTGACGCAATTTGTGTATTCCATCGTCATTAAGAGGCTCTGAACGTTACAATTAACTGTCAGTTTTGCGTCGGATTCGAAAAACTAGACTCACAGGAGAACGACGATAAGGTGCCCGAGGCAGCAATAGACCCTTGGAGACAAGTCGGCTGGAGGACGATGTATTGAATCGCGACGCAATTTGTGTGTTCCATCGTCATTAAGAGGCTCTGAACGTTACAATTAACTGTCGGTTTTGCGTCGGATTCGAAAATCTAGACTCACAGGAGAACGACCATAAGGTGCCCGAGGCAGCACTAGACCCTTGGAGACAAGTCGGCTGGAGGACGATGTATTGAATCGCGACGCAATTTGTGTGTTCCATCGTCATTAAGAGGCTCTGAAGGTTACAATTAACTGTCAGTCTTGCGCCGGATTCGAAAAACTACACTCCTAGGAGAACGACCAAAAGGTGCCCGGGGCAGCAATAGTACCTCGGAGACAAGTCGGCTGGAGGACGATGTATTGAATCGCGACGCAATTTGTGTGTTCCATCGTCATTAACAGGCTCTGAACGTTACAATTAACTGTCGGTTTTGCGTCGGATTCGAAAATCTAGACTCACAGGAGAACGACCATAAGGTGCCCGAGGCAGCACTAGACCCTTGGAGACAAGTCGGCTGGAGGACGATGTACTGAATCGCGACGCAATTTGTGTGTTCCATCGTCATTAAGAGGCTCTGAACGTTACAATTAACTGTCAGTTTTGCGCCGGATTCGAAAAACTACACTCATAGGAGAACGACCAAAAGGTGCCCGGGGCAGCAATAGTACCTCGGAGACAAGTCGGCTGGAGGACGATGTATTGAATCGCTACCCAATTTGTGTGTTCCATCGTCATTAAGAGGCTCTGAAAGTTACAATTAACTGTCAGTTTTGCGTCGGATTCGAAAATCTAGACTCACAGGAGAACGACCATAAGGTGACCGAGGCAGCACTAGACCCTTGGAGACAAGTCGGCTGGAGGACGATGTATTGAATCGCAACGCAATTTGTGTGTTCCATCGTCATTAACAGGCTCTGAACGTTACAATTAACTGTCAGTTATGCGTCGTATTCGGAAAACTAGACTCACAGCAGAACGACCATAAGGTGCCCGAGGCAGCAATAGAGCCTTGGAGGCAGGTCGGCTGTCGGACGATGTATTGAATCTCGACGCAATTTGTGTGTTCCATCGTCATTAAGAGGCTCTGAACGTTACAATTAACTGTCAGTTTTGTGTCGGATTCGAAAATCTAGACTCACAGGAGAACGACGATAAGGTGCCCGAGGCAGCACTAGACCCTTGGAGACAAGTCGGCTGTCGGACGATGTATTGAATCGCGACGCAATTTGTGTGTTCCTTCGTCATTAAGAGGCTCTGAACCTTACAATTAACTGTCAGTTTTGCGTCGGATTCGAATATCTAGACTCACAGAAGAACGATCATAAGGTGCCCGAGGCAGCACTAGACCCTTGGAGACAAGTCGGCTGGAGGACGATGTATTGAATCGCGACGCAATTTGTGTGTTCCATCGTCATTAAGAGGCTCTGAACGTTACAATTAACTGTCAGTTTTGCGTCGGATTCGAAAAACTAGACTCACAGGAGAACGACCATAAGGTGCCCGAGGCAGCTATATACCCTTGGAGACAAGTCGGCTGGAGGACGATGTATTGAATCGCGCCGCAATTTGTGTGTTCCATCGTCATTAACAGGCTCTGAACGTTACAATTAACTGTCGGTTTTGCGTCGGATTCGAAAATATAGACTCACAGGAGAACGACCATAAGGTGCCCGAGGCAGCACTAGACCCTTGGAGACAAGTCGGCTGGAGGACGATGTATTGAATCGCGACGCAATTTGTGTGTTCCATCGTCATTAAGAGGCTATGAACGTTACAATTAACTGTCAATTTTGCGCCGGATTCGAAAAACTACACTCCTAGGAGAACGAACAAAAGGTGCCCGGGGCAGCAATAGTACCTCGGAGACATGTCGGCTGGAGGACGATGTATTGAATCGCGACGCAATTTGTGTGTTCCATCGTCATTAACAGGCTCTGAACGTTACAATTAACTGTCAGTTATGCGTCGTATTCGAAAACTAGACTCACAGGAGAACGACCATAAGGTGCCCGAGGCAGCAATAGACCCTTGGAGACAGGTCGGCTGTCGGACGATGTATTGAATCTCGACGCAATTAGTGTGTCCCATCGTCATTAAGAGGCTCTGAACGTTACAATTAACTGTCAGTTTTGCGCCGGATTCGAAAAACTACACTCCTAGGAGAACGACCAAAAGTGCCCGGGGCAGCAATAGTACCTCGGAGACAAGTCGGCTGGAGGACGATGTATTGAATCGCGACGCAATTTGTGTGTTCCATCGTCATTAACAGGCTCTGAGCGTTACAATTAACTGTCAGTTATGCGTCGTATTCGGAAAACTAGACTCACAGGAGAACGACCATAAGGTGCCCGAGGCAGCAATAGACCCTTGGAGACAAGTCGGCTGGAGGACGATGTATTGAATCGCGACGCAATTTGTGTGTTCCGTCGTCATTAAGAGGCTCTGAACGCTACAATTAACTGTCAGTTATGCGTCGTATTCGGTAAACTAGACTCACAGCAGAACGACCATAAGGTGCCCGAGGCAGAAATAGACCCTTGGAGACAGGTCTGCTGTTGGACGATGTATTGAATCTCGACGCAATTTGTGTGTTCCATCGTCATTAAGAGGCTCTGAGCGTTACAATTAACTGTCAGTTATGCGTCGTATTCGGAAAACTAGACTCACAGGAGAACGACCATAAGGTGCCCGAGGCAGCAATAGACCCTTGGAGACAAGTCGGCTGGAGGACGATGTATTGAATCGCGACGCAATTTGTGTGTTCCGTCGTCATTAAGAGGCTCTGAACGCTACAATTAACTGTCAGTTATGCGTCGTATTCGGTAAACTAGACTCACAGCAGAACGACCATAAGGTGCCCGAGGCAGAAATAGACCCTTGGAGACAGGTCTGCTGTTGGACGATGTATTGAATCTCGACGCAATGTGTGTATTCCATCGTCATTAAGAGGCTTTGAAAGTTACAATTAACTGTCAGTTTTGCGTCGGATTCGAAAAACTAGACTCACAGGAGAACGACCATAAGGTGCCCGAGGCAGCAATAGACCCTTGGAGACAAGTCGGCTGGAGGACGATGTCGTGAATCGCGACGCAATTTGTGTGTTCCATCGTCGTTAAGGGGCTCTGAATCTCACAATTAACTGTCAGTTTTGCGTCGGATTCGAAAATCTAGACTCACAGAAGAATGACCATAAGGTGCCCGAAGTAGCACTAGACCCTTGGAGACAAGTCGGCTGGAGGACGATGTATTGAATCGCGACGCAATTTGTGTGTTCCATCGTCATTAAGAGGCTCTGAACGTTACAATTAACTGTCAGTTATGGGTCGTTTTCGGTAAACTAGACTCACAGCAGAACGACCATAAGGTGCCCGAGGCAGAAATAGACCCTTGGAGACAGGTCTGCTGTTGGACGATGTATTGAATCTCGACGCAATTTGTGTGTTCCATCGTCATTAAGAGGCTCTGAACGTTACAATTAACTGTCAGTTTTGCGTCGGATTCGAAAAACTAGACTCACAGGAGAACAACGATAAGGTGCCCGAGGCAGCAATAGACCCTTGGAGACAAGTCGGCTGTAGGACGATGTATTGAATCGCGACGCAATTTGTGTGTTCCATCGTCATTAACAGGCTCTGAACGTTACAATTAACAGTCGGTTTTGCGTCGGATTCGAAAATCTAGACTCACAGGAGAACGACCATAAGGTGCCCGAGGCAGCACTAGACCCTTGGAGACAAGTCGGCTGGAGGACGATGTATTTAATCGCGACGCAATTTGTGTGTTCCATCGTCATTAAGAGGCTCTGAAGGTTACAATTAACTGTCAGTCTTGCGCCGGATTCGAAAAACTACACTCCTAGGAGAACGACCAAAAGGTGCCCGGGGCAGCAATAGTACCTCGGAGACAAGTCGGCTGGAGGACGATGTATTGAATCGCGACGCAATTTGTGTGTTCCATCGTCATTAACAGGCTCTGAACGTTACAATTAACTGTCAATTTTGCGCCGGATTCGAAAAACTAGACTCACAGGAGAACGACCATAAGGTGCCCGAGGCAGCACTAGACCCTTGGAGACAAGTCGGCTGGAGGACGATGTACTGAATCGCGACGCAATTTGTGTGTTCCATCGTCATTAAGAGGCTCTGAACGTTACAATTAACTGTCAGTTTTGCGCCGGATTCGAAAAACTACACTCATAGGAGAACGACCAAAAGGTGCCCGGGGCAGCAATAGTACCTCGGAGACAAGTCGGCTGGAGGACGATGTATTTAATCGCGACGCAATTTGTGTGTTCCATCGTCATTAACAGGCTCTGAACGTTACAATTAACAGTCAGTTATGCGTCGTATTCGAAAACTAGACTCACAGGAGAACGACCATAAGGTGCCCGAGGCAGCAATAGACCCTTGGAGACAGGTCGGCTGTCGGACGATGTATTGAATCTCGACGCAATTAGTGTGTCCCATCGTCATTAAGAGGCTTTGAACGTTACAATTAACTGTCAGTTTTGCGTCGGATTCGAAAAACTAGACTCACAGGAGAACGACGATAAGGTGGCCGAGGCAGCTATAGACCCTTGGAGACAAGTCGGCTGGAGGACGATGTATTGAATCGCGACCCAATTTGTGTGTTCCATCGTCATTAAGAGGCTCTGAAGGTTACAATTAACTGTCAGTTTTGCGTCGGATTCGAAAATCTAGACTCACAGGAGAACGACCATAAGGTGACCGAGGCAGCACTAGACCCTTGGAGACAAGTCGGCTGGAGGACGATGTATTGAATCGCGACGCAATTTGTGTGTTCCATCGTCATTAACAGGCTCTGAACGTTACAATTAACTGTCAGTTATGTGTCGTATTCGGAAAACTAGACTCACAGCAGAACGACCATAAGGTGCCCGAGGCAGAAATAGACCCTTGGAGACAGGTCTGCTGTCGGACGATGTTTTGAATCTCGACGCAATTTGTGTGTTCCATCGTCATTAAGAGGCTCTGAACGTTTAAATTAACTATCAGTTTTGCGTCGGATTCGAAAAACTAGACTCACAGGAGAACGACGATAAGGTGCCCGTGGCAGCAATAGACCCTTGGAGACAAGTCGGCTGTAGGACGATGTATTGAATCGCGACGCAATTTCTGTGTTCCATCGTCATTAAGAGGCTCTGAACGTTACAATTAACTGTCAGTTTTGCGTCGGATTCGAAAATCTAGACTCACAGGAGAACGACCATAAGGTGACCGTGGCAGCACTAGACCCTTGGAGACAATTCGGCTGGAGGACGATGTATTGATTCGCGACGCAATTTCTGTGTTCCATCGTCATTAAGAGGCTCTGAACGTTACAATTAACTGTCATTTTTGCGTCGGATTCGAAAAACTAGACTCACAGGAGAACGACCATAAGGTGCCCGAGGCAGCACTAGACCCTTGGAGACAAGTCGGCTGGAGGACGATGTATTGAATCGCGACGCAATTTGTGTGTTCCATCGTCATTAACAGGCTCTGAACGTTACAATTAACTGTCGATTTTGCGTCGGATTCGAAAATCTAGACTCACAGGAGAACGACCATAAGGTGCCCGAGGCAGCACTAGACCCTTGGAGCAAGTCGGCTGGAGGACGATGTATTGAAGCGCGACGCAATTTGTGTGTTCCATCGTCATTAAGAGGCTCTGAACGTTACAATTAACTGTCAGTTTGCGCCGGATTCGAAAAACTACACTCCTAGGAGAACGACCAAAAGGTGCCTGGGGCAGCAATGGTACCTCGGAGAAAAGTCGGCTGGAGGACGATGTATTGAATCGCGACGCAATTTGTGTGTTCCATCGTCATTAACAGGCTCTGAACGTTACAATTAACTGTCAGTTATGCGTCGTATTCGAAAACTAGACTCACAGGAGGACGACCATAAGGTGCCCGAGGCAGTAATAGACCCTTGGAGACAGGTCGGCTGTCGGACGATGTATTGAATCTCGACGCAATTAGTGTGTCCCATCGTCATTAAGAGGCTCTGAACGTTACAATTAACTGTCAGTTTTGCGTCGGATTAGAAAAACTAGACTCACAGGAGAACGACGATAAGGTGGCCGAGGCAGCTATAGACCCTTGGAGACAAGTCGGCTGGAGGACGATGTTTTGAATCGCGACCCAATTTGTGTGTTCCATCGTCATTAAGAGGCTCTGAACGTTACAATTAACTGTCAGTTTTGCGTCATATTCGAAAATCTAGACTCACAGGAGAACGACCATAAGGTGCCCGAGGCAGCACTAGACCCTTGGAGACAAGTCGGCTGGAGGACGATGTATTGAATCGCGACGCAATTTGTGTGTTCCATCGTCATTAACAGGCTCTGAACGTTTCAATTAACTGTCAGTTTTGCGTCGGATTCGAAAATCTAGACTCACAGGAGAACGACCATAAGGTGCCCGAGGCAGCACTAGACCCTTGGAGACAAGTCGGCTGTCGGACGATGTATTGAATCGCGACGCAATTTGTGTGTTCCATCGTCATTAACAGGCTCTGAACGTTACAATTAACTGTCAGTTAAGCGTCGTGTTCGGAAAACTAGACTCACAGCAGAACGACCATAAGGTGCCCGAGGCAGCAATAGACCCTTGGAGACAGGTCGGCTGTCGGACGATGTATTGAATCTCGACGCAATTTGTGTGTTCCATCGTCATTAAGAGGCTCTGAACGTTACAATTAACTGTCAGTTTTGCGTCGGATTCGAAAATCTAGACTCACAGGAGAACGACGATAAGGTGCCCGAAGCAGCACTAGACCCTTGAAGCCAAGTCGGCTGGAGGACGATGTATTGAATCGCGACGCAATTTGTGTGTTCCATCGTCATTAACAGGCTCTGAACGTTACAATTAACTGTCAGTTATGCGTCGTATTCGGAAAACTAGACTCACAGGAGAACGACCATAAGATGCCCGAGGCAGCAATAGACCCTTGCAGACAAGTCGGCTGGAGGACGATGTATTGAATCGCGACGCAATTTGTGTGTTCCATCGTCATTAAGAGGCTCTGAACGTTACAATTAACTGTCAGTTATGCGTCGTATTCGGAAAACTAGAGTCACAGCAGAACGACCATAAGGTGCCCGAGGCAGTAATAGACCCTTGGAGACAGGTCGGCTGTCGGACGATGTATTGAATCTCGACGCAATTTGTGTGTTCCATCGTCATTAAGAGGCTCTGAACGTTACAATTAACTGTCAGTTTTGCGGCGGATTCGAAAAACTAGACTCACAGAAGAACGACCATAAGGTGCCCGAGGTAGCACTAGACCCTTGGAGACAAGTCAGCTGGAGGACGATGTATTGAATCGCGACGCAATTTGTGTGTTCCATCGTCATTAAGAGGCTCTGAACGTTACAATTAACTGTCAGTTATGGGTCGTTTTCGGTAAACTAGACTCACAGCAGAACGACCATAAGGTGCCCGAGACAGAAAAAGACCCTTGGAGACAGGTCTGCTGTTGGACGATGTATTGAATCTCGACGCAATTTGTGTGTTCCATCGTCATTAAGAGGCTCTGAACGTTACAATTAACTGTCAGTTTTGCGGCGGATTCGAAAAACTAGACTCACAGGAGAACGACGATAAGGTGCCCGAGGCAGCAATAGACCCTTGGAGACAAGTCGGCTGTAGGACGATGTATTGAATCGCGACGCAATTTCTGTGTTCCATCGTCATTAAGAGGCTCTGAACGTTACAATTAACTGTCAGTTTTGCGTCGGTTTCGAAAATCTAGACTCACAGGAGAACGACCATAAGGTGCCCGAGGCAGCACTAGACCCTTGGAGACAAGTCGGCTGGAGGACGATGTATTGAATCGCGACGCAATTTGTGTGTTCCATCGTCATTAAATGGCTCTGAACGTTACAATTAACTGTCAGTTATGCGTCGTATTCGGAAAACTAGACTCACAGCAGAACGACCATAGGGTGCCCGAGGCAGCAATAGACCCTTGGAGACAGGTCGGCTGTCGGACGATGTATTGAATCTCGACGCAATTTGTGTGTTCCATCGTCATTAAGAGGCTCTGAACGTTACAATTAACTGTCAGTTTTGCGTCGGATTCGAAAATCTAGACTCACAGGAGAACGACGATAAGGTGCCCGAAGCAGCACTAGACCCTTGGAGCCAAGTCGGCTGGAGGACGATGTATTGAATCGCGACGCAATTTGTGTGTTCCATCTTCATTAAGAGGCTCTGAACGTTACAATTGACTGTCAGTTTTGCGCCGGATTCGAAAAACTACACTCCTAGGAGAACGACCAAAAGGTGCCCGGGGCAGCAATAGTACCTCGGAGACAAGTCGGCTGGAGGACGATGTATTGAATCGCGACGCAATTTGTGTGTTCCATCGTCATTAACAGGCTCTGAACGTTACAATTAACTGTCAGTTATGGGTCGTTTTCGGTAAACTAGACTCACAGCAGAACGACCATAAGGTGCCCGAGGCAGCAATAGACTCTTGGAGACAGGTCTGCTGTTGGACGATGTATTGAATCTCGACGCAATTTGTGTGTTCCATCGTCATTAAGAGGCTCTGAACGTTACAATTAACTGTCAGTTTTGCGTCGGATTCGAAAAACTAGACTCACAGGAGAACGACGATTAGGTGCCCGAGGCAGCAATAGACCCTTGGAGACAAGTCGGCTGTAGGACGATGTATTGAATCGCGACGCAATCAGTGTGTTCCATCGTCATTAAGAGGCTCTGAACGTTACAGTTAACTGTCAGTTTTGCGTCGGATTCGAAAATCTAGACTCACAGGAGAACGACCATAAGGTGCCCGTGGCAGCACTAGACCCTTGGAGACAAGTCGGCTGGAGGACGATGTATTGAATCGCGACGCACTTTGTGTGTTCCATCGTCATTAACAGGCTCTGAACGTTACAATTAACTGTCAGTTATGCGTCGTATTCGGAAAACTAGACTCACAGCAGAACGACCATAAGGTGCCCGAGGCAGCAATAGAGCCTTGGAGACAGGTCGGCTGTCGGACGATGTATTGAATCTCGACGCAATTTGTGTGTTCCATCGTCATTAAGAGGCTCTGAACGTTACAATTAACTGTCAGTTTTGCGCCGGATTCGAAAAACTACACTCCTAGGAGAACGACCAAAAGTGCCCGGGGCAGCAATAGTACCTCGGAGACAAGTCGGCTGGAGGACGATGTATTGAATCGCGACGCAATTTGTGTGTTCCATCGTCATTAACAGGCTCTGAACGTTACAATTAACTGTCAGTTATGCGTCGTATTCGGAAAACTAGACTCACGGGAGAACGACCATAAGGTGCCCGAAGCAGCAATAGACCCTTGGAGACAAGTCGGCTGGAGGACGATGTATTGAATCGCGACGCAATTTGTGTGTTCCATCGTCATTAAGAGGCTCTGAACGTTACAATTAACTGTCAGTTTTCGTCGGATTCGAAAAACTAGACTCACAGGAGAACGACCATAAGGTGCCCGAGGCAGCTATATACCCTTGGAGACAAGTCGGCTGGAGGACGATGTATTGAATCGCGACGCAATTTGTGTGTTCCATCGTCATTAACAGGCTCTGAACGTTACAATTAACTGTCGGTTTTGCGTCGGATTCGAAAATATAGACTCACAGGAGAACGACCATAAGGTGCCCGAGGCAGCAATAGACCCTTGGAGACAAGTCGGCTGGAGGACGATGTATTGAATCGCGACGCAATTTGTGTGTTCCATCGTCATTAAGAGGCTATGAACGTTACAATTAACTGTCAATTTTGCGCCGGATTCGAAAAACTACACTCCTAGGAGAACGACCAAAAGGTGCCCGGGGCAGCAATAGTACCTCGGAGACAAGTCGGCTGGAGGACGATGTATTGAATCGCGACGCAATTTGTGTGTTCCATCGTCATTCACAGGCTCTGAACGTTACAATTAACTGTCAGTTATGCGTCGTATTCGAAAACTAGACTCACAGGTGAACGACCATAAGGTGCCCGAGGCAGCAATAGACCCTTGGAGACAGGTCGGCTGTCGGACGATGTATTGAATCTCGACGCAATTAGTGTGTCCCATCGTCATTAAGAGGCTCTGAACGTTACAATTAACTGTCAGTTTTGCGTCGGATTCGAAAAACTAGACTCACAGGAGAACGACGATAAGGTGGCCGAGGCAGCTATAGACCCTTGGAGACAAGTCGGCTGGAGGACGATGTATTGAATCGCGACCCAATTTGTGTGTTCCATCGTCATTAAGAGGCTCTGAACGTTACAATTAACTGTCAGTTTTGCGTCGGATTCGAAAATCTAGACTCACAGGAGAACGACCATAAGGTGCCCGAGGCAGCACTAGACCCTTGGAGACAAGTAGGCTGGAGGACGATGTATTGAATCGCGACGCAATTTGTGTGTTCCATCGTCATTAAGAGGCTCTGAACGTTACAATTAACTGTCAGTTATGCGTCGTATTCGGAAAACTAGACTCACAGCAGAACGACCATAAGGTGCCCGAGGCAGCAATAGTCCCTTGGAGACAGGTCGGCTGTCGGACGATGTATTGAATCTCGACGCAATTTGTGTGTTCCATCGTCATTAAGAGGCTCTGAACGTTACAATTAACTGTCAGTTTTGCGTCGGATTCGAAAATCTAGACTCACAGGAGAACGACGATAAGGTGCCCGAAGCAGCACTAGACCCTTGGAGCCAAGTCGGCTGTCGGACGATGTATTGAATCGCGACGCAATTTGTGTGTTCCATCGTCATTAAGAGGCTCTGAACGTTACAATTAACTGTCAGTTTTGCGCCGGATTCGAAAAACTACACTCCAAGGAGAACGACCAAAAGTGCCCGGGGCAGCAATAGTACCTCGGAGACAAGTCGGCTGGAGGACGATGTATTGAATCGCGACGCAATTTGTGTGTTCCATCGTCATTAACAGGCTCTGAGCGTTACAATTAACTGTCAGTTATGCGTCGTATTCGGAAAACTAGACTCACAGGAGAACGACCATAAGGTGCCCGAGGCAGCAATAGACCCTTGGAGACAAGTCGGCTGGAGGACGATGTATTGAATCGCGACGCAATTTGTGTGTTCCATCGTCATTAAGAGGCTCTGAACGCTACAATTAACTGTCAGTTATGCGTCGTATTCGGAAAACTAGAGTCACAGCAGAACGACCATAAGGTGCCCGAGGCAGCAATAGACCCTTGGAGACAGGTCGGCTGTCG
Source organism: Schistocerca nitens (assembly GCF_023898315.1). Lineage (NCBI taxonomy): Eukaryota > Metazoa > Arthropoda > Insecta > Orthoptera > Acrididae > Schistocerca > Schistocerca nitens. The sequence continues at coordinate 4,379,029 of NC_064624.1, forward strand.
GACGATGTACTGAATCTCGGCGCAATGTGTGTATTCCATCGTCATTAAGAGGCTTTGAACGTTACAATTAACTGTCAGTTTTGCGTCGGTTTCGAAAAACTAGACTCACAGGAGAACGACCATAAGGTGCCCGAGGCAGCAATAGACCCTTGGAGACAAGTCGGCTGGAGGACGATGTAATGAATCGCGACGCAATTTGTGTGTTCCATCGTCGTTAAGGGGCTCTGAATCTCACAATTAACTGTCAGTTTTGCGTCGGATTCGAAAATCTAGACTCACAGAAGAACGACCATAAGGTGCCCGAGGTAGCACTAGACCCTTGGAGACAAGTCGGCTGGAGGACGATGTATTGAATCGCGACGCAATTTGTGTGTTCCATCGTAATTAAGAGGCTCTGAACGTTACAATTAACTGTCAGTTATGGGTCGTTTTCGGTAAACTAGACTCACAGCAAAACGACCATAAGGTGCCCGAGGCAGAAATAGACCCCTGGAGACAGGTCTGCTGTTGGACGATGTATTGAATCTCGACGCAATTTGTGTGTTCCATCGTCATTAAGAGGCTCTGAACGTTACAATTAACTGTAAGTTTTGCGTCGGATTCGAAAAACTAGACTCACAGGAGAACGACGATAAGGTGCCCGAGGCAGCAATAGACCCTTGGAGACAAGTCGGCTGTAGGACGATGTATTGAATCGCGACGCAATTTCTGTGTTCCATCGTCATTACGAGGCTCTGAACGTTACAATTAACTGTCAGTTATGCGTCGTATTCGAAAACTAGACTCACAGGAGAACGACCATAAGGTGCCCGAGGCAGCAATAGACCCTTGGAGACAAGTCGGCTGGAGGACGATGTATTGAATCGCGACGCAATTAGTGTGTTCCATCGACATTAAGAGGCTCTGAAGGTTACAATTAACTGTCAGTCTTGCGCCGGATTCGAAAAACTACACTCCTAGGAGAACGACCAAAAGGTGCCCCGGGCAGCAATAGTACCTCGGAGACAAGTCGGCTGGAGGACGATGTATTGAATCGCGACGCAATTTGTGTGTTCCATCGTCATTAAGAGGCTCTGAACGTTGCAATTAACTGTCAGTTTTGCGTCGGATTCGAAAAACTAGACTCACAGGAGAACGACGATAAGGTGCCCGAGGCAGCTATATACCCTTGGAGACAAGTCGGCTGGAGGACGATGTATTGAATCGCGACGCAATTTGTGTGTTCCATCGTCATTAACAGGCTCTGAACGTTACAATTAACTGTCAGTTATGCGTCGTATTCGGAAAACTAGACTCACAGCAGAACGACCATAAGGTGCCCGAGGCAGAAATAGACCCTTGGAGACAGGTCTGCTGTCGGACGATGTTTTGAATCTCGACGCAATTTGTGTGTTCCATCGTCATTAAGAGGCTCTGAACGTTACAATTAACTGTCAGTTTTGCGTCGGATTAGAAAAACTAGACTCACAGGAGAACGACGATAAGGTGCCCGAGGCAGCAATAGACCCTTGGAGACAAGTCGGCTGTAGGACGATGTATTGAATCGCGACGCAATTTCTGTGTTCCATCGTCATTAAGAGGCTCTGAACGTTACAATTAACTGTCAGTTTTGCGTCGGATTCGAAAATCTAGACTCACAGGAGAACGACCATAAGGTGCCCGTGGCAGCACTAGACCCTTGGAGACAATTCGGCTGGAGGACGATGTATTGATTCGCGACGCAATTTCTGTGTTCCATCGTCATTAAGAGGCTCTGAACGTTACAATTATATGTCATTTTTGCGTCGGATTCGAAAAACTAGACTCACAGGAGAACGACCATAAGGTGCCCGAGGCAGCACTAGACCCTTGGAGACAAGTCGGCTGGAGGACGATGTATTGAATCGCGACGCAATTTGTGTGTTCCATCGTCATTAACAGGCTCTGAACGTTACAATTAACTGTCGGTTTTGCGTCGGATTCGAAAATCTAGACTCACAGGAGAACGAACATAAGGTGCCCGAGGCAGCACTAGACCCTTGGAGACAAGTCGGCTGGAGGACGATGTATTGAATCGCGACGCAATTTGTGTGTTCCATCGTCATTAAGAGGCTCTGAACGTTACAATTAACTGTCAGTTTGCGCCGGATTCGAAAAACTACACTCCTAGAAGAACGACTAAAAGGTGCCTGGGGCAGCAATGGTACCTCGGAGACAAGTCGGCTGTAGGACGATGTATTGAATCGCGACGCAATTTGTGTGTTCCATCGTCATTAACAGGCTCTGAACGTTACAATTAACTGTCAGTTATGGGTCGTATTCGAAAACTAGACTCACAGGAGAACGACCATAAGGTGCCCGAGGCAGTAATAGACCCTTGGAGACAGGTCGGCTGTCGGACGATGTATTGAATCTCGACGCAATTAGTGTGTCCCATCGTCATTAAGAGGCTCTGAACGTTACAATTAACTGTCAGTTTTGCGTCGGATTAGAAAAACTAGACTCACAGGAGAACGACGATAAGGTGGCCGAGGCAGCTATAGACCCTTGGAGACAAGTCGGCTGGAGGACGATGTTTTGAATCTCGACCCAATTTGTGTGATCCATCGTCATTAAGAGGCTCTGAACGTTACAATTAACTGTCAGTTTTGCGTCGGATTCGAAAATCTAGACTCACAGGAGAACGACCATAAGGTGCCCGAGGCAGCACTAGACCCTTGGAGACAAGTCGGCTGGAGGACGATGTATTGAATCGCGACGCAATTTGTGTGTTCCATCGTCATTAACAGGCTCTGAACGTTTCAATTAACTGTCAGTTTTGCGTCGGATTCGAAAATCTAGACTCACAGGAGAACGACCATAAGGTGCCCGAGGCAGCACTAGACCCTTGGAGACAAGTCGGCTGGAGGACGATGTATTGAATCGCGACGCAATTTGTGTGTTCCATCGTCATTAACAGGCTCTGAACGTTACAATTAACTGTCAGTTATGCGTCGTGTTCGGAAAACTAGACTCACAGCAGAACGACCATAAGGTGCCCGAGGCAGCAATAGACCCTTGGAGACAGGTCGGCTGTCGGACGATGTATTGAATCTCGACGCAATTTGTGTGTTCCATCGTCATTAAGAGGCTCTGAACGTTACAATTAACTGTCAGTTTTGCGTCGGATTCGAAAATCTAGACTCACAGGAGAACGACGATAAGGTGCCCGAAGCAGCACTAGACCCTTGGAGCCAAGTCGGCTGGAGGACGATGTATTGAATCGCGACGCAATTTGTGTGTTCCATCGTCATTAAGAATCTCTGAACGTTACAATTAACTGTCAGTTTTGCGCCGGATTCGAAAAACTACACTCCTAGGAGAACGACCAAAAGTGCCCGGGGCAGCAATAGTACCTCGGAGACAAGTCGGCTGGAGGACGATGTATTGAATCGCGACGCAATTTGTGTGTTCCATCGTCATTAACAGGCTCTGAACGTTACAATTAACTGTCAGTTATGCGTCGTATTCGGAAATCTAGACTCACAGGAGAACGACCATAAGGTGCCCGAGGCAGCACTAGACCCTTGGAGACAAGTCGGCTGGAGGACGATGTATTGAATCGCGACGCAATTTGTGTGTTCCATCGTCATTGAGAGGCTCTGAACGTTACAATTAACTGTCAGTTATGGGTCGTTTTCGGTAAACTAGACTCACAGCAGAACGACCATAAGGTGCCCGAGGCAGAAAAAGACCCTTGGAGACAGGTCTGCTGTTGGACGATGTATTGAATCTCGACGCAATTTGTGTGTTCCATCGTCATTAAGAGGCTCTGAACGTTACAATTAACTGTCAGTTTTGCGGCGGATTCGAAAAACTAGACTCACAGGAGAACGACGATAAGGTGCCCGAGGCAGCAATAGACCCTTGGAGACAAGTCGGCTGTAGGACGATGTATTGAATCGCGACGCAATTTCTGTGTTCCATCGTCATTAAGAGGCTCTGAACGTTACAATTAACTGTCAGTTTTGCGTCGGATTCGAAAATCTAGACTCACAGGAGAACGACCATAAGGTGCCCGAGGCATCACTAGACCCTTGGAGACAAGTCGGCTGGAGGACGATGTATTGAATCGCGACGCAATTTGTGTGTTCCATCGTCATTAACAGGCTCTGAACGTTACAATTAACTGTCAGTTATGCGTCGTATTCGGAAAACTAGACTCACAGCAGAACGACCATAAGGTGCCCGAGGCAGCAATAGACCCTTGGAGACAGGTCGGCTGTCGGACGATGTATTGAATCTCGACGCAATTTGTGTGTTCCATCGTCATTAAGAGGCTCTGAACGTTACAATTAACTGTCAGTTTTGCGTCGGATTCGAAAATCTAGACTCACAGGAGAACGACGATAAGGTGCCCGAAGCAGCACTAGACCCTTGGAGCCAAGTCGGCTGGAGGACGATGTATTGAATCGCGACGCAATTTGTGTGTTCCATCTTCATTAAGAGGCTCTGAACGTTACAATTGACTGTCAGTTTTGCGCCGGATTCGAAAAACTACACTCCTAGGAAAACGACCAAAAGGTTCCCGGGGCAGCAATAGTACCTCGGAGACAAGTCGGCTGGAGGACGATGTATTGAATCGCGACGCAATTTGTGTGTTCCATCGTCATTAACAGGCTCTGAACGTTACAATTAACTGTCAGTTATGCGTCGTATTCGAAAACTAGACTCACAGGAGAACGACCATAAGGTGCCCGAGGCAGTAATAGACCCTTGGAGACAGGTCGGCTGTCGGACGATGTATTGAATCTCGACGCAATTAGTGTGTCCCATCGTCATTAAGAGGCTCTGAACGTTACAATTAACTGTCAGTTTTGCGTCGGATTAGAAAAACTAGACTCACAGGAGAACGACGATAAGGTGGCCGAGGCAGCTATAGACCCTTGGAGACAAGTCGGCTGGAGGACGATGTTTTGAATCGCGACCCAATTTGTGTGTTCCATTGTCATTAAGAGGCTCTGAACGTTACAATTAACTGTCAGTTTTGCGTCGGATTCGAAAATCTAGACTCACAGGAGAACGACCATAAGGTGCCCGAGGCAGCACTAGACCCTTGGAGACAAGTCGGCTGGAGGACGATGTATTGAATCGCGACGCAATTTGTGTGTTCCATCGTCATTAACAGGCTCTGAACGTTTCAATTAACTGTCAGTTTTGCGTCGGATTCGAAAATCTAGACTCACAGGAGAACGACCATAAGGTGCCCGAGGCAGCACTAGACCCTTGCAGACAAGTCGGCTGGAGGACGATGTATTGAATCGCGACGCAATTTGTGTGTTCCATCGTCATTAACAGGCTCTGAACGTTACAATTAACTGTCAGTTATGCGTCGTGTTCTGAAAACTAGACTCACAGCAGAACGACCATAAGGTGCCCGAGGCAGCAATAGACCCTTGGAGACAGGTCGGCTGTCGGACGATGTATTGAATCTCGACGCAATTTGTGTGTTCCATCGTCATTAAGAGGCTCTGAACGTTACAATTAACTGTCAGTTTTGCGTCGGATTCGAAAATCTAGACTCACAGGAGAACGACGATAAGGTGCCCGAAGCAGCACTAGACCCTTGGAGCCAAGTCGGCTGGAGGACGATGTATTGAATCGCGACGCAATTTGTGTGTTCCATCGTCATTAAGAATCTCTGAACGTTACAATTAACTGTCAGTTTTGCGCCGGATTCGAAAAACTACACTCCTAGGAGAACGACCAAAAGTGCCCGGGGCAGCAATAGTACCTCGGAGACAAGTCGGCTGGAGGACGATGTATTGAATCGCGACGCAATTTGTGTGTTCCATCGTCATTAACAGGCTCTGAACGTTACAATTAACTGTCAGTTATGCGTCGTATTCGGAAATCTAGACTCACAGGAGAACGACCATAAGGTGCCCGAGGCAGCAATAGACCCTTGGAGACAAGTCGGGTGGAGGACGATGTATTGAATCGCGACGCAATTTGTGTGTTCCATCGTCATTAAGAGGCTCTGAACGTTACAATTAACTGTCAGTTATGCGTCGTATTCGGAAAACTAGAGTCACAGCAGAACGACCATAAGGTGCCCGAGGCAGTAATAGACCCTTGGAGACAGGTCGGCTGTCGGACGATGTATTGAATCTCGACGCAATTTGTGTGTTCCATCGTCATTAAGAGGCTCTGAACGTTACAATTAACTGTCAGTTTTGCGGCGGATTCGAAAAACTAGACTCACAGAAGAACGACCATAAGGTGCCCGAGGTAGCACTAGACCCTTGGAGACAAGTCGGCTGGAGGACGATGTATTGAATCGCGACGCAATTTGTGTGTTCCATCGTCATTAAGAGGCTCTGAACGTTACAATTAACTGTCAGTTATGGGTCGTTTTCGGTAAACTAGACTCACAGCAGAACGACCATAAGGTGCCCGAGGCAGAAAAAGACCCTTGGAGACAGGTCTGCTGTTGGACGATGTATTGAATCTCGACGCAATTTGTGTGTTCCATCGTCATTAAGAGGCTCTGAACGTTACAATTAACTGTCAGTTTTGCGGCGGATTCGAAAAACTAGACTCACAGGAGAACGACGATAAGGTGCCCGAGGCAGCAATAGACCCTTGGAGACAAGTCGGCTGTAGGACGATGTATTGAATCGCGACGCAATTTCTGTGTTCCATCGTCATTAAGAGGCTCTGAACGTTACAATTAACTGTCAGTTTTGCGTCGGATTCGAAAATCTAGACTCACAGGAGAACGACCATAAGGTGCCCGAGGCAGCACTAGACCCTTGGAGACAAGTCGGCTGGAGGACGATGTATTGAATCGCGACGCAATTTGTGTGTTCCATCGTCATTAACAGGCTCTGAACGTTACAATTAACTGTCAGTTATGCGTCGTATTCGAAAACTAGACTCACAGGAGAACGACCATAAGGTGCCCGAGGCAGCACTAGACCCTTGGAGACAAGTCGGCTGGAGGACGATGTATTGAATCGCGACGCAATTTGTGTGTCCCATCGTCATTAAGAGGCTCTGAACGTTACAATTAACTGTCACTTTTGCGTCGGATTCGAAAAACTAGACTCACAGGAGGACGACGATAAGGTGGCCGAGGCAGCTATAGACCCTTGGAGACAAGTCGGCTGGAGGACGATGTATTGAATCTCGACGCAATTTGTGTGTTCCATCGTCATTAAGAGGCTCTGAACGTTACAATTAACTGTCAGTTTGCGCCGGATTCGAAAAACTACACTCCTAGGAGAACGACCAAAAGGTGCCTGGGGCAGCAATGGTACCTCGGAGAAAAGTCGGCTGGAGGACGATGTATTGAATCGCGACGCAATTTGTGTGTTCCATCGTCATTAACAGGCTCTGAACGTTACAATTAACTGTCAGTTATGCGTCGTATTCGGAAAACTAGACTCACAGCAGAACGACCATAAGGTGCCCGAGGCAGCAATAGACCCTTGGAGACAGGTCGGCTGTCGGACGATGTATTGTATCTCGACGCAATTTGTGTGTTCCATCGTCATTAAGAGGCTCTGAACGTTACAATTAACTGTCAGTTTTGCGTCGGATTCGAAAATCTAGACTCACAGGAGAACGACGATAAGGTGCCCGAAGCAGCACTAGACCCTTGGAGCCAAGTCGGCTGGAGGACGATGTATTGAATCGCGACGCAATTTGTGTGTTCCATCGTCATTAAGAGGCTCTGAACGTTACAATTAACTGTCAGTTATGCGTCGTATTCGAAAACTAGACTCACAGGAGAACGACCATAAGGTGCCCGAGGCAGCAATAGACCCTTGGAGACAGGTCGGCTGTCGGACGATGTATTGAATCTTGACGCAATTTGTGTGTTCCATCGTCATTAAGAGGCTCTAAACGTTACAATTAACTGTCAGTTTTGCGTCGGATTCGAAAAACTAGACTCACAGGAGAACGACCATAAGGTGCCCGAGGCAGCACTAGACCCTTGGAGACAAGTCGGCTGGAGGACGATGTATTGAATCGCGACGCAATTTGTGTGTTCCATCGTCATTAACAGGCTCTGAACGTTACAATTAACTGTCAGTTATGCGTCGTATTCGGAAAACTAGACTCACAGGAGAACGACCATAAGGTGCCCGAGGCAGCAATAGACCCTTGGAGACAAGTCGGCTGGAGGACGATGTATTGAATCGCGACGCAATTTGTGTGTTCCATCGTCATTAACAGGGTCTGAACGTTACAATTAACTGTCGGTTTTGCGTCGGATTCGAAAATCTAGACTCACAGGAGAACGACCATAAGGTGCCCGAAGCAGCAATAGACCCTTGGAGACAAGTCGGCTGGAGGACGATGTATTGAATCGCGAAGCAATTTGTGTGTTCCATCGTCATTACGAGGCTCTGAACGTTACAATTAACTGTCAGTTTGGCGCCGGATTCGAAAAACTACACTCCTAGGAGAACGACCAAAAGGTGCCCGGGGCAGCAATAGTACCTCGGAGACAAGTCGGCTGGAGGACGATGTATTGAATCGCGACGCAATTTGTGTGTTCCATCGTCATTAACAGGCTCTGAACGTTACAATTAACTGTCAGTTATGCGTCGTATTCGGAAAACTAGACTCACAGCAGAACGACCATAAGGTGCCCGAGGCAGCAATAGACCCTTGGAGACAGGTCGGCTGTCGGACGATGTATTGAATCTCGACGCAATTTTTGTGTCCCATCGTCATTAAGAGGCTCTGAACGTTACAATTAACTGTCAGTTTTGCGTCGGATTCGAAAAACTAGACTCACAGGAGAACGACGATAAGGTGCCCGAGGCAGCTATAGACCCTTGGAGACAAGTCGGCTGGAGGACGATGTATTGAATCGCGACGCAATTTGTGTGTTCCATCGTCATTAAGAGGCTCTGAACGTTACAATTAACTGTCAGTTTTGCGCCGGATTCGAAAAACTACACTCCTAGGAGAACGACCAAAAGGTGCCCGGGGCAGCAATAGTACCGCGGAGACAAGTTGGCTGGAGGACGAAGTATTGAATCTCGACGCAATTTGTGTGTTCCATCGTCATTAACAGGCTCTGAACGTTACAATTAACTGTCAGTTATGCGTCGTATTCGAAAACAAGACTCACAGGAGAACGACCGTAAGGTGCCCGAGGCAGCAATAGACCCTTGGAGACAGGTCGGCTGTCGGACGATGTATTGAATCTCGACGCAATTTGTGTGTTCCATCGTCATTAAGAGGCTCTGAACGTTACAATTAACTGTCAGATTTGCGTCGGATTCGAAAAACTAGACTCACAGGAGAACGACCATAAGGTGCCCGAGGCAGCTATAGACCCTTGGAGACAAGTCGGCTGGAGGACGATGTATTGAATCGCGACGCAATTTGTGTGTTCCATCGTCATTAAGAGGCTCTGAACGTTACAATTAACTGTCAGTTTTGCGTCGGATTCGAAAATCTAGACTCACAGGAGAACGACCATAAGGTGCCCGAGGCAGCACTAGACCCTTGGAGACAAGTCGTTTGGAGGACGATGTATTGAATCGCGACGCAATTTGTGTGTTCCATCGTCATTAACAGGCTCTGAACGTTACAATTAACTGTCAGTTTTGCGTCGTATTCGGAAAACTAGACTCACAGGAGAACGACCATAAGGTGCCCGAGGCAGCAATAGACCCTTGGAGACAGGTCGGCTGTCGGACGATGTATTGAATCTCGACGCAGTTTGTGTGTTCCATCGTCATTAAGAGGCTCTGAACGTTACAATTAACTGTCAGTTATGCGTCGTATTCGGAAAACTAGAGTCACAGCAGAACGACGATAAGGTGCCCGAGGCAGCAATAGACCCTTGGAGACAAATGGTTCAAATGGCTCTGAGCACTATGGGACTTAACTGCTGTGGTTATCAGTCCCCTAGAACTGAGAACTACTTAAACCTAACTAACCTAAGGACATCACACACATCCATGCCCGAGGCAGGATTCGAACCTGCGACCGTAGCGGTCACGCGGTTCCAGACTGTAGCGCCTAGAAACGCACGGCCACTCCGGCCCCTTGGAGACAGGTCGGCTGTCGGACGATGTATTGAATCTCGACGCAATTTGTGTGTTCCATCGTCATTAAGAGGCTCTGAACGTTACAATTAACTGTCAGTTTTGCTTCGGATTCGGAAAACTAGACTCACAGGAGAACGACCATAAGGTGCCCGAGGCAGCAATAGACCCTTGGAGACAAGTCGGCTGGAGGACGATGTAATGCATCGCGACGCAATTTGTGTGTTCCATCGTCGTTAAGGGGCTCTGAATCTCACAATTAACTGTCAGTTTTGCGTCGGATTCGAAAATCTAGACTCACAGAAGAACGACCATAAGGTGCCCGAGGTAGCACTAGACCCTTGGAGACAAGTCGGCTGGAGGACGATGTATTGAATCGCGACGCAATTTGTGTGTTCCATCGTCATTAAGAGGCTCTGAACGTTACAATTAACTGTCAGTTATGGGTCGTTTTCGGTAAACTAGACTCACAGCAGAACGACCATAAGGTGCCCGAGGCAGCAATAGACCCTTGGAGACAGGTCTGCTGTTGGACGATGTATTGAATCTCGACGTAATTTGTGTGTTCCATCGTCATTAAGAGGCTCTGAACGTTACAATTAACTGTCAGTTTTGCGTCGGATTCGAAAAACTAGACTCACAGGAGAACGACGATTAGGTGCCCGAGGCAGTAATAGACCCTTGGAGACAAGTCGGCTGTAGGACGATGTATTGAATCGCGACGCAATTTGTGTGTTCCATCGTCATTAACAGGCTCTGAACGTCACAATTAACTGTCGGTTTTGCGTCGGATTCGAAAATCTAGACTCACAGGAGAACGACCATAAGGTGCCCGAGGCAGCACTAGACACTTGGAGACAAGTCGGCTGGAGGACGATGTATTGAATCGCGACGCAATTTGTGTGTTCCATCGTCATTAAGAGGCTCTGAACGTTACAATTAACTGTCAGTTTGCGCCGGATTCGAAAAACTACACTCCTAGGAGAACGACTAAAAGGTGCCTGGGGCAGCAATGGTACCTCGGAGACAAGTCGGCTGGAGGACGATGTATTGAATTGCGACGCAATTTGTGTGTTCCATCGTCATTAACAGGCTCTGAACGTTACAATTAACTGTCAGTTATGCGTCGTATTCGAAAACTAGACTCACAGGAGAACGACCATAAGGTGCCCGAGGCAGTAATAGACCCTTGGAGACAGGTCGGCTGTCGGACGATGTATTGAATCTCGACGCAATTAGTGTGTCCCATCGTCATTAAGAGGCTCTGAACGTTACAATTAACTGTCAGTTTTGCGTCGGATTCGAAAATCTAGACTCACAGGAGAACGACCATAAGGTGCCCGAGGCAGCACTAGACCCTTGGAGACAAGTCGGCTGGAGGACGATGTATTGAATCGCGACGCAATTTGTGTGTTCCATCGTCATTAACAGGCTCTGAACGTTTCAATTAACTGTCAGTTTTGCGTCGGATTCGAAAATCTAGACTCACAGGAGAACGACCATAAGGTGCCCGAGGCAGCACTAGACCCTTGCAGACAAGTCGGCTGGAGGACGATGTATTGAATCGCGACGCAATTTGTGTGTTCCATCGTCATTAACAGGCTCTGAACGTTACAATTAACTGTCAGTTATGCGTCGTGTTCGGAAAACTAGACTCACAGCAGAACGACCATAAGGTGCCCGAGGCAGCAATGGACCCTTGGAGACAGGTCGGCTGTCGGACGATGTATTGAATCTCGAAGCAATTTGTGTGTTCCATCGTCATTAAGAGGCTCTGAACGTTACAATTAACTGTCAGTTTTGCGTCGGATTCGAAAATCTAGACTCACAGGAGAACGACGATAAGGTGCCCGAAGCAGCACTAGACCCTTGGAGCCAGGTCGGCTGGAGGACGATGTATTGAATCGCGACGCAATTTGTGTGTTCCATCTTCATTAAGAGGCTCTGAACGTTACAATTGACTGTCAGTTTTGCGCCGGATTCGAAAAACTACACTCCTAGGAGAACGACCAAAAGGTGCCCGGGGCAGCAATAGTACCTCGGAGACAAGTCGGCTGGAGGACGATGTATTGAATCGCGACGCAATTTGTGTGTTCCATCGTCATTAACAGGCTCTGAACGTTACAATTAACTGTCAGTTATGCGTCGTATTCGAAAACTAGACTCACAGGAGAACGACCATAAGGTGCCCGAGGCAGCACTAGACCCTTGGAGACAAGTCGGCTGGAGGACGATGTATTGAATCGCGACGCAATTTGTGTGTCCCATCGTCATTAAGAGGCTCTGAACGTTACAATTAACTGTCACTTTTGCGTCGGATTCGAAAAACTAGACTCACAGGAGGACGACGATAAGGTGGCCGAGGCAGCTATAGACCCTTGGAGACAAGTCGGCTGGAGGACGATGTATTGAATCTCGACGCAATTTGTGTGTTCCATCGTCATTAAGAGGCTCTGAACGTTACAATTAACTGTCAGTTTGCGCCGGATTCGAAAAACTACACTCCTAGGAGAACGACCAAAAGGTGCCTGGGGCAGCAATGGTACCTCGGAGAAAAGTCGGCTGGAGGACGATGTATTGAATCGCGACGCAATTTGTGTGTTCCATCGTCATTAACAGGCTCTGAACGTTACAATTAACTGTCAGTTATGCGTCGTATTCGGAAAACTAGACTCACAGCAGAACGTCCATAAGGTGCCCGAGGCAGCAATAGACCCTTGGAGACAGGTCGGCTGTCGGACGATGTATTGTATCTCGACGCAATTTGTGTGTTCCATCGTCATTAAGAGGCTCTGAACGTTACAATTAACTGTCAGTTTTGCGTCGGATTCGAAAATCTAGACTCACAGGAGAACGACGATAAGGTGCCCGAAGCAGCACTAGACCCTTGGAGCCAAGTCGGCTGGAGGACGATGTATTGAATCGCGACGCAATTTGTGTGTTCCATCGTCATTAAGAGGCTCTGAACGTTACAATTAACTGTCAGTTATGCGTCGTATTCGAAAACTAGACTCACAGGAGAACGACCATAAGGTGCCCGAGGCAGCAATAGACCCTTGGAGACAGGTCGGCTGTCGGACGATGTATTGAATCTTGACGCAATTTGTGTGTTCCATCGTCATTAAGAGGCTCTAAACGTTACAATTAACTGTCAGTTTTGCGTCGGATTCGAAAAACTAGACTCACAGGAGAACGACCATAAGGTGCCCGAGGCAGCACTAGACCCTTGGAGACAAGTCGGCTGGAGGACGATGTATTGAATCGCGACGCAATTTGTGTGTTCCATCGTCATTAACAGGCTCTGAACGTTACAATTAACTGTCAGTTATGCGTCGTATTCGGAAAACTAGACTCACAGGAGAACGACCATAAGGTGCCCGAGGCAGCAATAGACCCTTGGAGACAAGTCGGCTGGAGGACGATGTATTGAATCGCGACGCAATTTGTGTGTTCCATCGTCATTAACAGGGTCTGAACGTTACAATTAACTGTCGGTTTTGCGTCGGATTCGAAAATCTAGACTCACAGGAGAACGACCATAAGGTGCCCGAAGCAGCAATAGACCCTTGGAGACAAGTCGGCTGGAGGACGATGTATTGAATCGCGAAGCAATTTGTGTGTTCCATCGTCATTACGAGGCTCTGAACGTTACAATTAACTGTCAGTTTGGCGCCGGATTCGAAAAACTACACTCCTAGGAGAACGACCAAAAGGTGCCCGGGGCAGCAATAGTACCTCGGAGACAAGTCGGCTGGAGGACGATGTATTGAATCGCGACGCAATTTGTGTGTTCCATCGTCATTAACAGGCTCTGAACGTTACAATTAACTGTCAGTTATGCGTCGTATTCGGAAAACTAGACTCACAGCAGAACGACCATAAGGTGCCCGAGGCAGCAATAGACCCTTGGAGACAGGTCGGCTGTCGGACGATGTATTGAATCTCGACGCAATTTTTGTGTCCCATCGTCATTAAGAGGCTCTGAACGTTACAATTAACTGTCAGTTTTGCGTCGGATTCGAAAAACTAGACTCACAGGAGAACGACGATAAGGTGCCCGAGGCAGCTATAGACCCTTGGAGACAAGTCGGCTGGAGGACGATGTATTGAATCGCGACGCAATTTGTGTGTTCCATCGTCATTAAGAGGCTCTGAACGTTACAATTAACTGTCAGTTTTGCGCCGGATTCGAAAAACTACACTCCTAGGAGAACGACCAAAAGGTGCCCGGGGCAGCAATAGTACCGCGGAGACAAGTTGGCTGGAGGACGAAGTATTGAATCTCGACGCAATTTGTGTGTTCCATCGTCATTAACAGGCTCTGAACGTTACAATTAACTGTCAGTTATGCGTCGTATTCGAAAACAAGACTCACAGGAGAACGACCGTAAGGTGCCCGAGGCAGCAATAGACCCTTGGAGACAGGTCGGCTGTCGGACGATGTATTGAATCTCGACGCAATTTGTGTGTTCCATCGTCATTAAGAGGCTCTGAACGTTACAATTAACTGTCAGATTTGCGTCGGATTCGAAAAACTAGACTCACAGGAGAACGACCATAAGGTGCCCGAGGCAGCTATAGACCCTTGGAGACAAGTCGGCTGGAGGACGATGTATTGAATCGCGACGCAATTTGTGTGTTCCATCGTCATTAAGAGGCTCTGAACGTTACAATTAACTGTCAGTTTTGCGTCGGATTCGAAAATCTAGACTCACAGGAGAACGACCATAAGGTGCCCGAGGCAGCACTAGACCCTTGGAGACAAGTCGTTTGGAGGACGATGTATTGAATCGCGACGCAATTTGTGTGTTCCATCGTCATTAACAGGCTCTGAACGTTACAATTAACTGTCAGTTTTGCGTCGTATTCGGAAAACTAGACTCACAGGAGAACGACCATAAGGTGCCCGAGGCAGCAATAGACCCTTGGAGACAGGTCGGCTGTCGGACGATGTATTGAATCTCGACGCAGTTTGTGTGTTCCATCGTCATTAAGAGGCTCTGAACGTTACAATTAACTGTCAGTTATGCGTCGTATTCGGAAAACTAGAGTCACAGCAGAACGACGATAAGGTGCCCGAGGCAGCAATAGACCCTTGGAGACAAATGGTTCAAATGGCTCTGAGCACTATGGGACTTAACTGCTGTGGTTATCAGTCCCCTAGAACTGAGAACTACTTAAACCTAACTAACCTAAGGACATCACACACATCCATGCCCGAGGCAGGATTCGAACCTGCGACCGTAGCGGTCACGCGGTTCCAGACTGTAGCGCCTAGAAACGCACGGCCACTCCGGCCCCTTGGAGACAGGTCGGCTGTCGGACGATGTATTGAATCTCGACGCAATTTGTGTGTTCCATCGTCATTAAGAGGCTCTGAACGTTACAATTAACTGTCAGTTTTGCTTCGGATTCGGAAAACTAGACTCACAGGAGAACGACCATAAGGTGCCCGAGGCAGCAATAGACCCTTGGAGACAAGTCGGCTGGAGGACGATGTAATGCATCGCGACGCAATTTGTGTGTTCCATCGTCGTTAAGGGGCTCTGAATCTCACAATTAACTGTCAGTTTTGCGTCGGATTCGAAAATCTAGACTCACAGAAGAACGACCATAAGGTGCCCGAGGTAGCACTAGACCCTTGGAGACAAGTCGGCTGGAGGACGATGTATTGAATCGCGACGCAATTTGTGTGTTCCATCGTCATTAAGAGGCTCTGAACGTTACAATTAACTGTCAGTTATGGGTCGTTTTCGGTAAACTAGACTCACAGCAGAACGACCATAAGGTGCCCGAGGCAGCAATAGACCCTTGGAGACAGGTCTGCTGTTGGACGATGTATTGAATCTCGACGTAATTTGTGTGTTCCATCGTCATTAAGAGGCTCTGAACGTTACAATTAACTGTCAGTTTTGCGTCGGATTCGAAAAACTAGACTCACAGGAGAACGACGATTAGGTGCCCGAGGCAGTAATAGACCCTTGGAGACAAGTCGGCTGTAGGACGATGTATTGAATCGCGACGCAATTTGTGTGTTCCATCGTCATTAACAGGCTCTGAACGTCACAATTAACTGTCGGTTTTGCGTCGGATTCGAAAATCTAGACTCACAGGAGAACGACCATAAGGTGCCCGAGGCAGCACTAGACACTTGGAGACAAGTCGGCTGGAGGACGATGTATTGAATCGCGACGCAATTTGTGTGTTCCATCGTCATTAAGAGGCTCTGAACGTTACAATTAACTGTCAGTTTGCGCCGGATTCGAAAAACTACACTCCTAGGAGAACGACTAAAAGGTGCCTGGGGCAGCAATGGTACCTCGGAGACAAGTCGGCTGGAGGACGATGTATTGAATCGCGACGCAATTAGTGTGTCCCATCGTCATTAAGAGGCTCTGAACGTTACAATTAACTGTCAGTTTTGCGTCGGATTCGAAAATCTAGACTCACAGGAGAACGACCATAAGGTGCCCGAGGCAGCACTAGACCCTTGGAGACAAGTCGGCTGGAGGACGATGTATTGAATCGCGACGCAATTTGTGTGTTCCATCGTCATTAACAGGCTCTGAACGTTTCAATTAACTGTCAGTTTTGCGTCGGATTCGAAAATCTAGACTCACAGGAGAACGACCATAAGGTGCCCGAGGCAGCACTAGACCCTTGCAGACAAGTCGGCTGGAGGACGATGTATTGAATCGCGACGCAATTTGTGTGTTCCATCGTCATTAACAGGCTCTGAACGTTACAATTAACTGTCAGTTTTGCGGCGGATTCGAAAAACTAGACTCACAGAAGAACGACCATAAGGTGCCCGAGGTAGCACTAGACCCTTGGAGACAAGTCGGCTGGAGGACGATGTATTGAATCGCGACGCAATTTGTGTGTTCCATCGTCATTAAGAGGCTCTGAACGTTACAATTAACTGTCAGTTATGGGTCGTTTTCGGTAAACTAGACTCACAGCAGAACGACCATAAGGTGCCCGAGGCAGAAAAAGACCCTTGGAGACAGGTCTGCTGTTGGACGATGTATTGAATCTCGACGCAATTTGTGTGTTCCATCGTCATTAAGAGGCTCTGAACGTTACAATTAACTGTCAGTTTTGCGGCGGATTCGAAAAACTAGACTCACAGGAGAACGACGATAAGGTGCCCGAGGCAGCAATAGACCCTTGGAGACAAGTCGGCTGTAGGACGATGTATTGAATCGCGACGCAATTTCTGTGTTCCATCGTCATTAAGAGGCTCTGAACGTTACAATTAACTGTCAGTTTTGCGTCGGATTCGAAAATCTAGACTCACAGGAGAACGACCATAAGGTGCCCGAGGCAGCACTAGACCCTTGGAGACAAGTCGGCTGGAGGACGATGTATTGAATCGCGACGCAATTTGTGTGTTCCATCGTCATTAACAGGCTCTGAACGTTACAATTAACTGTCAGTTATGCGTCGTATTCGAAAACTAGACTCACAGGAGAACGACCATAAGGTGCCCGAGGCAGCACTAGACCCTTGGAGACAAGTCGGCTGGAGGACGATGTATTGAATCGCGACGCAATTTGTGTGTCCCATCGTCATTAAGAGGCTCTGAACGTTACAATTAACTGTCACTTTTGCGTCGGATTCGAAAAACTAGACTCACAGGAGGACGACGATAAGGTGGCCGAGGCAGCTATAGACCCTTGGAGACAAGTCGGCTGGAGGACGATGTATTGAATCTCGACGCAATTTGTGTGTTCCATCGTCATTAAGAGGCTCTGAACGTTACAATTAACTGTCAGTTTGCGCCGGATTCGAAAAACTACACTCCTAGGAGAACGACCAAAAGGTGCCTGGGGCAGCAATGGTACCTCGGAGAAAAGTCGGCTGGAGGACGATGTATTGAATCGCGACGCAATTTGTGTGTTCCATCGTCATTAACAGGCTCTGAACGTTACAATTAACTGTCAGTTATGCGTCGTATTCGGAAAACTAGACTCACAGCAGAACGACCATAAGGTGCCCGAGGCAGCAATAGACCCTTGGAGACAGGTCGGCTGTCGGACGATGTATTGTATCTCGACGCAATTTGTGTGTTCCATCGTCATTAAGAGGCTCTGAACGTTACAATTAACTGTCAGTTTTGCGTCGGATTCGAAAATCTAGACTCACAGGAGAACGACGATAAGGTGCCCGAAGCAGCACTAGACCCTTGGAGCCAAGTCGGCTGGAGGACGATGTATTGAATCGCGACGCAATTTGTGTGTTCCATCGTCATTAAGAGGCTCTGAACGTTACAATTAACTGTCAGTTATGCGTCGTATTCGAAAACTAGACTCACAGGAGAACGACCATAAGGTGCCCGAGGCAGCAATAGACCCTTGGAGACAGGTCGGCTGTCGGACGATGTATTGAATCTTGACGCAATTTGTGTGTTCCATCGTCATTAAGAGGCTCTAAACGTTACAATTAACTGTCAGTTTTGCGTCGGATTCGAAAAACTAGACTCACAGGAGAACGACCATAAGGTGCCCGAGGCAGCACTAGACCCTTGGAGACAAGTCGGCTGGAGGACGATGTATTGAATCGCGACGCAATTTGTGTGTTCCATCGTCATTAACAGGCTCTGAACGTTACAATTAACTGTCAGTTATGCGTCGTATTCGGAAAACTAGACTCACAGGAGAACGACCATAAGGTGCCCGAGGCAGCAATAGACCCTTGGAGACAAGTCGGCTGGAGGACGATGTATTGAATCGCGACGCAATTTGTGTGTTCCATCGTCATTAACAGGGTCTGAACGTTACAATTAACTGTCGGTTTTGCGTCGGATTCGAAAATCTAGACTCACAGGAGAACGACCATAAGGTGCCCGAAGCAGCAATAGACCCTTGGAGACAAGTCGGCTGGAGGACGATGTATTGAATCGCGAAGCAATTTGTGTGTTCCATCGTCATTACGAGGCTCTGAACGTTACAATTAACTGTCAGTTTGGCGCCGGATTCGAAAAACTACACTCCTAGGAGAACGACCAAAAGGTGCCCGGGGCAGCAATAGTACCTCGGAGACAAGTCGGCTGGAGGACGATGTATTGAATCGCGACGCAATTTGTGTGTTCCATCGTCATTAACAGGCTCTGAACGTTACAATTAACTGTCAGTTATGCGTCGTATTCGGAAAACTAGACTCACAGCAGAACGACCATAAGGTGCCCGAGGCAGCAATAGACCCTTGGAGACAGGTCGGCTGTCGGACGATGTATTGAATCTCGACGCAATTTTTGTGTCCCATCGTCATTAAGAGGCTCTGAACGTTACAATTAACTGTCAGTTTTGCGTCGGATTCGAAAAACTAGACTCACAGGAGAACGACGATAAGGTGCCCGAGGCAGCTATAGACCCTTGGAGACAAGTCGGCTGGAGGACGATGTATTGAATCGCGACGCAATTTGTGTGTTCCATCGTCATTAAGAGGCTCTGAACGTTACAATTAACTGTCAGTTTTGCGCCGGATTCGAAAAACTACACTCCTAGGAGAACGACCAAAAGGTGCCCGGGGCAGCAATAGTACCGCGGAGACAAGTTGGCTGGAGGACGAAGTATTGAATCTCGACGCAATTTGTGTGTTCCATCGTCATTAACAGGCTCTGAACGTTACAATTAACTGTCAGTTATGCGTCGTATTCGAAAACAAGACTCACAGGAGAACGACCGTAAGGTGCCCGAGGCAGCAATAGACCCTTGGAGACAGGTCGGCTGTCGGACGATGTATTGAATCTCGACGCAATTTGTGTGTTCCATCGTCATTAAGAGGCTCTGAACGTTACAATTAACTGTCAGATTTGCGTCGGATTCGAAAAACTAGACTCACAGGAGAACGACCATAAGGTGCCCGAGGCAGCTATAGACCCTTGGAGACAAGTCGGCTGGAGGACGATGTATTGAATCGCGACGCAATTTGTGTGTTCCATCGTCATTAAGAGGCTCTGAACGTTACAATTAACTGTCAGTTTTGCGTCGGATTCGAAAATCTAGACTCACAGGAGAACGACCATAAGGTGCCCGAGGCAGCACTAGACCCTTGGAGACAAGTCGTTTGGAGGACGATGTATTGAATCGCGACGCAATTTGTGTGTTCCATCGTCATTAACAGGCTCTGAACGTTACAATTAACTGTCAGTTTTGCGTCGTATTCGGAAAACTAGACTCACAGGAGAACGACCATAAGGTGCCCGAGGCAGCAATAGACCCTTGGAGACAGGTCGGCTGTCGGACGATGTATTGAATCTCGACGCAGTTTGTGTGTTCCATCGTCATTAAGAGGCTCTGAACGTTACAATTAACTGTCAGTTATGCGTCGTATTCGGAAAACTAGAGTCACAGCAGAACGACGATAAGGTGCCCGAGGCAGCAATAGACCCTTGGAGACAAATGGTTCAAATGGCTCTGAGCACTATGGGACTTAACTGCTGTGGTTATCAGTCCCCTAGAACTGAGAACTACTTAAACCTAACTAACCTAAGGACATCACACACATCCATGCCCGAGGCAGGATTCGAACCTGCGACCGTAGCGGTCACGCGGTTCCAGACTGTAGCGCCTAGAAACGCACGGCCACTCCGGCCCCTTGGAGACAGGTCGGCTGTCGGACGATGTATTGAATCTCGACGCAATTTGTGTGTTCCATCGTCATTAAGAGGCTCTGAACGTTACAATTAACTGTCAGTTTTGCTTCGGATTCGGAAAACTAGACTCACAGGAGAACGACCATAAGGTGCCCGAGGCAGCAATAGACCCTTGGAGACAAGTCGGCTGGAGGACGATGTAATGCATCGCGACGCAATTTGTGTGTTCCATCGTCGTTAAGGGGCTCTGAATCTCACAATTAACTGTCAGTTTTGCGTCGGATTCGAAAATCTAGACTCACAGAAGAACGACCATAAGGTGCCCGAGGTAGCACTAGACCCTTGGAGACAAGTCGGCTGGAGGACGATGTATTGAATCGCGACGCAATTTGTGTGTTCCATCGTCATTAAGAGGCTCTGAACGTTACAATTAACTGTCAGTTATGGGTCGTTTTCGGTAAACTAGACTCACAGCAGAACGACCATAAGGTGCCCGAGGCAGCAATAGACCCTTGGAGACAGGTCTGCTGTTGGACGATGTATTGAATCTCGACGTAATTTGTGTGTTCCATCGTCATTAAGAGGCTCTGAACGTTACAATTAACTGTCAGTTTTGCGTCGGATTCGAAAAACTAGACTCACAGGAGAACGACGATTAGGTGCCCGAGGCAGTAATAGACCCTTGGAGACAAGTCGGCTGTAGGACGATGTATTGAATCGCGACGCAATTTGTGTGTTCCATCGTCATTAACAGGCTCTGAACGTCACAATTAACTGTCGGTTTTGCGTCGGATTCGAAAATCTAGACTCACAGGAGAACGACCATAAGGTGCCCGAGGCAGCACTAGACACTTGGAGACAAGTCGGCTGGAGGACGATGTATTGAATCGCGACGCAATTTGTGTGTTCCATCGTCATTAAGAGGCTCTGAACGTTACAATTAACTGTCAGTTTGCGCCGGATTCGAAAAACTACACTCCTAGGAGAACGACTAAAAGGTGCCTGGGGCAGCAATGGTACCTCGGAGACAAGTCGGCTGGAGGACGATGTATTGAATTGCGACGCAATTTGTGTGTTCCATCGTCATTAACAGGCTCTGAACGTTACAATTAACTGTCAGTTATGCGTCGTATTCGAAAACTAGACTCACAGGAGAACGACCATAAGGTGCCCGAGGCAGTAATAGACCCTTGGAGACAGGTCGGCTGTCGGACGATGTATTGAATCTCGACGCAATTAGTGTGTCCCATCGTCATTAAGAGGCTCTGAACGTTACAATTAACTGTCAGTTTTGCGTCGGATTCGAAAATCTAGACTCACAGGAGAACGACCATAAGGTGCCCGAGGCAGCACTAGACCCTTGGAGACAAGTCGGCTGGAGGACGATGTATTGAATCGCGACGCAATTTGTGTGTTCCATCGTCATTAACAGGCTCTGAACGTTTCAATTAACTGTCAGTTTTGCGTCGGATTCGAAAATCTAGACTCACAGGAGAACGACCATAAGGTGCCCGAGGCAGCACTAGACCCTTGCAGACAAGTCGGCTGGAGGACGATGTATTGAATCGCGACGCAATTTGTGTGTTCCATCGTCATTAACAGGCTCTGAACGTTACAATTAACTGTCAGTTATGCGTCGTGTTCGGAAAACTAGACTCACAGCAGAACGACCATAAGGTGCCCGAGGCAGCAATGGACCCTTGGAGACAGGTCGGCTGTCGGACGATGTATTGAATCTCGAAGCAATTTGTGTGTTCCATCGTCATTAAGAGGCTCTGAACGTTACAATTAACTGTCAGTTTTGCGTCGGATTCGAAAATCTAGACTCACAGGAGAACGACGATAAGGTGCCCGAAGCAGCACTAGACCCTTGGAGCCAGGTCGGCTGGAGGACGATGTATTGAATCGCGACGCAATTTGTGTGTTCCATCTTCATTAAGAGGCTCTGAACGTTACAATTGACTGTCAGTTTTGCGCCGGATTCGAAAAACTACACTCCTAGGAGAACGACCAAAAGGTGCCCGGGGCAGCAATAGTACCTCGGAGACAAGTCGGCTGGAGGACGATGTATTGAATCGCGACGCAATTTGTGTGTTCCATCGTCATTAACAGGCTCTGAACGTTACAATTAACTGTCAGTTATGCGTCGTATTCGAAAACTAGACTCACAGGAGAACGACCATAAGGTGCCCGAGGCAGCACTAGACCCTTGGAGACAAGTCGGCTGGAGGACGATGTATTGAATCGCGACGCAATTTGTGTGTCCCATCGTCATTAAGAGGCTCTGAACGTTACAATTAACTGTCACTTTTGCGTCGGATTCGAAAAACTAGACTCACAGGAGGACGACGATAAGGTGGCCGAGGCAGCTATAGACCCTTGGAGACAAGTCGGCTGGAGGACGATGTATTGAATCTCGACGCAATTTGTGTGTTCCATCGTCATTAAGAGGCTCTGAACGTTACAATTAACTGTCAGTTTGCGCCGGATTCGAAAAACTACACTCCTAGGAGAACGACCAAAAGGTGCCTGGGGCAGCAATGGTACCTCGGAGAAAAGTCGGCTGGAGGACGATGTATTGAATCGCGACGCAATTTGTGTGTTCCATCGTCATTAACAGGCTCTGAACGTTACAATTAACTGTCAGTTATGCGTCGTATTCGGAAAACTAGACTCACAGCAGAACGTCCATAAGGTGCCCGAGGCAGCAATAGACCCTTGGAGACAGGTCGGCTGTCGGACGATGTATTGTATCTCGACGCAATTTGTGTGTTCCATCGTCATTAAGAGGCTCTGAACGTTACAATTAACTGTCAGTTTTGCGTCGGATTCGAAAATCTAGACTCACAGGAGAACGACGATAAGGTGCCCGAAGCAGCACTAGACCCTTGGAGCCAAGTCGGCTGGAGGACGATGTATTGAATCGCGACGCAATTTGTGTGTTCCATCGTCATTAAGAGGCTCTGAACGTTACAATTAACTGTCAGTTATGCGTCGTATTCGAAAACTAGACTCACAGGAGAACGACCATAAGGTGCCCGAGGCAGCAATAGACCCTTGGAGACAGGTCGGCTGTCGGACGATGTATTGAATCTTGACGCAATTTGTGTGTTCCATCGTCATTAAGAGGCTCTAAACGTTACAATTAACTGTCAGTTTTGCGTCGGATTCGAAAAACTAGACTCACAGGAGAACGACCATAAGGTGCCCGAGGCAGCACTAGACCCTTGGAGACAAGTCGGCTGGAGGACGATGTATTGAATCGCGACGCAATTTGTGTGTTCCATCGTCATTAACAGGCTCTGAACGTTACAATTAACTGTCAGTTATGCGTCGTATTCGGAAAACTAGACTCACAGGAGAACGACCATAAGGTGCCCGAGGCAGCAATAGACCCTTGGAGACAAGTCGGCTGGAGGACGATGTATTGAATCGCGACGCAATTTGTGTGTTCCATCGTCATTAACAGGGTCTGAACGTTACAATTAACTGTCGGTTTTGCGTCGGATTCGAAAATCTAGACTCACAGGAGAACGACCATAAGGTGCCCGAAGCAGCAATAGACCCTTGGAGACAAGTCGGCTGGAGGACGATGTATTGAATCGCGAAGCAATTTGTGTGTTCCATCGTCATTACGAGGCTCTGAACGTTACAATTAACTGTCAGTTTGGCGCCGGATTCGAAAAACTACACTCCTAGGAGAACGACCAAAAGGTGCCCGGGGCAGCAATAGTACCTCGGAGACAAGTCGGCTGGAGGACGATGTATTGAATCGCGACGCAATTTGTGTGTTCCATCGTCATTAACAGGCTCTGAACGTTACAATTAACTGTCAGTTATGCGTCGTATTCGGAAAACTAGACTCACAGCAGAACGACCATAAGGTGCCCGAGGCAGCAATAGACCCTTGGAGACAGGTCGGCTGTCGGACGATGTATTGAATCTCGACGCAATTTTTGTGTCCCATCGTCATTAAGAGGCTCTGAACGTTACAATTAACTGTCAGTTTTGCGTCGGATTCGAAAAACTAGACTCACAGGAGAACGACGATAAGGTGCCCGAGGCAGCTATAGACCCTTGGAGACAAGTCGGCTGGAGGACGATGTATTGAATCGCGACGCAATTTGTGTGTTCCATCGTCATTAAGAGGCTCTGAACGTTACAATTAACTGTCAGTTTTGCGCCGGATTCGAAAAACTACACTCCTAGGAGAACGACCAAAAGGTGCCCGGGGCAGCAATAGTACCGCGGAGACAAGTTGGCTGGAGGACGAAGTATTGAATCTCGACGCAATTTGTGTGTTCCATCGTCATTAACAGGCTCTGAACGTTACAATTAACTGTCAGTTATGCGTCGTATTCGAAAACAAGACTCACAGGAGAACGACCGTAAGGTGCCCGAGGCAGCAATAGACCCTTGGAGACAGGTCGGCTGTCGGACGATGTATTGAATCTCGACGCAATTTGTGTGTTCCATCGTCATTAAGAGGCTCTGAACGTTACAATTAACTGTCAGATTTGCGTCGGATTCGAAAAACTAGACTCACAGGAGAACGACCATAAGGTGCCCGAGGCAGCTATAGACCCTTGGAGACAAGTCGGCTGGAGGACGATGTATTGAATCGCGACGCAATTTGTGTGTTCCATCGTCATTAAGAGGCTCTGAACGTTACAATTAACTGTCAGTTTTGCGTCGGATTCGAAAATCTAGACTCACAGGAGAACGACCATAAGGTGCCCGAGGCAGCACTAGACCCTTGGAGACAAGTCGTTTGGAGGACGATGTATTGAATCGCGACGCAATTTGTGTGTTCCATCGTCATTAACAGGCTCTGAACGTTACAATTAACTGTCAGTTTTGCGTCGTATTCGGAAAACTAGACTCACAGGAGAACGACCATAAGGTGCCCGAGGCAGCAATAGACCCTTGGAGACAGGTCGGCTGTCGGACGATGTATTGAATCTCGACGCAGTTTGTGTGTTCCATCGTCATTAAGAGGCTCTGAACGTTACAATTAACTGTCAGTTATGCGTCGTATTCGGAAAACTAGAGTCACAGCAGAACGACGATAAGGTGCCCGAGGCAGCAATAGACCCTTGGAGACAAATGGTTCAAATGGCTCTGAGCACTATGGGACTTAACTGCTGTGGTTATCAGTCCCCTAGAACTGAGAACTACTTAAACCTAACTAACCTAAGGACATCACACACATCCATGCCCGAGGCAGGATTCGAACCTGCGACCGTAGCGGTCACGCGGTTCCAGACTGTAGCGCCTAGAAACGCACGGCCACTCCGGCCCCTTGGAGACAGGTCGGCTGTCGGACGATGTATTGAATCTCGACGCAATTTGTGTGTTCCATCGTCATTAAGAGGCTCTGAACGTTACAATTAACTGTCAGTTTTGCTTCGGATTCGGAAAACTAGACTCACAGGAGAACGACCATAAGGTGCCCGAGGCAGCAATAGACCCTTGGAGACAAGTCGGCTGGAGGACGATGTAATGCATCGCGACGCAATTTGTGTGTTCCATCGTCGTTAAGGGGCTCTGAATCTCACAATTAACTGTCAGTTTTGCGTCGGATTCGAAAATCTAGACTCACAGAAGAACGACCATAAGGTGCCCGAGGTAGCACTAGACCCTTGGAGACAAGTCGGCTGGAGGACGATGTATTGAATCGCGACGCAATTTGTGTGTTCCATCGTCATTAAGAGGCTCTGAACGTTACAATTAACTGTCAGTTATGGGTCGTTTTCGGTAAACTAGACTCACAGCAGAACGACCATAAGGTGCCCGAGGCAGCAATAGACCCTTGGAGACAGGTCTGCTGTTGGACGATGTATTGAATCTCGACGTAATTTGTGTGTTCCATCGTCATTAAGAGGCTCTGAACGTTACAATTAACTGTCAGTTTTGCGTCGGATTCGAAAAACTAGACTCACAGGAGAACGACGATTAGGTGCCCGAGGCAGTAATAGACCCTTGGAGACAAGTCGGCTGTAGGACGATGTATTGAATCGCGACGCAATTTGTGTGTTCCATCGTCATTAACAGGCTCTGAACGTCACAATTAACTGTCGGTTTTGCGTCGGATTCGAAAATCTAGACTCACAGGAGAACGACCATAAGGTGCCCGAGGCAGCACTAGACACTTGGAGACAAGTCGGCTGGAGGACGATGTATTGAATCGCGACGCAATTTGTGTGTTCCATCGTCATTAAGAGGCTCTGAACGTTACAATTAACTGTCAGTTTGCGCCGGATTCGAAAAACTACACTCCTAGGAGAACGACTAAAAGGTGCCTGGGGCAGCAATGGTACCTCGGAGACAAGTCGGCTGGAGGACGATGTATTGAATCGCGACGCAATTAGTGTGTCCCATCGTCATTAAGAGGCTCTGAACGTTACAATTAACTGTCAGTTTTGCGTCGGATTCGAAAATCTAGACTCACAGGAGAACGACCATAAGGTGCCCGAGGCAGCACTAGACCCTTGGAGACAAGTCGGCTGGAGGACGATGTATTGAATCGCGACGCAATTTGTGTGTTCCATCGTCATTAACAGGCTCTGAACGTTTCAATTAACTGTCAGTTTTGCGTCGGATTCGAAAATCTAGACTCACAGGAGAACGACCATAAGGTGCCCGAGGCAGCACTAGACCCTTGCAGACAAGTCGGCTGGAGGACGATGTATTGAATCGCGACGCAATTTGTGTGTTCCATCGTCATTAACAGGCTCTGAACGTTACAATTAACTGTCAGTTATGCGTCGTGTTCGGAAAACTAGACTCACAGCAGAACGACCATAAGGTGCCCGAGGCAGCAATGGACCCTTGGAGACAGGTCGGCTGTCGGACGATGTATTGAATCTCGAAGCAATTTGTGTGTTCCATCGTCATTAAGAGGCTCTGAACGTTACAATTAACTGTCAGTTTTGCGTCGGATTCGAAAATCTAGACTCACAGGAGAACGACGATAAGGTGCCCGAAGCAGCACTAGACCCTTGGAGCCAAGTCGGCTGAAGGACGATGTATTGAATCGCGACGCAATTTGTGTGTTCCATCGTCATTAAGAGGCTCTGAACGTTACAATTAACTGTCAGTTATGGGTCGTTTTCGGTAAACTAGACTCACAGCAGAACGACCATAAGGTGCCCGAGGCAGAAAAAGACCCTTGGAGACAGGTCTGCTGTTGGACGATGTATTGAATCTCGACGCAATTTGTGTGTTCCATCGTCATTAAGAGGCTCTGAACGTTACAATTAACTGTCAGTTTTGCGGCGGATTCGAAAAACTAGACTCACAGGAGAACGACGATAAGGTGCCCGAGGCAGCTATAGACCCTTGGAGACAAGTCTGCTGGAGGACGATGTATTGAATCGCGACGCAATTTGTGTGTTCCATCGTCATTAAGAGGCTCTGAACGTTACAATTAACTGTCAGTTTTGCGTCGGATTCGAAAAACTACACTCCTAGGAGAACGACCAAAAGGTGCCCGGGGCAGCAATAGTACCGCGGAGACAAGTTGGCTGGAGGACGATGTATTGAATCTCGACGCAATTTGTGTGTTCCATCGTCATTAACAGGCTCTGAACGTTACAATTAACTGTCAGTTATGCGTCGTATTCGAAAAGAAGACTCACAGGAGAACGACCGTAAGGTGCCCGAGGCAGCAATAGACCCTTGGAGACAGGTCGGCTGTCGGACGATGTATTGAATCTCGACGCAATTTGTGTGTTCCATCGTCATTAAGAGGCTTTGAACGTTACAATTAACTGTCAGATTTGCGTCGGATTCGAAAAACTAGACTCACAGGAGAACGACCATAAGGTGCCCGAGGCAGCTATAGACCCTTGGAGACAAGTCGGCTGGAGGACGATGTATTGAATCGCGACGCAATTTGTGTGTTCCATCGTCATTAAGAGGCTCTGAACGTTACAATTAACTGTCAGTTTTGCGTCGGATTCGAAAATCTAGACTCACAGGAGAACGACCATAAGGTGCCCGAGGCAGCACTAGACCCTTGGAGACAAGTCGTTTGGAGGACGATGTATTGAATCGCGACGCAATTTGTGTGTTCCATCGTCATTAACAGGCTCTGAACGTTACAATTAACTGTCAGTTTTGCGTCGTATTCGGAAAACTAGACTCACAGGAGAACGACCATAAGGTGCCCGAGGCAGCAATAGACCCTTGGAGACAGGTCGGCTGTCGGACGATGTATTGAATCTCGACGCAGTTTGTGTGTTCCATCGTCATTAAGAGGCTCTGAACGTTACAATTAACTGTCAGTTATGCGTCGTATTCGGAAAACTAGAGTCACAGCAGAACGACGATAAGGTGCCCGAGGCAGCAATAGACCCTTGGAGACAGGTCGGCTGTCGGACGATGTATTGAATCTCGACGCAATTTGTGTGTTCCATCGTCATTAAGAGGCTCTGAACGTTACAATTAACTGTCAGTTTTGCTTCGGATTCGGAAAACTAGACTCACAGGAGAACGACCATAAGGTGCCCGAGGCAGCAATAGACCCTTGGAGACAAGTCGGCTGGAGGACGATGTAATGCATCGCGACGCAATTTGTGTGTTCCATCGTCGTTAAGGGGCTCTGAATCTCACAATTAACTGTCAGTTTTGCGTCGGATTCGAAAATCTAGACTCACAGAAGACCGACCATAAGGTGCCCGAGGTAGCACTAGACCCTTGGAGACAAGTCGGCTGGAGGACGATGTATTGAATCGCGACGCAATTTGTGTGTTCCATCGTCATTAAGAGGCTCTGAACGTTACAATTAACTGTCAGTTATGGGTCGTTTTCGGTAAACTAGACTCACAGCAGAACGACCATAAGGTGCCCGAGGCAGCAATAGGCCCTTGGAGACAGGTCTGCTGTTGGACGATGTATTGAATCTCGACGCAATTTGTGTGTTCCATCGTCATTAAGAGGCTCTGAACGTTACAATTAACTGTCAGTTTTGCGTCGGATTCGAAAAACTGGACTCACAGGAGAACGACGATTAGGTGCCCGAGGCAGTAATAGACCCTTGGAGACAAGTCGGCTGTAGGACGATGTATTGAATCGCGACGCAATTTGTGTGTTCCATCGTCATTAACAGGCTCTGAACGTTACAATTAACTGTCGGTTTTGCGTCGGATTCGAAAATCTAGACTCACAGGAGAACGACCATAAGGTGCCCGAGGCAGCACTAGACCCTTGGAGACAAGTCGGCTGGAGGACGATGTATTGAATCGCGACGCAATTTGTGTGTTCCACCGTCATTAAGAGGCTCTGAACGTTACAATTAACTGTCAGTTTGCGCCGGATTCGAAAAACTACACTCCTAGGAGAACGACTAAAAGGTGCCTGGGGCGGAGACAAGTCGGCTGGAGGACGATGTATTGAATCGCGACGCAATTTGTGTGTTCCATCGTCATTAACAGGCTCTGAACGTTACAATTAACTGTCAGTTATGCGTCGTATTCGAAAACTAGACTCACAGGAGAACGACCATAAGGTGCCCGAGGCAGTAATAGACCCTTGGAGACAGGTCGGCTGTCGGACGATGTATTGAATCTCGACGCAATTAGTGTGTTCCATCGTCATTAAGAGGCTCTGAACGTTACAATTAACTGTCAGTTTTGCGTCGGATTCGAAAATCTAGACTCACAGGAGAACGACCATAAGGTGCCCGAGGCAGCACTAGACCCTTGGAGACAAGTCGGCTGGAGGACGATGTATTGAATCGCGACGCAATTTGTGTGTTCCATCGTCATTAACAGGCTCTGAACGTTTCAATTAACTGTCAGTTTTGCGTCGGATTCGAAAATCTAGACTCACAGGAGAACGACCATAAGGTGCCCGAGGCAGCACTAGACCCTTGCAGACAAGTCGGCTGGAGGACGATGTATTGAATCGCGACGCAATTTGTGTGTTCCATCGTCATTAAGAGGCTCTGAACGTTACAGTTAACTGTCAGTTATGGGTCGTTTTCGGTAAACTAGACTCACAGCAGAACGACCATAAGGTGCCCGAGGCAGCAATAGACCCTTGGAGACAGGTCTGCTGTTGGACGATGTATTGAATCTCGACGCAATTTGTGTGTTCCATCGTCATTAAGAGGCTCTGAACGTTACAATTAACTGTCAGTTTTGCGTCGGATTCGAAAAACTAGACTCACAGGAGAACGACGATTAGGTGCCCGAGGCAGTAATAGACCCTTGGAGACAAGTCGGCTGTAGGACGATGTATTGAATCGCGACGCAATTTGTGTGTTCCATCGTCATTAAGAGGCTCTGAACGTTACAATTAACTGTCAGTTATGGGTCGTTTTCGGTAAACTAGACTCACCGCAGAACGACCATAAGGTGCCCGAGGCAGCAATAGACCCTTGGAGACGGGTCTGCTGTTGGACGATGTATTGAATCTCGACGCAATTTGTCTGTTCCATCGTCATTAAGAGGCTCTGAACGTTACAATTAACTGTCAGTTTTGCGTCGGATTCGAAAAACTAGACTCACAGGAGAACGACGATTAGGTGCCCGAGGCAGTAATAGACCCTTGGAGACAAGTCGGCTGTAGGACGATGTATTGAATCGCGACGCAATTTGTGTGTTCCATCGTCATTAACAGGCTCTGAACGTTACAATTAACTGTCGGTTTTGCGTCGGATTCGAAAATCTAGACTCACAGGAGAACGACCATAAGGTGCCCGAGGCAGCACTAGACCCTTGGAGACAAGTCGGCTGGAGGACGATGTATTGAATCGCGACGCAATTTGTGTGTTCCATCGTCATTAACAGGCTCTGAACGTTTCAATTAACTGTCAGTTTTGCGTCGGATTCGAAAATCTAGACTCACAGGAGAACGACCATAAGGTGCCCGAGGCAGCACTAGACCCTTGGAGCCAAGTCGGCTGGAGGACGATGTATTGAATCGCGACGCAATTTGTGTGTTCCATCGTCATTAAGAGGCTCTGAACGTTACAATTAACTGTCAGTTATGGGTCGTTTTCGGTAAACTAGACTCACAGCAGAACGACCATAAGGTGCCCGAGGCAGCAATAGACCCTTGGTGACAGGTCTGCTGTTGGACGATGTATTGAATCTCGACGCAATTTGTGTGTTCCATCGTCATTAAGAGGCTCTGAACGTTACAATTAACTGTCAGTTTTGCGTCGGATTCGAAAAACTAGACTCACAGGAGAACGACGATTAGGTGCCCGAGGCAGTAATAGACCCTTGGAGTCAAGTCGGCTGTAGGACGATGTATTGAATCGCGACGCAATTTGTGTGTTCCATCGTCATTAACAGGCTCTGAACGTTACAATTAACTGTCGGTTTTGCGTCGGATTCGAAAATCTAGACTCACAGGAGAACGACCATAAGGTGCCCGAGGCAGCACTAGACCCTTGGAGACAAGTCGGCTGGAGGACGATGTATTGAATCGCGACGCAATTTGTGTGTTCCATCGTCATTAAGAGGCTCTGAACTTTACAATTAAGTGTCAGTTTGCGCCGGATTCGAAAAACTACACTCCTAGGAGAACGACTAAAAGGTGCCTGGGGCAGCAATGGTACCTCGGAGACAAGTCGGCTGGAGGACGATGTATTGAATCGCGACGCAATTTGTGTGTTCCATCGTCATTAACAGGCGCTGAACGTTACAATTAACTGTCAGTTATGCGTCGTATTCGAAAACTAGACTCACAGGAGAACGACCATAAGGTGCCCGAGGCAGTAATAGACCCTTGGAGACAGGTCGGCTGTCGGACGATGTATTGAATCTCGACGCAATTAGTGTGTCCCATCGTCATTAACAGGCTCTGAACGTTTCAATTAACTGTCAGTTTTGCGTCGGATTCGAAAATCTAGACTCACAGGAGAACGACCATAAGGTGCCCGAGGCAGCACTAGACCCTTGCAGACAAGTCGGCTGGAGGACGATGTATTGAATCGCGACGCAATTTGTGTGTTCCATCGTCATTAACAGGCTCTGAACGTTACAATTAACTGTCAGTTATGCGTCGTATTCGGAAATCTAGACTCACAGGAGAACGACGATAAGGTGCCCGAAGCAGCACTAGACCCTTGGAGCCAAGTCGGCTGGAGGACGATGTATTGAATCGCGACGCAATTTGTGTGTTCCATCGTCATTAAGAATCTCTGAACGTTACAATTAACTGTCAGTTTTGCGCCGGATTCGAAAAACTACACTCCTAGGAGAACGACCAAAAGTGCCCGGGGCAGCAGTAGTACCTCGGAGACAAGTCGGCTGGAGGACGATGTATTGAATCGCGACGCAATTTGTGTGTTCCATCGTCATTAACAGGCTCTGAACGTTACAATTAACTGTCAGTTATGCGTCGTATTCGGAAATCTAGACTCACAGGAGAACGACCATAAGGTGCCCGAGGCAGCAATAGACCCTTGGAGACAAGTCGGGTGGAGGACGATGTATTGAATCGCGACGCAATTTGTGTGTTCCATCGTCATTAAGAGGCTCTGAACGTTACAATTAACTGTCAGTTTTGCGTCGGATTCGAAAATCTAGACTCACAGGAGAACGACCATAAGGTGCCCGAGGCAGCACTAGACCCTTGGGGACAAGTCGTTTGGAGGACGATGTATTGAATCGCGACGCAATTTGTGTGTTCCATCGTCATTAACAGGCTCTGAACGTTACAATTAACTGTCAGTTTTGCGTCGTATTCGGAAAACTAGACTCACAGGAGAACGACCATACGCTGCCCGAGGCAGCAATAGACCCTTGGAGACAGGTCGGCTGTCGGACGATGTATTGAATCTCGACGCAGTTTGTGTGTTCCATCGTCATTAAGAGGCTCTGAACGTTACAATAAACTGTCAGTTATGCGTCGTATTCGGAAAACTTGAGTCACAGCAGAACGACGATAAGGTGCCCGAGGCAGCAATAGACCCTTGGAGACAGGTCGGCTGTCGGACGATGTATTGAATCTCGACGCAATTTGTGTGTTCCATCGTCATTAAGAGGCTCTGAACGTTACGATTAACTGTCAGTTTTGCTTCGGATTCGGAAAACTAGACTCACAGGAGAACGACCATAAGGTGCCCGAGGCAGCAATAGACCCTTGGAGACAAGTCGGCTGGAGGACGATGTAATGCATCGCGACGCAATTTGTGTGTTCCATCGTCGTTAAGGGGCTCTGAATCTCACAATTAACTGTCAGTTTTGCGTCGGATTCGAAAATCTAGACTCACAGAAGAACGACCATAAGGTGCCCGAGGTAGCACTAGACCCTTGGAGACAAGTCGGCTGGAGGACGATGTATTGAATCGCGACGCAATTTGTGTGTTCCATCGTCATTAAGAGGCTCTGAACGTTACAATTAACTGTCAGTTATGGGTCGTTTTCGGTAAACTAGACTCACAGCAGAACGACCATAAGGTGCCCGAGGCAGCAATAGACCCTTGGAGACAGGTCTGCTGTTGGACGATGTATTGAATCGCGACGCAATTTGTGTGTTCCATCGTCATTAAGAGGCTCTGAACGTTACAATTAACTGTCAGTTTTGCGTCGGATTCGAAAAACTAGACTCACAGGAGAACGACGATTAGGTGCCCGAGGCAGTAATAGACCCTTGGAGACAAGTCGGCTGTAGGACGATGTATTGAATCGCGACGCAATTTGTGTGTTCCATCGTCATTAACAGGCTCTGAACGTTACAATTAACAGTCGGTTTTGCGTCGGATTCGAAAATCTAGACTCACAGGAGAACGACCATAAGGTGCCCGAGGCAGCACTAGACCCTTGGAGACAAGTCGGCTGGAGGACGATGTATTGAATCGCGACGCAATTTGTGTGTTCCATCGTCATTAAGAGGCTCTGAACGTTACAATTAACTGTCAGTTTGCGCCGGATTCGAAAAACTACACTCCTAGGAGAACGACTAAAAGGTGCCTGGGGCAGCAATGGTACCTCGGAGACAAGTCGGCTGGAGGACGATGTATTGAATCGCGACGCAATTTGTGTGTTCCATCGTCATTAACAGGCTCTGAACGTTACAATTAACTGTCAGTTATGCGTCGTATTCGAAAACTAGACTCACAGGAGAACGACCATAAGGTGCCCGAGGCAGTAATAGACCCTTGGAGACAGGTCGGCTGTCGGACGATGTATTGAATCTCGACGCAATTAGTGTGTCCCATCGTCATTAAGAGGCTCTGAACGTTACAATTAACTGTCAGTTTTGCGTCGGATTCGAAAATCTAGACTCACAGGAGAACGACCATAAGGTGCCCGAGGCAGCACTAGACCCTTGGAGACAAGTCGGCTGGAGGACGATGTATTGAATCGCGACGCAATTTGTGTGTTCCATCGTCATTAACAGGCTCTGAACGTTTCAATTAACTGTCAGTTTTGCGTCGGATTCGAAAATCTAGACTCACAGGAGAACGACCATAAGGTGCCCGAGGCAGCACTAGACCCTTGCAGACAAGTCGGCTGGAGGACGATGTATTGAATCGCGACGCAATTTGTGTGTTCCATCGTCATTAAGAGGCTCTGAACGTTACAATTAACTGTCAGTTATGGGTCGTTTTCGGTAAACTAGACTCACAGCAGAACGACCATAAGGTGCCCGAGGCAGCAATAGACCCTTGGAGACAGGTCTGCTGTTGGACGATGTATTGAATCTCGACGCAATTTATGTGTTCCATCGTCATTAAGAGGCTCTGAACGTTACAATTGTCAGTTTTGCGTCGGATTCGAAAAACTAGACTCACAGGAGAACGACGATTAGGTGCCCGAGGCAGTAATAGACCCTTGGAGACAAGTCGGCTGTAGGACGATGTATTGAATCGCGACGCAATTTGTGTGTTCCATCGTCATTAACAGGCTCTGAACGTTACAATTAACTGTCAGTTATGCGTCGTATTCGAAAACTAGACTCACAGGAGAACGACCATAAGGTGCCCGAGGCAGTAATAGACCCTTGGAGACAGGTCGGCTGTCGGACGATGTATTGAATCTCGACGCAATTAGTGTGTCCCATCGTCATTAAGAGGCTCTGAACGTTACAATTAACTGTCAGTTTTGCGTCGGATTCGAAAATCTAGACTCACAGGAGAACGACCATAAGGTGCCCGAGGCAGCACTAGACCCTTGGAGACAAGTCGGCTGGAGGACGATGTATTGAATCGCGACGCAATTTGTGTGTTCCATCGTCATTAACAGGCTCTGAACGTTTCAATTAACTGTCAGTTTTGCGTCGGATTCGAAAATCTAGACTCACAGGAGAACGACCATAAGGTGCCCGAGGCAGCACTAGACCCTTGCAGACAAGTCGGCTGGAGGACGATGTATTGAATCGCGACGCAATTTGTGTGTTCCATCGTCATTAAGAGGCTCTGAACGTTACAATTAACTGTCAGTTATGGGTCGTTTTCGGTAAACTAGACTCACAGCAGAACGACCATAAGGTGCCCGAGGCAGCAATAGACCCTTGGAGACAGGTCTGCTGTTGGACGATGTATTGAATCTCGACGCAATTTGTGTGTTCCATCGTCATTAAGAGGCTCTGAACGTTACAATTAACTGTCAGTTTTGCGTCGGATTCGAAAAACTAGACTCACAGGAGAACGACGATTAGGTGCCCGAGGCAGTAATAGACCCTTGGAGACAAGTCGGCTGTAGGACGATGTATTGAATCGCGACGCAATTTGTGTGTTCCATCGTCATTAACAGGCTCTGAACGTTACAATTAACTGTCGGTTTTGCGTCGGATTCGAAAATCTAGACTCACAGGAGAACGACCATAAGGTGCCCGAGGCAGCACTAGACCCTTGGAGACAAGTCGGCTGGAGGACGATGTATTGAATCGCGACGCAATTTGTGTGTTCCATCGTCATTAACAGGCTCTGAACGTTTCAATTAACTGTCAGTTTTGCGTCGGATTCGAAAATCTAGACTCACAGGAGAACGACCATAAGGTGCCCGAGGCAGCACTAGACCCTTGCAGACAAGTCGGCTGGAGGACGATGTATTGAATCGCGACGCAATTTGTGTGTTCCATCGTCATTAAGAGGTTCTGAACGTTACAATTAACTGTCAGTTATGGGTCGTTTTCGGTAAACTAGACTCACAGCAGAACGACCATAAGGTGCCCGAGGCAGCAATAGACCCTTGGAGACAGGTCTGCTGTTGGACGATGTATTGAATCTCGACGCAATTTGTGTGTTCCATCGTCATTAAGAGGCTCTGAACGTTACAATTAACTGTCAGTTTTGCGTCGGATTCGAAAAACTAGACTCACAGGAGAACGACGATTAGGTGCCCGAGGCAGTAATAGACCCTTGGAGACAAGTCGGCTGTAGGACGATGTATTGAATCGCGACGCAATTTGTGTGTTCCATCGTCATTAACAGGCTCTGAACGTTACAATTAACTGTCGGTTTTGCGTCGGATTCGAAAATCTAGACTCACAGGAGAACGACCATAAGGTGCCCGAGGCAGCACTAGACCCTTGGAGACAAGTCGGCTGGAGGACGATGTATTGAATCGCGACGCAATTTGTGTGTTCCATCGTCATTAAGAGGCTCTGAACGTTACAATTAACTGTCAGTTTGCGCCGGATTCGAAAAACTACACTCCTAGGAGAACGACTAAAAGGTGCCTGGGGCAGCAATGGTACCTCGGAGACAAGTCGGCTGGAGGACGATGTATTGAATCGCGACGCAATTTGTGTGTTCCATCGTCATTAACAGGCTCTGAACGTTACAATTAACTGTCAGTTATGCGTCGTATTCGAAAACTAGACTCACAGGAGAACGACCATAAGGTGCCCGAGGCAGTAATAGACCCTTGGAGACAGGTCGGCTGTCGGACGATGTATTGAATCTCGACGCAATTAGTGTGTCCCATCGTCATTAAGAGGCTCTGAACGTTACAATTAACTGTCAGTTTTGCGTCGGATTCGAAAATCTAGACTCACAGGAGAACGACCATAAGGTGCCCGAGGCAGCACTAGACCCTTGGAGACAAGTCGGCTGGAGGACGATGTATTGAATCGCGACGCAATTTGTGTGTTCCATCGTCATTAACAGGCTCTGAACGTTTCAATTAACTGTCAGTTTTGCGTCGGATTCGAAAATCTAGACTCACAGGAGAACGACCAGAAGGTGC
This sequence comes from Schistocerca nitens, assembly GCF_023898315.1. Taxonomy (NCBI): domain Eukaryota; kingdom Metazoa; phylum Arthropoda; class Insecta; order Orthoptera; family Acrididae; genus Schistocerca; species Schistocerca nitens. Next base: position 4,416,816 of record NC_064624.1, read on the forward strand.
CCGAGGCAGCACTAGACCCTTGCAGACAAGTCGGCTGGAGGACGATGTATTGAATCGCGACGCAATTTGTGTGTTCCATCGTCATTAACAGGCTCTGAACGTTACAATTAACTGTCAGTTATGCGTCGTGTTCTGAAAACTAGACTCACAGCAGAACGACCATAACGTGCCCGAGGCAGCAATGGACCCTTGGAGACAGGTCGGCTGTCGGACGATGTATTGAATCTCGACGCAATTTGTGTGTTCCATCGTCATTAAGAGGCTCTGAACGTTACAATTAACTGTCAGTTTTGCGTCGGATTCGAAAATCTAGACTCACAGGAGAACGACGATAAGGTGCCCGAAGCAGCACTAGACCCTTGGAGACAAGTCGGTTGGAGGACGATGTATTGAATCGCGACGCAATTTGTGTGTTCCATCGTCATTAAGAGGCTCTGAACGTTACAATTAACTGTCAGTTATGGGTCGTTTTCGGTAAACTAGACTCACAGCAGAACGACCATAAGGTGCCCGAGGCAGCAATAGACCCTTGGAGACAGGTCTGCTGTTGGACGATGTATTGAATCTCGACGCAATTTGTGTGTTCCATCGTCATTAAGAGGCTCTGAACGTTACAATTGTCAGTTTTGCGTCGGATTCGAAAAACTAGACTCACAGGAGAACGACGATTAGGTGCCCGAGGCAGTAATAGACCCTTGGAGACAAGTCGGCTGTAGGACGATGTATTGAATCGCGACGCAATTTGTGTGTTCCATCGTCATTAAGAGGCTCTGAACGTTACAATTAACTGTCGGTTTTGCGTCGGATTCGAATATCTAGACTCACAGGAGAACGACCATAAGGTGCCCGAGGCAGCACTAGACCCTTGGAGACAAGTCGCCTGGAGGACGGTGTATTGAATCGCGACGCAATTTGTGTGTTCCATCGTCATTAAGAGGCTCTGAACGTTACAATTAACTGTCAGTTTGCGCCGGATTCGAAAAACTACACTCCTAGGAGAACGACTAAAAGGTGCCTGGGGCAGCAATGGTACCTCGGAGACAAGTCGGCTGGAGGACGATGTATTGAATCGCGACGCAATTTGTGTGTTCCATCGTCATTAACAGGCTCTGAACGTTACAATTAAACGTCAGTTATGCGTCGTATTCGAAAACTAGACTCACAGGAGAACGACCATAAGGTGCCCGAGGCAGTAATAGACCCTTGGAGACAGGTCGGCTGTCGGACGATGTATTGAATCTCGACGCAATTAGTGTGTCCCATCGTCATTAAGAGGCTCTGATCGTTACAATTAACTGTCAGTTTTGCGTCGGATTCGAAAATCTAGACTCACAGGAGAACGACCATAAGGTGCCCGAGGCAGCACTAGACCCTTGGAGACAAGTCGGCTGGAGGACGATGTATTGAATCGCGACGCAATTTGTGTGTTCCATCGTCATTAACAGGCTCTGAACGTTTCAATTAACTGTCAGTTTTGCGTCGGATTCGAAAATCTAGACTCACAGGAGAACGACCATAAGGTGCCCGAGGCAGCACTAGACCCTTGGAGACAAGTCGGCTGGAGGACGATGTATTGAATCGCGACGCAATTTGTGTGTTCCATCGTCATTAACAGGCTCTGAACGTTACAATTAACTGTCAGTTATGCGTCGTGTTCGGAAAACTAGACTCACAGCAGAACGACCATAAGGTGCCCGAGGCAGCAATGGACCCTTGGAGACAGGTCGGCTGTCGGACGATGTATTGAATCTCGACGCAATTTGTGTGTTCCATCGTCATTAAGAGGCTCTGAACGTTACAATTAACTGTCAGTTTTGCGTCGGATTCGAAAATCTAGACTCACAGGAGAACGACGATAAGGTGCCCGAAGCAGCACTAGACCCTTGGAGCCAAGTCGGCTGGAGGACGATGTATTGAATCGCGACGCAATTTGTGTGTTCCATCGTCATTAACAGGCTCTGAACGTTACAATTTACTGTCAGTTATGCGTCGTATTCGGAAAACTAGACTCACAGGAGAACGACCATAAGGTGCCCGAGGCAGCAATAGACCCTTGGAGACAAGTCGGCTGGAGGACGATGTATTGAATCGCGACGCAATTTGTGTGTTCCATCGTCATTAAGAGGCTCTGAACGTTACAATTAACTGTCGGTTTTGCGTCGGATTCGAAAATCTAGACTCACAGGAGAACGACGATAAGGTGCCCGAAGCAGCACTAGACCCTTGGAGCCAAGTCGGCTGGAGGACGATGTATTGAATCGCGACGCAATTTGTGTGTTCCATCGTCATTAACAGGCTCTGAACGTTACAATTTACTGTCAGTTATGCGTCGTATTCGGAAAACTAGACTCACAGGAGAACGACCATAAGGTGCCCGAGGCAGCAATAGACCCTTGGAGACAAGTCGGCTGGAGGACGATGTATTGAATCGCGACGCAATTTGTGTGTTCCATCGTCATTAAGAGGCTCTGAACGTTACAATTAACTGTCGGTTTTGAGTCGGATTCGAAAATCTAGACTCACAGGAGAACGACCATAAGGTGCCCGAAGCAGCACTAGACCCTTGGAGACAAGTCGGCTGGAGGACGATGTATTGAATCGCGACGCAATTTGTGTGTTCCATCGTCATTACGAGGCTCTGAACGTTACAATTAACTGTCAGTTTTGCGCCGGATTCGAAAAACTACACTCCTAGGAGAACGACCAAAAGGTGCCCGGGGCAGCAATAGTACCTCGGAGACAAGTCGGCTGGAGGACGATGTATTGAATCGCGAAGCAATTTGTGTGTTCCATCGTCATTAACAGGCTCTGAACGTTACAATTAACTGTCAGTTATGCGTCGTATTCGGAAAACTAGACTCACAGCAGAACGACCATAAGGTGCCCGAGGCAGCAATAGACCCTTGGAGACAGGTCGGCTGTCGGACGATTTATTGAATCTCGACGCAACTTGTGTGTCCCATCGTCATTAAGAGGCTCTGAACGTTACAATTAACTGTCAGTTTTGCGCCGGATTCGACAAACTACACTCCTAGGAGAACGACCAAAAGGTGCCCGGGGCAGCAATAGTACCGCGGAGACAAGTTGGCTGGAGGACGATGTATTGAATCGCGACGCAATTTGTGTGTTCCATCGTCATTAAGAGGCTCTGAACGTTACAATCAACTGTCGGTTTTGCGTCGGATTCGAAAATCTAGACTCACAGGAGAACGACCATAAGGTGCCCGAAGCAGCACTAGACCCTTGGAGACAAGTCGGCTGGAGGACGATGTATTGAATCTCGACGCAATTTGTGTGTTCCATCGTCATTAACAGGCTCTGAACGTTACAATTAACTGTCAGTTATGCGTCGTATTCGAAAACAAGACTCACAGGAGAACGACCGTAAGGTGCCCGAGGCAGCAATAGACCCTTGGAGACAGGTCGGCTGTCGGACGATGTATTGAATCTCGACGCAATTTGTGTGTTCCATCGTCATTAAGATTCTCTGAACGTTACAATTAACTGTCAGATTTGCGTCGGATTCAAAAAACTAGACTCACAAGAGAACGACCATAAGGTGCCCGAGGCAGCTATAGACCCTTGGAGACAAGTCGGCTGGAGGACGATGTATTGAATCGCGACGCAATTTGTGTGTTCCATCGTCATTAAGAGGCTCTGAACGTTACAATTAACTGTCAGTTTTGCGTCGGATTCGAAAATCTAGACTCACAGGAGAACGACCATAAGGTGCCCGAGGCAGCACTAGACCCTTGGAGACAAGTCGTTTGGAGGACGATGTATTGAATCGCGACGCAATTTGTGTGTTCCATCGTCATTAACAGGCTCTGAACGTTACAATTAACTGTCAGTTTTGCGTCGTATTCGGAAAACTAGACTCACAGGAGAACGACCATAAGGTGCCCGAGGCAGCAATAGACCCTTGGAGACAGGTCGGCTGTCGGACGATGTATTGAATCTCGACGCAGTTTGTGTGTTCCATCGTCATTAAGAGGCTCTGAACGTTACAATTAACTGTCAGTTATGCGTCGTATTCGGAAAACTAGAGTCACAGCAGAACGACGATAAGGTGCCCGAGGCAGCAATAGACCCTTGGAGACAGGTCGGCTGTCGGACGATGTATTGAATCTCGACGCAATTTGTGTGTTCCATCGTCATTAAGAGGCTCTGAACGTTACAATTAACTGTCAGTTTTGCTTCGGATTCGGAAAACTAGACTCACAGGAGAACGACCATAAGGTGCCCGAGGCAGCAATAGACCCTTGGAGACAAGTCGGCTGGAGGACGATGTAATGAATCGCGACGCAATTTGTGTGTTCCATCGTCGTTAAGGGGCTCTGAATCTCACAATTAACTGTCAGTTTTGCGTCGGATTCGAAAATCTAGACTCACAGAAGAACGACCATAAGGTGCCCTAGGTAGCACTAGACCCTTGGAGACAAGTCGGCTGGAGGACGATGTATTGAATCGCGACGCAATTTGTGTGTTCCATCGTCATTAAGAGGCTCTGAACGTTACAATTAACTGTCAGTTATGGGTCGTTTTCGGTAAACAAGACTCACAGCAGAACGACCATAAGGTGCCCGAGGCAGCAATAGACCCTTGGAGACAGGTCTGCTGTTGGACGATGTATTGAATCTCGACGCAATTTGTGTGTTCCATCGTCATTAACAGGCTCTGAACGTTACAATTAACTGTCAGTTATGCGTCGTATTCGAAAACTAGACTCACAGGAGAACGACCATAAGGTGCCCGAGGCAGCAATAGACCCTTGGAGACAGGTCGGCTGTCGGACGATGTATTGAATCTCGACGCAATTAGTGTGTTCCATCGTCATTAAGAGGCTCTGAACGTTACAATTAACTGTCAGTTTTGCGTCGGATTCGAAAATCTAGAATCACAGGAGAACGACCATAAGGTGCCAGAGGCAGCACTAGACCCTTGGAGACAAGTCGGCTGGAGGACGATGTATTGAATCGCGACGCAATTTGTGTGTTCCATCGTCATTAACAGGCTCTGAACGTTACAATTAACTGTCAGTTATGCGTCGTATTCGGAAAACTAGACTCACAGCAGAACGACCATAAGGTGCCCGAGGCAGCAATAGACCCTTGGAGACAGGTCGGCTGTCGGACGATGTATTGAATCTCGACGCAATTTGTGTGTTCCATCGTCATTAAGAGGCTCTGAACGTTACAATTAACTGTCAGTTTTGCGTCGGATTCGAAAATCTAGACTCACAGGAGAACGACGATAAGGTGCCCGAAGCAGCACTAGACCCTTATAGCCAAGTCGGCTGGAGGACGATGTATTGAATCGCGACGCAATTTGTGTGTTCCATCGTCATTAACAGGCTCTGAAAGTTACAATTAACTGTCAGTTTTGCGCCGGATTCGAAAAACTACACTCCTAGGAGAACGACCAAAAGTGCCCGGGGCAGCAATAGTACCTCGGAGACAAGTCGGCTGGAGGACGATGTATTGAATCGCGACGCAATTTGTGTGTTCCATCGTCATTAACAGGCTCTGAACGTTACAATTAACTGTCAGTTATGCGTCGTATTCGGAAAACTAGACTCACAGGAGAACGACCATAAGGTGCCCGAGGCAGCAATAGACCCTTGGAGACAAGTCGGCTGGAGGACGATGTATTGAATCGCGACGCAATTTGTGTGTTCCATCGTCATTAAGAGGCTCTGAACGTTACAATTAACTGTCAGTTATGCGTCGTATTCGGAAAACTAAGAGTCACAGCAAAACGACCATAAGGTGCCCGAGGCAGCAATAGACCCTTGGAGACAGGTCGGCTGTCGGACGATGTATTGAATCTCGACGCAATGTGTGTGTTCCATCGTCATTAAGAGGCTCTGAACGTTACAATTAACTGTCAGTTTTGCGTCGGATTCGAAAAACTAGACTCACAGGAGAACGACCATAAGGTGCCCGAGGCAGCAATAGCCCCTTGGAGACAAGTCGGCTGGAGGAGGATGTAATGAATCGCGACGCAATTTGTGTGTTCCATCGTCGTTAAGGGGCTCTGAATCTCACAATTAACTGTCAGTTTTGCGTCGGATTCGAAAATCTAGACTCACAGAAGAACGACCATAAGGTGCCCGAGGTAGCACTAGACCCTTGGAGACAAGTCGGCTGGAGGACGATGTATTGAATCGCGACGCAATTTGTGTGTTCCATCGTCATTAAGAGACTCTGAACGTTACAATTAACTGTCAGTTATGGGTCGTTTTCGGTAAACTAGACTCACAGCAGAACGACCATAAGGTGCCCGAGGCAGCAATAGACCCTTGGAGACAGGTCTGCTGTTGGACGATGTATTGAATCTCGACGCAATTTGTGTGTTCCATCGTCATAAAGAGGCTCTGAACGTTACTATTAACTGTCAGTTATGCGTCGGATTTGAAAAACTAGACTCACAGGAGAACGACGATAAGGTGCCCGAGGCAGCAATAGACCCTTGGAGACAAGTCGGCTGTAGGACGATGTATTGAATCGCGACCCAAATTGTGTGTTCCATCGTCATTAACAGGCTCTGAACGTTACAATTAACTGTCGGTTTTGCGTCGGATTCGAAAATCTAGACTCACAGGAGAACGACCATAAGGTGCCCGAGGCAGCTATAGACCCTTGGAGACAAGTCGGCTGGAGGACGATGTACTGAATCGCGACGCAATTTGTGTGTTCCATCGTCATTAACAGGCTCTGAACGTTACAATTAACTGTCAGTTATGCGTCGTATTCGAAAACTAGACTCACAGGAGAACGACCATAAGGTGCCCGAGGCAGCAATAGACCCTTGGAGACAGGTCGGCTGTCGGACGATGTATTGAATCTCGACGCAATTAGTGTGTCCCATCGTCATTAAGAGGCTCTGAACGTTACAATTAACTGTCGGATTCGAAAATCTAGACTCACAGGAGAACGACCATAAGGTGCCCGAGGCAGCACTAGACCCTTGGAGACAAGTCGGCTGGAGGACGATGAATTGAATCGCGACGCAATTTGTGTGTTCCATCGTCATTAACAGGCTCTGAACGTTACAATTAACTGTCAGTTATGCGTCGTATTCGGAAAACTAGACTCACAGCAGAACGACCATAAGGTGCCCGAGGCAGCAATAGAGCCTTGGAGACAGGTCGGCTGTCGGACGATGTATTGAATCTCGACGCAATTTGTGTGTTCCATCGTCATTAACAGGCTCTGAACGTTACAATTAACTGTCAGTTTTGCGTCGGATTCGAAAATCTAAACTCACAGGAGAACGACGATAAGGTGCCCGAAGCAGCACTAGACCCTTGGAGCCAAGTCGGCTGGAGGACGATGTATTGAATCGCGACGCAATTTGTGTGTTCCATCGTCATTAAGAGGCTCTGAACGTTACAATTAACTGTCAGTTTAGCGCCGGATTCGAAAAACTACACTCCTAGGAGAACGACCAAAAGTGCCCGGGGCAGCAATAGTACCTCGGAGACAAGTCGGCTGGAGGACGATGTATTGAATCGCGACCCAATTTGTGTGTTCCATCGTCATTAGCAGGCTCTGAACGTTACAATTAACTGTCAGTTATGCGTCGTATTCGGAAAACTATACTCACAGGAGAACGACCATAAGGTGCCCGAGGCAGCAATAGACCCTTGGAGACAAGTCGGCTGGAGGACGATGTATTGAATCGCGACGCAATTTGTGTGTTCCATCGTCATTAAGAGGCTCTGAACGTTACAATTAACTGTCAGTTTTGCGTCGGATTCGAAAAACTAGACTCACAGGAGAACGACCATAAGGTGCCCGAGGCAGCTATATACCCTTGGAGACAGGTCGGCTGGAGGACGATGTATTGAATCGCGACGCAATTTGTGTGTTCCATCGTCATTAACAGGCTCTGAACGTTACAATTAACTGTCGGTTTTGCGTCGGATTCGAAAATCTAGACTCACAGGAGAACGACCATAAGGTGCCCGAGGCAGCACTAGACCCTTGGAGAGAAGTCGGCTGGAGGACGATGTATTGAATCGCGACGCAATTTGTGTGTTCCATCGTCATTAAGAGGCTCTGAACGTTACAATTAACTGTCAATTTTGCGCCGGATTCGAAAAACTACACTCCTAGGAGAACGACCAAAAGGTCCCCGGGGCAGCAATAGTACCTCGGAGACAGTTCGGCTGGAGGACGATGTATTGAATCGCGACGCAATTTGTGTGTTCCATCGTCATTAACAGGCTCTGAACGTTACAATTAACTGTCAGTTTTGCGTCGGATTCGAAAAACTACTCACAGGAGAACGACGATAAGGTGGCCGAGGCAGCTATAGACCCTTGGAGACAAGTCGGCTGGAGGACGATGTATTGAATCGCGACCCAATTTGTGTGTTCCATCGTCATTAAGAGGCTCTGAACGTTACAATTAACTGTCAGTTTTGCGTCGGATTCGAAAATCTAGACTCACAGGAGAGCGACCATAAGGTGCCCGAGGCAGCACTAGACCCTTGGAGACAAGTCGGCTGGACGACGATGTATTGAATCGCGACGCAATTTGTGTGTTCCATCGTCATTAACAGGCTCTGAACGTTACAATTAACTTTCAGTTATGCGTCGTATTCGGAAAACTAGACTCACAGCAGAACGACCATAAGGTGCCCGAGGCAGCAATAGACCCTTGGAGACAGGTCGGCTGTCGGACGATGTATTGAATCTCGACGCAATTTGTGTGTTCCATCGTCATTAAGAGGCTCTGAACGTTACAATTAACTGTCAGTTTTGCGTCGGATTCGAAAATCTAGACTCACAGGAGAGCGACCATAAGGTGCCCGAGGCAGCACTAGACCCTTGGAGACAAGTCGGCTGGAGGACGATGTATTGAATCGCGACGCAATTTGTGTGTTCCATCGTCATTAACAGGCTCTGAACGTTACAATTAACTGTCAGTTTTGCGCCGGATTCGAAAAACTACACTCCTAGGAGAACGACCAAAAGTGCCCGGGGCAGCAATAGTACTCGGAGACAAGTCGGCTGGAGGACGATGTATTGAATCGCGACCCAATTTGTGTGTTCCATCGTCATTAGCAGGCTCTGAACGTTACAATTAACTGTCAGTTATGCGTCGTATTCGGAAAACTATACTCACAGGAGAACGACCATAAGGTGCCCGAGGCAGCAATAGACCCTTGGAGACAAGTCGGCTGGAGGACGATGTATTGAATCGCGACGCAATTTGTGTGTTCCATCGTCATTAAGAGGCTCTGAACGTTACAATTAACTGTCAGTTTTGCGTCGGATTCGAAAAACTAGACTCACAGGAGAACGACCATAAGGTGCCCGAGGCAGCTATATACCCTTGGAGACAGGTCGGCTGGAGGACGATGTATTGAATCGCGACGCAATTTGTGTGTTCCATCGTCATTAACAGGCTCTGAACGTTACAATTAACTGTCGGTTTTGCGTCGGATTCGAAAATCTAGACTCACAGGAGAACGACCATAAGGTGCCCGAGGCAGCACTAGACCCTTGGAGAGAAGTCGGCTGGAGGACGATGTATTGAATCGCGACGCAATTTGTGTGTTCCATCGTCATTAAGAGGCTCTGAACGTTACAATTAACTGTCAATTTTGCGCCGGATTCGAAAAACTACACTCCTAGGAGAACGACCAAAAGGTCCCCGGGGCAGCAATAGTACCTCGGAGACAGTTCGGCTGGAGGACGATGTATTGAATCGCGACGCAATTTGTGTGTTCCATCGTCATTAACAGGCTCTGAACGTTACAATTAACTGTCAGTTTTGCGTCGGATTCGAAAAACTACTCACAGGAGAACGACGATAAGGTGGCCGAGGCAGCTATAGACCCTTGGAGACAAGTCGGCTGGAGGACGATGTATTGAATCGCGACCCAATTTGTGTGTTCCATCGTCATTAAGAGGCTCTGAACGTTACAATTAACTGTCAGTTTTGCGTCGGATTCGAAAATCTAGACTCACAGGAGAGCGACCATAAGGTGCCCGAGGCAGCACTAGACCCTTGGAGACAAGTCGGCTGGACGACGATGTATTGAATCGCGACGCAATTTGTGTGTTCCATCGTCATTAACAGGCTCTGAACGTTACAATTAACTGTCAGTTATGCGTCGTATTCGGAAAACTAGACTCACAGCAGAACGACCATAAGGTGCCCGAGGCAGCAATAGACCCTTGGAGACAGGTCGGCTGTCGGACGATGTATTGAATCTCGACGCAATTTGTGTGTTCCATCGTCATTAAGAGGCTCTGAACGTTACAATTAACTGTCAGTTTTGCGTCGGATTCGAAAATCTAGACTCACAGGAGAGCGACCATAAGGTGCCCGAGGCAGCACTAGACCCTTGGAGACAAGTCGGCTGGAGGACGATGTATTGAATCGCGACGCAATTTGTGTGTTCCATCGTCATTAACAGGCTCTGAACGTTACAATTAACTGTCAGTTTTGCGCCGGATTCGAAAAACTACACTCCTAGGAGAACGACCAAAAGTGCCCGGGGCAGCAATAGTACTCGGAGACAAGTCGGCTGGAGGACGATGTATTGAATCGCGACGCAATTTGTGTGTTCCATCGTCATTAAGAAGCTCTGAACGTTACAATTAACTGTCAGTTATGCGTCGTATTCGGAAAACTAGACTCACAGAACGACCATAAGGTGCCCGAGGCAGCAATAGACCCTTGGAGACAAGTCGGCTGGAGGACGATGTATTGAATCGCGACGCAATTTGTGTGTTCCATCGTCATTAAGAGGCTCTGAACGTTACAATTAACTGTCAGTTTTGCGTCGGATTCGAAAAACTAGACTCACAGGAGAACGACCATAAGGTGCCCGAGGCAGCTATATACCCTTGGAGACAAGTCGGCTGGAGGACGATGTATTGAATCGCGACGCAATTTGTGTGTTCCATCGTCATTAACAGGCTCTGAACGTTACAATTAACTGTCGGTTTTGCGTCGGATTCGAAAATCTAGACTCACAGGAGAACGACCATAAGGTGCCCGAGGCAGCACTAGACCCTTGGAGAGAAATCGGCTGGAGGACGATGTATTGAATCGAGACGCAATTTGTGTGTTCCATCGTCATTAAGAGGCTCTTAACGTTACAATTAACTGTCAATTTTGCGCCGGATTCGAAAAACTACACTCCTAGGAGAACGACCAAAAGGTCCCCGGGGCAGCAATAGTACCTCGGAGACAGGTCGGCTGGAGGACGATGTATTGAATCGCGACGCAATTTGTGTGTTCCATCGTCATTAACAGGCTCTGAACGTTACAATTAACTGTCAGTTTTGCGTCGGATTCGAAAAACTACTCACAGGAGAACGACGATAAGGTGGCCGAGGCAGCTATAGACCCTTGGAGACAAGTCGGCTGGAGGACGATGTATTGAATCGCGACGCAATTTGTGTGTTCCATCGTCATTAACAGGCTCTGAACGTTACAATTAACTGTCAGTTATGCGTCGTATTCGGAAAACTAGACTCACAGCAGAACGACCATAATGTGCCCGAGGCAGCAATAGACCCTTGGAGACAGGTCGGCTGTCGGACGATGTATTGAATCTCGACGCAATTTGTGTGTTCCATCGTCATTAAGAGGCTCTGAACGTTACAATTAACTGTCAGTTTTGCGTCGGATTCGAAAATCTAGACTCACAGGAGAACGACGATAAGGTGCCCGAAGCAGCACTAGACCCTTGGAGCCAAGTCGGCTGGAGGACGATGTATTGAATCGCGACGCAATTTGTGTGTTCCATCGTCATTAAGAGGCTCTGAACGTTACAATTAACTGTCAGTTTTGCGCCGGATTCGAAAAACTACACTCCTAGGAGAACGACCAAAAGTGCCCGGGGCGGCAATAGTACCTCGGAGACAAGTCGGCTGGAGGACGATGTATTGAATCGCGACGCAATTTGTGTGTTCCATCGTCATTAACAGGCTCTGAACGTTACAATTAACTGTCAGTTATGCGTCGTATTCGGAAAACTAGACTCACAGAACGACCATAAGGTGCCCGAGGCAGCAATAGACCCTTGGAGACAAGTCGGCTGGAGGACGATGTATTGAATCGCGACGCAATTTGTGTGTTCCATCGTCATTAAGAGGCTCTGAACGTTACAATTAACTGTCAGTTATGCGTCGTATTCGGAAAACTAGAGTCACAGCAGAAGGACCATAAGGTGCCCGAGGCAGCAATAGACCCTTGGAGACAGGTCGGCTGTCGGACGATGTATTGAATCTCGACGCAATGTGTGTGTTCCATCGTCATTAAGAGGCTTTGAACGTTACAATTAACTGTCAGTTTTGCGTCGGATTCGAAAAACTAGACTCACAGGAGAACGACCATAAGGTGCCCGAGGCAGCAATAGACCATTGGAGACAAGTCGGCTGGAGGACGATGTAATGAATCGCGACGCAATTTGTGTGTTCCATCGTCGTTAAGGGGCTCTGAATCTCACAATTAACTGTCAGTTTTGCGTCGGATTCGAAAATCTAGACTCACAGAAGAACGACCATAAGGTGCCCGAGGTAGCACTAGACCCTTGGAGACAAGTCGGCTGGAGGACGATGTATTGAATCGCGACGCAATTTGTGTGTTCCATCGTCATTAAGAGGCTCTGAACGTTAAAATTAACTGTCAGTTATGGGTCGTTTTCGGTAAACTAGACTCACAGCAGAACGACCATAAGGTGCCCGAGGCAGAAATAGACCCTTGGAGACAGGTCTGCTGTTGGACGATGTATTGAATCTCGACGTAAGTTGTGTGTTCCATCGTCATTAAGAGGCTCTGAACGATACAATTAACTGTCAGTTTTGCGTCGGATTCGAAAAACTAGACTCACAGGAGAACGACGATAAGGTGCCCGAGTCAGCAATAGACCCTTGGAGACAAGTCGGCTGTAGGACGATGTATTGAATCGCGACGCAATTTGTGTGTTCCATCGTCATTAAGAGGCTCTGAACGTTACAATTAACTGTCATTTTTGCGTCGGATTCGAAAATCTAGACTCACAGGAGAACGACCATAAGGTGCCCGTGGCAGCACTAGACCCTTGGAGACAATTCGGCTGGAGGACGATGTATTGATTCGCGACGCAATTTGCGTGTTCCATCGTCATTAAGAGGCTCTGAACGTTACAATTAACTGTCATTTTTGCGTCGGATTCGAAAAACTAGACTCACATGAGAACGACCATAAGGTGCCCGAGGCAGGTATAGACCCTTGGAGACAAGTCAGCTGGAGGACGATGTATTGAATCGCGACGCAATTTGTGTGTTCCATCGTCATTAACAGGCTCTGAACGTTACAATTAACTGTCGGTTTTGCGTCGGATTCGAAAATCTAGACTCACAGGAGAACGACCATAAGGTGCCCGAGGCAGCACTAGACCCTTGGAGACAAGTCGGCTGGAGGACGATGTATTGAATCGCGACGCAATTTGTGTGTTCCATCGTCATTAAGAGGCTCTGAACGTTACAATTAACTGTCAGTTTTGCGCCGGATTCGAAAATCTACACTCCTAGGAGAACGACCAAAAGGTGCCCGGGGCAGCAATAGTACCTCGGAGACAAGTCGGCTGGAGGACGATGTATTGAATCCCGACGCAATTTGTGTGTTCCATCGTCATTAACAGGCTCTGAACGTTACAATTAACTGTCAGTTATGCGTCGTATTCGGAAAACTAGACTCACAGCAGAACGACCATAAGGTGCCCGAGGCAGCAATAGACCCTTGGAGACAAGTCGGCTGGAGGACGATGTATTGAATCGCGACGCAATTTGTGTGTTCCATCGTCATTAAGAGGCTCTGAACGTTACAATTAACTGTCAGTTATGCGTCGTATTCGGAAAACTAGAGTCACAGCAGAACGACCATAAGGTGCCCGAGGCAGCAATAGACCCTTGGAGACAGGTCGGCTGTCGGACGATGTATTGAATCTCGACGCAATGTGTGTGTTCCATCGTCATTAAGAGGCTTTGAACGTTACAATTAACTGTCAGTTTTGCGTCGGATTCGAAAAACTAGACTCACAGGAGAACGACCATAAGGTGCCCGAGGCAGCAATAAACCCTTGGAGACAAGTCGGCTGGAGGACGATGTAATGAATCGCGACGCAATTTGTGTGTTCCATCGTCGTTAAGGGGCTCTGAATCTCACATTTAACTGTCAGTTTTGCGTCTGATTCGAAAATCTAGACTCACAGAAGAACGACCATAAGGTGCCCGAGGTAGCACTAGACCCTTGGAGACAAGTCGGCTGGAGGACGATGTATTGAATCGCGACGCAATTTGTGTGTTCCATCGTCATTAAGAGGCTCTGAACGTTACAATTAACTGTCAGTTATGGGTCGTTTTCGGTAAACTAGACTCACAGCAGAACGACCATAAGGTGCCCGAGGCAGAAGTAGACCCTTGGAGACAGGTCTGCTGTTGGACGATGTATTGAATCTCGACGCAATTTGTGTGTTCCATCGTCATTAAGAGGCTCTGAACGTTACAATTAACTGTTAGTTTTGCGTCGGATTCGAAAAACTAGACTCACAGGAGAACGATGATAAGGTGCCCGAGGCAGCAATAGACCCTTGGAGACAAGTCGGCTGTAGGACCATGTATTGAATCGCGACGCAATTTGTGTGTTCCATCGTCATTAAGAGGCTCTGAACGTTACAATTAACTGTCAGTTTTGCGTCGGATTCGAAAATCAAGACTCACAGGAGAACGACCATAAGGTGCCCGTGGCAGCACTAGACCCTTGGAGACACTTCGGCTGGAGGAAGATGTATTGATTCGCGACGCAATTTCTGTGTACCATCGTCATTAAGAGGCTCTGAACGTTACAATTAACTGTCATTTTTGCGTCGGATTCAAAAATCTAGACTCACACGAGAACGACCATAAGGTGCCGAGGCAGTAATAGACCCTTGGATACAGGTCGGCTGTCGGACGATGTATTGAATGTCGACGCAATTAGTGTGTCCCATCGTCATTAAGAGGCTCTGAACGTTACAATTAACTGTCAGTTTTGCGTCGGATTCGAAAAACTAGACTCACAGGAGAACGACGATAAGGTGGCCGAGGCTGCTGTAGACCCTTGGAGACAAGTCGGCTGGAGGACGATGTATTGAATCGCGACCCAATTTGTGTGTTCCATCGTCATTAAGAGGCTCTGAACGTTACAATTAACTGTCAGTTTTGCGTCGGATTCGAAAATCTAGACTCACAGGAGAACGACCATAAGGTGACCGAGGCAGCAATAGACCCTTGGAGACAAGTCGGCTGGAGGACGATGTATTGAATCGCGACGCAATTTGTGTGTTCCATCGTCATTAACAGGCTCTGAACGTTACAATTAACTGTCAGTTTTGCGTCGGATTCGAAAATCTAGACTCACAGGAGAACGACCATAAGGTGCCCGAGGCAGCACTAGACCCTTGGAGACAAGTCGGCTGGAGGACGATGTATTGAATCGCGACGCAATTTGTGTGTTCCATCGTCATTAAGATGCTCTGAACGTTACAATTAACTGTCAGTTTTGCGCCGGATTCGAAAAACTACACTCCTAGGAGAACGACCAAAAGGTGCCCGGGGCAGCAATAGTACCTCGGAGACAAGTCGGCTGGAGGACGATGTATTGAATCGCGACGCAATTTGTGTGTTCCATCGTCATTAACAGGCTCTGAACGTTACAATTAACTGTCAGTTATGCGTCGTATTCGAAAACTAGACTCACAGGAGAACGACCATAAGGTGCCCGAGGCAGTAATAGGCCCTTGGAGACAGGTCGGCTGTCGGACGATGTATTGAATCTCGACGCAATTAGTGTGTCCCATCGTCATTAAGAGGCTCTGAACGTTACAATTAACTGTCAGTTTTGCGTCGGATTCGAAAAACTAGACTCTCAGGAGAACGACGATAAGGTGGCCGAGGCAGCTATAGACCCTTGGAGACAAGTCGGCTGGAGGACGATGTATTGAATCGCGACGCAATTTGTGTTTTCCATCGTCATTAAGAGGCTCTGAACGTTACAATTAACTGTCAGTTTTGCGTCGGATTCGAAAATCTAGACTCACAGGAGAACGACCATAAGGTGCCCGAGGCAGCAATAGACCCTTGGAGACAGGTCGGCTGTCGGACGATGTATTGAATCTCGACGCAATGTGTGTGTTCCATCGTCATTAAGAGGCTTTGAACGTTACAATTAACTGTCAGTTTTGCGTCGGATTCGAAAAACTAGACTCACAGGAGAACGACCATAAGGTGCCCGAGGCAGCAATAAACCCTTGGAGACAAGTCGGCTGGAGGACGATGTAATGAATCGCGACGCAATTTGTGTGTTCCATCGTCGTTAAGGGGCTCTGAATCTCACAATTAACTGTCAGTTTTGCGTCTGATTCGAAAATCTAGACTCACAGAAGAACGACCATAAGGTGCCCGAGGTAGCACTAGACCCTTGGAGACAAGTCGGCTGGAGGACGATGTATTGAATCGCGACGCAATTTGTGTGTTCCATCGTCATTAAGAGGCTCTGAACGTTACAATTAACAGTCAGTTATGGGTCGTTTTCGGTAAACTAGACTCACAGCAGAACGACCATAAGGTGCCCGAGGCAGAAGTAGACCCTTGGAGACAGGTCTGCTGTTGGACGATGTATTGAATCTCGACGCAATTTGTGTGTTCCATCGTCATTAAGAGCCTCTGAACGTTACAATTAACTGTTAGTTTTGCGTCGGATTCGAAAAACTAGACTCACAGGAGAACGATGATAAGGTGCCCGAGGCAGCATTAGACCCTTGGAGACAAGTCGGCTGTAGGACCATGTATTGAATCGCGACGCAATTTGTGTGTTCCATCGTCATTAAGAGGCTCTGAACGTTACAATTAACTGTCAGTTTTGCGTCGGATTCGAAAATCTAGACTCACAGGAGAACGACCATAAGGTGCCCGTGGCAGCACTACACCCTTGGAGACAATTGGGCTGGAGGAAGATGTATTGATTCGCGACGCAATTTCTGTGTTCCATCGTCATTAAGAGGCTCTGAACGTTACAATGAACTGTCATTTTTGCGTCGGATTCAAAAATCTAGACTCACAGGAGAACGGCCATAAGGTGCCCGAGGCAGTAATAGACCCTTGGAGACAGGTCGGCTGTCGGACGATGTATTGAATCTCGACGCAATTAGTGTGTCCCATCGTCATTAAGAGGCTCTGAACGTTGCAATTAACTGTCAGTTTTGCGTCGGATTCGAAAAACTAGACTCACAGGAGAACGACGATAAGGTGGCCGAGGCTGCTATAGACCCTTGGAGACAAGTCGGCTGGAGGACGATGTATTGAATCGCGACCCAATTTGTGTGTTCCATCGTCATTAAGAGGCTCTGAACGTTACAATTAACTGTCAGTTTTGCGTCGGATTCGAAAATCTAGACTCACAGGAGAACGACCATAAGGTGACCGAGGCAGCACTAGACCCTTGGAGACAAGTCGGCTGGAGGACGATGTATTGAATCGCGATGCAATTTGTGTGTTCCATCGTCATTAACAGGCTCTGAACGTTACAATTAACTGTCAGTTTTGCGTCGGATTCGAAAATGTAGACTCACAGGAGAACGACGATAAGGTGCCCGAAGCAGCACTAGACCCTTGGAGCCAAGTCGGCTGGAGGACGATGTATTGAATCGCGACGCAATTTGTGTGTTCCATCGTCATTAACAGGCTCTGAACGTTACAATTAACTGTCGGTTTTGCGTCGGATTCGAAAATTTAGACTCACAGGAGAACGACCATAAGGTGCCCGAGGCAGCACTAGACCCTTGGAGACAAGTCGGCTGGAGGACGATGTATTGAATCGCGACGCAATTTGTGTGTTCCATCGTCATTAAGATGCTCTGAACGTTACAATTAACTGTCAGTTTTGCGCCGGATTCGAAAAACTACACTCCTAGGAGAACGACCAAAAGGTGCCCGGGGCAGCAATAGTACCTCGGAGACAAGTCGGCTGGAGGACGAGGTATTTAATCGCGACGCAATTTGTGTGTTCCATCGTCATTAACAGGCTCTGAACGTTACAATTAACTGTCAGTTATGCGTCGTATTCGAAAACTAGACTCACAGGAGAACGACCATAAGGTGCCCGAGGCAGTAATAGGCCCTTGGAGACAGGTCGGCTGTCGGACGATGTATTGAATCTCGACGCAATTAGTGTGTCCCATCGTCATTAAGAGGCTCTGAACGTTACAATTAACTGTCAGTTTTGCGTCGGATTCGAAAAACTAGACTCACAGGAGAACGACCATAAGGTGCCCGAGGCAGCTATAGACCCTTGGAGACAAGTCGGCTGGAGGACGATGTATTGAATCGCGACCCAATTTGTGTGTTCCATCGTCATTAAGAGGCTCTGAACGTTACAATTAACTGTCAGTTTTGCGTCGGATTCGAAAATCTAGACTCACAGGAGAACGACCATAAGGTGCCCGAGGCAGCACTAGACCCTTGGAGACAAGTCGGCTGGAGGACGATGTATTGAATCGCGACGCAATTTGTGTGTTCCATCGTCATTAACAGGCTCTGAACGTTACAATTAACTGTCAGTTATGCGTCGTATTCGGAAAACTAGACTCACAGCAGAACGACCATAAGGTGCCCGAGGCAGCAATAGACCCTTGGAGACAGGTCGGCTGGAGGACGATGTATTGAATCTCGACGCAATTTGTGTGTTCCATCGTCATTAAGAGGCTCTGAACGTTACAATTAACTGTCAGTTTTGCGTCGGATTCGAAAATCTAGACTCACAGGAGAACGACGATAAGGTGCCCGAAGCAGCACAAGACCCTTGGAGCCAAGTCGGCTGGAGGACGATGTATTGAATCGCGACGCAATTTGTGTGTTCCATCGTCATTAAGAGGCTCTGAACGTTACACTTAACTGTCAGTTTTGCGCCGGATTCGAAAAACTACACTCCTAGGAGAACGACCAAAAGTGCCCGGGGCAGCAATAGTACCTCGGAGACAAGTCGGCTGGAGGACGATGTATTGAATCGCGACGCAATTTGTGTGTTCCATCGTCATTAACAGGCTCTGAACGTTACAATTAACTGTCAGTTATGCGTCGTATTCGGAAAACTAGACTCACAGGAGAACGACCATAAGGTGCCCGAGGCAGCAATAGACCCTTGGAGACAAGTCGGCTGGAGGACGATGTATTGAATCGCGACGCAATTTGTGTGTTCCATCGTCATTAAGAGGCTCTGAACGTTACAATTAACTGTCAGTTATGCGTCGTATTCGGAAAACTAGAGTCACAGCAGAACGACCATAAGGTGCCCGAGGCAGCAATAGACCCTTGGAGACAGGTCGGCTGTCGGACGATGTATTGAATCTCGACGCAATGTGTGTGTTCCATCGTCATTAAGAGGCTTTGAACGTTACAATTAACTGTCAGTTTTGCGTCGGATTCGAAAAACTAGACTCACAGGAGAACGACCATAAGGTGCCCGAGGCAGCAATAGACCCTTGGAGACAAGTCGGCTGGAGGACGATGTAATGAATCGCGACGCAATTTGTGTGTTCCATCGTCGTTAAGGGGCTCTGAATCTCACAATTAACTGTCAGTTTTGCGTCTGATTCGAAAATCTAGACTCACAGAAGAACGACCATAAGGTGCCCGAGGTAGCACTAGACCCTTGGAGACAAGTCGGCTGGAGGACGATGTATTGAATCGCGACGCAATTTGTGTGTTCCATCGTCATTAAGAGGCTCTGAACGTTACAATTAACTGTCAGTTATGGGTCGTTTTCGGTAAACTAGACTCACAGCAGAACGACCATAAGGTGCCCGAGGCAGAAGTAGACCCTTGGAGACAGGTCTGCAGTTGGACGATGTATTGAATCTCGACGCAATTTGTGTGTTCCATCGTCATTAAGAGGCTCTGAACGTTACAATTAACTGTTAGTTTTGCGTCGGATTCGAAAAACTAGACTCACAGGAGAACGATGATAAGGTGCCCGAGGCAGCAATAGACCCTTGGAGACAAGTCGGCTGTAGGACGATGTATTGAATCGCGACGCAATTTGTGTGTTCCATCGTCATTAAGAGGCTCTGAACGTTACAATTAACTGTCAGTTTTGCGTCGGATTCGAAAATCTAGACTCACAGGAGAACGACCATAAGGTGCCCGTGGCAGCACTAGACCCTTGGAGACAATTGGGCTGGAGGAAGATGTATTGATTCGCGACGCAATTTCTGTGTTCCATCGTCATTAAGAGGCTCTGAACGTTACAATTAACTGTCATTTTTGCGTCGGAATCAAAAATCTAGACTCACAGGAGAACGACCATAAGGTGACCGAGGCAGCACTAGACCCTTGGAGACAAGTCGGCTGGAGGACGATGTATTGAATCGCGACGCAATTTGTGTGTTCCATCGTCATTAACAGGCTCTGAACGTTACAATTAACTGTCAGTTTTGCGTCGGATTCGAAAATCTAGACTCACAGGAGAACGACGATAAGGTGCCCGAAGCAACACTAGACCCTTGGAGCCAAGTCGGCTGGAGGACGATGTATTGAATCGCGACGCAATTTGTGTGTTCCATCGTCATTAAGAGGCTCTGAACGTTACAATTAACTGTCATTTTTGCGTCGGATTCGAAAAACTAGACTCACAGGAGAACGCTCATAAGGTGCCCGAGGCAGCTATAGACCCTTGGAGACAAGTCGGCTGGAGGACGATGTATTGAATCGCGACGCAATTTGTGTGTTCCATCGTCATTAACAGGCTCTGAACGTTACAATTAACTGTCGGTTTTGCGTCGGATTCGAAAATCTAGACTCACAGGAGAACGACCATAAGGTGCCCGAGGCAGCACTAGACCCTTGGAGACAAGTCGGCTGGAGGACGATGTATTGAATCGCGACGCAATTTGTGTGTTCCATCGTCATTAAGATGCTCTGAACGTTACAATTAACTGTCAGTTTTGCGCCGGATTCGAAAAACTACACTCCTAGGAGAACGACCAAAAGGTGCCCGGAGCAGCAATAGTACCTCGGAGACAAGTCGGCTGGAGGACGATGTATTGAATCGCGACGCAATTTGTGTGTTCCATCGTCATTAACAGGCTCTGAACGTTACAATTAACTGTCAGTTATGCGTCGTATTCGAAAACTAGACTCACAGGAGAACGACCATAAGGTGCCCGAGGCAGTAATAGGCCCTTGGAGACAGGTCGGCTGGAGGACGATGTATTGAATCGCGACGCAATTTGTGTGTTCCATCGTCATTAACAGGCTCTGAACGTTACAATTAACTGTCAGTTATGCGTCGTATTCGGAAAACTAGACTCACAGCAGAACGACCATAAGGTGCCCGAGGCAGCAATAGACCCTTGGAGACAGGTCGGCTGTCGGACGATGTATTGAATCTCGACGCAATTTGTGTGTTCCATCGTCATTAAGAGGCTCTGAACGTTACAATTAACTGTCAGTTTTGCGTCGGATTCGAAAATCTAGACTCACAGGAGAACGACGATAAGGTGCCCGAAGCAGCACTAGACCCTTGGAGCCAAGTCGGCTGGAGGACGATGTATTGAATCGCGACGCAATTTGTGTGTTCCATCGTCATTAAGAGGCTCTGAACGTTACACTTAACTGTCAGTTTTGCGCCGGATTCGAAAAACTACACTCCTAGGAGAACGACCAAAAGTGCCCGGGGCAGCAATAGTACCTCGGAGACAAGTCGGCTGGAGGACGATGTATTGAATCGCGACGCAATTTGTGTGTTCCATCGTCATTAACAGGCTCTGAACGTTACAATTAACTGTCAGTTATGCGTCGTATTCGGAAAACTAGACTCACAGGAGAACGACCATAAGGTGCCCGAGGCAGCAATAGACCATTGGAGACAAGTCGGCTGGAGGACGATGTATTGAATCGAGACGCAATTTGTGTGTTCCATCGTCATTAAGAGGCTCTGAACGTTACAATTAACTGTCAGTTATGCGTCGTATTCGGAAAACTAGAGTCACAGCAGAACGACCATAAGGTGCCCGAGGCAGCAATAGACCCTTGGAGACAGGTCGGCTGTCGGACGATGTATTGAATCTCGACGCAATGTGTGTGTTCCATCGCCATTAAGAGGCTTTGGACGTTACAATTAACTGTCACTTTTGCGTCGGATTCGAAAAACTAGACTCACAGGAGAACGACCATAAGGTGACCGAGGCAGCAATAGACCCTTGGAGACAAGTCGGCTGGAGGACGATGTATTGAATCGCGACGCAATTTGTGTGTTCCATCGTCATTAACAGGCTCTGAACGTTACAATTAACTGTCAGTTTTGCGTCGGATTCGAAAATCTAGACTCACAGGAGAACGACCATAAGGTGCCCGAGGCAGCACTAGACCCTTGGAGACAAGTCGGCTGGAGAACGATGTATTGAATCGCGACGCAATTTGTGTGTTCCATCGTCATTAAGATGCTCTGAACGTTACAATTAACTGTCAGTTTTGCGCCGGATTCGAAAAACTACACTCCTAGGAGAACGACCAAAAGGTGCCCGGGGCAGCAATAGTACCTCGGAGACAAGTCGGCTGGAGGACGATGTATTGAATCGCGACGCAATTTGTGTGTTCCATCGTCATTAACAGGCTCTGAACGTTACAATTAACTGTCAGTTATGCGTCGTATTCGAAAACTAGACTCACAGGAGAACGACCATAATGTGCCCGAGGCAGTAATAGGCCCTTGGAGACAGGTCGGCTGTCGGACGATGTATTGAATCTCGACGCAATTAGTGTGTCCCATCGTCATTAAGAGGCTCTGAACGTTACAATTAACTGTCAGTTTTGCGTCGGATTCGAAAAACTAGACTCACAGGAGAACGACGATAAGGTGGCCGAGGCACCTATAGACCCTTGGAGACAAGTCGGCTGGAGGACGATGTATTGAATCGCGACCCTATTTGTGTGTTCCATCGTCATTAAGAGGCTCTGAACGTTACAATTAACTGTCAGTTATGGGTCGTTTTCGGTAAACTAGACTCACAGCAGAACGACCATAAGGTGCCCGAGGCAGAAGTAGACCCTTGGAGACAGGTCTGCTGTTGGACGATGTATTGAATCTCGACGCAATTTCTGTGTTCCATCGTCATTAAGAGCCTCTGAACGTTACAATTAACTGTTAGTTTTGCGTCGGATTCGAAAAACTAGACTCACAGGAGAACGATGATAAGGTGCCCGAGGCAGCAATAGACCCTTTGAGACAAGTCGGCTGTAGGACCATGTATTGAATCGCGACGCAATTTGTGTGTTCCATCGTCATTAAGAGGCTCTGAACGTTACAATTAACTGTCAGTTTTGCGTCGGATTCGAAAATCTAGACTCACAGGAGAACGACCATAAGGTGCCCGAGGCAGCAATAGACCCTTGGAGACAGGTCGGCTGTCGGACGATGTATTGAATCTCGACGAAATGTGTGTGTTCCATCGTCATTAAGGGGCTTTGAACGTTACAATTAACTGTCAGTTTTGCGTCGGATTCGAAAAACTAGACTCACAGGAGAACGACCATAAGGTGCCCGAGGCAGCAATAAACCCTTGGAGACAAGTCGGCTGGAGGACGATGTAATGAATCGCGACGCAATTTGTGTGTTCCATCGTCGTTAAGGGGCTCTGAATCTCACAATTAACTGTCAGTTTTGCGTCTGATTCGAAAATCTAGACTCACAGAAGAACGACCATAAGGTGCACGAGGTAGCACTAGACCCTTGGAGACAAGTCGGCTGGAGGACGATGTATTGAATCGCGACGCAATTTGTGTGTTCCATCGTCATTAAGAGGCTCTGAACGTTACAATTAACTGTCAGTTATGGGTCGTTTTCGGTAAACTAGACTCACAGCAGAACGACCATAAGGTGCCCGAGGCAGAATTAGACCCTTGGAGACAGGTCTGCTGTTGGACGATGTATTGAATCTCGACGCAATTTGTGTGTTCCATCGTCATTAAGAGCCTCTGAACGTTACAATTAACTGTTAGTTTTGCGTCGGATTCGAAAAACTAGACTCACAGGAGAACGATGATAAGGTGCCCGAGGCAGCAATAGACCCTTGGAGACAAGTCGGCTGTAGGACCATGTATTGAATCGCGACGCAATTTGTGTGTTTCATCGTCATTAAGAGGCTCTGAACGTTACAATTAACTGTCAGTTTTGCGTCGGATTCGAAAATCTAGACTCACAGGAGAACGACCATAAGGTGCCCGTGGCAGCACTAGACCCTTGGAGACAATTGGGCTGGAGGAAGATGTATTGATTCGCGACGCAATTTCTGTGTTCCATCGTCATTAAGAGGCTCTGAACGTTACAATGAACTGTCATTTTTGCGTCGGATTCAAAAATCTAGACTCACAGGAGAACGACCATAAGGTGCCCGAGGCAGTAATAGACCCTTGGAGACAGGTCGGCTGTCGGACGATGTATTGAATCTCGACGCAATTAGTGTGTCCCATCGTCATTAAGAGGCTCTGAACGTTACAATTAACTGTCAGTTTTGCGTCGGATTCGAAAAACTAGACTCACAGGAGAACGACGATAAGGTGGCCGAGGCTGCTATAGACCCTTGGAGACAAGTCGGCTGGAGGACGATGTATTGAATCGCGACCCAATTTGTGTGTTCCATCGTCATTAAGAGGCTCTGAACGTTACAATTAACTGTCAGTTTTGCGTCGGATTCGAAAATCTAGACTCACAGGAGAACGACCATAAGGTGACCGAGGCAGCACTAGACCCTTGGAGACAAGTCGGCTGGAGGACGATGTATTGAATCGCGATGCAATTTGTGTGTTCCATCGTCATTAACAGGCTCTGAACGTTACAATTAACTGTCAGTTTTGCGTCGGATTCGAAAATGTAGACTCACAGGAGAACGACGATAAGGTGCCCGAAGCAGCACTAGACCCTTGGAGCCAAGTCGGCTGGAGGACGATGTATTCAATCGCGACGCAATTTGTGTGTTCCATCGTCATTAACAGGCTCTGAACGTTACAATTAACTGTCGGTTTTGCGTCGGATTCGAAAATCTAGACTCACAGGAGAACGACCATAAGGTGCCCGAGGCAGCACTAGACCCTTGGAGACAAGTGGGCTGGAGGACGATGTATTGAATCGCGACGCAATTTGTGTGTTCCATCGTCATTAAGATGCTCTGAACGTTACAATTAACTGTCAGTTTTGCGCCGGATTCGAAAAACTACACTCCTAGGAGAACGACCAAAAGGTGCCCGGGGCAGCAATAGTACCTCGGAGACAAGTCGGCTGGAGGACGATGTATTGAATCGCGACGCAATTTGTGTGTTCCATCGTCATTAACAGGCTCTGAACGTTACAATTAACTGTCAGTTATGCGTCGTATTCGAAAACTAGACTCACAGGAGAACGACCATAAGGTGCCCGAGGCAGTAATAGGCCCTTGGAGACAGGTCGGCTGTCGGACGATGTATTGAATCTCGACGCAATTAGTGTGTCCCATCGTCATTAAGAGGCTCTGAACGTTACAATTAACTGTCAGTTTTGCGTCGGATTCGAAAAACTAGACTCACAGGAGAACGACGATAAGGTGGCCGAGGCAGCTATAGACCCTTGGAGACAAGTCGGCTGGAGGACGATGTATTGAATCGCGACCCAATTTGTGTGTTCCATCGTCATTAAGAGGCTCTGAACGTTACAATTAACTGTCAGTTTTGCGTCGGATTCGAAAATCTAGACTCACAGGAGAACGACCATAAGGTGCCCGAGGCAGCACTAGACCCTTGGAGACAAGTCGGCTGGAGGACGATGTATTGAATCGCGACGCAATTTGTGTGTTCCATCGTCATTAACAGGCTCTGAACGTTACAATTAACTGTCAGTTATGCGTCGTATTCGGAAAACTAGACTCACAGCAGAACGACCATAAGGTGCCCGAGGCAGCAATAGACCCTTGGAGACAGATCGGCTGGAGGACGATGTATTGAATCTCGACGCAATTTGTGTGTTCCATCGTCATTAAGAGGCTCTGAACGTTACAATTAACTGTCAGTTTTGCGTCGGATTCGAAAATCTAGACTCACAGGAGAACGACGATAAGGTGCCCGAAGCAGCACTAGACCCTTGGAGCCAAGTCGGCTGGAGGACGATGTATTGAATCGCGACGCAATTTGTGTGTTCCATCGTCATTAAGAGGCTCTGAACGTTACACTTAACTGTCAGTTTTGCGCCGGATTCGAAAAACTACACTCCTAGGAGAACGACCAAAAGTGCCCGGGGCAGCAATAGTACCTCGGAGACAAGTCGGCTGGAGGACGATGTATTGAATCGCGACGCAATTTGTGTGTTCCATCGTCATTAACAGGCTCTAAACGTTACAATTAACTGTCAGTTATGCGTCGATTCGGAAAACTAGACTCACAGGAGAACGACCATAAGGTGCCCGAGGCAGCAATAGACCCTTGGAGACAAGTCGGCTGGAGGACGATGTATTGAATCGCGACGCAATTTGTGTGTTCCATCGTCATTAAGAGGCTCTGAACGTTACAATTAACTGTCAGTTATGCGTCGTATTCGGAAAACTAGAGTCACAGCAGAACGACCATAAGGTGCCCGAGGCAGCAATAGACCCTTGGAGACAGGTCGGCTGTCGGACGATGTATTGAATCTCGACGCAATGTGTGTGTTCCATCGTCATTAAGAGGCTTTGAACGTTACAATTAACTGTCAGTTTTGCGTCGGATTCGAAAAACTAGACTCACAGGATAACGACCATAAGGTGCCCGAGGCAGCAATAAACCCTTGGAGACAAGTCGGCTGGAGGACGATGTAATGAATCGCGACGCAATTTGTGTGTTCCATCGTCGTTAAGGGGCTCTGAATCTCACAATTAACTGTCAGTTTTGCGTCTGATTCGAAAATCTAGACTCACAGAAGAACGACCATAAGGTGCCCGAGGTAGCACTAGACCCTTGGAGACAAGTCGGCTGGAGGACGATGTATTGAATCGCGTCGCAATTTGTGTGTTCCATCGTCATTAAGAGGCTCTGAACGTTACAATTAACTGTCAGTTATGGGTCGTTTTCGGTAAACTAGACTCACAGCAGAACGACAATAAGGTGCCCGAGGCAGAAGTAGACCCTTGGAGACAGGTCTGCAGATGGACGATGTATTGAATCTCGACGCAATTTGTGTGTTCCATCGTCATTAAGAGGCTCTGAACGTTACAATTAACTGTTAGTTTTGCGTCGGATTCGAAAAACTAGACTCACAGGAGAACGATGATAAGGTGCCCGAGGCAGCAATAGACCCTTGGAGACAAGTCGGCTGTAGGACGATGTATTGAATCGCGACGCAATTTGTGTGTTCCATCGTCATTAAGAGGCTCTGAACGTTACAATTAACTGTCAGTTTTGCGTCGGATTCGAAAATCTAGACTCACAGGAGAACGACCATAAGGTGCCCGTGGCAGCACTAGACCCTTGGAGACAATTCGGCTGGAGGAAGATGTATTGATTCGCGACGCAATTTCTGTGTTCCATCGTCATTAAGAGGCTCTGAACGTTACAATTAACTGTCATTTTTGCGTCGGATTCAAAAATCTAGACTCACAGGAGAACGACCATAAGGTGCCCGAGGCAGTAATAGACCCTTGGAGACAGGTCGGCTGTCGGACGATGAATTTAATCTCGACGCAATTAGTGTGTCCCATCGTCATTAAGAGGCTCTGAACGTTACAATTAACTGTCAGTTTTGCGTCGGATTCGAAAAATTAGACTCACAGGAGAACGACGATAAGGTGGCCGAGGCTGCTATAGACCCTTGGAGACAAGTCGGCTGGAGGACGATGTATTGAATCGCGACTTAATTTGTGTGTTCCATAGTAATTAAGAGGCTCTGAACGTTACAATTAACTGTCAGTTTTGCGTCGGATTCGAAAATCTAGACTCACAGGAGAACGACCATAAGGTGACCGAGGCAGCACTAGACCCTTGGAGACAAGTCGGCTGGAGGACGATGTATTGAATCGCGACGCAATTTGTGTGTTCCATCGTCATTAACAGGCTCTGAACGTTACAATTAACTGTCAGTTTTGCGTCGGATTCGAAAATCTAGACTCACAGGAGAACGACGATAAGGTGCCCGAAGCAGCACTAGACCCTTGGAGCCAAGTCGGCTGGAGGACGATGTATTGAATCGCGACGCAATTTGTGTGTTCCATCGTCATTAAGAGGCTCTGAACGTTACAATTAACTGTCATTTTTGCGTCGGATTCGAAAAACTAGACTCACAGGAGAACGCTCATAAGGTGCCCGAGGCAGCTATAGACCCTTGGAGACAAGTCGGCTGGAGGACGATGTATTGAATCGCGACGCAATTTGTGTGTTCCATCGTCATTAACAGGCTCTGAACGTTACAATTAACTGTCGGTTTTGCGTCGGATTCGAAAATCTAGACTCACAGGAGAACGACCATAAGGTGCCCGAGGCAGCACTAGACCCTTGGAGACAAGTCGGCTGGAGGACGATGTATTGAATCGCGACGCAATTTGTGTGTTCCATCGTCATTAAGATGCTCTGAACGTTACAATTAACTGTCAGTTTTGCGCCGGATTCGAAAAACTACACTCCTAGGAGAACGACCAAAAGGTGCCCGGAGCAGCAATAGTACCTCGGAGACAAGTCGGCTGGAGGACGATGTATTGAATCGCGACGCAATTTGTGTGTTCCATCGTCATTAACAGGCTCTGAACGTTACAATTAACTGTCAGTTATGCGTCGTATTCGAAAACTAGACTCACAGGAGAACGACCATAAGGTGCCCGAGGCAGTAATAGGCCCTTGGAGACAGGTCGGCTGGAGGACGATGTATTGAATCGCGACGCAATTTGTGTGTTCCATCGTCATTAACAGGCTCTGAACGTTACAATTAACTGTCAGTTATGCGTCGTATTCGGAAAACTAGACTCACAGCAGAACGACCATAAGGTGCCCGAAGCAGCAATAGACCCTTGGAGACAGGTCGGCTGTCGGACGATGTATTGAATCTCGACGCAATTTGTGTGTTCCATCGTCATTAAGAGGCTCTGAACGTTACAATTAACTGTCAGTTTTGCGTCGGATTCGAAAATCTAGACTCACAGGAGAACGACGATAAGGTGCCCGAAGCAGCACTAGACCCTTGGAGCCAAGTCGGCTGGAGGACGATGTATTGAATCGCGACGCAATTTGTGTGTTCCATCGTCATTAAGAGGCTCTGAACGTTACACTTAACTGTCAGTTTTGCGCCGGATTCGAAAAACTACACTCCTAGGAGAACGACCAAAAGTGCCCGGGGCAGCAATAGTACCTCGGAGACAAGTCGGCTGGAGGACGATGTATTGAATCGCGACGCAATTTGTGTGTTCCATCGTCATTAACAGGCTCTGAACGTTACAATTAACTGTCAGTTTTGCGTCGGATTCGAAAATCTAGACTCACAGAAGAACGACCATAAGGTGCCCGAGGTAGCACTAGACCCTTGGAGACAAGTCGGCTGGAGGACGATGTATTGAATCGCGACGCAATTTGTGTGTTCCATCGTCATTAAGAGGCTCTGAACGTTACAATTAACTGTCAGTTATGGGTCGTTTTCGGTAAACTAGACTCACAGCAGAACGACCATAAGGTGCCCGAGGCAGAAGTAGACCCTTGGAGACAGGTCTGCTGTTGGACGATGTATTGAATCTCGACGCAATTTGTGTGTTCCATCGTCATTAACAGGCTCTGAACGTTACAATTAACTGTCACTTATGCGTCGTATTCGGAAAACTAGACTCACACGAGAACGACCATAAGGTGCCCGAGGCAGCAATAGACCCTTGGAGACAGGTCGGCTGTCGGACGATGTATTGAATCTCGACGCAATTTGTGTGTTCCATCGTCATTAAGAGGCTCTGAACGTTACAATTAACTGTCAGTTTTGCGTCGGATTCGAAAATCTAGACTCACAGGAGAACGACGATAAGGTGCCCGAAGCAGCACTAGACCCTTGGAGCCAAGTCGGCTGGAGGACGATGTATTGAATCGCGACGCAATTTGTGTGTTCCATCGTCATTAAGAGGCTCTGAACGTTACACTTAACTGTCAGTTTTGCGCCGGATTCGAAAAACTACACTCCTAGGAGAACGACCAAAAGTGCCCGGGGCAGCAATAGTACCTCGGAGACAAGTCGGCTGGAGGACGATGTATTGAATCGCGACGCAATTTGTGTGTTCCATCGTCATTAACAGGCTCTGAACGTTACAATTAACTGTCAGTTATGCGTCGTATTCGGAAAACTAGACTCACAGGAGAACGACCATAAGGTGCCCGAGGCAGCAATAGACCCTTGGAGACAAGTCGGCTGGAGGACGATGTATTGAATCGAGACGCAATTTGTGTGTTCCATCGTCATTAAGAGGCTCTGAACGTTACAATTAACTGTCAGTTATGCGTCGTATTCGGAAAACTAGAGTCACAGCAGAACGACCATAAGGTGCCCGAGGCAGCAATAGACCCTTGGAGACAGGTCGGCTGTCGGACGATGTATTGAATCTCGACGCAATGTGTGTGTTCCATCGTCATTAAGAGGCTTTGAACGTTACAATTAACTGTCACTTTTGCGTCGGATTCGAAAATCTAGACTCACAGGAGAACGACCATAAGGCGCCCGAGGCAGCAATAGACCCTTGGAGACAAGTCGGCTGGAGGACGATGTAATGAATCGCGACGCAATTTGTGTGTTCCATCGTCGTTAAGGGGCTCTGAATCTCACAATTAACTGTCAGTTTTGCGTCGGATTCGAAAATCTAGACTCACAGAAGAACGACCATAAGGTGCCCGAGGTAGCACTAGACCCTTGGAGACAAGTCGGCTGGAGGACGATGTATTGAATCGCGACGCAATTTGTGTGTTCCATCGTCATTAAGAGGCTCTGAACGTTACAATTGACTGTCAGTTATGGGTCGTTTTCGGTAAACTAGACTCACAGGAGAACGACCATAAGGTGCCCGAGGCAGAAGTAGACCCTTGGAGACAGGTCTGCTGTTGGACGATGTATTGAATCTCGACGCAATTTGTGTGTTCCATCGTCATTAACAGGCTCTGAACGTTACAATTAACTGTCAGTTATGCGTCGTATTCGGAAAACTAGACTCACAGGAGAACGACCATAAGGTGCCCGAGGCAGCAATAGACCCTTGGAGACAGGTCGGCTGTCGGACGATGTATTGAATCTCGACGCAATTTGTGTGTTCCATCGTCATTAAGAGGCTCTGAACGTTACAATTAACTGTCAGTTTTGCGTCGGATTCGAAAATCTAGACTCACAGGAGAACGACGATAAGGTGCCCGAAGCAGCACTAGACCCTTGGAGCCAAGTCGGCTGGAGGACGATGTATTGAATCGCGACGCAATTTGTGTGTTCCATCGTCATTAAGAGGCTCTGAACGTTACACTTAACTGTCAGTTTTGCGCCGGATTCGAAAAACTACACTCCTAGGAGAACGACCAAAAGTGCCCGGGGCAGCAATAGTACCTCGGAGACAAGTCGGCTGGAGGACGATGTATTGAATCGCGACGCAATTTGTGTGTTCCATCGTCATTAACAGGCTCTGAACGTTACAATTAACTGTCAGTTATGCGTCGTATTCGGAAAACTAGACTCACAGGAGAACGACCATAAGGTGCCCGAGGCAGCAATAGACCCTTGGAGACAAGTCGGCTGGAGGACGATGTATTGAATCGAGACGCAATTTGTGTGTTCCATCGTCATTAAGAGGCTCTGAACGTTACAATTAACTGTCAGTTATGCGTCGTATTCGGAAAACTAGAGTCACAGCAGAACGACCATAAGGTGCCCGAGGCAGCAATAGACCCTTGGAGACAGGTCGGCTGTCGGACGATGTATTGAATCTCGACGCAATGTGTGTGTTCCATCGTCATTAAGAGGCTTTGAACGTTACAATTAACTGTCACTTTTGCGTCGGATTCGAAAAACTAGACTCACAGGAGAACGACCATAAGGTGCCCGAGGCAGCAATAGACCCTTGGAGACAAGTCGGCTGGAGGACGATGTAATGAATCGCGACGTAATTTGTGTGTTCCATCGTCGTTAAGGGGCTCTGAATCTCACAATTAACTGTCAGTTTTGCGTCGGATTCGAAAATCTAGACTCACAGAAGAACGACCATAAGGTGCCCGAGGTAGCACTAGACCCTTGGAGACAAGTCGGCTGGAGGACGATGTATTGAATCGCGACGCAATTTGTGTGTTCCATCGTCATTAAGAGGCTCTGAACGTTACAATTAACTGTCAGTTATGGGTCGTTTTCGGTAAACTAGACTCACAGCAGAACGACCATAAGGTGCCCGAGGCAGAAGTAGACCCTTGGAGACAGGTCTGCTGTTGGACGATGTATTGAATCTCGACGCAATTTGTGTGTTCCATCGTCATTAACAGGCTCTGAACGTTACAATTAACTGTCAGTTATGCGTCGTATTCGGAAAACTAGACTCACAGGAGAACGACCATAAGGTGCCCGAGGCAGCAATAGACCCTTGCAGGCAAGTCGGCTGGAGGACGATGTATTGAATCGCGACGCAATTTGTGTGTTCCATCGTCATTAAGAGGCTCTGAATGTTACAATTAACTGTCAGTTTTGCGCCGGATTCGAAAAACTACACTCCTAGGAGAACGACCAAAAGTGCCCGGGGCAGCAATAGTACCTCGGAGACAAGTCGGCTTGAGGACGATGTATTGAATCGCGACGCAATTTGTGTGTTCCATCGTCATTAACAGGCTCTGAACGTTACAATTAACTGTCAGTTATGCGTCGTATTCGGAAAACTAGACTCACAGGAGAACGACCATAAGGTGCCCGAGGCAGCAATAGACCCTTGGAGACAAGTCGGCTGGAGGACGATGTATTGAATCGCGACGCAATTTGTATGTTCCATCGTCATTAACAGGCTCTGAACGTTACAATTAACTGTCGGTTTTGCGTCGGATTCGAAAATCTAGACTCACAGGAGAACGACCATAAGGTGCCCGAAGAAGCACTAGACCCTTGGAGACAAGTCGGCTGGAGGACGATGTATTGAATCGCGACGCAATTTGTGTGTTCCATCGTCATTAAGAGGCTCTGAACGTTACAATTAACTGTCAGTTTTGCGCCGGATTCGAAAAACTACACTCCTAGGAGAACGACCAAAAGGTGCCCGGGGCAGCAATAGTACCTCGGAGACAAGTTGGCTGGAGGACGATGTATTCAATCGCGACGCAATTTGTGTGTTCCATCGTCATTAACAGGCTCTGAACGTTACAATTAACTGTCAGTTATGCGTCGTATTCGGAAAACTAGACTCACAGGAGAACGACCATAAGGTGCCCGAGGCAGCAATAGACCCTTGGAGACAAGTCGGCTGGAGGACGATGTATTGAATCGCGACGCAATTTGTGTGTTCCATCGTCATTAAGAGGCTCTGAACGTTACAATTAACTGTCAGTTATGCGTCGTATTCGGAAAACTAGAGTCACAGCAGAACGACCATAAGGTGCCCGAGGCAGCAATAGACCCTTGGAGACAGGTCGGCTGTCGGACGATGTATTGAATCTCGACGCAATGTGTGTGTTCCATCGTCATTAAGAGGCTTTGAACGTTACAATTAACTGTCAGTTTTGCGTCGGATTCGAAAAACTAGACTCACAGGAGAACGACCATAAGGTGCCCGAGGCAGCAATAGACCCTTGGAGACAAGTCGGCTGGAGGACGATGTAATGAATCGCGACGCAATTTGTGTGTTCCATCGTCGTTAAGGGGCTCTGAATCTCACAATTAACTGTCAGTTTTGCGT
Organism: Schistocerca nitens; assembly: GCF_023898315.1. Classification (NCBI taxonomy): domain Eukaryota; kingdom Metazoa; phylum Arthropoda; class Insecta; order Orthoptera; family Acrididae; genus Schistocerca; species Schistocerca nitens. Next base: position 4,450,719 of record NC_064624.1, read on the forward strand.
CGGATTCGAAAATCTAGACTCACAGAAGAACGACCATAAGGTGCCCGAGGCAGCAATAGACCCTTGGAGACAAGTCGGCTGGAGGACGATGTAATGAATCGCGACGCAATTTGTGTGTTCCATCGTCATTAAGAGGCTCTGAACGTTACAATTAACTGTCAGTTTTGCGTCGGATTCGAAAAACTAGACTCACAGGAGAACGATGATAAGGTGCCCGAGGCAGCAAAAGACCCTTGGAGACAAGTCGGCTGTAGGACGATGTATTGAATCGCGACGCAATTTGTGTGTTCCATCGTCATTAAGAGGCTCTGAACGTTACAATTAACTGTCAGTTTTGCGTCGGATTCGAAAATCTAGACTCACAGGAGAACGACCATAAGGTGCCCGTGGCAGCACTAGACCCTTGGAGACAATTCGGCTGGAGGACGATGTATTGATTCGCGACGCAATTTCTGTGTTCCATCGTCATTAAGAGGCTCTGAACGTTACAATTAACTGTCATTTTTGCGTCGGATTCAAAAAACTAGACTCACAGGAGAACGACCATAAGGTGCCCGAGGCAGTAATAGACCCTTGGAGACAGGTCGGCTGTCGGACGATGTATTGATCTCGACGCAATTAGTGTGTCCCATCGTCATTAAGAGGCTCTGAACGTTACAATTAACTGTCAGTTTTGCGTCGGATTCGAAAAACTAGACTCACAGGAGAACGACGATAAGGTGGCCGAGGCAGCTATAGACCCTTGGAGACAAGTCGGCTGGAGGACGATGTATTGAATCGCGACGCAATTTGTGTGTTCCATCGTCATTAACAGGCTCTGAACGTTACAATTAACTGTCGGTTTTGCGTCGGATTCGAAAATCTAGACTCACAGGAGAACGACCATAAGGTGCCCGAAGAAGCACTAGACCCTTGGAGACAAGTCGGCTGGAGGACGATGTATTGAATCGCGACGCAATTTGTGTGTTCCATCGTCATTAAGAGGCTCTGAACGTTACAATTAACTGTCAGTTTTGCGCCGGATTCGAAAAACTACACTCCTAGGAGAACGACCAAAAGGTGCCCGGGGCAGCAATAGTACCTCGGAGACAAGTTGGCTGGAGGACGATGTATTCAATCGCGACGCAATTTGTGTGTTCCATCGTCATTAACAGGCTCTGAACGTTACAATTAACTGTCAGTTATGCGTCGTATTCGGAAAACTAGACTCACAGGAGAACGACCATAAGGTGCCCGAGGCAGCAATAGACCCTTGGAGACAAGTCGGCTGGAGGACGATGTATTGAATCGCGACGGAATTTGTGTGTTCCATCGTCATTAAGAGGCTCTGAACGTTACAATTAACTGTCAGTTATGCGTCGTATTCGGAAAACTAGAGTCACAGCAGAACGACCATAAGGTGCCCGAGGCAGCAATAGACCCTTGGAGACAGGTCGGCTGTCGGACGATGTATTGAATCTCGACGCAATGTGTGTGTTCCATCGTCATTAAGAGGCTTTGAACGTTACAATTAACTGTCAGTTTTGCGTCGGATTCGAAAAACTAGACTCACAGGAGAACGACCATAAGGTGCCCGAGGCAGCAATAGACCCTTGGAGACAAGTCGGCTGGAGGACGATGTAATGAATCGCGACGCAATTTGTGTGTTCCATCGTCGTTAAGGGGCTCTGAATCTCACAATTAACTGTCAGTTTTGCGTCGGATTCGAAAATCTAGACTCACAGAAGAACGACCATAAGGTGCCCGAGGCAGCAATAGACCCTTGGAGACAAGTCGGCTGGAGGACGATGTAATGAATCGCGACGCAATTTGTGTGTTCCATCGTCATTAAGAGGCTCTGAACGTTACAATTAACTGTCAGTTTTGCGTCGGATTCGAAAAACTAGACTCACAGGAGAACGATGATAAGGTGCCCGAGGCAGCAAAAGACCCTTGGAGACAAGTCGGCTGTAGGACGATGTATTGAATCGCGACGCAATTTGTGTGTTCCATCGTCATTAAGAGGCTCTGAACGTTACAATTAACTGTCAGTTTTGCGTCGGATTCGAAAATCTAGACTCACAGGAGAACGACCATAAGGTGCCCGTGGCAGCACTAGACCCTTGGAGACAATTCGGCTGGAGGACGATGTATTGATTCGCGACGCAATTTCTGTGTTCCATCGTCATTAAGAGGCTCTGAACGTTACAATTAACTGTCATTTTTGCGTCGGATTCAAAAAACTAGACTCACAGGAGAACGACCATAAGGTGCCCGAGGCAGTAATAGACCCTTGGAGACAGGTCGGCTGTCGGACGATGTATTGATCTCGACGCAATTAGTGTGTCCCATCGTCATTAAGAGGCTCTGAACGTTACAATTAACTGTCAGTTTTGCGTCGGATTCGAAAAACTAGACTCACAGGAGAACGACGATAAGGTGGCCGAGGCAGCTATAGACCCTTGGAGACAAGTCGGCTTGAGGTCGATGTATTGAATCGCGACCCAATTTGTGTGTTCCATCGTCATTAAGAGGCTCTGAAAGTTACAATTAACTGTCAGTTTTGGGTCGGATTCGAAAATCTAGACTCACAGGAGAACGACCATAAGGTGACCGAGGCAACACTAGACCCTTGGAGACAAGTCGGCTGGAGGACGATGTATTGAATCGCGACGCAATTTGTGTGTTCCATCGTCATTAACAGGCTCTGAACGTTACAATTAACTGTCAGTTTTGCGTCGGATTCGAAAATCTAGACTCACAGGAGAACGACGATAAGGTGCCCGAAGCAGCACTGGACCCTTGGAGGCAAGTCGGCTGGAGGACGATGTATTGAATCGCGACGCAATTTGTGTGTTCCATCGTCATTAAGAGGCTCTGAACGTTACAATTAACTGTCAGTTTTGCGCCGGATTCGAAAAACTACACTTCTAGGAGAACGACCAAAAGTGCCCGGGGCAGCAATAGTACCTCGGAGACAAGTCGGCTTGAGGACGATGTATTGAATCGCGACGCAATTTGTGTGTTCCATCGTCATTAACAGGCTCTGAACGTTACAATTAACTGTCAGTTATGCGTCGTATTCGGAAAACTAGACTCACAGGAAAACGACCATAAGGTGCCCGAGGCAGCAATAGACCCTTGGAGACTAGTCGGCTGGAGGACGATGTATTGAATCGCGACGCAATTTGTGTGTTCCATCGTCATTAACAGGCTCTGAACGTTACAATTAACTGTCGGTTTTGCGTCGGATTCGAAAATCTAGACTCACGGGAGAACGACGATAAGGTGCCCGAAGAAGCACTAGACCCTTGGAGACAAGTCGGCTGGAGCACGATGTATTGAATCGCGACGCAATTTGTGTGTTCCATCGTCATTAAGAGGCTCTGAACGTTACAATTAACTGTCAGTTTTGCGCCGGATTCGAAAAACTACACTTCTAGGAGAACGACCATAAGGTGCCCGAGGCAGCAATAGACCCTTGGAGACAAGTCGGCTGGAGGACGATGTATTGAATCGCGACGCAATTTGTGTGTTCCATCGTCATTAAGAGGCTCTGAACGTTACAATTAACTGTCAGTTTTGCGCCGGATTCGAAAAACTACACTCCTAGGAGAACGACCAAAAGGTGCCCGGAGCAGCAATAGTACCTCGGAGACAAGTTGGCTGGAGGACGATGTATTCAATAGCGACGCAATTTGTGTGTTCCATCGTCATTAAGAGGCTCTGAACGTTACAATTAACTGTCAGTTATGCGTCGTATTCGAAAACTAGACTCACAGGGGAACGACCATAAGGTGCCCGAGGCAGCAATAGACCCTTGGAGACAAGTCGGCTGTAGGACGATGTATTGAATCGCGACGCAATTTGTGTGTTCCATCGTCATTAAGAGGCTCTGAACGTTACAAATAACTGTCAGTTTTGCGTCGGATTCGAAAATCTAGACTCACAGGAGAATGACCATAAGGTGCCCGTGGCAGCACTAGACTCTTGGAGACAATTCGGCTGGAGGACGATGTATTGATTCGCGACGCAATTTCTGTGTTCCATCGTCATTAAGAGGCTCTGAACGTTACAATTAACTGTCATTTTTGCGTCGGATTCGAAAAACTAGACTCACAGGAGAACGACCATAAGGTGCCCGAGGCAGTAATAGACCCTTGGAGACAGGTCGGCTGTCGGACGATGTATTGAATCTCGACGCAATTAGTGTGTCCCATCGTCATTAAGAGGCTCTGAACGTTACAATTAACTGTCAGTTTTGCGTCGGATTCGAAAAACTAGACTCACAGGAGAACGACCATAAGGTGCCCGAGGCAGCTATAGACCCTTGGAGACAAGTCGGCTGGAGGACGATGTACTGAATCGCGACCCAATTTGTGTGTTCCATCGTCATTAAGAGGCTCTGAACGTTACAATTAACTGTCAGTTTTGCGTCGGATTCGAAAATCTAGACTCACAGGAGAACGACCATAAGGTGACCGAGGCAGCACTAGACCCTTGGAGACAAGTCGGCTGGAGGACGATGTATTGAATCGCGACGCAATTTGTGTGTTCCATCGTCATTAACAGGCTCTGAACGTTACAATTAACTGTCAGTTATGCGTCGTATTCGGAAAACTAGACTCACAGCAGAACGACCATAAGGTGCCCGAGGCAGCAATAGACCCTTGGAGACAGGTCGGCTGTCGGACGATGTATTGAATCTCGACGCAATTTGTGTGTTCCATCGTCATTAAGAGGCTCTGAACGTTACAATTAACTGTCAGTTTTGCGTCGGATTCGAAAATCTAGACTCACAGGAGAACGACGATAAGGTGCCCGAAGCAGCACTAGACCCTTGGATCCAAGTCGGCTGGAGGACGATGTATTGAATCGCGACGCAATTTGTGTGTTCCATCGTCATTAAGAGGCTCTGAACGTTACAATTAACTGTCAGTTTTGCGCCGGATTCGAAAAACTAGACTCACAGCAGAACGACCATTAGGTGCCCGAGGCAGCAATAGACCCTTGGAGACAGGTCGGCTGTCGGACGATGTATTGAATCTCGACGCAATTTGTGTGTTCCATCGTCATTAAGAGGCTCTGAACGTTACAATTAACTGTCAGTTTTGCGTCGCATTCGAAAATCTAGACTCACAGGAGAACGACGATAAGGTGCCCGAAGCAGCACTAGACCCTTGGAGCCAAGTCGGCTGGAGGACGATGTATTGAATCGCGACGCAATTTGTGTGTTCCATCGTCATTAAGAGGCTCTGAACGTTACACGTAACTGTCAGTTTTGCGCCGGATTCGAAAAACTACACTCCTAGGAGAACGACCAAAAGTGCCAAGGGCAGCAATAGTACCTCGGAGACAAGTCGGCTGGAGGACGATGTATTGAATCGCGACGCAATTTGTGTGTTCCATCGTCATTAACAGGCTATGAACGTTACAATTAACTGTCAGTTATGCGTCGTATTCGGAAAACTAGACTCACAGGAGAACGACCATAAGGTGCCCGAGGCAGCAATAGACCCTTGGAGACAAGTCGGCTGGAGGACGATGTATTGAATCGAGACGCAATTTGTGTGTTCCATCGTCATTAAGAGGCTCTGAACGTTACAATTAACTGTCAGTTATGCGTCGTATTCGGAAAACTAGAGTCACAGCAGAACGACCATAAGGTGCCCGAGGGAGCAATAGACCCTTGGAGACAGGTCGGCTGTCGGACGATGTATTGAATCTCGACGCAATGTGTGTGTTCCATCGTCATTAAGAGGCTTTGAACGTTACAATTAACTGTCAGTTTTGCGTCGGATTCGAAAAACTAGACTCACAGGAGAACGACCATAAGGTGCCCGAGGCAGCAATAGACCCTTGGAGACAAGTCGGCTGGAGGACGATGTAATGAATCGCGACGCAATTTGTGTGTTCCAACGTCGTTAAGGGGCTCTGAATCTCACAATTAACTGTCAGTTTTGCGTCGGATTCGAAAATCTAGACTCACAGAAGAACGACCATAAGGTCCCCGAGGTAGCACTAGACCCTTGGAGACAAGTCGGCTGGAGGACGATGTATTGAATCGCGACGCAATTTGTGTGTTCCATCGTCATTAAGAGGCTCTGAACGTTACAATTAACTGTCAGTTTTGCGCCGGATTCGAAAAACTACACTCCTAGGAGAACGACCAAAAGGTGCCCGGGGCAGCAATAGTACCTCGGAGACAAATCGGCTGGAGGGCGATGTATTGAATCGCGACGCAATTTCTGTGTTCCATCGTCATTAACAGGCTCTGAACGTTACAATTAACTGTCAGTTATGCGTCGTATTCGGAAAACTAGACTCACAGGAGAACGACCATAAGGTGCTCGAGGCAGCAATAGACCCTTGGAGACAAGTCGGCTGGAGGACGATGTATTGAATCGCGACGCAATTTGTGTGTTCCATCGTCATTAAGAGGCTCTGAACCTTACAATTAACTGTCAGTTATGCGTCGTATTCGGAAAACTAGAGTCACAGCAGAACGACCATAAGGTGCCCGAGGCAGCAATAGACCCTTGGAGACAGGTCGGCTGTCGGACGATGTATTGAATCTCGACGCAATGTGTGTGTTCCATCGTCATTAAGAGGCTTTGAACGTTACAATTAACTGTCAGTTTTGCGTCGGATTCGAAAAACAAGACTCACAGGAGAACGACCATAAGGTGCCCGAGGCAGCAATAGACCCTTGGAAACAAGTCGGCTGGTGGACGATGTAATGAATCGCGACGCAATTTGTGTGTTCCATCGTCGTTAAGGGGCTCTGAATCTCACAATTAACTGTCAGTTTTGCGTCGGATTCGAAAATCTAGACTCACAGAAGAACGACCATAAGGTGCCCGAGGCAGCAATAGACCCTTGGAGACAAGTCGGCTGGAGGACGATATAATGAATCGCGACGCAATTTGTGTGTTCCATCGTCATTAAGAGGCTCTGAACGTTACAATTAACTGTCAGTTTTGCGTCGGATTCGAAAAACTAGACTCACAGGAGAACGATGATAAGGTGCCCGAGGCAGCAAAAGACCCTTGGAGACAAGTCGGCTGTAGGACGATGTATTGAATCGCGACGCAATTTGTGTGTTCCATCGTCATTAAGAGGCTCTGAACGTTACAATTAACTGTCAGTTTTGCGTCGGATTCGAAAATCTGGACTCACAGGAGAACGACCATAAGGTGCCCGTGGCAGCACTAGACCCTTGGAGACAATTCGGCTGGAGGACGATGTATTGATTCGCGACGCAATTTCTGTGTTCCATCGTCATTAAGAGGCTCTGAACGTTACAATTAACTGTCATTTTTGCGTCGGATTCAAAAAACTAGACTCACAGGAGAACGACCATAAGGTGCCCGTGGCAGTAATAGACCCTTGGAGACAGGTCGGCTGTCGGACGATGTATTGATCTCGACGCAATTAGTGTGTCCCATCGTCATTAAGAGGCTCTGAACGTAACAATTAACTGTCAGTTTTGCGTCGGATTCGAAAAACTAGACTCACAGGAGAACGACGATAAGGTGGCCGAGGCAGCTATAGACCCTTGGAGCTAAGTCGGCTTGAGGTCGATGTACTGAATCGCGACCCAATTTGTGTGTTCCATCGTCATTAAGAGGCTCTGAACGTTACAATTAACTGTCAGTTTTGCGTCGGATTCGAAGATCTAGACTCACAGGAGAACGACCATAAGGTGACCGAGGCAACACTAGACCCTTGGAGACAAGTCGGCTGGAAGACGATGTATTGAATCGCGACGCAATTTGTGTGTTCCATCGTCATTAACAGGCTCTGAACGTTACAATTAACTGTCAGTTTTGCGTCGGATTCGAAAATCTAGACTCACAGGAGAACGACGATAAGGTGCCCGAAGCAGCACTAGACCCTTGGAGGCAAGTCGGCTGGAGGACGATTTATTGAATCGCGACGCAATTTGTGTGTTCCATCGTCATTAAGAGGCTCTGAACGTTACAATTAACTGTCAGTTTTGCGCCGGATTGGAAAAACTACACTCCTAGGAGAACGACCAAAAGTGCCCGGGGCAGCAATAGTACCTCGGAGACAAGTCGGCTTGAGGACGATGTATTGAATCGCGACGCAATTTGTGTGTTCCATCGTCATTAACAGGCTCTGAACGTTACAATTAACTGTCAGTTATGCGTCGTATTCGGAAAACTAGACTCACAGGAAAACGACCATAAGGTCCCCAAGGCAGCAATAGACCCTTGGAGACAAGTCGGCTGGAGGACGATGTATTGAATCGCGACGCAATTTGTGTGTTCCATCGTCATTAACAGGCTCTGAACGTTACAATTAACTGTCAGTTATGCGTCGTATTCGGAAAACTAGACTCACAGGAGAACGACCATAAGGTGCCCGTGGCAGCAATAGACCCTTGGAGACAGGTCGGCTGTCGGACGATGTATTGAATCTCGACGCAATTTGTGTGTCCCATCGTCATTAAGAGGCTCTGAACGTTACAATTAACTGTCAGTTTTGCGTCGGATTCGAAAAACTAGACTCACAGGAGAACGACGATAAGGTGCCCGAGGCAGCTATAGACCCTTGGAGACAAGTCGGCTGGAGGACGATGTATTGAATCGCGACGCAATTTGTGTGTTCCATCGTCATTAAGAGGATCTGAACGTTACAATTAACTGTCAGTTTTGCGTCGGATTCGAAAAACTAGACTCACAGGAGAACGACCACCAGGTGCCCGAGGCAGCAATAGACCCTTGGAGACAAGTCGGCTGGAGGACGATGTATTGAATCGCGACGCAATTTGTGTGTTCCATCGTCATTAAGAGGCTATGAACGTTACAATTAACTGTCAGTTTTGCGCCGGATTCGAAAAACTACACTCCTAGGAGAACGACCAAAAGGTGCCCGGAGCAGCAATAGTACCTCGGAGACAAGTTGGCTGGAGGACGATGTATTCAATAGCGACGCAATTTGTGTGTTCCATCGTCATTAAGAGGCTCTGAACGTTACAATTAACTGTCAGTTATGCGTCGTATTCGAAAACTAGACTCACAGGGGAACGACCATAAGGTGCCCGAGGCAGCAATAGACCCTTGGAGACAAGTCGGCTGTAGGACGATGTATTGAATCGTGACGCAATTTGTGTGTTCCATCGTCATTAAGAGGCTCTGAACGTTAAAATTAACTGTCAGTTTTGCGTCGGATTCGAAAATCTAGACTCACAGGAGAACGACCATAAGGTGCCCGTGGCAGCACTAGACTCTTGGAGACAATTCGGCTGGAGGACGATGTATTGATTCGCGACGCAATTTCTGTGTTTCATCGTCATTAAGAGGCTCTGAACGTTACAATTAACTGTCATTTTTGCGTCGGATTCGAAAAACTAGACTCACAGGAGAACGACCATAAGGTGCCCGAGGCAGTAATAGACCCTTGGAGACAGGTCGGCTGTCGGACGATGTATTGAATCTCGACGCAATTAGTGTGTCCCAACGTCATTAAGAGGCTCTGAACGTTACAATTAACTGTCAGATTTGCGTCGGATTCGAAAAACTAGACTCACAGGAGAACGACCATAAGGTGCCCGAGGCAGCTATAGACCCTTGGAGACAAGTCGGCTGGAGGACGATGTACTGAATCGCGACCCAATTTGTGTGTTCCATCGTCATTAAGAGGCTCTGAACGTTACAATTAACTGTCAGTTTTGCGTCGGATTCGAAAATCTAGACTCACAGGAGAACGACCATAAGGTGACAGAGGCAGCACTAGACCCTTGGAGACAAGTCGGCTGGAGGACGATGTATTGAATCGCGACGCAATTTGTGTGTTCCATCGTCATTAACAGGCTCTGAACGTTACAATTAACTGTCAGTTATGCGTCGTATTCGGAAAACTAGACTCACAGCAGAACGACCATAAGGTGCCCGAGGCAGCAATAGACCCTTGGAGACAGGTCGGCTGTCGGACGATGTATTGAATCTCGACGCAATTTGTGTGTTCCATCGTCATTAAGAGGCTCTGAACGTTACAATTAACTGTCAGTTTTGCGTCGGATTCGAAAATCTAGACTCACAGGAGAACGACGATAAGGTGCCCGAAGCAGCACTAGACCCTTGGAGCCAAGTCGGCTGGAGGACGATGTATTGAATCGCGACGCAATTTGTGTGTTCCATCGTCATTAAGAGGCTCTGAACGTTACAATTAACTGTCAGTTTTGCGCCGGATTCGAAAAACTACACTCCTAGGAGAACGACCAAAAGTGCCCGAGGCAGCAATAGTACCTCGGAGACAAGTGGGCTGTCGGACGATGTATTGAATCTCGACGCAGTTTGTGTCTTCCATCGTCATTAAGAGGCTCTGAACGTTACAATTAACTGTCAGTTTTGCGTCGGAATCGAAAATCTAGACTCACAGGAGAACGACGATAAGGTGCCCGAGGCAGCACTAGACCCTTGGAGACAAGTCGGCTGGAGGACGATGTATTGAATCGCGACGCAATTTGTGTGTTCCATCGTCATTAACAGGCTCTGAACGTTACAATTAACTGTCGGTTTTGCGTCGGATTCGAAAATCTAGACTCACAGGAGAACGACCATAAGGTGCCCGAAGCAGCACAAGACCCTTGGAGACAAGTCGGCTGGAGGACGATGTATTGAATCGCGACGCAATTTGTGTGTTCCATCGTCATTAAGAGGCTCTGAACGTTACAATTAACTGTCAGTTTTGCGCCGGATTCGAAAAACTACACTCCTAGGAGAACGACCAAAAGGTGCCCGGGGCAGCAATAGTACCTCGGAGACAAGTCGGCTGGAGGACGATGTATTGAATCGCGACGAAATTTGTGTGTTCCATCGTCATTAAGAGGCTCTGAACGTTACACTTAACTGTCAGTTATGCGTCGTATTCGGAAAACTAGACTCACAGGAGAACGACCATAAGGTGCCCGAGGCAGCAATAGACCCTTGGTGACAGGTCGGCTGTCGGACGATGTATTGAATCTCGACGCAATTTGTGTGTCCCATCGTCATTAAGAGGCTCTGAACGTTACAATTAACTGTCAGTTTTGCGTCGGATTCGAAAAACTAGACTCACAGGAGAACGACGATAAGGTGCCCGAGGCAGCTATAGACCCTTGGAGACAAGTCGGCTGGAGGACGATGTATTGAATCGCGACGCAATTTGTGTGTTCCATCGTCATTAAGAGGCTCTGAACGTTACAATTAACTGTCAGTTTTGCGTCGGATTCGAAAATCTAGACTCACAGGAGAACGACCATAAGGTGCCCGAGGCAGCAATAGACCCTTGGAGACAAGTCGGCTGGAGGACGATGTATTGAATCGCGACGCAATTTGTGTGTTCCATCGTCATTAAGAGGCTCTGAACGTTACAATTAACTGTCAGTTTTGCGCCGGATTCGAAAAACTACACTCCTAGGAGAACGACCAAAAGGTGCCCGGGGCAGCAATAGTACCTCGGAGACAAGTTGGCTGGAGGACGATGTATTCAATCGCGACGCAATTTGTGTGTTCGATCGTCATTAAGAGGCTCTGAACGTTACAATTAACTGTCAGTTATGCGTCGTATTCGAAAACTAGACTCGCAGGGGAACGACCATAAGGTGCCCGAGGCAGCAATAGACCCTTGGAAACAGGTCGGCTGTCGGACGATGTATTGAATCTCGACGCAATTTGTGTGTTCCATCGTCATTAAGAGGCTCTGAACGTTACAATTAACTGTCAGTTTTGCGTTGGATTCGAAAAACTAGACTCACAGGAGAACGACGATAAGGTGCCCGAGGCAGCTATAGACCCTTGGAGACAAGTCGGCTGGAGGACGATGTATTGAATCGCGACGCAATTTGTGTGTTCCATCGTCATTAAGAGGCTCTGAACGTTACAATTAACTGTCAGTTTTGCGTCGGATTCGAAAATCTAGACTCACAGGAGAACGACCATGAGGTGCCCGAGGCAGCACTAGACCCTTGGAGACAAGTCGGCTGGAGGACGATGTATTGAATCGCGACGCAATTTGTGTGTTCCATCGTCATTAAGAGGCTCTGAACGTTACAATTAACTGTCAGTTATGCGTCGTATTCGGAAAACTAGACTCACAGGAGAACGACCATATGGTGCCCGAGGCAGCAATAGACCCTTGGAGACAGGTCGGCTGTCGGACGATGTATTGAATCTCGACGCAGTTTGTGTCTTCCATCGTCATTAAGAGGCTCTGAACGTTACAATTAACTGTCAGTTTTGCGTCGGAATCGAAAATCTAGACTCACAGGAGAACGACGATAAGGTGTCCGAGGCAGCACTAGACCCTTGGAGACAATTCGGCTGGAGGACGATGTATTGAATCGCGACGCAATTTGTGTGTTCCATCGTCATTAAGAGGCTCTGAACGTTACAATTAACTGTCAGTTTTGCGTCGGATTCGAAAATCTAGACTCACAGGAGAACGACCATAAGGTGCCCGTGGCAGCACTAGACCCTTGGAGACAATTCGGCTGGAGGACGATGTATTGATTCGCGACGCAATTTCTGTGTTCCATCGTCATTAAGAGGCTCTGAACGTTACAATTAACTGTCATTTTTGCGTCGGATTCAAAAAACTAGACTCACAGGAGAACGACCATAAGGTGCCCGAGGCAGTAATAGACCCTTGGAGACAGGTCGGCTGTCGGGCGATGTATTGATCTCGACGCAATTAGTGTGTCCCATCGTCATTAAGAGGCTCTGAACGTAACAATTAACTGTCAGTTTTGCGTCGGATTCGAAAAACTAGACTCACAGGAGAACGACGATAAGGTGGCCGAGGCAGCTATAGACCCTTGGAGACAAGTCGGCTTGAGGTCGATGTATTGAATCGCGACCCAATTTGTGTGTTCCATCGTCATTAACAGGCTCTGAACGTTACAATTAACTGTCAGTTATGCGTCGGATTCGAAAATCTAGACTCACAGGAGAACGACGATAAGGTGCCCGAAGCAGCACTAGACCCTTGGAGGCAAGTCGGCTGGAGGACGATTTATTGAATCGCGACGCAATTTGTGTGTTCCATCGTCATTAAGAGGCTCTGAACGTTACAATTAACTGTCAGTTTTGCGCCGGATTCGAAAAACTACACTCCTAGGAGAACGACCAAAAGTGCCCGGGGCAGCAATAGTACCTCGGAGACAAGTCGGCTTGAGGACGATGTATTGAATCGCGACGCAATTTGTGTGTTCCATCGTCATTAACAGGCTCTGAACGTTACAATTAACTGTCAGTTATGCGTCGTATTCGGAAAACTAGACTCACAGTAAAACGACCATAAGGTGCCCGAGGCAGCAATAGACCCTTGGAGACAAGTCGGCTGGAGGACGATGTATTGAATCGCGACGCAATTTGTGTGTTCCATCGTCATTAACAGGCTCTGAACGTTACAATTAACTGTCGGTTTTGCGTCGGATTCGAAAATCTAGACTCACAGGAGAACGACCATAAGGTGCCCGAAGAAGCACTAGACCCTTGGAGACAAGTCGGCTGGAGCACGATGCATTGAATCGCGACGCAATTTGTGTGTTCCATCGTCATTAAGAGGCTATGAACGTTACAATTAACTGTCAGTTTTGCGCCGGATTCGAAAAACTACACTCCTAGGAGAACGACCAAAAGGTGCCCGGAGCAGCAATAGTACCTCCGAGACAAGTTGGCTGGAGGACGATGTATTCAATAGCGACGCAATTTGTGTGTTCCATCGTCATTAAGAGGCTCTGAACGTTACAATTAACTGTCAGATATGCGTCGCATTCGAAAACTAGACTCACAGGGGAACGACCATAAGGTGCCCGAGGCAGCAATAGACCCTTGGAGACAAGTCGGCTGTAGGACGATGTATTGAATCGCGACGCAATTTGTGTGTTCCATCGTCATTAAGAGGCTCTGAACGTTAAAATTAACTGTCAGTTTTGCGTCGGATTCGAAAATCTAGACTCACAGGAGAACGACGATAAGGTGCCCGAGGCAGCTATAGACCCTTGGAGACAAGTCGGCTGGAGGACGATGTATTGAATCGCGACGCAATTTGTGTGTTCCATCGTCATTAAGAGGCTCTGAACGTTACAATTAACTGTCAGTTTTGCGTCGGATTCGAAAATCTAGACTCACAGGAGAACGACCATAAGGTGCCCGAGGCAGCAATAGACCCTTGCAGACAAGTCGGCTGGAGGACGATGTATTGAATCGCGACGCAATTTGTGTGTTCCATCGTCATTAAGAGGCTCTGAACGTTACAATTAACTGTCAGTTTTGCGTCGGATTCGAAAATCTAGACTCACAGGAGAACGACCATAAGGTGCCCGAGGCAGCAATAGACCCTTGGAGACAAGTCGGCTGGAGGACGATGTATTGAATCGCGACGCAATTTGTGTGTTCCATCGTCATTAAGAGGCTCTGAACGTTACAATTAACTGTCAGTTTTGCGCCGGATTCGAAAAACTACACTCCTAGGAGAACGACCAAAAGGTGCCCGGGGCAGCAATAGTACCTCGGAGACAAGTTGGCTGGAGGACGATGTATTCAATCGCGACGCAATTTGTGTGTTCGATCGTCATTAAGAGGCTCTGAACGTTACAATTAACTGTCAGTTATGCGTCGTATTCGGAAAACTAGACTCACAGGAGAACGACGATAAGGTGCCCGAGGCAGCTATAGACCCTTGGAGACAAGTCGGCTGGAGGACGATGTATTGAATCGCGACGCAATTTGTGTGTTCCATCGTCATTAAGAGGCTCTGAACGTTACAATTAACTGTCAGTTTTGCGTCGGATTCGAAAATCTAGACTCACAGGAGAACGACCATGAGGTGCCCGAGGCAGCACTAGACCCTTGGAGACAAGTCGGCTGGAGGACGATGTATTGAATCGCGACGCAATTTGTGTGTTCCATCGTCATTAAGAGGCTCTGAACGTTACAATTAACTGTCAGTTATGCGTCGTATTCGGAAAACTAGACTCACAGGAGAACGACCATATGGTGCCCGAGGCAGCAATAGACCCTTGGAGACAGGTCAGCTGTCGGACGATGTATTGAATCTCGACGCAGTTTGTGTCTTCCATCGTCATTAAGAGGCTCTGAACGTTACAATTAACTGTCAGTTTTGCGTCGGAATCAAAAATCTAGACTCACAGGAGAACGACGATAAGGTGCCCAAGGCAGCACTAGACCCTTGGAGACAATTCGGCTGGAGGACGATGTATTGAATCGCGACGCAATTTGTGTGTTCCATCGTCATTAAGAGGCTCTGAACGTTACAATTAACTGTCAGTTTTGCGTCGGATTCGAAAATCTAGACTCACAGGAGAACGACCATAAGGTGCCCGTGGCAGCACAAGACCCTTGGAGACAATTCGGCTGGAGGACGATGTATTGATTCGCGACGCAATTTCTGTGTTCCATCGTCATTAAGAGGCTCTGAACGTTACAATTAACTGTCATTTTTGCGTCGGATTCAAAAAACTAGACTCACAGGAGAACGACCATAAGGTGCCCGAGGCAGTAATAGACCCTTGGAGACAGGTCGGCTGTCGGACGATGTATTGATCTCGACGCAATTCGTGTGTCCCATCGTCATTAAGAGGCTCTGAACGTAACAATTAACTGTCAGTTTTGCGTCGGATTCGAAAAACTAGACTCACAGGAGAACGACGATAAGGTGGCCGAGGCAGCTATAGACCCTTGGAGACAAGTCGGCTTGAGGTCGATGTATTGAATCGCGACCCAATTTGTGTGTTCCATCGTCATTAAGAGGCTCTGAACGTTACAATTAACTGTCAGTTTTGCGTCGGATTCGAAAATCTAGACTCACAGGAGAACGACCATAAGGTGACCGAGGCAACACTAGACCCTTGGAGACAAGTCGGCTGGAGGACGATGTATTGAATCGCTACGCAATTTGTGTGTTCCATCGTCATTAACAGGCTCTGAACGTTACAATTAACTGTCAGTTATGCGTCGGATTCGAAAATCTAGACTCACAGGAGAACGACGATAAGGTGCCCGAAGCAGCACTAGACCCTTGGAGGCAAGTCGGCTGGAGGACGATTTATTGAATCGCGACGCAATTTGTGTGTTCCATCGTCATTAACAGGCTCTGAACGTTACAATTAACTGTCAGTTTTGCGCCGGATTCGAAAAACTACACTCCTAGGAGAACGACCAAAAGTGTCCGGGGCAGCAATAGTACCTCGGAGACAAGTCGGCTTGAGGACGATGTATTGAATCGCGACGCAATTTGTGTGTTCCATCGTCATTAACAGGCTCTGACGTTACAATTAACTGTCAGTTATGCGTCGTATTCGGAAAACTAGACTCACAGGAAAACGACCATAAGGTGCCCGAGGCAGCAATAGACCCTTGGAGACAAGTCGGCTGGAGGACGATGTATTGAATCGCGACGCAATTTGTGTGTTCCATCGTCATTAACAGGCTCTGAACGTTACAATTAACTGTCGGTTTTGCGTCGGATTCGAAAATCTAGACTCACAGGAGAACGACCATAAGGTGCCCGAAGAAGCACTAGACCCTTGGAGACAAGTCGGCTGGAGCACGATGTATTGAATCGCGACGCAATTTGTGTGTTCCATCGTCATTAAGAGGCTCTGAACGTTACAATTAACTGTTAGTTTTGCGCCGGATTCGAAAAACTACACTCCTAGGAGAACGACCAAAAGGTGCCCGGGGCAGCAATAGTTCCTCGGAGACAAGTCGGCTGGAGGACGATGTATTGAATCGCGTCGCAATTTGTGTGTTCCATCGTCATTAACAGGCTCTGAACGTTACAATTAACTGTCAGTTATGCGTCGTATTCGGAAAACTAGACTCACAGGAGAACGACCATAAGGTGCCCGAGGCAGCAATAGACCCTTGGAGACAGGTCGGCTGTCGGACGATGTATTGAATCTGGACGCAATTTGTGTGTCCCATCGTCATTAAGAGGCTCTGAACGTTACAATTAACTGTCAGTTTTGCGTCGGATTCGAAAAACTAGACTCACAGGAGAACGACGATAAGGTGCCCGAAGCAGCTATAGACCCTTGGAGACAAGTCGGCTGGAGGACGATGTATTGAATCGCGACGCAATTTGTGTGTTCCATCGTCATTAAGAGGCTATGAACGTTACAATTAACTGTCAGTTTTGCGCCGGATTCGAAAAACTACACTCCTAGGAGAACGACCAAAAGGTGCCCGGAGCAGCAATAGTACCTCGGAGACAAGTTGGCTGGAGGACGATGTATTCAATAGCGACGCAATTTGTGTGTTCCATCGTCATTAAGAGGCTCTGAACGTTACAATTAACTGTCAGTTAAGCGTCGTATTCGAAAACTAGACTCACAGGGGAACGACCATAAGGTGCCCGAGGCAGCAATAGACCCTTGGAGACAAGTCGGCTGTAGGACGATGTATTGAATCGCGACGCAATTTGTGTGTTCCATCGTCATTAAGAGGCTCTGAACGTTAAAATTAACTGTCAGTTTTGCGTCGGATTCGAAAATCTAGACTCCCAGGAGAACGACCATAAGGTGCCCGTGGCAGCACTAGACTCTTGGAGACAATTCGGCTGGAGGACGATGTATTGATTCGCGACGCAATTTGTGTGTTCCATCGTCATTAACAGGCTCTGAACGTTACAATTAACTGTCATTTTTGCGTCGGAATCGAAAAACTAGACCCACAGGAGAACGACCATAAGGTGCCCGAGGCAGTAATAGACCCTTGGAGACAGGTCGGCTGTCGGACGATGTATTGAATCTCGACGCAATTAGTGTGTCCCATCGTCATTAAGAGGCTCTGAACGTTACAATTAACTGTCAGTTTTGCGTCGGATTCGAAAAAGTAGACTCACAGGAGAACGACCATAAGGTGCCCGAGGCAGCTATAGACCCTTGGAGACAAGTCGGCTGGAGGACGATGTACTGAATCGCGACCCAATTTGTGTGTTCCATCGTCATTAAGAGGCTCTGAACGTTACAATTAACTGTCAGTTTTGCGTCGGATTCGAAAATCTAGACTCACAGGAGAACGACCATAAGGTGACCGAGGCAGCACTAGACCCTTGGAGACAAGTCGGCTGGAGGACGATGTATTGAATCGCGACGCAATTAGTGTGTTCCATCGTCATTAACAGGCTCTGAACGTTACAATTAACTGTCAGTTATGCGTCGTATTCGGAAAACTAGACTCACAGCAGAACGACCATAAGGTGACCGAGGCAGCAATAGACCCTTGGAGACAGGTCGGCTGTCGGACGATGTATTGAATCTCGACGCAATTTGTGTGTTCCATCGTCATTAAGAGGCTCTGAACGTTACAATTAACTGTCAGTTTTGCGTCGGATTCGAAAATCTAGACTCACAGGAGAACGACGATAAGGTGCCCGAAGCAGCACTAGACCCTTGGAGCCAAGTCGGCTGGAGGACGATGTATTGAATCGCGACGCAATTTGTGTGTTCCATCGTCATTAAGAGGCTCTGAACGTTACAATTAACTGTCAGTTTTGCGCCGGATTCGAAAAACTACACTCCTAGGAGAACGACCAAAAGTGCCCGAGGCAGCAATAGTACCTCGGAGACAAGTGGGCTGTCGGACGATGTATTGAATCTCGACGCAGTTTGTGTCTTCCCTCGTCATTAAGAGGCTCTGAACGTTACAATTAACTGTCAGTTTTGCGTCGGAATCGAAAATCTAGACTCACAGGAGAACGACGATAAGGTGCCCGAGGCAGCACTAGACCCTTGGAGCCAAGTCGGCTGGAGGACGATGTATTGAATCGCGACGCAATTTGTGTGTTCCATCGTCATTAAGAGGCTCTGAACGTTACAATTAACTGTCAGTTTTGCGCCGGATTCGAAAAACTACACTCCTAGGAGAACGACCAAAAGGTGCCCGGGGCAGCAATAGTACCTCGGAGACAAGTCGGCTGGAGGACGATGTATTGAATCGCGACGCAATTTGTGTGTTCCATCGTCATTAACAGGCTCTGAACGTTACAATTAACTGTCAGTTATGCGTCGTAATCGGAAAACTAGACTCACAGGAGAACGACCATAAGGTGCCCGAGGCAGCAATAGACCCTTGGTGACAGGTCGGCTGTCGGACGATGTATTGAATCTCGACGCAATTTGTGTGTCCCATCGTCATTAAGAGGCTCTGAACGTTACAATTAACTGTCAGTTTTGCGTCGGATTCGAAAAACTAGACTCACAGGAGAACGACGATAAGGTGCCCGAGGCAGCTATAGACCCTTGGAGACAAGTCGGCTGGAGGACGATGTATTGAATCGCGACGCAATTTGTGTGTTCCATCGTCATTAAGAGGCTCTGAACGTTACAATTAACTGTCAGTTTTGCGTCGGATTCGAAAATCTAGACTCACAGGAGAACGACCATAAGGAGCCCGAGGCAGCAATAGACCCTTGGAGACAAGTCGGCTGGAGGACGATGTATTGAATCGCGACGCAATTTGTGTGTTCCATCGTCATTAAGAGGCTCTGAACGTTACAATTAACTGTCAGTTTTGCGCCGGATTCGAAAAACTACACTCCTAGGAGAACGACCAAAAGGTGCCCGGGGCAGCAATAGTACCTCGGAGACAAGTTGGCTGGAGGACGATGTATTCAATCGCGACGCAATTTGTGTGTTCGATCGTCATTAAGAGGCTCTGAACGTTACAATTAACTGTCAGTTATGCGTCGTATTCGAAAACTAGACTCGCAGGGGAACGACCATATGGTGCCCGAGGCAGCAATAGACCCTTGGAAACAGGTCGGCTGTCGGACGATGTATTGAATCTCGACGCAATTGGTGTGTTCCATCGTCATTAAGAGGCTCTGAACGTTACAATTAACTGTCAGTTTTGCGTCGGATTCGAAAAACTAGACTCACAGGAGAACGACGATAAGGTGGCCGAGGCAGCTATAGACCCTTGGAGACAAGTCGGCTTGAGGTCGATGTATTGAATCGCGACCCAATTTGTATGTTCCATCGTCATTAAGAGGCTCTGAACGTTACAATTAACTGTCAGTTTTGCGTCGGATTCGAAAATCTAGACTCACAGGAGAACGACCATAAGGTGACCGAGGCAACACTAGACCCTTGGAGACAAGTCGGCTGGAGGACGATGTATTGAATCGCTACGCAATTTGTGTGTTCCATCGTCATTAACAGGCTCTGAACGTTACAATTAACTGTCAGTTATGCGTCGGATTCGAAAATCTAGACTCACAGGAGAACGACGATAAGGTGCCCGAAGCAGCACTAGACCCTTGGAGGCAAGTCGGCTGGAGGACGATTTATTGAATCGCGACGCAATTTGTGTGTTCCATCGTCATTAAGAGGCTCTGAACGTTACAATTAACTGTCAGTTTTGCGCCGGATTCGAAAAACTACACTCCTAGGAGAACGACCAAAAGTGCCCGGGGCAGCAATAGTACCTCGGAGACAAGTCGGCTTGAGGACGATGTATTGAATCGCGACGCAATTTGTGTGTTCCATCGTCATTAACAGGCTCTGAACGTTACAATTAACTGTCAGTTATGCGTCGTATTCGGAAAACTAGACTCACAGGAAAACGACCATAAGGTGCCCGAGGCAGCAATAGACCCTTGGAGACAAGTCGGCTGGAGGACGATGTATTGAATCGCGACGCAATTTGTGTGTTCCATCGTCATTAACAGGCTCTGAACGTTACAATTAACTGTCGGTTTTGCGTCGGATTCGAAAATCTAGACTCACAGGAGAACGACCATAAGGTGCCCGAAGAAGCACTAGACCCTTGGAGACAAGTCGGCTGGAGCACGATGTATTGAATCGCGACGCAATTTGTGTGTTCCATCGTCATTAAGAGGCTCTGAACGTTACAATTAACTGTCAGTTTTGCGCCGGATTCGAAAAACTACACTCCTAGGAGAACGACCAAAAGGTGCCCGGGGCAGCAATAGTTCCTCGGAGACAAGTCGGCTGGAGGACGATGTATTGAATCGCGTCGCAATTTGTGTGTTCCATCGTCATTAACAGGCTCTGAACGTTACAATTAACTGTCAGTTATGCGTCGTATTCGGAAAACTAGACTCACAGGAGAACGACCAAAAGGTGCCCGAGGCAGCAATAGACCCTTGGAGACAGGTCGGCTGTCGGACGATGTATTGAATCTGGACGCAATTTGTGTGTCCCATCGTCATTAAGAGGCTCTGAACGTTACAATTAACTGTCAGTTTTGCGTCGGATTCGAAAAACTAGACTCACAGGAGAACGACGATAAGGTGCCCGAGGCAGCTATAGACCCTTGGAGACAAGTCGGCTGGAGGACGATGTATTGAATCGCGACGCAATTTGTGTGTTCCATCGTCATTAAGAGGATCTGAACGTTACAATTAACTGTCAGTTTTGCGTCGGATTCGAAAAACTAGACTCACAGGAGAACGACCATAAGGGGCCCGAGGCAGCAATAGACCCTTGGAGACAAGTCGGCTGGAGGACGATGCATTGAATCGCGACGCAATTTGTGTGTTCCATCGTCATTAAGAGGCTATGAACGTTACAATTAACTGTCAGTTTTGCACCGGATTCGAAAAACTACACTCCTAGGAGAACGACCAAAAGGTGCCCGGAGCAGCAATAGTACCTCGGAGACAAGTTGGCTGGAGGACGATGTATTCAATAGCGACGCAATTTGTGTGTTCCATCGTCATTAAGAGGCTCTGAACGTTACAATTAACTGTCAGTTATGCGTCGTATTCGAAAACTAGACTCACAGGGGAACGACCATAAGGTGCCCGAGGCAGCAATAGACCCTTGGAGACAAGTCGGCTGTAGGACGATGTATTGAATCGCGACGCAATTTGTGTGTTCCATCGTCATTAAGAGGCTCTGAACGTTAAAATTAACTGTCAGTTTTGCGTCGGATTCGAAAAACTAGACTCACAGGAGAACGACCATAAGGTGCCCGTGGCAGCACTAGACTCTTGGAGACAATTCGGCTGGAGGACGATGTATTGATTCGCGACGCAATTTGTGTGTTCCATCGTCATTAACAGGCTCTGAACGTTACAATTAACTGTCATTTTTGCGTCGGAATCGAAAAACTAGACCCACAGGAGAACGACCATAAGGTGCCCGAGGCAGTAATAGACCCTTGGAGACAGGTCGGCTGTCGGACGATGTATTGAATCTCGACGCAATTAGTGTGTCCCATCGTCATTAAGAGGCTCTGAACGTTACAATTAACTGTCAGTTTTGCGTCGGATTCGAAAAAGTAGACTCACAGGAGAACGACCATAAGGTGCCCGAGGCAGCTATAGACCCTTGGAGACAAGTCGGCTGGAGGACGATGTACTGAATCGCGACCCAATTTGTGTGTTCCATCGTCATTAAGAGGCTCTGAACGTTACAATTAACTGTCAGTTTTGCGTCGGATTCGAAAATCTAGACTCACAGGAGAACGACCATAAGGTGACCGAGGCAGCACTAGACCCTTGGAGACAAGTCGGCTGGAGGACGATGTATTGAATCGCGACGCAATTTGTGTGTTCCATCGTCATTAACAGGCTCTGAACGTTACAATTAACTGTCAGTTATGCGTCGTATTCGGAAAACTAGACTCACAGCAGAACGACCATAAGGTGACCGAGGCAGCAATAGACCCTTGGAGACAGGTCGGCTGTCGGACGATGTATTGAATCTCGACGCAATTTGTGTGTTCCATCGTCATTAAGAGGCTCTGAACGTTACAATTAACTGTCAGTTTTGCGTCGGATTCGAAAATCTAGACTCACAGGAGAACGACGATAAGGTGCCCGAAGCAGCACTAGACCCTTGGAGCCAAGTCGGCTGGAGGACGATGTATTGAATCGCGACGCAATTTGTGTGTTCCATCGTCATTAAGAGGCTCTGAACGTTACAATTAACTGTCAGTTTTGCGCCGGATTCGAAAAACTACACTCCTAGGAGAACGACCAAAAGTGCCCGAGGCAGCAATAGTACCTCGGAGACAAGTGGGCTGTCGGACGATGTATTGAATCTCGACGCAGTTTGTGTCTTCCCTCGTCATTAAGAGGCTCTGAACGTTACAATTAACTGTCAGTTTTGCGTCGGAATCGAAAATCTAGACTCACAGGAGAACGACGATAAGGTGCCCGAGGCAGCACTAGACCCTTGGAGCCAAGTCGGCTGGAGGACGATGTATTGAATCGCGACGCAATTTGTGTGTTCCATCGTCATTAAGAGGCTCTGAACGTTACAATTAACTGTCAGTTTTGCGCCGGATTCGAAAAACTACACTCCTAGGAGAACGACCAAAAGGTGCCCGGGGCAGCAATAGTACCTCGGAGACAAGTCGGCTGGAGGACGATGTATTGAATCGCGACGCAATTTGTGTGTTCCATCGTCATTAACAGGCTCTGAACGTTACAATTAACTGTCAGTTATGCGTCGTAATCGGAAAACTAGACTCACAGGAGAACGACCATAAGGTGCCCGAGGCAGCAATAGACCCTTGGTGACAGGTCGGCTGTCGGACGATGTATTGAATCTCGACGCAATTTGTGTGTCCCATCGTCATTAAGAGGCTCTGAACGTTACAATTAACTGTCAGTTTTGCGTCGGATTCGAAAAACTAGACTCACAGGAGAACGACGATAAGGTGCCCGAGGCAGCTATAGACCCTTGGAGACAAGTCGGCTGGAGGACGATGTATTGAATCGCGACGCAATTTGTGTGTTCCATCGTCATTAAGAGGCTCTGAACGTTACAATTAACTGTCAGTTTTGCGTCGGATTCGAAAATCTAGACTCACAGGAGAACGACCATAAGGAGCCCGAGGCAGCAATAGACCCTTGGAGACAAGTCGGCTGGAGGACGATGTATTGAATCGCGACGCAATTTGTGTGTTCCATCGTCATTAAGAGGCTCTGAACGTTACAATTAACTGTCAGTTTTGCGCCGGATTCGAAAAACTACACTCCTAGGAGAACGACCAAAAGGTGCCCGGGGCAGCAATAGTACCTCGGAGACAAGTTGGCTGGAGGACGATGTATTCAATCGCGACGCAATTTGTGTGTTCGATCGTCATTAAGAGGCTCTGAACGTTACAATTAACTGTCAGTTATGCGTCGTATTCGAAAACTAGACTCGCAGGGGAACGATCATATGGTGCCCGAGGCAGCAATAGACCCTTGGAAACAGGTCGGCTGTCGGACGATGTATTGAATCTCGACGCAATTGGTGTGTTCCATCGTCATTAAGAGGCTCTGAACGTTACAATTAACTGTCAGTTTTGCGTCGGATTCGAAAAACTAGACTCACAGGAGAACGACGATAAGGTGGCCGAGGCAGCTATAGACCCTTGGAGACAAGTCGGCTTGAGGTCGATGTATTGAATCGCGACCCAATTTGTGTGTTCCATCGTCATTAAGAGGCTCTGAACGTTACAATTAACTGTCAGTTTTGCGTCGGATTCGAAAATCTAGACTCACAGGAGAACGACCATAAGGTGACCGAGGCAACACTAGACCCTTGGAGACAAGTCGGCTGGAGGACGATGTATTGAATCGCTACGCAATTTGTGTGTTCCATCGTCATTAACAGGCTCTGAACGTTACAATTAACTGTCAGTTATGCGTCGGATTCGAAAATCTAGACTCACAGGAGAACGACGATAAGGTGCCCGAAGCAGCACTAGACCCTTGGAGGCAAGTCGGCTGGAGGACGATTTATTGAATCGCGACGCAATTTGTGTGTTCCATCGTCATTAAGAGGCTCTGAACGTTACAATTAACTGTCAGTTTTGCGCCGGATTCGAAAAACTACACTCCTAGGAGAACGACCAAAAGTGCCCGGGGCAGCAATAGTACCTCGGAGACAAGTCGGCTTGAGGACGATGTATTGAATCGCGACGCAATTTGTGTGTTCCATCGTCATTAACAGGCTCTGAACGTTACAATTAACTGTCAGTTATGCGTCGTATTCGGAAAACTAGACTCACAGGAAAACGACCATAAGGTGCCCGAGGCAGCAATAGACCCTTGGAGACAAGTCGGCTGGAGGACGATGTATTGAATCGCGACGCAATTTGTGTGTTCCATCGTCATTAACAGGCTCTGAACGTTACAATTAACTGTCGGTTTTGCGTCGGATTCGAAAATCTAGACTCACAGGAGAACGACCATAAGGTGCCCGAAGAAGCACTAGACCCTTGGAGACAAGTCGGCTGGAGCACGATGTATTGAATCGCGACGCAATTTGTGTGTTCCATCGTCATTAAGAGGCTCTGAACGTTACAATTAACTGTCAGTTTTGCGCCGGATTCGAAAAACTACACTCCTAGGAGAACGACCAAAAGGTGCCCGGGGCAGCAATAGTTCCTCGGAGACAAGTCGGCTGGAGGACGATGTATTGAATCGCGTCGCAATTTGTGTGTTCCATCGTCATTAACAGGCTCTGAACGTTACAATTAACTGTCAGTTATGCGTCGTATTCGGAAAACTAGACTCACAGGAGAACGACCAAAAGGTGCCCGAGGCAGCAATAGACCCTTGGAGACAGGTCGGCTGTCGGACGATGTATTGAATCTGGACGCAATTTGTGTGTCCCATCGTCATTAAGAGGCTCTGAACGTTACAATTAACTGTCAGTTTTGCGTCGGATTCGAAAAACTAGACTCACAGGAGAACGACGATAAGGTGCCCGAGGCAGCTATAGACCCTTGGAGACAAGTCGGCTGGAGGACGATGTATTGAATCGCGACGCAATTTGTGTGTTCCATCGTCATTAAGAGGATCTGAACGTTACAATTAACTGTCAGTTTTGCGTCGGATTCGAAAAACTAGACTCACAGGAGAACGACCATAAGGGGCCCGAGGCAGCAATAGACCCTTGGAGACAAGTCGGCTGGAGGACGATGCATTGAATCGCGACGCAATTTGTGTGTTCCATCGTCATTAAGAGGCTATGAACGTTACAATTAACTGTCAGTTTTGCACCGGATTCGAAAAACTACACTCCTAGGAGAACGACCAAAAGGTGCCCGGAGCAGCAATAGTACCTCGGAGACAAGTTGGCTGGAGGACGATGTATTCAATAGCGACGCAATTTGTGTGTTCCATCGTCATTAAGAGGCTCTGAACGTTACAATTAACTGTCAGTTATGCGTCGTATTCGAAAACTAGACTCACAGGGGAACGACCATAAGGTGCCCGAGGCAGCAATAGACCCTTGGAGACAAGTCGGCTGTAGGACGATGTATTGAATCGCGACGCAATTTGTGTGTTCCATCGTCATTAAGAGGCTCTGAACGTTAAAATTAACTGTCAGTTTTGCGTCGGATTCGAAAATCTAGACTCCCAGGAGAACGACCATAAGGTGACCGAGGCAGCACTAGACCCTTGGAGACAAGTCGGCTGGAGGACGATGTATTGAATCGCGACGCAATTTGTGTGTTCCATCGTCATTAACAGGCTCTGAACGTTACAATTAACTGTCAGTTATGCGTCGTATTCGGAAAACTAGACTCACAGCAGAACGACCATAAGGTGACCGAGGCAGCAATAGACCCTTGGAGACAGGTCGGCTGTCGGACGATGTATTGAATCTCGACGCAATTTGTGTGTTCCATCGTCATTAAGAGGCTCTGAACGTTACAATTAACTGTCAGTTTTGCGTCGGATTCGAAAATCTAGACTCACAGGAGAACGACGATAAGGTGCCCGAAGCAGCACTAGACCCTTGGAGCCAAGTCGGCTGGAGGACGATGTATTGAATCGCGACGCAATTTGTGTGTTCCATCGTCATTAAGAGGCTCTGAACGTTACAATTAACTGTCAGTTTTGCGCCGGATTCGAAAAACTACACTCCTAGGAGAACGACCAAAAGTGCCCGAGGCAGCAATAGTACCTCGGAGACAAGTGGGCTGTCGGACGATGTATTGAATCTCGACGCAGTTTGTGTCTTCCCTCGTCATTAAGAGGCTCTGAACGTTACAATTATCTGTCAGTTTTGCGTCGGAATCGAAAATCTAGACTCACAGGAGAACGACGATAAGGTGCCCGAGGCAGCACTAGACCCTTGGAGACAAGTCGGCTGGAGGACGATGTATTGAATCGCGACGCAATTTGTGTGTTCCATCGTCATTAACAGGCTCTGAACGTTACAATTAACTGTCGGTTTTGCGTCGGATTCGAAAATCTAGACTCACAGGAGAACGACCATAAGGTGCCCGAAGCAGCACAAGACCCTTGGAGACAAGTCGGCTGGAGGACGATGTATTGAATCGCGAAGCAATTTGTGTGTTCCATCGTCATTAAGAGGCTCTGAACGTTACAATTAACTGTCAGTTTTGCGCCGGATTCGAAAAACTACACTCCTAGGAGAACGACCAAAAGGTGCCCGGGGCAGCAATAGTACCTCGGAGACAAGTCGGCTGGAGGACGATGTATTGAATCGCGACGCAATTTGTGTGTTCCATCGTCATTAAGAGGCTCTGAACGTTACAATTAACTGTCAGTTTTGCGTCGGATTCGAAAATCTAGACTCACAGGAGAACGACCATAAGGTGCCCGAGGCAGCAATAGACCCTTGGAGACAAGTCGGCTGGAGGACGATGTATTGAATCGCGACGCAATTTGTGTGTTCCATCGTCATTAAGAGGCTCTGAACGTTACAATTAACTGTCAGTTTTGCGCCGGATTCGAAAAACTACACTCCTAGGAGAACGACCAAAAGGTGCCCGGGGCAGCAATAGTACCTCGGAGACAAGTTGGCTGGAGGACGATGTATTCAATCGCGACGCAATTTGTGTGTTCGATCGTCATTAAGAGGCTCTGAACGTTACAATTAACTGTCAGTTATGCGTCGTATTCGAAAACTAGACTCGCAGGGGAACGACCATATGGTGCCCGAGGCAGCAATAGACCCTTGGAAACAGGTCGGCTGTCGGACGATGTATTGAATCTCGACGCAATTGGTGTGTTCCATCGTCATTAAGAGGCTCTGAACGTTACAATTAACTGTCAGTTTTGCGTCGGATTCGAAAAACTAGACTCACAGGAGAACGACGATAAGGTGCCCGAGGCAGCTATAGACCCTTGGAGACAAGTCGGCTGGAGGACGATGTATTGAATCGCGACGCAATTTGTGTGTTCCATCGTCATTAAGAGGCTCTGAACGTTACAATTAACTGTCAGTTTTGCGTCGGATTCGAAAATCTAGACTCACAGGAGAACGACCATGAGGTGCCCGAGGCAGCACTAGACCCTTGGAGACAAGTCGGCTGGAGGACGATGTATTGAATCGCGACGCAATTTGTGTGTTCCATCGTCATTAAGAGGCTCTGAACGTTACAATTAACTGTCAGTTATGCGTCGTATTCGGAAAACTAGACTCACAGGAGAACGACCATATGGTGCCCGAGGCAGCAATAGACCCTTGGAGACAGGTCGGCTGTCGGACGATGTATTGAATCTCGACGCAGTTTGTGTCTTCCATCGTCATTAAGAGGCTCTGAACGTTAGAATTAACTGTCAGTTTTGCGTCGGAATCGAAAATCTAGACTCACAGGAGAACGACGATAAGGTGCCCGAGGCAGCACTAGACCCTTGGAGACAATTTGGCTGGAGGACGATGTATTGAATCGCGACGCAATTTGTGTGTTCCATCGTCATTAACAGGCTCTGAACGTTACAATTAACTGTCAGTTATGCGTCGTATTCGGAAAACTAGACTCACAGGAGAACGACCATAAGGTGCCCGAGGCAGCAATAGACCCTTGGAGACAAGTCGGCTGGAGGACGATGTATTGAATCTCGACGCAATTTGTGTGTTCCATCGTCATTAAGAGGCTCTGAACGTTACAATTAACTGTCAATTATGCGTCGTATTCGGAAAACTAGAGTCACAGCAGAACGACCATAAGGTGCCCGAGCCAGCAATAGACCCTTGGAGACAGGTCGGCTGTCGGACGATGTATTGAATCTCGACGCAATTTGTGTGTTCCATCGTCATTAAGAGGCTCTGAACGTTACAATTAACTGTCAGTTTTGCGTCGGATTCGAAAATCTAGACTCACAGGAGAACGACGATAAGGTGCCCGAAGCAGCACTAGACCCTTGGAGCCAAGTCGGCTGGAGGACGATGTATTGAATCGCGACGCAATTTGTGTGTTCCATCTTCATTAAGAGGCTCTGAACGTTACAATTGACTGTCAGTTTTGCGCCGGATTCGAAAAACTACACTCCTAGGAGAACGACCAAAAGGTGCCCGGGGCAGCAATAGTACCTCGGAGACAAGTCGGCTGGAGGACGATGTATTGAATCGCGACGCAATTTGTGTGTTCCATCGTCATTAAGAGGCTCTGAACGTTACAATTAACTGTCAGTTATGGGTCGTTTTCGGTTAACTAGACTCACAGCAGAACGACCATAAGGTGCGCGAGGCAGAAATAGACCCTTGGAGACAGGTCTGCTGTTGGACGATGTATTGAATCTCGACGCAATTTGTGTGTTCCATCGTCATTAAGAGGCTCTGAACGTTACAATTAACTGTCAGTTTTGCGTCGGATTCGAAAAACTAGACTCACAGGAGAACGACGATAAGGTGCCCGAGGCAGCAATAGACCCTTGGAGACAAGTCGGCTGTAGGACGATGTATTGAATCGCGACGCAATTTGTGTGTTCCATCGTCATTAAGAGGCTCTGAACGTTACAATTAACTGTCAGTTTTGCGTCGGATTCGAAAATCTAGACTCACAGGAGAACGACCATAAGGTGCCCGTGGCAGCACTAGACCCTTGGAGACAATTCGGCTGGAGGACGATGTATTGATTCGCGACGCAATTTCTGTGTTCCATCGTCATTAAGAGGCTCTGAACGTTACAATGAACTGTCAGTTTTGCGTCGGATTCGAAAAACTAGACTCACAGGAGAACGACCATAAGGTGCCCGAGGCAGCTATAGACCCTTGGAGACAAGTCGGCTGGAGGACGATGTATTGAATCGCGACGCAATTTGTGTGTTCCATCGCCATTAACAGGCTCTGAACGTTACAATTAACTGTCGGTTTGCGTCGGATTCGAAAATCTAGACTCACAGGAGAACGACCATAAGGTGCCCGAGGCCGCACTAGACCCTTCGAGACAAGTCGGCTGGAGGACGATGTATTGAATCGCGACGCAATTTGTGTGTTCCATCGTCATTAAGAGGCTCTGAACGTTACAATTAACTGTCAGTTTAGCGCCGGATTCGAAAAACTACACTCCTAGGAGAACGACCAAAAGGTGCCAGGGGCAGCAATAGTACCTCGGAGACAAGTCGGCTGGAGGACGATGTATTGAATCGCGACGCAATTTGTGTGTTCCATCGTCATTAACAGGCTCTGAACGTTACAATTAACTGTCAGTTATGCGTCGTATTCGAAAACTAGACTCACAGGAGAACGACCATAAGGTGCCCGAGGCAGCAATAGACCCTTGGAGACTGGTCGGCTGTCGGACGATGTATTGAATCTCGACGCAATTAGTGTGTCCCATCGTCATTAAGAGGCTCTGAACGTTACAATTAACTGTCAGTTTTGCGTCGGATTCGAAAAACTAGACTCACAGGAGAACGACCATAAGGTGGCCGAGGCAGCTACAGACCCTTGAAGACAAGTCGGCTGGAGGACGATGTATTGAATCGCGACCCAATTTGTGTGTTCCATCGTTATTAAGAGGCTCTGAACGTCACAATTAACTGTCAGTTTTGCGTCGGATTCGAAAATCTAGACTCACAGGAGAACGACCATAAGGTGCCCGAGGCAGCACTAGACCCTTGGAGACAAGTCGGCTGGAGGACGATGTATTGAATCGCGACGGAATTTGTGTGTTCCATCGTCATTAACAGGCTCTGAACGTTACAATTAACTGTCAGTTATGCGTCTTATTCGGAAAACTAGACTCACAGCAGAACGACCATAAGGTGCCCGTGGCAGCAATAGACCCTTGGAGACAGGTCGGCTGTCGGACGATGTATTGAATCTCGACGCAATTTGTGTGTTCCATCGACATTAAGAGGCTCTGAACGTTACAATTAACTGTCAGTTTAGCGCCGGATTCGAAAAACTACACTCCTAGGAGAACGACCAAAAGGTGCCCGGGGCAGCAATAGTACCTCGGAGACAAGTCGGCTGGAGGACGATGTATTGAATCGCGACGCAATTTGTGTGTTCCATCGTCATTAACAGGCTCTGAACGTTACAATTAACTGTCAGTTATGCGTCGTATTCGAAAACTAGACTCACAGGAGAACGACCATAAGGTGCCCGAGGCAGCAATAGACCCTTGGAGACTGGTCGGCTGTCGGACGATGTATTGAATCTCGACGCAATTAGTGTGTCCCATCGTCATTAAGAGGCTCTGAACGTTACAATTAACTGTCAGTTTTGCGTCGGATTCGAAAAACTAGACTCACAGGAGAACGACCATAAGGTGGCCGAGGCAGCTATAGACCCTTGGAGACAAGTCGGCTGGAGGACGATGTATTGAATCGCGACCCAATTTGTGTGTTCCATCGTTATTAAGAGGCTCTGAACGTCACAATTAACTGTCAGTTTTGCGTCGGATTCGAAAATCTAGACTCACAGGAGAACGACCATAAGGTGCCCGAGGCAGCACTAGACCCTTGGAGACAAGTCGGCTGGAGGTCGATGTATTGAATCGCGACGCAATTTGTGTGTTCCATCGTCATTAACAGGCTCTGAACGTTACAATTAACTGTCAGTTATGCGTCGTATTCGGAAAACTAGACTCACAGCAGAACGACCATAAGGTGCCCGTGGCAGCAATAGACCCTTGGAGACAGGTCGGCTGTCGGACGATGTATTGAATCTCGACGCAATTTGTGTGTTCCATCGTCATTAAGAGGCTCTGAACGTTACAATTAACTGTCAGTTTAGCGCCGGATTCGAAAAACTACACTCCTAGGAGAACGACCAAAAGTGCCCGGGGCAGCAATAGTACCTCGGAGACAAGTCGGCTGGAGGACGATGTATTGAATCGCGACGCAATTTGTGTGTTCCATCGTCATTAACAGGCTCTGAACGTTACAATTAACTGTCAGTTAAGCGTCGTATTCGGAAAACTAGACTCACAGGAGAACGACCATAAGGTGCCCGAGGCAGCAATAGACCCTTGGAGACAAGTCGGCTGTCGGACGATGTATTGAATCGCGACGCAATTTGTGTGTTCCATCGTCATTAAGAGGCTCTGAACGTTACAATTAACTGTCAGTTATGCGTCGTATTCGGAAAACTAGAATCACAGCAGAACGACCATAAGGTGCCCGAGGCAGCAATAGACCCTTGGAGACAGGTCGGCTGTCGGACGATGTATTGAATCACGACGCAATTTGTGTGTTCCATCGTCATTAAGAGGCTTTGAACGTTACAATTAACTGTCAGTTTTGCGTCGGATTCGAAAAACTAGACTCACAGGAGAACGACCATAAGGTGCCCGAGGGAGCAATAGACAGACCCTTGGAGACAAGTCGGCTGGAGGACGATGTAATGAATCGCGACGCAATTTGTGTGTTCCATCGTCGTTAAGGGGCTCTGAATCTCACAATTAACTGTCAGTTTTGCGTCGGATTCGAAAATCTAGACTCACAGAAGAACGACCATACGGTGCCCGAGGTAGCACTAGACCCTTGGAGACAAGTCGGCTGGAGGACGATGTATTGAATCGCGACGCAATTTGTGTGTTCCATCGTCATTAAGAGGCTCTGAACGTTACAATTAACTGTCAGTTTAGCGCCGGATTCGAAAAACTACACTCCTAGGAGAACGACCAAAAGTGCCCGGGGCAGCAATAGTACCTCGGAGACAAGTCGGCTGGAGGACGATGTATTGAATCGCGACGCAATTTGTGTGTTCCATCGTCATTAACAGGCTCTGAACGTTGCAATTACTGTCAGTTAAGCGTCGTATTCGGAAAACTAGACTCACAGGAGAACGACCATAAGGTGCCCGATGCAGCAATAGACCCTTGGAGACAAGTCGGCTGTCGGACGATGTATTGAATCGCGACGCAATATGTGTGTTCCATCGTCATTAAGAGGCTCTGAACGTTACAATTAACTGTCAGTTATGCGTCGTATTCGGAAAACTAGAGTCACAGCAGAACGACCATAAGGTGCCCGAGACAGCAATAGATCCTTGGAGACAGGTCGGCTGTCGGACGATGTATTGAATCTCGACGCAATGTGTGTGTTCCATCGTCATTAAGAGGCTTTGAACGTTACAATTAACTGTCAGTTTTGCGTCGGATTCGAAAAACTAGACTCACAGGGGAACGACCATAAGGTGCCCGAGGGAGCAATAGACAGACCCTTGGAGACAAGTCGGCTGGAGGACGATGTAATGAATCGCGACGCAATTTGTGTGTTCCATCGTCGTTAAGGGGCTCTGAATCCCACAATTAACTGTCAGTTTTGCGTCGGATTCGAAAATCTAGACTCACAGAAGAACGACCATAAGGTGCCCGACGTAGCACTAGACCCTTGGAGACAAGTCGGCTGGAGGACGATGTATTGAATCGCGACGCAATTTGTGTGTTCCATCGTCATTAAGAGGCTCTGAACGTTACAATTAACTGTCAGTTATGGGTCGTTTTCGGTAAACTAGACTCACAGCAGAACGACCATAAGGTGCCCGAGGCAGAAATAGACCCTTGGAGACAGGTCTGCTGTTGGACGATGTATTGAATCTCGACGCAATTTGTGTGTTCCATCGTGATTAAGAGGCTCTGACCGTTAAAATTAACTGTCAGTTTTGCGTCGGATTCGAAAAACTAGACTCACAGGAGAACGACGATAAGCCGCCCGAGGCAGCAATAGACCCTTGGAGACAAGTCGGCTGTAGGACGATGTATTGAATCGCGACGCAATTTGCGTGTTCCATCGTCATTAAGAGGCTCTGATCGTTACAATTAACTGTCAGTTTTGCGTCGGATTCGAAAATCTAGACTCACAGGAGAACGACCATAAGGTGCCCGTGGCAGCACTAGACCCTTGGAGACAATTCGGCTGGAGGACGATGTATTGAATCGCGACGCAATTTGTGTGTTCCATCGTCATTAGGAGGCTCTGAACGTTACAATTAACTGTCAGTTTTGCGCCGGATTCGAAAAACTACACTCCTAGGAGAACGACCAAAAGGTGCCCGGGGCAGCAACAGTACCTCGGAGACAAGTCGGCTGGAGGACGATGTATTGAATCGCGACGCAATTTGTGTGTTCCATCGTCATTAAGAGGCTCTGAACGTTACAATTAACTGTCAGTTAGGGGTCGTTTTCGGTAAACTAGACTCACAGCAGAACGACCATAAGGTGCCCGAGGCAGAAAATGGACCCTTGGAGACAGGTCTGCTGTTGGACGATGTATTGAATCTCGACGCAATTTGTGTGTTCCATCGTCATTAAGAGGCTCTGAACGTTACAATTAACTGTCAGTTTTGCGTCGGATTCGAAAAAGTAGACTCACAGGAGAACGACGATAAGGTGCCCGAGGCAGCAATAGACCCTTGGAGACAAGTCGGCTGTAGGACGATGTATTGAATCGCGACGCAATTTGTGTGTTCCATCGTCATTAAGAGGCTCTGAACGTTACAATTAACTGTCAGTTTTGCGTCGGATTCGAAAATCTAGACGCACAGGAGAACGACCATAAGGTGCCCGTGGCAGCACTAGACCCTTGGAGACAATTCGGCTGGAGGACGATGTATTGATTCGCGACGCAATTTCTGTGTTCCATCGTCATTAAGAGGCTCTGAACGTTACAATTAACTGTCAGTTTTGCGTCGGATTCGAAAAACTAGACTCACAGGAGAACGACCATAAGGTGCCAGAGGCAGCTATAGACCCTTGGAGACAAGTCGGCTGGAGGACGATGTATTGAATCGCGACGCAATTTGTGTGTTCCATCGCCATTAACAGGCTCTGAATGTTACAATTAACTGTCGGTTTTGCGTCGGATTCGAAAACCTAGACTCACAGGAGAACGACCATAAGGTGCCCGAGGCAGCAATAGACCCTTTGAGACAAGTCGGCTGGAGGACGATGTATTGAATCGCGACGCAATTTGTGTGTTCCATCGTCATTAAGAGGCTCTGAACGTTACAATTAACTGTCAGTTTTGCGCCGGATTCGAAAAACTACACTCCTAGGAGAACGACCAAAAGGTGCTCGGGGCAGCAATAGTACCTCGGAGACAAGTCGGCTGGAGGACGATGTATTGAATCGCGACGCAATTTGTGTGTTCCATCGTCATTAACAGGCTCTGAACGTTACAATTAACTGTCAGTTATGCGTCGTATTCGAAAACTAGACTCACAGGAGAACGACCATAAGGTGCCCGAGGCAGCAATAGACCCTTGGAGACTGGTCGGCTGTCGGACGATGTATTGAATCTCGACGCAATTAGTGTGTCCCATCGTCATTAAGAGGCTCTGAACGTTACAATTAACTGTCAGTTTTGCGTCGGATTCGAAAAACTAGACTCACAGGAGAACGACCATAAGGTGGCCGAGGCAGCTACAGACCCTTGGAGACAAGTCGGCTGGAGGACGATGTATTGAATCGCGACCCAATTTGTGTGTTCCATCGTTATTAAGAGGCTCTGAACGTCACAATTAACTGTCAGTTTTGCGTCGGATTCGAAAATCTAGACTCACAGGAGAACGACCATAAGGTGCCCGAGGCAGCACTAGACCCTTGGAGAGAAGTCGGCTGGAGGACGATGTATTGAATCGCGACGCAATTTGTGTGTTCCATCGTCATTAACAGGCTCTGAACGTTACAATTAACTGTCAGTTATGCGTCTTATTCGGAAAACTAGACTCACAGCAGAACGACCATAAGGTGCCCGTGGCAGCAATAGACCCTTGGAGACAGGTCGGCTGTCGGACGATGTATTGAATCTCGACGCAATTTGTGTGTTCCATCGTCATTAAGAGGCTCTGAACGTTACAATTAACTGTCAGTTTAGCGCCGGATTCGAAAAACTACACTCCTAGGAGAACGACCAAAAGGTGCCCGGGGCAGCAATAGTACCTCGGAGACAAGTCGGCTGGAGGACGATGTATTGAATCGCGACGCAATTTGTGTGTTCCATCGTCATTAACAGGCTCTGAACGTTACAATTAACTGTCAGTTATGCGTCGTATTCGAAAACTAGACTCACAGGAGAACGACCATAAGGTGCCCGAGGCAGCAATAGACCCTTGGAGACTGGTCGGCTGTCGGACGATGTATTGAATCTCGACGCAATTAGTGTGTCCCATCGTCATTAAGAGGCCCTGAACGTTACAATTAACTGTCAGTTTTGCGTCGGATTCGAAAAACTAGACTCACAGGAGAACGACCATAAGGTGCCCGAGGCAGCTATAGACCCTTGGAGACAAGTCGGCTGGAGGACGATGTATTGAATCGCGACGCAATTTGTGTGTTCCATCGTCATTAACAGGCTCTGAACGTTACAATTAACTGTCAGTTATGCGTCGTATTCGGAAAACTAGACTCACAGCAGAACGACCATAAGGTGCCCGTGGCAGCAATAGACCCTTGGAGACAGGTCGGCTGTCGGACGATGTATTGAATCTCGACGCAATTTGTGTGTTCCATCGTCATTAAGAGGCTCTGAACGTTACAATTAACTGTCAGTTTAGCGCCGGATTCGAAAAACTACACTCCTAGGAGAACGACCAAAAGTGCCCGGGGCAGCAATAGTACCTCGGAGACAAGTCGGCTGGAGGACGATGTATTGAATCGCGACGCAATTTGTGTGTTCCATCGTCATTAACAGGCTCTGAACGTTACAATTAACTGTCAGTTAAGCGTCGTATTCGGAAAACTAGACTCACAGGAGAACGACCATAAGGTGCCCGAGGCAGCAATAGACCCTTGGAGACAAGTCAGCTGTCGGACGATGTATTGAATCGCGACGCAATTTGTGTGTTCCATCGTCATTAAGAGGCTCTGAACGTTACAATTAACTGTCAGTTATGCGTCGTATTCGAAAACTAGAGTCACAGCAGAACGACCATAAGGTGCCCGAGGCAGCAATAGACCCTTGGAGACAGGTCGGCTGTCGGACGATGTATTGAATCGCGACGCAATTTGTGTGTTCCATCGTCATTAAGAGGCTTTGAACGTTACAATTAACTGTCAGTTTTGCGTCGGATTCGAAAAACTAGCCTCACAGGAGAACGACCATAAGGTGCCCGAGGGAGCAATAGACAGACCCTTGGAGACAAGTCGGCTGGAGGACGATGTAATGAATCGCGACGCAATTTGTGTGTTCCATCGTCGTTAAGGGGCTCTGAATCTCACAATTAACTGTCAGTTTTGCGTCGGATTCGAAAATCTAGACTCACAGAAGAACGACCATAAGGTGCCCGAGGTAGCACTAGACCCTTGGAGACAAGTCGGCTGGAGGACGATGTATTGAATCGCGACGCAATTTGTGTGTTCCATCGTCATTAAGAGGCTCTGAACGTTACAATTAACTGTCAGTTTAGCGCCGGATTCGAAAAACTACACTCCTAGGAGAACGACCAAAAGTGCCCGGGGCAGCAATAGTACCTCGGAGACAAGTCGGCTGGAGGACGATGTATTGAATCGCGACGCAATTTGTGTGTTCCATCGTCATTAACAGGCTCTGAACGTTACAATTACTGTCAGTTAAGCGTCGTATTCGGAAAACTAGACTCACAGGAGAACGACAATAAGGTGCCCGAGGCAGCAATAGACCCTTGGAGACAAGTCGGCTGTCGGACGATGTATTGAATCGCGACGCAATTTGTGTGTTCCATCGTCATTAAGAGGCTCTGAACGTTACAATTAACTGTCAGTTATGCGTCGTATTCGGAAAACTAGAGTCACAGCAGAACGACCATAAGGTGCCCGAGACAGCAATAGACCCTTGGAGACAGGTCGGCTGTCGGACGATGTATTGAATCTCGACGCAATGTGTGTGTTCCATCGTCATTAAGAGGCTTTGAACGTTACAATTAACTGTCAGTTTTGCGTCGGATTCGAAAAACTAGATTCACAGGGGAACGACCATAAGGTGCCCGAGGGAGCAATAGACAGACCCTTGGAGACAAGTCGGCTGGAGGACGATGTATTGAATCGCGACGCAATTTGTGTGTTCCATCGTCGTTAAGGGGCTCTGAATCTCACAATTAACTGTCAGTTTTGCGTCGGATTCGAAAATCTAGACTCACAGAAGAACGACCATAAGGTGCCCGAGGTAGCACTAGACCCTTGGAGACAAGTCGGCTGGAGGACGTGTATTGAATCGCGACGCAATTTGTGTGTTCCATCGTCATTAAGAGGCTCTGAACGTTACAATTAACTGTCAGTTATGGGTCGTTTTCGGTAAACTAGACTCCCAGCAGAACGACCATAAGGTGCCCGAGGCAGAAATAGACCCTTGGAGACAGGTCTGCTGTTGGACGATGTATTGAATCTCGACGCAATTTGTGTGTTCCATCGTGATTAAGAGGCTCTGACCGTTACAATTAACTGTCAGTTTTGCGTCGGATTCGAAAAACTAGACTCACAGGAGAACGACGATAAGCTGCCCGAGGCAGCAATAGACCCTTGGAGACAAGTCGGCTGTAGGACGATGTATTGAATCGCGACGCAATTTGTGTGTTCCATCGTCATTAAGAGGCTCTGAACGTTACAATTAAATGTCAGTTTTGCGTCGGATTCGAGAATCTAGACTCACAGGAGAACGACCATAAGGTGCCCGTGGCAGCACTAGACCCTTGGAGACAATTCGGCTGGAGGACGATGTATTGATTCGCGACGCAATTTCTGTGTTCCATCGTCATTAAGAGGCTCTGAACGTTACAATTAACTGTCAGTTTTGCGTCGGATTCGAAAAACTAGACTCACAGGAGAACGACCATAAGGTGCCCGAGGCAGCTATAGACCCTTCGAGACAAGTCGGCTGGAGGACGATGTACTGAATCGCGACGCAATTTGTGTGTTCCATCGCCATTAACAGGCTCTGAACGTTACAATTAACTGTAGGTTTTGCGTCGGATTCGAAAATCTAGACTCACAGGAAAACGACCATAAGGTGCCCGAGGCAGCACTAGACCCTTGGAGACAAGTCGGCTGGAGGACGATGTATTGAATCGCGACGCAATTTGTGTGTTCCATCGTCATTAGGAGGCTCTGAACGTTACAATTAACTGTCAGTTTTGCGCCGGATTCGAAAAACTACACTCCTAGGAGAACGACCAAAAGGTGCCCGGGGCAGCAATAGTACCTCGGAGACAAGTCGGCTGGAGGACGATGTATTGAATCGCGACGCAATTTGTGTGTTCCATCGTCATTAAGAGGCTCTGAACGTTACAATTAACTGTCAGTTAGGGGTCGTTTTCGGTAAACTAGACTCACAGCAGAACGACCATAAGGTGCCCGAGGCAGAAATAGACCCTTGGAGACAGGTCTGCTGTTGGACGATGTATTGAATCTCGACGCAATTTGTGTGTTCCATCGTCATTAAGAGGCTCTGAACGTTACAATTAACTGTCAGTTTTGCGTCGGATTCGAAAAAGTAGACTCACAGGAGAACGACGATAAGGTGCCCGAGGCAGCAATAGACCCTTGGAGACAAGTCGGCTGTAGGACGATGTATTGAATCGCGACGCAATTTGTGTGTTCCATCGTCATTAAGAGGCTCTGAACGTTACAATTAACTGTCAGTTTTGCGTCGGATTCGAAAATCTAGACGCACAGGAGAACGACCATAAGGTGCCCGTGGCAGCACTAGACCCTTGGAGACAATTCGGCTGGAGGACGATGTATTGATTCGCGACGCAATTTCTGTGTTCCATCGTCATTAAGAGGCTCTGAACGTTACAATTAACTGTCAGTTTTGCGTCGGATTCGAAAAACTAGACTCACAGGAGAACGACCATAAGGTGCCAGAGGCAGCTATAGACCCTTGGAGACAAGTCGGCTGGAGGACGATGTATTGAATCGCGACGCAATTTGTGTGTTCCATCGCCATTAACAGGCTCTGAATGTTACAATTAACTGTCGGTTTTGCGTCGGATTCGAAAATCTAGACTCACAGGAGAACGACCATAAGGTGCCCGAGGCAGCACTAGACCCTTTGAGACAAGTCGGCTGGAGGACGATGTATTGAATCGCGACGCAATTTGTGTGTTCCATCGTCATTAAGAGGCTCTGAACGTTACAATTAACTCTCAGTTTAGCGCCGGATTCGAAAAACTACACTCCTAGGAGAACGACCAAAAGTGCCCGGGGCAGCAATAGTACCTCGGAGACAAGTCGGCTGGAGGACGATGTATTGAATCGCGACGCAATTTGTGTGTTCCATCGTCATTAACAGGCTCTGAACGTTACAATTACTGTCAGTTAAGCGTCGTATTCGGAAAACTAGACTCACAGGAGAACGACCATAAGGTGCCCGAGGCAGCAATAGACCCTTGGAGACAAGTCGGCTGTCGGACGATGTATTGAATCGCGACGCAATTTGTGTGTTCCATCGTCATTAAGAGGCTCTGAACGTTACAATTAACTGTCAGTTTTGCGTCGGATTCGAAAAACTAGACTCACAGGGGAACGACCATAAGGTGCCCGAGGGAGCAATAGACAGACCCTTGGAGACAAGTCGGCTGGAGGACGATGTAATGAATCGCGACGCAATTTGTGTGTTCCATCGTCATTAAGAGGCTCTGAACGTTACAATTAACTGTCAGTTTTGCGTCGGATTCGAAAATCTAGACTCACAGGAGAACGACCATAAGGTGCCCGTGGCAGCACTAGACCCTTGGAGACAATTCGGCTGGAGGACGATGTATTGATTCGCGACGCAATTTCTGTGTTCCATCGTCATTAAGAGGCTCTGAACGTTACAATTAACTGTCAGTTTTGCGTCGGATTCGAAAAACTAGACTCACAGGAGAACGACCATAAGGTGCCCGAGGCAGCTATAGACCCTTGGAGACAAGTCGGCTGGAGGACGATGTATTGAATCGCGACGCAATTTGTGTGTTCCATCGTCATTAACAGGCTCTGAACGTTACAATTAACTGTCAGTTATGCGTCGTATTCGAAAACTAGACTCACAGGAGAACGACCATGAGGTGCCCGAGGCAGCAATAGACCCTTGGAGACTGGTCGGCTGTCGGACGATGTATTGAATCTCGACGCAATTAGTGTGTCCCATCGTCATTAAGAGGCTCTGAAC
This sequence comes from Schistocerca nitens, assembly GCF_023898315.1. Lineage (NCBI taxonomy): Eukaryota > Metazoa > Arthropoda > Insecta > Orthoptera > Acrididae > Schistocerca > Schistocerca nitens. Next base: position 4,491,981 of record NC_064624.1, read on the forward strand.
GTTACAATTAACTGTCAGTTTTGCGTCGGATTCGAAAAACTAGACTCACAGGAGAACGACCATAAGGTGGCCGAGGCAGCTACAGACCCTTGGAGACAAGTCGGCTGGAGGACGATGTATTGAATCGCGACCCAATTTGTGTGTTCCATCGTTATTAAGAGGCTCTGAACGTCACAATTAACTGTCAGTTTTGCGTCGGATTCGAAAATCTAGACTCACAGGAGAACGACCATAAGGTGCCCGAGGCAGCACTAGACCCTTGGAGAGAAGTCGGCTGGAGGACGATGTATTGAATCGCGACGCAATTTGTGTGTTCCATCGTCATTAACAGGCTCTGAACGTTACAATTAACTGTCAGTTATGCGTCTTATTCGGAAAACTAGACTCACAGCAGAACGACCATAAGGTGCCCGTGGCAGCAATAGACCCTTGGAGACAGGTCGGCTGTCGGACGATGTATTGAATCTCGACGCAATTTGTGTGTTCCATCGTCATTAAGAGGCTCTGAACGTTACAATTAACTGTCAGTTTAGCGCCGGATTCGAAAAACTACACTCCTAGGAGAACGACCAAAAGGTGCCCGGGGCAGCAATAGTACCTCGGAGACAAGTCGGCTGGAGGACGATGTATTGAATCGCGACGCAATTTGTGTGTTCCATCGTCATTAACAGGCTCTGAACGTTACAATTAACTGTCAGTTATGCGTCGTATTCGAAAACTAGACTCACAGGAGAACGACCATAAGGTGCCCGAGGCAGCAATAGACCCTTGGAGACTGGTCGGCTGTCGGACGATGTATTGAATCTCGACGCAATTAGTGTGTCCCATCGTCATTAAGAGGCCCTGAACGTTACAATTAACTGTCAGTTTTGCGTCGGATTCGAAAAACTAGACTCACAGGAGAACGACCATAAGGTGCCCGAGGCAGCTATAGACCCTTGGAGACAAGTCGGCTGGAGGACGATGTATTGAATCGCGACGCAATTTGTGTGTTCCATCGTCATTAACAGGCTCTGAACGTTACAATTAACTGTCAGTTATGCGTCGTATTCGGAAAACTAGACTCACAGCAGAACGACCATAAGGTGCCCGTGGCAGCAATAGACCCTTGGAGACAGGTCGGCTGTCGGACGATGTATTGAATCTCGACGCAATTTGTGTGTTCCATCGTCATTAAGAGGCTCTGAACGTTACAATTAACTGTCAGTTTAGCGCCGGATTCGAAAAACTACACTCCTAGGAGAACGACCAAAAGTGCCCGGGGCAGCAATAGTACCTCGGAGACAAGTCGGCTGGAGGACGATGTATTGAATCGCGACGCAATTTGTGTGTTCCATCGTCATTAACAGGCTCTGAACGTTACAATTAACTGTCAGTTAAGCGTCGTATTCGGAAAACTAGACTCACAGGAGAACGACCATAAGGTGCCCGAGGCAGCAATAGACCCTTGGAGACAAGTCAGCTGTCGGACGATGTATTGAATCGCGACGCAATTTGTGTGTTCCATCGTCATTAAGAGGCTCTGAACGTTACAATTAACTGTCAGTTATGCGTCGTATTCGAAAACTAGAGTCACAGCAGAACGACCATAAGGTGCCCGAGGCAGCAATAGACCCTTGGAGACAGGTCGGCTGTCGGACGATGTATTGAATCGCGACGCAATTTGTGTGTTCCATCGTCATTAAGAGGCTTTGAACGTTACAATTAACTGTCAGTTTTGCGTCGGATTCGAAAAACTAGACTCACAGGAGAACGACCATAAGGTGGCCGAGGCAGCTACAGACCCTTGGAGACAAGTCGGCTGGAGGACGATGTATTGAATCGCGACCCAATTTGTGTGTTCCATCGTTATTAAGAGGCTCTGAACGTCACAATTAACTGTCAGTTTTGCGTCGGATTCGAAAATCTAGACTCACAGGAGAACGACCATAAGGTGCCCGAGGCAGCACTAGACCCTTGGAGAGAAGTCGGCTGGAGGACGATGTATTGAATCGCGACGCAATTTGTGTGTTCCATCGTCATTAACAGGCTCTGAACGTTACAATTAACTGTCAGTTATGCGTCTTATTCGGAAAACTAGACTCACAGCAGAACGACCATAAGGTGCCCGTGGCAGCAATAGACCCTTGGAGACAGGTCGGCTGTCGGACGATGTATTGAATCTCGACGCAATTTGTGTGTTCCATCGTCATTAAGAGGCTCTGAACGTTACAATTAACTGTCAGTTTAGCGCCGGATTCGAAAAACTACACTCCTAGGAGAACGAGCAAAAGGTGCCCGGGGCAGCAATAGTACCTCGGAGACAAGTCGGCTGGAGGACGATGTATTGAATCGCGACGCAATTTGTGTGTTCCATCGTCATTAACAGGCTCTGAACGTTACAATTAACTGTCAGTTATGCGTCGTATTCGAAAACTAGACTCACAGGAGAACGACCATAAGGTGCCCGAGGCAGCAATAGACCCTTGGAGACTGGTCGGCTGTCGGACGATGTATTGAATCTCGACGCAATTAGTGTGTCCCATCGTCATTAAGAGGCCCTGAACGTTACAATTAACTGTCAGTTTTGCGTCGGATTCGAAAAACTAGACTCACAGGAGAACGACCATAAGGTGCCCGAGGCAGCTATAGACCCTTGGAGACAAGTCGGCTGGAGGACGATGTATTGAATCGCGACGCAATTTGTGTGTTCCATCGTCATTAACAGGCTCTGAACGTTACAATTAACTGTCAGTTATGCGTCGTATTCGGAAAACTAGACTCACAGCAGAACGACCATAAGGTGCCCGTGGCAGCAATAGACCCTTGGAGACAGGTCGGCTGTCGGACGATGTATTGAATCTCGACGCAATTTGTGTGTTCCATCGTCATTAAGAGGCTCTGAACGTTACAATTAACTGTCAGTTTAGCGCCGGATTCGAAAAACTACACTCCTAGGAGAACGACCAAAAGTGCCCGGGGCAGCAATAGTACCTCGGAGACAAGTCGGCTGGAGGACGATGTATTGAATCGCGACGCAATTTGTGTGTTCCATCGTCATTAACAGGCTCTGAACGTTACAATTAACTGTCAGTTAAGCGTCGTATTCGGAAAACTAGACTCACAGGAGAACGACCATAAGGTGCCCGAGGCAGCAATAGACCCTTGGAGACAAGTCAGCTGTCGGACGATGTATTGAATCGCGACGCAATTTGTGTGTTCCATCGTCATTAAGAGGCTCTGAACGTTACAATTAACTGTCAGTTATGCGTCGTATTCGAAAACTAGAGTCACAGCAGAACGACCATAAGGTGCCCGAGGCAGCAATAGACCCTTGGAGACAGGTCGGCTGTCGGACGATGTATTGAATCGCGACGCAATTTGTGTGTTCCATCGTCATTAAGAGGCTTTGAACGTTACAATTAACTGTCAGTTTTGCGTCGGATTCGAAAAACTAGCCTCACAGGAGAACGACCATAAGGTGCCCGAGGGAGCAATAGACAGACCCTTGGAGACAAGTCGGCTGGAGGACGATGTAATGAATCGCGACGCAATTTGTGTGTTCCATCGTCGTTAAGGGGCTCTGAATCTCACAATTAACTGTCAGTTTTGCGTCGGATTCGAAAATCTAGACTCACAGAAGAACGACCATAAGGTGCCCGAGGTAGCACTAGACCCTTGGAGACAAGTCGGCTGGAGGACGATGTATTGAATCGCGACGCAATTTGTGTGTTCCATCGTCATTAAGAGGCTCTGAACGTTACAATTAACTGTCAGTTTAGCGCCGGATTCGAAAAACTACACTCCTAGGAGAACGACCAAAAGTGCCCGGGGCAGCAATAGTACCTCGGAGACAAGTCGGCTGGAGGACGATGTATTGAATCGCGACGCAATTTGTGTGTTCCATCGTCATTAACAGGCTCTGAACGTTACAATTACTGTCAGTTAAGCGTCGTATTCGGAAAACTAGACTCACAGGAGAACGACAATAAGGTGCCCGAGGCAGCAATAGACCCTTGGAGACAAGTCGGCTGTCGGACGATGTATTGAATCGCGACGCAATTTGTGTGTTCCATCGTCATTAAGAGGCTCTGAACGTTACAATTAACTGTCAGTTATGCGTCGTATTCGGAAAACTAGAGTCACAGCAGAACGACCATAAGGTGCCCGAGACAGCAATAGACCCTTGGAGACAGGTCGGCTGTCGGACGATGTATTGAATCTCGACGCAATGTGTGTGTTCCATCGTCATTAAGAGGCTTTGAACGTTACAATTAACTGTCAGTTTTGCGTCGGATTCGAAAAACTAGACTCACAGGGGAACGACCATAAGGTGCCCGAGGGAGCAATAGACAGACCCTTGGAGACAAGTCGGCTGGAGGACGATGTGTTGAATCGCGACGCAATTTGTGTGTTCCATCGTCGTTAAGGGGCTCTGAATCTCACAATTAACTGTCAGTTTTGCGTCGGATTCGAAAATCTAGACTCACAGAAGAACGACCATAAGGTGCCCGAGGTAGCACTAGACCCTTGGAGACAAGTCGGCTGGAGGACGATGTATTGAATCGCGACGCAATTTGTGTGTTCCATCGTCATTAAGAGGCTCTGAACGTTACAATTAACTGTCAGTTATGGGTCGTTTTCGGTAAACTAGACTCCCAGCAGAACGACCATAAGGTGCCCGAGGCAGAAATAGACCCTTGGAGACAGGTCTGCTGTTGGACGATGTATTGAATCTCGATGCAATTTGTGTGTTCCATCGTGATTAAGAGGCTCTGAACGTTACAATTAACTGTCAGTTTTGCGTCGGATTCGGAAAACTAGACTCACAGGAGAACGACCATAAGGTGCCCGAGGCAGCAATAGACCCTTGGAGACAAGTCGGCTGTAGGACGATGTATTGAATCGCGACGAAATGTGTGTGTTCCATCGTCATTAAGAGGCTCTGAACGTTACAATTAACTGTCAGTTTTGCGTCGGATTCGAGAATCTAGACTCACAGGAGAACGACCATAAGGTGCCCGTGGCAGCACTAGACCCTTGGAGACAATTCGGCTGGAGGACGATGTATTGATTCGCGACGCAATTTCTGTGTTCCATCGTCATTAAGAGGCTCTGAACGTTACAATTAACTGTCAGTTTTGCGTCGGATTCGAAAAACTAGACTCACAGGAGAACGACCATAAGGTGCCCGAGGCAGCTATAGACCCTTCGAGACAAGTCGGCTGGAGGACGATGTACTGAATCGCGACGCAATTTGTGTGTTCCATCGCCATTAACAGGCTCTGAACGTTACAATTAACTGTAGGTTTTGCGTCGGATTCGAAAATCTAGACTCACAGGAAAACGACCATAAGGTGCCCGAGGCAGCACTAGACCCTTGGAGACAAGTCGGCTGGAGGACGATGTATTGAATCGCGACGCAATTTGTGTGTTCCATCGTCATTAGGAGGCTCTGAACGTTACAATTAACTGTCAGTTTTGCGCCGGATTCGAAAAACTACACTCCTAGGAGAACGAGCAAAAGGTGCCCGGGGCAGCAATAGTACCTCGGAGACAAGTCGGCTTGAGGACGATGTATTGAATCGCGACGCAATTTGTGTGTTCCATCGTCATTAAGAGGCTCTGAACGTTACAATTAACTGTCAGTTAGGGGTCGTTTTCGGTAAACTAGACTCACAGCAGAACGACCATAAGGTGCCCGAGGCAGAAATAGACCCTTGGAGACAGGTCTGCTGTTGGACGATGTATTGAATCTCGACGCAATTTGTGTGTTCCATCGTCATTAAGAGGCTCTGAACGTTACAATTAACTGTCAGTTTTGCGTCGGATTCGAAAAAGTAGACTCACAGGAGAACGACGATAAGGTGCCCGAGGCAGCAATAGACCCTTGGAGACAAGTCGGCTGTAGGACGATGTATTGAATCGCGACGCAATTTGTGTGTTCCATCGTCATTAAGAGGCTCTGAACGTTACAATTAACTGTCAGTTTTGCGTCGGATTCGAAAATCTAGACGCACAGGAGAACGACCATAAGGTGCCCGTGGCAGCACTAGACCCTTGGAGACAATTCGGCTGGAGGACGATGTATTGATTCGCGACGCAATCTCTGTGTTCCATCGTCATTAAGAGGCTCTGAACGTTACAATTAACTGTCAGTTTTGCGTCGGATTCGAAAAACTAGACTCACAGGAGAACGACCATAAGGTGCCAGAGGCAGCTATAGACCCTTGGAGACAAGTCGGCTGGAGGACGATGTATTGAATCGCGACGCAATTTGTGTGTTCCATCGCCATTAACAGGCTCTGAATGTTACAATTAACTGTCGGTTTTGCGTCGGATTCGAAAACCTAGACTCACAGGAGAACGACCATAAGGTGCCCGAGGCAGCACTAGACACTTTGAGACAAGTCGGCTGGAGGACGATGTATTGAATCGCGACGCAATTTGTGTGTTCCATCGTCATTAAGAGGCTCTGAACGTTACAATTAACTGTCAGTTTAGCGCCGGATTCGAAAAACTACACTCCTAGGAGAACGACCAAAAGTGCCCGGGGCAGCAATAGTACCTCGGAGACAAGTCGGCTGGAGGACGATGTATTGAATCGTGACGCAATTTGTGTGTTCCATCGTCATTAACAGGCTCTGAACGTTACAATTACTGTCAGTTAAGCGTCGTATTCGGAAAACTAGACTCACAGGAGAACGACCATAAGGTGCCCGAGGCAGCAATAGACCCTTGGAGACAAGTCGGCTGTCGGACGATGTATTGAATCGCGACGCAATTTGTGTGTTCCATCGTCATTAAGAGGCTCTGAACGTTACAATTAACTGTCAGTTATGCGTCGTATTCGGAAAACTAGAGTCACAGCAGAACGACCATAAGGTGCCCGAGGCAGCAATAGACCCTTGGAGACAGGTCGGCTGTCGGACGATGTATTGAATCTCGACGCAATGTGTGTGTTCCATCGTCATTAAGAGGCTTTGAACGTTACAATTAACTGTCAGTTTTGCGTCGGATTCGAAAAACTAGACTCACAGGGGAACGACCATAAGGTGCCCGAGGGAGCAATAGACAGACCCTTGGAGACAAGTCGGCTGGAGGACGATGTAATGAATCGCGACGCAATTTGTGTGTTCCATCGTCATTAAGAGGCTCTGAACGTTACAATTAACTGTCAGTTTTGCGTCGGATTCGAAAATCTAGACTCACAGGAGAACGACCATAAGGTGCCCGTGGCAGCACTAGACCCTTGGAGACAATTCGGCTGGAGGACGATGTATTGATTCGCGACGCAATTTCTGTGTTCCATCGTCATTAAGAGGCTCTGAACGTTACAATTAACTGTCAGTTTTGCGTCGGATTCGAAAAACTAGACTCACAGGAGAACGACCATAAGGTGCCCGAGGCAGCTATAGACCCTTGGAGACAAGTCGGCTGGAGGACGATGTATTGAATCGCGACGCAATTTGTGTGTTCCATCGCCATTAACAGGCTCTGAACGTTACAATTAACTGTAGGTTTTGCGTCGGATTCGAAAATCTAGACTCACAGGTGAACGACTATAAGGTGCCCGAGATAGCACTAGACCCTTGGAGACAAGTCGGCTGGAGGACGATGTATTGAATCGCGACGCAATTTGTGTGTTCCATCGTCATTAAGAGGCTCTGAACGTTACAATTAACTGTCAGTTTTGCGCCGGATTCGAAAAACTACACTCCTAGGAGAACGACCAAAAGGTGCCCGGGGCAGCAATAGTACCTCGGAGACAAGTCGGCTGGAGGACGATGTATTGAATCGCGACGCAATTTGTGTGTTCCATCGTCATTAACAGGCTCTGAACGTTACAATTAACTGTCAGTTATGCGTCGTATTCGAAAACTAGACTCACAGGAGAACGACCATAAGGTGCCCGAGGCAGTAATAGACCCTTGGAGACAGGTCGGCTGTCGGACGATGTATTGAATCTCGACGCAATTGGTGTGTCCCATCGTCATTAAGATGCTCTGAATGTTACAATTGTCAGTTTTGCGTCGGAATCGAAAAACTAGACTCACAGGAGAACGACGATAAGGTGGCTGAGGCAGCTATAGACCCTTGGAGACAAGTCGGCTGGAGGACGATGTATTGAATCGCGACCCAATTTGTGTGGTCCATCGTCATTCAGAGGCTCTGAACGTTACAATTAACTGTCAGTTTTGCGTCGGATTCGAAAATCTAGACTCACAGGAGAACGACCATAAGGTGACCGAGGCAGCACTAGACCCTTGGAGACAAGTCGGCTGGAGGACGATGTATTGAATCGCGACGCAATTTGTGTGTTCCATCGTCATTAACAGGCTCTGAACGTTACAATTAACTGCCAGTTATGCGTCGTATTCGGAAAACTAGACTCACAGCAGAACGACCATAAGGTGCCCGAGGCAGCAATAGACCCTTGGAGACAGGTCGGCTGTCGGACGATGTATTGAATCTCGACGCAATTTGTGTGTTCCATCGTCATTAAGAGGCTCTGAACGTTACAATTAACTGTCAGTTTTGCGTCGGATTCGAAAATCTAGACTCACAGGAGAACGACGATAAGGTGCCCGAAGCAGCACTAGACCCTTGGAGCCAAGTCGGCTGGAGGACGATGTATTGAATCGCGACGCAATTTGTGTGTTCCATCGTCATTAAGAGGCTCTGAACGTTACAATTAACTGTCAGTTTTGCGTCGGATTCGAAAAACTACACTCCTAGGAGAACGACCAAAAGTGCCCGGGGCAGCAATAGTACCTCGGAGACAAGTCGGCTAGAGGACGATGTATTGTATCGCGACGCAATTTGTGTGTTCCATCGTCATTAACAGGCTCTGAACGTTACAATTAACTGTCAGTTATGCGTCGTATTCGGAAAACTAGACTCACAGGAGAACGACCATAAGGTGCCCGAGGCAGCAATAGACCCTTGGAGACAAGTCGGCTGGAGGACGATGTATTGAATCGCGACGCAATTTGTGTGTTCCATCGTCATTAACAGGCTCTGAACGTTACAATTAACTGTCGGTTTTGCGTCGGATTCGAAAATCTAGACTCACAGGAGAACGACCATAAGGTGCCCGAAGCAGCACTAGACCGTTGGAGACAAGTCGGCTGGAGGACGATGTATTGAATCGCGACGCAATTTGTGTGTTCCATCGTCATTAAGAGGCTCTGAACGTTACAATTAACTGTCAGTTTTGCGCCGGATTCGAAAAACTACACTCCTAGGAGAACGACCAAAAGGTGCCCGGGGCAGCAATAGTACCTCGGAGACAAGTCGGCTGGAGGACGATGTATTGAATCGCGACGCAATTTGTGTGTTCCATCGTCATTAACAGGCTCTGAACGTTACAATTAACAGTCAGTTATGCGTCGTATTCGGAAAACTAGACTCACAGGAGAACGACCATAAGGTGCCCGAGGCAGCAATAGACCCTTGGAGACAGGTCGGCTGTCGGACGATGTATTGAATCTCGACGCAATTTGTGTGTCCCATCGTCATTAAGAGGCTCCGAACGTTACAATTAACTGTCAGTTTTGCGTCGGATTCGAAAAACTAGACTCACAGGAGAACGACGATAAGGTGCCAGAGGCAGCTATAGACCCTTGGAGACAAGTCGGCTGGAGGACGATGTATTGAATCGCGACGCAGTTTGTGTGTTCCATCGTCATTAAGAGGCTCTGAACGTTACAATTAACTGTCAGTTATGCGTCGTATTCGGAAAACTAGAGTCACATCAGAACGACCATAAGGTGCCCGAGGCAGCAATAGACCCTTGGAGACAGGTCGGCTGTCGGACGATGTATTGAATCTCGACGCAATTTGTGTGTTCCATCGTCATTAAGAGGCTCTGAACGTTACAATTAACTGTCAGTTTTGCGTCGGATTCGAAAAACTAGACTCACAGGAGAACGACGATAAGGTTCCCGAGGCAGCTATAGACTCTTGGAGACAAGTCGGCTGGAGGACGATGTATTGAATCGCGACGCAATTTGTGTGTTCCATCGTCATTAAGAGGCTCTGAACGTTACAATTAACTGTCAGTTTTGCGTCGGATTCGAAAATCTAGACTCACAGGAGAACGACCATAAGGTGCCCGAGGCAGCACTAGACCCTTGGAGACAAGTCGGCTGGAGGACGATGTATTGAATCGCGACGCAATTTGTGTGTTCCATCGTCACTAACAGGCTCTGAACGTTACAATTAACTGTCAGTTATGCGTCGTATTCGGAAAACTAGACTCACAGGAGAACGACCATAAGGTGCCCGAGGCAGCAATTGACCCTTGGAGACAGGTCGGCTGTCGGACGATGTATTGAATCTCGACGCAGTTTGTGTGTTCCATCGTCATTAAGAGGCTCTGAACGTTACAATTAACTGTCAGTTTTGCGTCGGAATCGAAAATCTAGACTCACAGGAGAACGACCATAAGGTGCCCGAGGCAGCACTAGACCCTTGGAGACAAGTCGGCTGCCGGACGATGTATTGAATCGCGACGCAATTTGTGTGTTCCATCGTCATTAACAGGCTCTGAACGTTACAATTAACTGTCAGTTATGCGTCGTATTCGGAAAACTAGACTCACAGGAGAACGACCATAAGGTGCCCGAGGCAGCAATAGACCCTTGGAGACAGGTCGGCTGTCGGACGATGTATTGAATCTCGACGCAATGTGTGTGTTCCATCGTCATTAAGAGGCTCTGAACGTTACAATTAACTGTCAGTTTTGCGTCGGATTCGAAAAACTAGACTCACAGGAGAACGACCATAAGGTGCCCGGGGCAGCAATAATACCTCGGAGACAAGTCGGCTGGAGGACGATGTATTGAATCGCGACGCAATTTGTGTGTTCCATCGTCATTAAGAGGCTCTGAACGTTACAATTAACTGTCAGTTATGCGTCGTATTCGGAAAACTAGAGTCACAGCAGAACGACCATAAGGTGCCCGAGGCAGCAATAGACCCTTGGAGACAGGTCGGCTGTCGGACGATGTATTGAATCTCGACGCAATGTGTGTGTTCCATCGTCATTAAGAGGCTCTGAACGTTACAATTAACTGTCAGTTTTGCTTCGGATTCGAAAAACTAGACTCACAGGAGAACGACCATAAGGTGCCCGAGGCAGCAATAGACCCTTGGAGACAAGTAGCCTGGAGGACGATGTAATGAATCGCGACGCAATTTGTGTGTTCCATCGTCGTTAAGGGGCTCTGAATCTCACAATTAACTGTCACTTTTACGTCGGATTCGAAAATCTAGACTCACAGAAGAACGACCATAAGGTGCCCGAGGTAGCACTAGACCCTTGGAGACAAGTCGGCTGGAGGACGATGTATTGAATCGCAACGCAATTTGTGTGTTCCATCGTCATTAAGAGGCTCTGAACGTTAAAATTAACTGTCAGTTATGGGTCGTTTTCGGTAAACTAGACTCACAGCAGAACGACCATAAGGTGCCCGAGGCAGCAATAGACCCTTGGAGACAGGTCTGCTGTTGGACGATATATTGAATCTCGACGCAATTTGTGTGTTCCATCGTCATTAAGAGGCTCTGAACGTTACAATTAACTGTCAGTTATGCGTCGTATTCGAAAACTAGACTCACAGGGGAACGACCATAAGGTGCCCGAGGCAGCAATAGACCCTTGGAGACAGGTCGGCTGTCGGACGATGTATTGAATCTCGACGCAATTTGTGTGTTCCATCGTCATTAAGAGGCTCTGAACGTTACAATTAACTGTCAGTTTTGCGTCGGATTCGAAAAACTAGACTCACAGGAGAACGACGATAAGGTGCCCGAGGCAGCTATAGACCCTTGGAGACAAGTCGGCTGGAGGACAATGTATTGAATCGCGACGCAATTTGTGTGTTCCATCGTCATTAAGAGGCTCTGAACGTTACAATTAACTGTCAGTTTTGCGTCGGATTCGAAAATATAGACTCACAGGAGAACGACCATAAGGTGCCCGAGGCAGCAATAGACCCTTGGAGACAGGTCGGCTGTCGGACGATGTATTGAATCTCGACGCAGTTTGTGTGTTCCATCGTCATTAAGAAGCTCTGAACGTTACAATTAACTGTCAGTTTTGCGTCGGAATCGAAAATCTAGACTCACAGGAGAACGACCATAAGGTGCCCGATGCAGCACTAGACCCTTGGAGACAAGTCGGCTGGAGGACGATGTATTGAATCTCGACGCAATTTGTGTGTTCCATCGTCATTAAGAGGCTCTGAACGTTACAATTAACTGTCAGTTATGCGTCGTATTCGGAAAACTAGACTCACAGGAGAACGACCATAAGGTGCCCGAGGCAGCAGTAGACCCTTGGAGACAGGTCGGCTGTCGGACGATGTATTGAATCTCGACGCAATGTGTGTGTTCCATCGTCATTAAGAGGCTCTGAACGTTACAATTAACTGTCTGTTTTGCGTCGGATTCGAAAAACTAGACTCACAGGAGAACGACCATAAGGTGCCCGGGGCAGCAATAGTACCTCGGAGACAAGTCGGCTGGAGGACGATGAATTGAATCTCGACGCAATTTGTGTGTTCCATCGTCATTAAGAGGCTCTGAACGTTGCAATTAACTGTCAGTTATGCGTCGTATTCGGAAAAGTAGAGTCACAGCAGAACGACCATAAGGTGCCCGAGGCAGCAATAGACCCTTGGAGACAGGTCGGCTGTCGGACGATGTATTGAATCTCGACGCAATGTGTGTGTTCCATCGTCATTAAGAGGCTCTGAACGTTACAATTAACTTTCAGTTTTGCGCCGGATTCGAAAAACTACACTCCTAGGAGAACGACCAAAAGGTGCCCGGGGCAGCAATAGTACCTCGGAGACATGTCGGCTGGAGGACGATGTATTGAATTGCGACGCAATTTGTGTGTTCCATCGTCATTAACAGGTTCTGAACGTTACAATTAACAGTCAGTTTTGCGTCGGATTCGAAAATCTAGACTCACAGGAGAACGTCCATAAGGTGCCCGAAGCAGCACTAGACCCTTGGGGCCAAGTCGGCTGGAGGACGATGTATTGAATCGCGACGCAATTTGTGTGTTCCATCGTCATTAAGAGGCTCTGAACGTTACAATTCACTGTCAGTTTTGCGTCGGATTCGAAAATCTAGACTCACAGGAGAACGACGATAAGGTGCCCGAAGCAGCACTAGACCCTTGGAGCCAAGTCGGCTGGAGGACGATGTATTGAATCGCGACGCAATTTGTGTGTTCCATCGTCATTAAGAGGCTCTGAACGTTACAATTAACTGTCAGTTTTGCGCCGGATTCGAAAAACTACACTCCTAGGAGAACGACCAAAAGTGCCCGGGGCAGCAATAGTACCTCGGAGACAAGTCGGCTGGAGGACGATGTATTGAATCGCGACGCAATTTGTGTGTTCCATCGTCATTAAGAGGCTCTGAACGTTACAATTAACTGTCAGTTTTGCGCCGGATTCGAAAAACTACCCACCTAGGAGAACGACCAAAAGGTGCCCGGGGCAGCAATAGTACCTCGGAGACAAGTTGGCTGGAGGACGATGTATTCAATCGCGACGCAATTTGTGTGTTCCATCGTCATTAAGAGGCTCTGAACGTTACAATTAACTGTCAGTTTTGCGTCGGATTCGAAAAACTAGACTCACAGGAGAACGACGATAAGGTTCCCGAGGCAGCTATAGACCCTTGGAGACATTCGGCTGGAGGACGATGTATTGAATCGCGACGCAATTTGTGTGTTCCATCGTCATTAAGAGGCTCTGAACGTTACAATTAACTGTCAGTTTTGCGTCGGATTCGAAAATCTAGACTCACAGGGGAACGACCATAAGGTGCCCGAGGCAGCAATAGACCCTTGGAGACAAGTCGGCTGGAGGACGATGTATTGAATCGCGACGCAATTTGTGTGTTCCATCGTCATTAACAGGCTCTGAACGTTACAATTAACTGTCAGTTATGCGTCGTATTCGGAAAACTAGACTCACAGGAGAACGACCATAAGGTGCCCGAGGCAGCAATAGACCCTTGGAGACAGGTCGGCTGTCGGACGATGTATTGAATCTCGAAGCAATGTGTGTGTTCCATCGTCATTAAGAGGCTCTGAACGTTACAATTAACTGTCAGTTTTGCGTCGGATTCGAAAAACTAGACTCACAGGAGAACGACCATAAGGTGCCCGGGGCAGCAATAATACCTCGGAGACAAGTCGGCTGGAGGACGATGTATTGAATCGCGACGCAATTTGTGTGTTCCATCGTCATTAAGAGGCTCTGAACGTTACAATTAACTGTCAGTTATGCGTCGTATTCGGAAAACTAGAGTCACAGCAGAACGACCATAAGGTGCCCGAGGCAGCAATAGACCCTTGGAGACAGGTCGGCTGTCGGACGATGTATTGAATCTCGACGCAATGTGTGTGTTCCATCGTCATTAAGAGGCTCTGAACGTTACAATTAACTGTCAGTTTTGCTTCGGATTCGAAAAACTAGACTCACAGGAGAACGACCATAAGGTGCCCGAGGCAGCAATAGACCCTTGGAGACAAGTCGGCTGGAGGACGATGTAATGAATCGCGACGCAATTTGTGTGTTCCATCGTCGTTAAGGGGCTCTGAATCTCACAATTAACTGTCAGTTTTACGTCGGATTCGAAAATGTAGACTCACAGAAGAACGACCATAAGGTGCCCGAGGTAGCACTCGACCCTTGGAGACAAGTCGGCTGGAGGACGATGTTTTGAATCGCGACGCAATTTGTGTGTTCCATCGTCATCAAGAGGCTCTGAACGTTACAATTAACTGTCAGTTATGGGTCGTTTTCGGTAAACTAGACTCACAGCAGAACGACCATAAGGTGCCCGAGGCAGCAATAGACCCTTGGAGACAGGTCTGCTGTTGGACGATGTATTGAATCTCGACGCAATTTGTGTGTTCCATCGTCATTAAGAGGCTCTGAACGTTACAATTAACTGTCAGTTATGCGTCGTATTCGAAAACTAGACTCACAGGGGAACGACCATAAGGTGCCCGAGGCAGCAACAGACCCTTGGAGACAGGTCGGCTGTCGGACGATGTATTGAATCTCGACGCAATTTGTGTGTTCCATCGTCATTAAGAGGCTCTGAACGTTACAATTAACTGTCAGTTTTGCGTCGGATTCGAAAAACTAGACTCACAGGAGAACGACGATAAGGTGCCCGAGGCAGCTATAGACCCTTGGAGACAAGTCGGCTGGAGGACGATGTATTGAATCGCGACGCAATTTGTGTGTTCCATCGTCATTAAGAGGCTCTGAACGTTACAATTAACTGTCAGTTTTGCGTCGGATTCGAAAATCTAGACTCACAGGAGAACGACCATAAGGTGCCCGAGGCAGCACTAGACCCTTGGAGACAAGTCGGCTGGAGGACGATGTATTGAATCGCGACGCAATTTGTGTGTTCCATCGTCATTAACAGGCTCTGAACGTTACAATTAACTGTCAGTTATGCGTCGTATTCGGAAAACTAGACTCACAGGAGAACGACCATAAGGTGCCCGAGGCAGCAATAGACCCTTGGAGACAGGTCGGCTGTAGGACGATGTATTGAATCTCGACGCAGTTTGTGTGTTCCATCGTCATTAAGAGGCTCTGAAAGTTACAATTATCTGTCAGTTTTGCGTCGGAATCGAAAATCTAGACTCACAGGAGAACGACCATAAGGTGCCCGAGGCAGCACTAGACCCTTGGAGACAAGTCGGCTGGAGGACGATGTATTGAATCTCGACGCAATTTGTGTGTTCCATCGTCATTAAGAGGCTCTGAACGTTACAATTAACTGTCAGTTATGCGTCGTATTCGGAAAACTAGACTCACAGCAGAACGACCATAAGGTGCCCGAGGCAGCAATAGACCCTTGGAGACAGGTCGGCTGTCGGACGATGTATTGAATCTCGACGCAATGTGTGTGTTCCATCGTCATTAAGAGGCTCTGAACGTTACAATTAACTGTCAGTTTTGCGTCGGATTCGAAAAACTAGACTCACAGGAGAACGACCATAGGGTGCCCGGGGCAGCAATAGTACCTCGGAGACAAGTCGGCTGGAGGACGATGTATTGAATCTCGACGCAATTTGTGTGTTCCATCGTCATTAAGAAGCTCTGAACGTTACAATTAACTGTCAGTTATGCGTCGTATTCGGAAAACTAGAGTCACAGCAGAACGACCATAAGGTGCCCGAGGCAGCAATAGACCCTTGGAGACAGGTCGGCTGTCGGACGATGTATTGAATCTCGACGCAATGTGTGTGTTCCATCGTCATTAAGAGGCTCTGAACGTTACAATTAACTGTCAGTTTTGCGCCGGATTCGAAAAACTACACTCCTAGGAGAACGACCAAAAGGTGCCCGGGGCAGCAATAGTACCTCGGAGACAAGTCGGCTGGAGGACGATGTATTGAATTGCGACGCAATTTGTGTGTTCCATCGTCATTAACAGGCTCTGAACGTTACAATTAACAGTCAGTTTTGCGTCGGATTCGAAAATCTAGACTCACAGGAGAACGTCCATAAGGTGCCCGAAGCAGCACTAGACCCTTGGAGCCAAGTCGGCTGGAGGACGATGTATTGAATCGCGACGCAATTTGTGTGTTCCATCGTCATTAAGAGGCTCTGAACGTTACAATTCACTGTCAGTTTTGCGTCGGATTCGAAAATCTAGACTCACAGGAGAACGACGATAAGGTGCCCGAAGCAGCACTAGACCCTTGGAGCCAAGTCGGCTGGAGGACGATGTATTGAATCGCGACGCAATTTGTGTGTTCCATCGTCATTAAGAGGCTCTGAACGTTACAATTAACTGTCAGTTTTGCGCCGGATTCGAAAAACTACACTCCTAGGAGAACGACCAAAAGTGCCCGGGGCAGCAATAGTACCTCGGAGACAAGTCGGCTGGAGGACGATGTATTGAATCGCGACGCAATTTGTGTGTTCCATCGTCATTAAGAGGCTCTGAACGTTACAATTAACTGTCAGTTTTGCGCCGGATTCGAAAAACTACCCACCTAGGAGAACGACCAGAAGGTGCCCGGGGCAGCAATAGTACCTCGGAGACAAGTTGGCTGGAGGACGATGTATTCAATCGCGACGCAATTTGTGTGTTCCATCGTCATTAAGAGGCTCTGAACGTTACAATTAACTGTCAGTTTTGCGTCGGATTCGAAAAACTAGACTCACAGGAGAACGACGATAAGGTTCCCGAGGCAGCTATAGACCCTTGGAGACATTCGGCTGGAGGACGATGTATTGAATCGCGACGCAATTTGTGTGTTCCATCGTCATTAAGAGGCTCTGAACGTTACAATTAACTGTCAGTTTTGCGTCGGATTCGAAAATCTAGACTCACAGGAGAACGACCATAAGGTGCCCGAGGCAGCAATAGACCCTTGGAGACAAGTCGGCTGGAGGACGATGTATTGAATCGCGACGCAATTTGTGTGTTCCATCGTCATTAACAGGCTCTGAACGTTACAATTAACTGTCAGTTATGCGTCGTATTCGGAAAACTAGACTCACAGGAGAACGACCATAAGGTGCCCGAGGCAGCAATAGACCCTTGGAGACAGGTCGGCTGTCGGACGATGTATTGAATCTCGAAGCAATGTGTGTGTTCCATCGTCATTAAGAGGCTCTGAACGTTACAATTAACTGTCAGTTTTGCGTCGGATTCGAAAAACTAGACTCACAGGAGAACGACCATAAGGTGCCCGGGGCAGCAATAATACCTCGGAGACAAGTCGGCTGGAGGACGATGTATTGAATCGCGACGCAATTTGTGTGTTCCATCGTCATTAAGAGGCTCTGAACGTTACAATTAACTGTCAGTTATGCGTCGTATTCGGAAAACTAGAGTCACAGCAGAACGACCATAAGGTGCCCGAGGCAGCAATAGACCCTTGGAGACAGGTCGGCTGTCGGACGATGTATTGAATCTCGACGCAATGTGTGTGTTCCATCGTCATTAAGAGGCTCTGAACGTTACAATTAACTGTCAGTTTTGCTTCGGATTCGAAAAACTAGACTCACAGGAGAACGACCATAAGGTGCCCGAGGCAGCAATAGACCCTTGGAGACAAGTCGGCTGGAGGACGATGTAATGAATCGCGACGCAATTTGTGTGTTCCATCGTCGTTAAGGGGCTCTGAATCTCACAATTAACTGTCAGTTTTACGTCGGATTCGAAAATGTAGACTCACAGAAGAACGACCATAAGGTGCCCGAGGTAGCACTAGACCCTTGGAGACAAGTCGGCTGGAGGACGATGTTTTGAATCGCGACGCAATTTGTGTGTTCCATCGTCATCAAGAGGCTCTGAACGTTACAATTAACTGTCAGTTATGGGTCGTTTTCGGTAAACTAGACTCACAGCAGAACGACCATAAGGTGCCCGAGGCAGCAATAGACCCTTGGAGACAGGTCTGCTGTTGGACGATGTATTGAATCTCGACGCAATTTGTGTGTTCCATCGTCATTAAGAGGCTCTGAACGTTACAATTAACTGTCAGTTATGCGTCGTATTCGAAAACTAGACTCACAGGGGAACGACCATAAGGTGCCCGAGGCAGCAACAGACCCTTGGAGACAGGTCGGCTGTCGGACGATGTATTGAATCTCGACGCAATTTGTGTGTTCCATCGTCATTAAGAGGCTCTGAACGTTACAATTAACTGTCAGTTTTGCGTCGGATTCGAAAAACTAGACTCACAAGAGAACGACGATAAGGTGCCCGAGGCAGCTATAGACCCTTGGAGACAAGTCGGCTGGAGGACGATGTATTGAATCGCGACGCAATTTGTGTGTTCCATCGTCATTAAGAGGCTCTGAACGTTACAATTAACTGTCAGTTTTGCGTCGGATTCGAAAATCTAGACTTACAGGAGAACGACCATAAGGTGCCCGAGGCAGCACTAGACCCTTGGAGACAAGTCGGCTGGAGGACGATGTATTGAATCGCGACGCAATTTGTGTGTTCCATCGTCATTAACAGGCTCTGAACGTTACAATTAACTGTCAGTTATGCGTCGTATTCGGAAAACTAGACTCACAGGAGAACGACCATAAGGTGCCCGAGGCAGCAATAGACCCTTGGAGACAGGTCGGCTGTAGGACGATGTATTGAATCTCGACGCAGTTTGTGTGTTCCATCGTCATTAAGAGGCTCTGAAAGTTACAATTATCTGTCAGTTTTGCGTCGGAATCGAAAATCTAGACTCACAGGAGAACGACCATAAGGTGCCCGAGGCAGCACTAGACCCTTGGAGACAAGTCGGCTGGAGGACGATGTATTGAATCTCGACGCAATTTGTGTGTTCCATCGTCATTAAGAGGCTCTGAACGTTACAATTAACTGTCAGTTATGCGTCGTATTCGGAAAACTAGACTCACAGCAGAACGACCATAAGGTGCCCGAGGCAGCAATAGACCCTTGGAGACAGGTCGGCTGTCGGACGATGTATTGAATCTCGACGCAATGTGTGTGTTCCATCGTCATTAAGAGGCTCTGAACGTTACAATTAACTGTCAGTTTTGCGTCGGATTCGAAAAACTAGACTCACAGGAGAACGACCATAGGGTGCCCGGGGCACCAATAGTACCTCGGAGACAAGTCGGCTGGAGGACGATGTATTGAATCTCGACGCAATTTGTGTGTTCCATCGTCATTAAGAAGCTCTGAACGTTACAATTAACTGTCAGTTATGCGTCGTATTCGGAAAACTAGAGTCACAGCAGAACGACCATAAGGTGCCCGAGGCAGCAATAGACCCTTGGAGACAGGTCGGCTGTCGGACGATGTATTGAATCTCGACGCAATGTGTGTGTTCCATCGTCATTAAGAGGCTCTGAACGTTACAATTAACTGTCAGTTTTGCGCCGGATTCGAAAAACTACACTCCTAGGAGAACGACCAAAAGGTGCCCGGGGCAGCAATAGTACCTCGGAGACAAGTCGGCTGGAGGACGATGTATTGAATCGCGACGCAATTTGTGTGTTCCATCGTCATTAACAGGCTCTGAACGTTACAATTAACTGTCAGTTATGCGTCGTATTCGAAAACTAGACTCACAGGAGAACGACCATAAGGTGCCCGAGGCGGCAATAGACCCTTGGAGACAGGTCGGCTGTCGGACGATGTATTGAATCTCGACGCAATTAGTGTGTCCCATCGTCATTAAGAGGCTCTGAACGTTACAATTAATTGTCAGTTATGCGTTGTATTCGGAAAACTAGACTCACAGCAGAACGACCATAAGGTGCCCGAGGCAGCAATAGACCCTTGGAGACAGGTCGGCTGTCGGACGATGTATTGAATCTCGACGCAATTTGTGTGTTCCATCGTCATTAAGAGGCTCTGAACGTTAGAATTAACTGTCAGTTTTGCGTCGGATTCGAAAATCTAGACTCACAGGAGAACGACGATAAGGTGCCCGAAGCAGAACTAGACCCTTGGAGCCAAGTCGGCTGGAGGACGATGTATTGAATCGCGACGCAATTTGTGTGTTCCATCGTCATTAAGAGGCTCTGAACGTTACAATTAACTGTCAGTTTTGCGTCGGATTCGAAAATCTAGACTCGCAGTAGAACGACGATAAGGTGCCCGAAGCAGCACTAGACCCTTGGAGACAAGTCGGCTGGAGGACGATGTATTGAATCGCGACACAATATGTGTGTTCCATCGTCATTAAGAGGCTCTGAACGTTACAATTAACTGTCAGTTTTGCGCCGGATTCGAAAAACTACACTTCTAGGAGAACGACCAAAAGTGTCCGGGGCAGCAATAGTACCTCGGAGACAAGTCGGCTGGAGGACGATGTATTGAATCGCGACGCAATTTGTGTGTTCCATCGTCATTAACAGGCTCTGAACGTTACAATTAACTGTCAGTTTTGCGTCGGATTCGAAAATCTAGACTCACAGGAGAACGACCATAAGGTGCCCGAAGCAGCACTAGACCCTTGGAACCAAGTCGGCTGGAGGTCGATGTATTGAATCGCGACGCAATTTGTGTGTTCCATCGTCATTAAAAGGCTCAGAACGTTACAATTAACTGTCAGTTTTGCGTCGGATTCGAAAATCTAGACTCACAGGAGAACGACGATAAGGTGCCCGAAGCAGCACTAGACCCTTGGAGACAGGTCGGCTGGAGGACGATGTAATGAATCGCGACGCAATTTGTGTGTTCCATCGTCGTTAAGGGGCTCTGAATCTCACAATTAACTGTCAGTTTTGCGTCGGATTCGAAAATCTAGACTCACAGAAGAACGACCATAAGGTGCCCGAGGTAGCACTAGACTTTTGGAGACAAGTCGGCTGTAGGACGATGTATTGAATCGCGACGCAATTTGTGTGTTCCATCGTCATTAAGAGGCTCTGAACGTTACAATTAACTGTCAGTTTTGCGTCGGATTCGAAAATCTAGACTCACAGGAGAACGACCATAAGGTGCCCGTGGCAGCACTAGACCCTTGGAGACAATTAGGCTGGAGGACGATGTATTGATTCGCGACGCAATTTGTGTGTTCCATCGTCATTAAGAGGCTCAGAACGTTACAATTAACTGTCAATTTTGCGTCGGATTCGAAAAACTACACTCCTAGGAGAACGACCAAAAGGTGCCCGGGGCAGCAATAGTACCTCGGAGACAAGTCGGCTGTAGGACGATGTATTGAATCTCGACGCAATTTGTGTGTTCCATCGTCATTAAGAGGCTCTGAACGTTACATTTAACTGTCAGTTATGCGTCGTATTCGAAAACTAGACTCACAGGGGAACGACCATAAGGTGCCCGAGGCAGCAATAGACCCTTGGAGACAGGTCGGCTGTCGGACGATGTATTGTATCTCGACGCAATTTGTGTGTTCCATCGTCATTAAGAGGCTCTGAACGTTACAATTAACTGTCAGTTTTGCGTCGGATTCGAAAAACTAGACTCACAGGAGAACGACGATAAGGTGCCCGAGGCAGCTATAGACCCTTGGAGACAAGTCGGCTGGAGGACGATGTATTGAATCGCGACGCAATTTGTGTGTTCCATCGTCATTAAGAGGCTCTGAACGTTACAATTAACTGTCAGTTTTGCGTCGGATTCGAAAATATAGACTCACAGGAGAACGACCATAAGGTGCCCGAGGCAGCAATAGACCCTTGGAGACAGGTCGGCTGTCGGACGATGTATTGAATCTCGACGCAGTTTGTGTGTTCCATCGTCATTAAGAAGCTCTGAACGTTACAATTAACTGTCAGTTTTGCGTCGGAATCGAAAATCTAGACTCACAGGAGAACGACCATAAGGTGCCCGATGCAGCACTAGACCCTTGGGGACAAGTCGGCTGGAGGACGATGTATTGAATCTCGACGCAATTTGTGTGTTCCATCGTCATTAAGAGGCTCTGAACGTTACAATTAACTGTCAGTTATGCGTCGTATTCGGAAAACTAGACTCACAGGAGAACGACCATAAGGTGCCCGAGGCAGCAGTAGACCCTTGGAGACAGGTCGGCTGTCGGACGATGTATTGAATCTCGACGCAATGTGTGTGTTCCATCGTCATTAAGAGGCTCTGAACGTTACAATTAACTGTCTGTTTTGCGTCGGATTCGAAAAACTAGACTCACAGGAGAACGACCATAAGGTGCCCGGGGCAGCAATAGTACCTCGGAGACAAGTCGGCTGGAGGACGATGTATTGAATCTCGACGCAATTTGTGTGTTCCATCGTCATTAAGAGGCTCTGAACGTTGCAATTAACTGTCAGTTATGCGTCGTATTCGGAAAAGTAGAGTCACAGCAGAACGACCATAAGGTGCCCGAGGCAGCAATAGACCCTTGGAGACATTCGGCTGGAGGACGATGTATTGAATCGCGACGCAATTTGTGTGTTCCATCGTCATTAAGAGGCTCTGAACGTTACAATTAACTGTCATTTTTGCGTCGGATTCGAAAATCTAGACTCACAGGAGAACGACCATAAGGTGCCCGAGGCAGCAATAGACCCTTGGAGACAAGTCGGCTGGAGGACGATGTATTGAATCGCGACGCAATTTGTGTGTTCCATCGTCATTAACAGGCTCTGAACGTTACAATTAACTGTCAGTTATGCGTCGTATTCGGAAAACTAGACTCACAGGAGAACGACCAAAAGTGCCCGGGGCAGCAATAGTACCTCGGAGACAAGTCGGCTGGAGGACGATGTATTGAATCGCGACGCAATTTGTGTGTTCCATCGTCATTAAGAGGCTCTGAACGTTACAATTAACTGTCAGTTTTGCGCCGGATTCGAAAAACTACCCACCTAGGAGAACGACCAAAAGGTGCCCGGGGCAGCAATAGTACCTCGGAGACAAGTTGGCTGGAGGACGATGTATTCAATCGCGACGCAATTTGTGTGTTCCATCGTCATTAAGAGGCTCTGAACGTTACAAATAACTGTCAGTTTTGCGTCGGATTCGAAAAACTAGACTCACAGGAGAACGACGATAAGGTTCCCGAGGCAGCTATAGACCCTTGGAGACATTCGGCTGGAGGACGATGTATTGAATCGCGACGCAATTTGTGTGTTCCATCGTCATTAAGAGGCTCTGAACGTTACAATTAACTGTCATTTTTGCGTCGGATTCGAAAATCTAGACTCACAGGAGAACGACCATAAGGTGCCCGAGGCAGCAATAGACCCTTGGAGACAAGTCGGCTGGAGGACGATGTATTGAATCGCGACGCAATTTGTGTGTTCCATCGTCATTAACAGGCTCTGAACGTTACAATTAACTGTCAGTTATGCGTCGTATTCGGAAAACTAGACTCACAGGAGAACGACCATAAGGTGCCCGAGGCAGCAATAGACCCTTGGAGACAGGTCGGCTGTCGGACGATGTATTGAATCTCGACGCAGTTTGTGTGTTCCATCGTCATTAAGAGTCTCTGAACGTTACAATTAACTGTCAGTTTTGCGTCGGAATCGAAAATCTAGACTCACAGGAGAACGACCATAAGGTGCCCGAGGCAGCAATAGACCCTTGGAGACAGGTCGGCTGTCGGACGATGTATTGAATCTCGAAGCAATGTGTGTGTTCCATCGTCATTAAGAGGCTCTGAACGTTACAATTAACTGTCAGTTTTGCGTCGGATTCGAAAAACTAGACTCACAGGAGAACGACCATAAGGTGCCCGGGGCAGCAATAATACCTCGGAGACAAGTCGGCTGGAGGACGATGTATTGAATCGCGACGCAATTTGTGTGTTCCATCGTCATTAAGAGGCTCTGAACGTTACAATTAACTGTCAGTTATGCGTCGTATTCGGAAAACTAGAGTCACAGCAGAACGACCATAAGGTGCCCGAGGCAGCAATAGACCCTTGGAGACAGGTCGGCTGTCGGACGATGTATTGAATCTCGACGCAATGTGTGTGTTCCATCGTCATTAAGAGGCTCTGAACGTTACAATTAACTGTCAGTTTTGCTTCGGATTCGAAAAACTAGACTCACAGGAGAACGACCATAAGGTGCCCGAGGCAGCAATAGACCCTTGGAGACAAGTCGGCTGGAGGACGATGTAATGAATCGCGACGCAATTTGTGTGTTCCATCGTCGTTAAGGGGCTCTGAATCTCACAATTAACTGTCAGTTTTACGTCGGATTCGAAAATGTAGACTCACAGAAGAACGACCATAAGGTGCCCGAGGTAGCACTAGACCCTTGGAGACAAGTCGGCTGGAGGACGATGTTTTGAATCGCGACGCAATTTGTGTGTTCCATCGTCATTAAGAGGCTCTGAACGTTACAATAAACTGTCAGTTATGGGTCGTTTTCGGTAAACTAGACTCACAGCAGAACGACCATAAGGTGCCCGAGGCAGCAATAGACCCTTGGAGACAGGTCTGCTGTTGGACGATGTATTGAATCTCGACGCAATTTGTGTGTTCCATCGTCATTAAGAGGCTCTGAACGTTACAATTAACTGTCAGTTATGCGTCGTATTCGAAAACTAGACTCACAGGGGAACGACCATAAGGTGCCCGAGGCAGCAACAGACCCTTGGAGACAGGTCGGCTGTCGGACGATGTATTGAATCTCGACGCAATTTGTGTGTTCCATCGTCATTAAGAGGCTCTGAACGTTACAATTAACTGTCAGTTTTGCGTCGGATTCGAAAAACTAGACTCACAGGAGAACGACGATAAGGTGCCCGAGGCAGCTATAGACCCTTGGAGACAAGTCGGCTGGAGGACGATGTATTGAATCGCGACGCAATTTGTGTGTTCCATCGTCATTAAGAGGCTCTGAACGTTACAATTAACTGTCAGTTTTGCGTCGGATTCGAAAATCTAGACTCACAGGAGAACGACCATAAGGTGCCCGAGGCAGCACTAGACCCTTGGAGACAAGTCGGCTGGAGGACGAAGTATTGAATCGCGACGCAATTTGTGTGTTCCATCGTCATTAACAGGCTCTGAACGTTACAATTAACTGTCAGTTATGCGTCGTATTCGGAAAACTAGACTCACAGGAGAACGACCATAAGGTGCCCGAGGCAGCAATAGACCCTTGGAGACAGGTCGGCTGTAGGACGATGTATTGAATCTCGACGCAGTTTGTGTGTTCCATCGTCATTAAGAGGCTCTGAAAGTTACAATTAACTGTCAGTTTTGCGTCGGAATCGAAAATCTAGACTCACAGGAGAACGACCATAAGGTGCCCGAGGCAGCACTAGACCCTTGGAGACAAGTCGGCTGGAGGACGATGTATTGAATCTCGACGCAATTTGTGTGTTCCATCGTCATTAAGAGGCTCTGAACGTTACAATTAACTGTCAGTTATGCGTCGTATTCGGAAAACTAGACTCACTGCAGAACGACCATAAGGTGCCCGAGGCAGCAATAGACCCTTGGAGACAGGTCGGCTGTCGGACGATGTATTGAATCTCGACGCAATGTGTGTGTTCCATCGTCATTAAGAGGCTCTGAACGTTACAATTAACTGTCAGTTTTGCGTCGGATTCGAAAAACTAGACTCACAGGAGAACGACCATAGGGTGCCCGGGGCAGCAATAGTACCTCGGAGACAAGTCGGCTGGAGGACGATGTATTGAATCTCGACGCAATTTGTGTGTTCCATCGTCATTAAGAAGCTCTGAACGTTACAATTAACTGTCAGTTATGCGTCGTATTCGGAAAACTAGAGTCACAGCAGAACGACCATAAGGTGCCCGAGGCAGCAATAGACCCTTGGAGACAGGTCGGCTGACGGACGATGTATTGAATCTCGACGCAATGTGTGTGTTCCATCGTCATTAAGAGGCTCTGAACGTTACAATTAACTGTCAGTTTTGCGCCGGATTCGAAAAACTACACTCCTAGGAGAACGACCATAAGGTGCCCGGGGCAGCAATAGTACCTCGGAGACAAGTCGGCTGGAGGACGATGTATTGAATCGCGACGCAATTTGTGTGTTCCATCGTCATTAACAGGCTCTGAACGTTACAATTAACTGTCAGTTATGCGTCGTATTCGAAAACTAGACTCACAGGAGAACGACCATAAGGTGCCCGAGGCGGCAATAGACCCTTGGAGACAGGTCGGCTGTCGGACGATGTATTGAATCTCGACGCAATTAGTGTGTCCCATCGTCATTAAGAGGCTCTGAACGTTACAATTAACTGTCAGTTATGCGTTGTATTCGGAAAACTAGACTCACAGCAGAACGACCATAAGGTGCCCGAGGCAGCAATAGACCCTTGGAGACAGGTCGGCTGTCGGACGATGTATTGAATCTCGACGCAATTTGTGTGTTCCATCGTCATTAAGAGGCTCTGAACGTTAGAATTAACTGTCAGTTTTGCGTCGGATTCGAAAATCTAGACTCACAGGAGAACGACGATAAGGTGCCCGAAGCAGAACTAGACCCTTGGAGCCAAGTCAGCTGGAGGACGATGTATTGAATCGCGACGCAATTTGTGTGTTCCATCGTCATTAAGAGGCTCTGAACGTTACAATTAACTGTCAGTTTTGCGTCGGATTCGAAAATCTAGACTCACAGGAGAACGACCATAAGGTGCCCGAGGCAGCAATAGACCCTTGGAGACAAGTCGGCTGGAGGACGATGTATTGAATCGCGACGCAATTTGTGTGTTCCATCGTCATTAACAGGCTCTGAACGTTACAATTAACTGTCAGTTATGCGTCGTATTCGGAAAACTAGACTCACAGGAGAACGACCAAAAGTGCCCGGGGCAGCAATAGTACCTCGGAGACAAGTCGGCTGGAGGACGATGTATTGAATCGCGACGCAATTTGTGTGTTCCATCGTCATTAAGAGGCTCTGAACGTTACAATTAACTGTCAGTTTTGCGCCGGATTCGAAAAACTACCCACCTAGGAGAACGACCAAAAGGTGCCCGGGGCAGCAATAGTACATCGGAGACAAGTTGGCTGGAGGACGATGTATTCAATCGCGACGCAATTTGTGTGTTCCATCGTCATTAAGAGGCTCTGAACGTTACAAATAACTGTCAGTTTTGCGTCGGATTCGAAAAACTAGACTCACAGGAGAACGACGATAAGGTTCCCGAGGCAGCTATAGACCCTTGGAGACATTCGGCTGGAGGACGATGTATTGAATCGCGACGCAATTTGTGTGTTCCATCGTCATTAAGAGGCTCTGAACGTTACAATTAACTGTCATTTTTGCGTCGGATTCGAAAATCTAGACTCACAGGAGAACGACCATAAGGTGCCCGAGGCAGCAATAGACCCTTGGAGACAAGTCGGCTGGAGGACGATGTATTGAATCGCGACGCAATTTGTGTGTTCCATCGTCATTAACAGGCTCTGAACGTTACAATTAACTGTCAGTTATGCGTCGTATTCGGAAAACTAGACTCACAGGAGAACGACCATAAGGTGCCCGAGGCAGCAATAGACCCTTGGAGACAGGTCGGCTGTCGGACGATGTATTGAATCTCGACGCAGTTTGTGTGTTCCATCGTCATTAAGAGTCTCTGAACGTTACAATTAACTGTCAGTTTTGCGTCGGAATCGAAAATCTAGACTCACAGGAGAACGACCATAAGGTGCCCGAGGCAGCAATAGACCCTTGGAGACAGGTCGGCTGTCGGACGATGTATTGAATCTCGAAGCAATGTGTGTGTTCCATCGTCATTAAGAGGCTCTGAACGTTACAATTAACTGTCAGTTTTGCGTCGGATTCGAAAAACTAGACTCACAGGAGAACGACCATAAGGTGCCCGGGGCAGCAATAATACCTCGGAGACAAGTCGGCTGGAGGACGATGTATTGAATCGCGACGCAATTTGTGTGTTCCATCGTCATTAAGAGGCTCTGAACGTTACAATTAACTGTCAGTTATGCGTCGTATTCGGAAAACTAGAGTCACAGCAGAACGACCATAAGGTGCCCGAGGCAGCAATAGACCCTTGGAGACAGGTCGGCTGTCGGACGATGTATTGAATCTCGACGCAATGTGTGTGTTCCATCGTCATTAAGAGGCTCTGAACGTTACAATTAACTGTCAGTTTTGCTTCGGATTCGAAAAAGTAGACTCACAGGAGAACGACCATAAGGTGCCCGAGGCAGCAATAGACCCTTGGAGACAAGTCGGCTGGAGGACGATGTAATGAATCGCGACGCAATTTGTGTGTTCCATCGTCGTTAAGGGGCTCTGAATCTCACAATTAACTGTCAGTTTTACGTCGGATTCGAAAATGTAGACTCACAGAAGAACGACCATAAGGTGCCCGAGGTAGCACTAGACCCTTGGAGACAAGTCGGCTGGAGGACGATGTTTTGAATCGCGACGCAATTTGTGTGTTCCATCGTCATTAAGAGGCTCTGAACGTTACAATAAACTGTCAGTTATGGGTCGTTTTCGGTAAACTAGACTCACAGCAGAACGACCATAAGGTGCCCGAGGCAGCAATAGACCCTTGGAGACAGGTCTGCTGTTGGACGATGTATTGAATCTCGACGCAATTTGTGTGTTCCATCGTCATTAAGAGGCTCTGAACGTTACAATTAACTGTCAGTTATGCGTCGTATTCGAAAACTAGACTCACAGGGGAACGACCATAAGGTGCCCGAGGCAGCAACAGACCCTTGGAGACAGGTCGGCTGTCGGACGATGTATTGAATCTCGACGCAATTTGTGTGTTCCATCGTCATTAAGAGGCTCTGAACGTTACAATTAACTGTCAGTTTTGCGTCGGATTCGAAAAACTAGACTCACAGGAGAACGACGATAAGGTGCCCGAGGCAGCTATAGACCCTTGGAGACAAGTCGGCTGGAGGACGATGTATTGAATCGCGACGCAATTTGTGTGTTCCATCGTCATTAAGAGGCTCTGAACGTTACAATTAACTGTCAGTTTTGCGTCGGATTCGAAAATCTAGACTCACAGGAGAACGACCATAAGGTGCCCGAGGCAGCACTAGACCCTTGGAGACAAGTCGGCTGGAGGACGAAGTATTGAATCGCGACGCAATTTGTGTGTTCCATCGTCATTAACAGGCTCTGAACGTTACAATTAACTGTCAGTTATGCGTCGTATTCGGAAAACTAGACTCACAGGAGAACGACCATAAGGTGCCCGAGGCAGCAATAGACCCTTGGAGACAGGTCGGCTGTAGGACGATGTATTGAATCTCGACGCAGTTTGTGTGTTCCATCGTCATTAAGAGGCTCTGAAAGTTACAATTAACTGTCAGTTTTGCGTCGGAATCGAAAATCTAGACTCACAGGAGAACGACCATAAGGTGCCCGAGGCAGCACTAGACCCTTGGAGACAAGTCGGCTGGAGGACGATGTATTGAATCTCGACGCAATTTGTGTGTTCCATCGTCATTAAGAGGCTCTGAACGTTACAATTAACTGTCAGTTATGCGTCGTATTCGGAAAACTAGACTCACTGCAGAACGACCATAAGGTGCCCGAGGCAGCAATAGACCCTTGGAGACAGGTCGGCTGTCGGACGATGTATTGAATCTCGACGCAATGTGTGTGTTCCATCGTCATTAAGAGGCTCTGAACGTTACAATTAACTGTCAGTTTTGCGTCGGATTCGAAAAACTAGACTCACAGGAGAACGACCATAGGGTGCCCGGGGCAGCAATAGTACCTCGGAGACAAGTCGGCTGGAGGACGATGTATTGAATCTCGACGCAATTTGTGTGTTCCATCGTCATTAAGAAGCTCTGAACGTTACAATTAACTGTCAGTTATGCGTCGTATTCGGAAAACTAGAGTCACAGCAGAACGACCATAAGGTGCCCGAGGCAGCAATAGACCCTTGGAGACAGGTCGGCTGACGGACGATGTATTGAATCTCGACGCAATGTGTGTGTTCCATCGTCATTAAGAGGCTCTGAACGTTACAATTAACTGTCAGTTTTGCGCCGGATTCGAAAAACTACACTCCTAGGAGAACGACCATAAGGTGCCCGGGGCAGCAATAGTACCTCGGAGACAAGTCGGCTGGAGGACGATGTATTGAATCGCGACGCAATTTGTGTGTTCCATCGTCATTAACAGGCTCTGAACGTTACAATTAACTGTCAGTTATGCGTCGTATTCGAAAACTAGACTCACAGGAGAACGACCATAAGGTGCCCGAGGCGGCAATAGACCCTTGGAGACAGGTCGGCTGTCGGACGATGTATTGAATCTCGACGCAATTAGTGTGTCCCATCGTCATTAAGAGGCTCTGAACGTTACAATTAACTGTCAGTTATGCGTTGTATTCGGAAAACTAGACTCACAGCAGAACGACCATAAGGTGCCCGAGGCAGCAATAGACCCTTGGAGACAGGTCGGCTGTCGGACGATGTATTGAATCTCGACGCAATTTGTGTGTTCCATCGTCATTAAGAGGCTCTGAACGTTAGAATTAACTGTCAGTTTTGCGTCGGATTCGAAAATCTAGACTCACAGGAGAACGACGATAAGGTGCCCGAAGCAGAACTAGACCCTTGGAGCCAAGTCAGCTGGAGGACGATGTATTGAATCGCGACGCAATTTGTGTGTTCCATCGTCATTAAGAGGCTCTGAACGTTACAATTAACTGTCAGTTTTGCGTCGGATTCGAAAGTCTAGACTCACAGTAGAACGACGATAAGGTGCCCGAAGCAGCACTAGACCCTTGGAGACAAGTCGGCTGGAGGACGATGTATTGAATCGCGACGCAATTTGTGTGTTCCATCGTCATTAAGAGGCTCTGAACGTTACAATTAACTGTCAGTTTTGCGCCGGATTCGAAAAACTACACTTCTAGGAGAACGACCAAAAGTGCCCGGGGCAGCAATAGTACCTCGGAGACAAGTCGGCTGGAGGACGATGTATTGAATCGCGACGCAATTTGTGTGTTCCATCGTCATTAGCAGTCTCTGAACGTTACAATTAACTGTCAGTTATGCGTCGTATTCGGAAAACTAGACTCACAGGAGAACGACCATAAGGTGCCCGAGGCAGCAATAGACCCTTGGAGACAAGTCGGCTGGAGGACGATGTATTGAATCGCGACGCAATTTGTGTGTTCCATCGTCATTAAGAGGCTCTGAACGTTACAATTAACTGTCAGTTATGCGTCGTATTCGGAAAACTAGAGTCACAGCAGAACGACCATAAGGTGCCCGAGGCAGCAATAGACCCTTGGAGACAGGTCGGCTGTCGGACGATGTAATGAATCGCGACGCAATTTGTGTGTTCCATCGTCGTTAAGGGGCTCTGAATCTCACAATTAACTGTCAGTTTTGCGTCGGATTCGAAAATCTAGACTCACAGAAGAACGACCATAAGGTGCCCGAGGTAGCACTAGACTTTTGGAGATAAGTCGGCTGTAGGACGATGTATTGAATCGCGACGCAATTTGTGTGTTCCATCGTCATTAAGAGGCTCTGAACGTTACAATTAACTGTCAGTTTTGCGTCGGATTCGAAAATCTAGACTCACAGGAGAACGACCATAAGGTGCCCGTGGCAGCACTAGACCCTTGGAGACAATTAGGCTGGAGGACGATGTATTGATTCGCGACGCAATTTCTGTGTTCCATCGTCATTAAGAGGCTCAGAACGTTACAATTAACTGTCAATTTTGCGTCGGATTCGAAAAACTACGCTCCTAGGAGAACGACCAAAAGGTGCCCGGGGCAGCAATAGTACCTCGGAGACAAGTCGGCTGGAGGACGATGTATTGAATCGCGACGCAATTTGTGTGTTCCATCGTCATTAACAGGCTCTGAACGTTACAATTAACTGTCAGTTATGCGTCGTATTCGAAAACTAGACTCACAGGAGAACGACCATAAGGTGCCCGAGGCAGCAATAGACCCTTGGAGACAGGTCGGCTGTCGGACGATGTATTGAATCTCGACGCAATTAGTGTGTCCCATCGTCATTAAGAGGCTCTGAACGTTACAATTAACTGTCAGTTTTGCGTCGGATTCGAAAAACTAGACTCACAGGAGAACGACCATAAGGTGGCCGAGGCAGCTATAGACCCTTGGAGACAAGTCGGCTGGAGGACGATGTATTGAATCGCGACCCAATTTGTGTGTTCCATCGTCATTAACAGGCTCTGAACGTTACAATTAACTGTCAGTTATGCGTCGTATTCGGAAAACTAGACTCACAGCAGAACGACCATAAGGTGCCCGTGGCAGCAATAGACCCTTGGAGACAGGTCGGCTGTCGGACGATGTATTGAATCTCGACGCAATTTGTGTGTTCCATCGTCATTAAGAGGCTCTGAACGTTACAATTAACTGTCAGTTTTGCGTCGGATTCGAAAATCTAGACTCACAGAAGAACGACGATAAGGTGCCCGAAGCAGCACTAGACCCTTGGAGCCAAGTCGGCTGGAGCACGATGTATTGAATCGCGACGCAATTTGTGTGTTCCATCGTCATTAAGAGGCTCTGAACGTTACAATTAACTGTCAGTTTAGCGCCGGATTCGAAAAACTACACTCCTAGGAGAACGACCAAAAGTGCCCGGGGCAGCAATAGTACCTCGGAGACAAGTCGGCTGGAGGACGATGTATTGAATCGCGACGCAATTTCTGTGTTCCATCGTCATTAACAGGCTCTGAACGTTACAATTAACTGTCAGTTAAGCGTCGTATTCGGAAAACTAGACTCACAGGAGAACGACCATAAGGTGGCCGAGGCAGCAATAGACCCTTGGAGACAAATCGGCTGGAGGACGATGTATTGAATCGCGACGCAATTTGTGTGTTCCATCGTCATTAAGAGGCTCTGAACGTTACAATTAACTGTCAGTTATGCGTCGTATTCGGAAAACTAGAGTCACAGCAGAACGACCATAAGGTGCCCGAGGGAGCAATAGACAGACCCTTGGAGACAAGTCGGCTGGAGGACGATGTAATGAATCGCGACGCAATTTGTGTCTTCCATCGTCGTTAAGGGGCTCTGAATCTTACAATTAACTGTCAGTTTTGCGTCGGATTCGAAAATCTAGACTCACAGGAGAACGACCATAAGGTGCCCGTGGCAGCACTAGACCCTTGGAGACAATTCGGCTGGAGGACGATGTATTGATTCGCGACGCAATTTCTGTGTTCCATCGTCATTAAGGGGCTCTGAACGTTACAATTAACTGTCAGTTTTGCGTCGTATTCGAAAAACTAGACTCACAGGAGAACTACCATAAGGTGCCCGAGGCAGCTATAGACCCTTGGAGACAAGTCGGCTGGAGGACGATGTATTGAATCGCGACGCAATTTGTGTGTTCCATCGCCATTAACAGGCTCTGAACGTTACAATTAACTGTCGGTTTTGCGTCGGATTCGAAAATCTAGACTCACAGGAGAACGACCATAAGGTGCCCGAGGCAGCACTAGACCCTTGGAGACAAGTCGGCTGGAGGACGATGTATCGAATCGCGACGCAATTTGTGTGTTCCATCGTCATTAAGAGGCTCTGAACGTTACAATTAACTGTCAGTTTTGCGCCGGATTCGAAAAACTACACTCCTAGGAGAACGACCAAAAGGTGCCCGGGGCAGCAATAGTACCTCGGAGACAAGTCGGCTGGAGGACGATGTATTGAATCGCGACGCAATTTGTGTGTTCCATCGTCATTAACAGGCTCTGAACGTTACAATTAACTGTCAGTTATGCGTCGTATTCGAAAACTAGACTCACAGGGGAACGACCATAAGGTGCCCGAGGCAGCAATAGACCCTTGGAGACAGGTCGGCTGTCGGACGATGTATTGAATCTCGACGCAATTTGTGTGTTCCATCGTCATTAAGAGGCTCTGAACGTTACAATTAACTGTCAGTTTTGCGTCGGATTCGAAAAACTAGACTCACAGGAGAACGACGATAAGGTGCCCGAGGCAGCTATAGACCCTTGGAGACAAGTCGGCTGGAGGACGATGTATTGAATCGCGACGCAATTTGTGTGTTCCATCGTCATTAAGAGGCTCTGAACGTTACAATTAACTGTCAGTTTTGCGTCGGATTCAAAAATCTAGACTCACAGGAGAACGACCATAAGGTGCCCAAGGCAGCAATAGACCCTTGGAGACAGGTCGGCTGTCGGACGATGTATTGAATCTCGACGCAGTTTGTGTGTTCCATCGTCATTAAGAAGCTCTGAACGTTACAATTAACTGTCAGTTTTGCGTCGGAATCGAAAATCTAGACTCACAGGAGAACGACCATAAGGTGCCCGATGCAGCACTAGACCCTTGGAGACAAGTCGGCTGGAGGACGATGTATTGAATCTCGACGCAATTTGTGTGTTCCATCGTCATTAAGAGGCTCTGAACGTTACAATTAACTGTCAGTTATGCGTCGTATTCGGAAAACTAGACTCACAGGAGAACGACCATAAGGTGCCCGAGGCAGCAGTAGATCCTTGGAGACAGGTCGGCTGTCGGACGATGTATTGAATCTCGACGCAATGTGTGTGTTCCATCGTCATTAAGAGGCTCTGAACGTTACAATTAACTGTCTGTTTTGCGTCGGATTCGAAAAACTAGACTCACAGGAGAACGACCATAAGGTGCCCGGGGCAGCAATAGTACCTCGGAGACAAGTCGGCTGGAGGACGATGTATTAAATCGCGACGCAATTTGTGTGTTCCATTGTCATTAACAGGCTCTGAACGTTACAATTAACAGTCAGTTTTGCGTCGGTTTCGAAAATCTAGACTCACAGGAGAACGACGATAAGGTGCCCGAAGCAGCACTAGACCCTTGGAGAAAAGTCGGCTGGAGGACGATGTATTGAATCGCGACGCAATTTGTGTGTTCCATCGTCATTAAGAGGCTCTGAACGTTACAATTAACTGTCAGTTATGCGTCGTATTCGGAAAACTAGAGTCACAGCAGAACGACCATAAGGTGCCCGAGGCAGCAATAGACCCTTGGAGACAGGTCGGCTGTCGGACGATGTATTGAATCTCGACGCAATGTGTGTGTTCCATCGTCATTAAGAGGCTCTGAACGTTACAATTAACTGTCAGTTTTGCTTCGGATTCGAAAAACTAGACTCACAGGAGAACGACCATAAGGTGCCCGAGGCAGCAATAGACCCTCGGAGACATGTCGGCTGGAGGACGATGTATTGAATCGCGACGCAATTTGTGTGTTCCATCGTCATTTACAGGCTCTGAACGTTACAATTAACAGTCAGTTTTGCGTCGGATTCGAAAATCTAGACTCACAGGAGAACGACGATAAGGTGCCCGAAGCAGCACTAGACCCTTGGAGCCAAGTCGGCTGGAGGACGATGTATTGAATCGCGACGCAATTTGTGTGTTCCATCGTCATTAAGAGGCTCTGAACGTTACAATTAACTGTCAGTTTTGCGTCGGATTCGAAAATCTAGACTCACAGGAGAACGACGATAAGGTGCCCGAAGCAGCACTAGACCCTTGGAGCCAAGTCGGCTGGAGGACGATGTATTGAATCGCGACGCAATTTGTGTGTTCCATCGTCATTAAGAGGTTCTGAACGTAACAATTAACTGTCAGTTTTGCGCCGGATTCGAAAAACTACACTCCTAGGAGAACGACCAAAAGTGCCCGGGGCAGCAATAGTACCTCGGAGACAAGTCGGCTGGAGGACGATGTATTGAATCGCGACGCAATTTGTGTGTTCCATCGTCATTAAGAGGCTCTGAACGTTACAATTAACTGTCAGTTTTGCGCCGGATTCGAAAAACTACACTCCTAGGAGAACGACCAAAAGGTGCCCGGGGCAGCAATAGTACCTCGGAGACAAGTTGGCTGGAGGACGATGTATTCAATCGCGACGCAATTTGTGTGTTCCATCGTCATTAAGAGGCTCTAAACGTTACAATTAACTGTAAGTTTTGCGTCGGATTCGAAAAACTAGACTCACAGGAGAACGACGATAAGGTTCCCGAGGCAGCTATAGACCCTTGGAGACATTCGGCTGGAGGACGATGTATTGAATCGCGACGCAATTTGTGTGTTCCATCGTCATTAAGAGGCTCTGAACGTTACAATTAACTGTCAGTTTTGCGTCGGATTCGAAAATCTAGACTCACAGGAGAACGACCATAAGGTGCCCGAGGCAGCAATAGACCCTTGGAGACAAGTCGGCTGGAGGACGATGTATTGAATCGCGACGCAATTTGTGTGATCCATCGTCATTAACAGGCTCTGAACGTTACAATTAACTGTCAGTTATGCGTCGTATTCGGAAAACTAGACTCACAGGAGAACGACCATAAGGTGCCCGAGGCAGCAATAGACCCTTGGAGACAGGTCGGCTGTCGGACGATGTATTGAATCTCGACGCAGTTTGTGTGTCCCATCGTCATTAAGAGGCTCTGAACGTTACAATTAACTGTCAGTTTTGCGTCGGAATCGAAAATCTAGACTCACAGGAGAACGACCATAAGGGGCCCGAGGCAGCAATAGACCCTTGGAGACAGGTCGGCTGTCGGACGATGTGTTGAATCTCGACGCAATGTGTGTGTTCCATCGTCATTAAGAGGCTCTGAACGTTACAATTAACTGTCAGTTTTGCTTCGGATTCGAAAAACTAGACTCACAGGAGAACGACCATAAGGTGCCCGAGGCAGCAATAGACCCTTGGAGACAAGTCGGCTGGAGGACGATGTAATGAATCGCGACGCAATTTGTGTGTTCCATCGTCGTTAAGGGGCTCTGAATCTCACAATTAACTGTCAGTTTTACGTCGGATTCGAAAATGTTGACTCACAGAAGAACGACCATAAGGTGCCCGAGGTAGCACTAGACCCTTGGAGACAAGTCGGCTGGAGGACGATGTTTTGAATCGCGACGCAATTTGTGTGTTCCATCGTCATTAAGAGGCTCTGAACGTTACAATTAACTGTCAGTTATGGGTCGTTTTCGGTAAACTAGACTCACAGCAGAACGACCATAAGGTGCCCGAGGCAGCAATAGACCCTTGGAGACAGGTCGGCTGTCGGACGATGTATTGAATCTCGACGCAATGTGTGTGTTCCATCGTCATTAAGAGGCTCTGAACGTTACAATTAACTGTCAGTTTTGCTTCGGATTCGAAAAACTAGACTCACAGGAGAACGACCATAAGGTGCCCGAGGCAGCAATAGACCCTCGGAGACATGTCGGCTGGAGGACGATGTATTGAATCGCGACGCAATTTGTGTGTTCCATCGTCATTTACAGGCTCTGAACGTTACAATTAACAGTCAGTTTTGCGTCGGATTCGAAAATCTAGACTCACAGGAGAACGACGATAAGGTGCCCGAAGCAGCACTAGACCCTTGGAGCCAAGTCGGCTGGAGGACGATGTATTGAATCGCGACGCAATTTGTGTGTTCCATCGTCATTAAGAGGCTCTGAACGTTACAATTAACTGTCAGTTTTGCGTCGGATTCGAAAATCTAGACTCACAGGAGAACGACGATAAGGTGCCCGAAGCAGCACTAGACCCTTGGAGCCAAGTCGGCTGGAGGACGATGTATTGAATCGCGACGCAATTTGTGTGTTCCATCGTCATTAAGAGGCTCTGAACGTTACAATTAACTGTCAGTTTTGCGTCGGATTCGAAAATCTAGACTCACAGTAGAACGACGATAAGGTGCCCGAAGCAGCACTAGACCCTTGAAGACAAGTCGGCTGGAGGACGATGTATTGAATCGCGACGCAATTTGTGTGTTCCATCGTCATTAAGAGGCTCTGAACGTTACAATTAACTGTCAGTTTTGCGCCGGATTCGAAAAACTACACTCCTAGGAGAACGACCAAAAGTGCCCGGGGCAGCAATAGTACCTCGGAGACAAGTCGGCTGGAGGACGATGTATTGAATCGCGACGCAATTTGTGTGTTCCATCGTCATTAACAGGCTCTGAACGTTACAATTAACTGTCAGTTATGCGTCGTATTCGGAAAACTAGACTCAAAGGAGAACGACCATAAGGTGCCCGAGGCAGCAATAGACCCTTGGAGACAAGTCGGCTGGAGGACGATGTATTGAATCGCGACGCAATTTGTGTGTTCCATCGTCATTAAGAGGCTCTGAACGTTACAATTAACTGTCAGTTATGCGTCGTATTCGGAAAACTAGAGTCACAGCAGAACGACCATAAGGTGCCCGAGGCAGCAATAGACCCTTGGAGACAGGTCGGCTGTCGGACGATGTATTGATTCTCGACGCAATTTGTGTGTTCCATCGTCATTAAGAGGCTCTGAACGTTACAATTAACTGTCAGTTTTGCGTCGGATTCGAAAATGTAGACTCACAGGAGAACGACCATAAGGTGCCCGAAGCAGCACTAGACCCTTGGAGCCAAGTCGGCTGGAGGACGATGTATTGAATCGCGACGCAATTTGTGTGTTCCATCGTCATTAAGAGGCTCTGAACGTTACAATTAACTGTCAGTTTTGCGTCGGATTCGAAAATCTAGACTCACAGGGGAACGACGATAAGGTGCCCGAAGCAGCACTAGCCCCTTGGAGACAAGTCGGCTGGAGGACGATGTAATGAATCGCGACGCAATTTGTGTGTTCCATCGTCGTTAAGGGTCTCTGAATCTCACAATTAACTGTCAGTTTTGCGTCGGATTCGAAAATCTAGACTCACAGAAGAACGACCATAAGGTGCCCGAGGTAGCACTAGACCCTTGGAGACAAGTCGGCTGTAGGACGATGTATTGAATCGCGACGCAATTTGTGTGTTCCATCGTCATTAAGAGGCTCTGAACGTTACAATTAACTGTCAGTTTTGCGTCGGATTCGAAAATCTAGACTCACAGGAGAACGACCATAAGGTGCCCGTGGCAGCACTAGACCCTTGGAGACAATTAGGCTGGAGGACGATGTATTGATTCGCGACGCAATTTCTGTGTTCCATCGTCATTAAGAGGCTCTGAACGTTACAATTAACTGTCAGTTTTGCGTCGGATTCGAAAAACTAGACTCACAGGAGAACGACCATAAGGTGCCCGAGGCAGCTATAGACCCTTGGAGACACGTCGGCTGGAGGACGATGTATTGAATCGCGACGCAATTTGTGTGTTCCATTGCATTAACAGGCTCTGAACGTTACAATTAACTGTCGGTTTTGCGTCGGATTCGAAAATCTAGACTCACAGGAGAACGACCATAAGGTGCCCGAGGCAGCACTAGACCCTTGGAGACAAGTCGGCTGGAGCACGATGTATTGAATCGCGACGCAATTTGTGTGTTCCATCGTCATTAAGAGGCTCTGAACGTTACAATTAACTGTCAGTTTTGCGCCGGATTCGAAAAACTACACTCCTAGGAGAACGACCATAAGGTGCCCGGGGCAGCAATAGTACCTCGGAGACAAGTCGGCTGGAGGACGATGTATTGAATCGCGACGCAATTTGTGTGTTCCATCGTCATTAACAGGCTCTGAACGTTACAATTAACTGTCAGTTATGCGTCGTATTCGAAAACTAGACTCACAGGAGAACGACCATAAGGTGCCCGAGGCAGCAATAGACCCTTGGAGACAGGTCGGCTGTCGGACGATGTATTGAATCTCGACGCAATTAGTGTGTCCCATCGTCATTAAGAGGCTCTGAACGTTACAATTAACTGTCAGTTTTGCGTCGGATTCGAAAAACTAGACTCACAGGAGAACGACCATAAGGTGGCCGAGGCAGCTATAGACCCTTGGAGACAAGTCGGCTGGAGGACGATGTATTGAATCGCGACCCAATTTGTGTGTTCCATCGTCATTAAGAGGCTCTGAACGTTACAATTAACTGTCAGTTTTGCGTCGGATTCGAAAATCTAGACTCACAGGAGAACGACCATAAGGTGCCCGAGGCAGCACTAGACCCTTGGAGACAAGTCGGCTGGAGGACGATGTATTGAATCGCGACGCAATTTGTGTGTTCCATCGTCATTAACAGGCTCTGAACGTTACAATTAACTGTCAGTTATGCGTCGTATTCGGAAAACTAGACTCACAGCAGAACGACCATAAGGTGCCCGTGGCAGCAATAGACCCTTGGAGACAGGTCGGCTGTCGGACGATGTATTGAATCTCGACGCAATTTGTGTGTTCCATCGTCATTAAGAGGCTCTGAACGTTACAATTAACTGTCAGTTTTGCGTCGGATTCGAAAATCTAGACTCACAGGAGAACGACCATAAGGTGCCCGAAGCAGCACTAGACCCTTGGAGCCAAGTCGGCTGGAGCACGATGTATTGAATCGCGACGCAATTTGTGTGTTCCATCGTCATTAAGAGGCTCTGAACGTTACAATTAACTGTCAGTTTAGCGCCGGATTCGAAAAACTACACTCCTAGGAGAACGACCAAAAGTGCCCGGGGCAGCAATAGTACCTCGGAGACAAGTCGGCTGGAGGACGATGTATTGAATCGCAACGCAATTTGTGTGTTCCATCGTCATTAACAGGCTCTGAACGTTACAATTAACTGTCAGTTAAGCGTCGTATTCGGAAAACTAGACTCACAGGAGAACGACCATAAGGTGGCCGAGGCAGCAATAGACCCTTGGAGACAAGTCGGCTGGAGGACGATGTATTGAATCGCGACGCAATTTGTGTGTTCCATCGTCATTAAGAGGCTCTGAACGTTACAATTAACTGTCAGTTATGCGTCGTATTCGGAAAACCAGAGTCACAGCAGAACGACCATAAGGTGCCCGAGGCTGCAATAGACCCTTGGAGACAGGTCGGCTGTCGGACGATGTATTGAATCTCGACGCAATGTGTGTGTTCCATCGTCATTAAGAGGCTTTGAACGTTACAATTAACTGTCAGTTTTGCGTCGGATTCGAAAAACTAGACTCACAGGAGAACGACCATAAGGTGCCCGAGGGAGCAATAGACAGACCCTTGGAGACAAGTCGGCTGGAGGACGATGTAATGAATCGCGACGCAATTTGTGTGTTCCATCGTCGTTAAGGGGCTCTGAATCTTACAATTAACTGTCAGTTTTGCGTCGGATTCGAAAATCTAGACTCACAGAAGAACGACCATAAGGTGCCCGAGGTAGCACTAGACCCTTGCAGACAAGTCGGCTGGAGGACGATGTATTGAATCGCGACGCAATTTGTGTGTTCCATCGTCATTAAGAGGCTCTGAACGTTACAATTAACTGTCAGTTATGGGTCGTTTTCGGTGAACTAGACTCACAGCAGAACGACCATAAGGTGCCCGAGGCAGCAATAGACCCTTGGAGACAAGTCGGCTGTAGGACGATGTATTGAATCGCGACGCAATTTGTGTGTTCCATCGTCAATAAGAGGCTCTGAACGTTACAATTAACTGTCAGTTTTGCGTCGGATTCGAAAATGTAGACTCACAGGAGAACGACCATAAGGTGCCCGTGGCAGCACTAGACCCTTGGAGACAATTCGGCTGGAGGACGATGTATTGATTCGCGACGCAATTTCTGTGTTCCATCGTCATTAAGAGGCTCTGAACGTTACAATTAACTGTCAGTTTTGCGTCGTATTCGAAAAACTAGACTCACAGGAGAACGACCATAAGGTGCCCGAGGCAGCTATAGACCCTTGGAGACAAGTCGGCTGGAGGACGATGTATTGAATCGCGACGCAATTTGTGTGTTCCATCGCCATTAACAGGCTCTGAACGTTACAATTAACTGTCGGTTTTGCGTCGTATTCGAAAATCTAGACTCACAGGAGGACGACCATAAGGTGCCCGAGGCAGTAATAGACCCTTGGAGACAGGTCGGCTGTCGGACGATGTATTGAATCTCGACGTAATTAGTGTGTCCCATCGTCATTAAGATGCTCTGAACGTTACAATTAACTGTCAGTTTTGCATCGGATTCGAAAAACTAGACTCACAGGAGAACGACGATAAGGTGGCCGAGGCAGCTATAGACCCTTGGAGACAAGTCGGCTGGAGGACGATGTATTGAATCGCGACCCAATTTGTGTGGTCCATCGTCATTCAGAGGCTCTGAACGTTACAATTAACTGTCAGTTTTGCGTCGGATTCGAAAATCTAGACTCACAGGAGAAGGACGATAAGGTGACCGAGGCAGCACTAGACCCTTGGAGACAAGTCGGCTGGAGGACGATGTATTGAATCGCGACGCAATTTGTGTGTTCCATCGTCATTAACAGGCTCTGAACGTTACAATTAACTGTCAGTTTTGCGTCGGATTCGAAAATCTAGACTCACAGCAGAACGACCATAAGGTGCCCGAAGCAGCACTAGACCCTTGGAGCCAAGTCGGCTGGAGGACGATGTATTGAATCGCCACGCAATTTGTGTGTTCCATCGTCATTAAGAGGCTCTGAACGTTACAATTAACTGTCAGTTTCGCGCCGGATTCGAAAAACTACACTCCTAGGAGAACGACCAAAAGTGCCCGGGGCAGCAATAGTACCTCGGAGACAAGTCGGCTGGAGGACGATGTATTGTATCGCGACGCAATTTGTGTGTTCGATCGTCATTGACAGGCTCTGAACGTTACAATTAACTGTCAGTTATGCGTCGTATTCGGAAAACTAGACTCACAGGAGAACGACCATAAGGTGCCCGAGGCAGCAATAGA
The DNA here is from genome assembly GCF_023898315.1 of Schistocerca nitens. Classification (NCBI taxonomy): domain Eukaryota; kingdom Metazoa; phylum Arthropoda; class Insecta; order Orthoptera; family Acrididae; genus Schistocerca; species Schistocerca nitens. Next base: position 4,535,051 of record NC_064624.1, read on the forward strand.
CCCTTGGAGACAAGTCGGCTGGAGGACGATGTATTGAATCGCGACGCAATTTGTGTGTTCCATCGTCATTAAGAGGCTCTGAACGTTACAATTAACTGTCAGTTTTGCGTCGGATTCGAAAATCTAGACTCACAGGAGAACGACGATAAGGTGCCCGAAGCAGCACTAGACCCTTGGAGCCAAGTCGGCTGGAGGACGATGTATTGAATCGCGACGCAATTGGTGTGTTCCATCGTCATTAAGAGGCTCTGAACGTTACAATTAACTGTCAGTTTTGCGTCGGATTCGAAAATCTAGACTCACAGGAGAACGACGATAAGGTGCCCGAAGCAGCACTAGACCCTTGGAGACAAGTCGGCTGGAGGACGATGTATTGAATCGCGACGCAATTTGTGTGTTCCATGGTCATTAAGAGGCTCTGAACGTTACAATTAACTGTCAGTTTTGCGCCGGATTCGAAAAACTACACTCCTAGGAGAACGACCAAAAGTGCCCGGGGCAGCAATAGTACCTCGGAGACAAGTCGGCTGGAGGACGATGTATTGAATCGCGACGCAATTTGTGTGTTCCATCGTCATTAACAGGCTCTGAACGTTACAATTAACTGTCCGTTATGCGTCGTATTCGGAAAACTAGACTCACAGGAGAACGACCATAAGGTGCCCGAGGCAGCAACAGACCCTTGGAGACAAGTCGGCTGGAGGACGATGTATTGAATCGCGACGCAATTTGTGTGTTCCATCGTCATTAAGAGGCTCTGAACGTTACAATTAACTGTCAGTTATGCGTCGTATTCGGAAAACTAGAGTCACAGCAGAACGACCATAAGGTGCCCGAGGCAGCAATAGACCCTTGGAGACAGGTCGGCTGTCGGACGATGTATTGAATCTCGACGCAATTTGTGTGTTCCATCGTCATTAAGAGGCTCTGAACGTTACAATTAACTGTCAGTTTTGCGTCGGATTCGAAAATCTAGACTCACAGGAGAACGACGATAAGGTGCCCGAAGCAGCACTAGACCCTTGGAGCCAAGTCGGCTGGAGGACGATGTATTGAATCGCGACGCAATTTGTGTGTTCCATCGTCATTAAGAGGCTCTGAACGTTACAATTAACTGTCAGTTTTGCGTCGGATTCGAAAATCTAGACTCACAGGAGAACGACGATAAAGTGCCCGAAGCAGCACTAGACCCTTGGAGACAAGTCGGCTGGAGGACGATGTAATGAATCGCGACGCAATTTGTGTGTTCCATCGTCGTTAAGGGGCTCTGAATCTCACAATTAACTGTCAGTTTTGCGTCGGATTCGAAAATCTAGACTCACAGAAGAACGACCATAAGGTGCCCGAGGTAGCACTAGACCCTTGGAGACAAGTCGGCTGTAGGACGATGTATTGAATCGCGACGCAATTTGTGTGTTCCATCGTCATTAAGAGGCTCTGAACGTTACAATTAACTGTCAGTTTTGCGTCGGATTCGAAAATCTAGACTCACAGGTGAACGACCATAAGGTCCCCGTGGCAGCACTAGACCCTTGGAGACAATTCGGCTGGAGGACGATGTATTGATTCGCGACGCAATTTCTGTGTTCCATCCTCATTAAGAGGCTCTGAACGTTACAATTAACTGTCAGTTTTGCGTCGGATTCGAAAAACTAGTCTCACAGGAGAACGACCATAAGGTGCCCGAGGCAGCTATAGACCCTTGGAGACAAGTCGGCTGGAGGACGATGTATTGAATCGCGACGCAATTTGTGTGTTCCATCGCCATTAACAGGCTCTGAACGTTACAATTAACTGTCGGTTTTGCGTCGGATTCGAAAATCTAGACTCACAGGAGAACGACCATAAGGTGCCCGAGGCAGCACTAGACCCTTGGAGACAAGTCGGCTGGAGGACGATGTATTGAATCGCGACGCAATTTGTGTGTTCCATCGCCATTAACAGGCTCTGAACGTTACAATTAACTGTCAGTTTTGCGCCGGATTCGAAAAACTACACTCCTAGGAGAACGACCAAAAGGTGCCCGGGGCAGCAATAGTACCTCGGAGACAAGTCGGCTGGAGGACGATGTATTGAATCGCGACGCAATTTGTGTGTTCCATCGTCATTAACAGGCTCTGAACGTTACAATTAACTGTCAGTTATGCGTCGTATTCGAAAACTAGACTCACAGGAGAACGACCATAAGGTGCCCGAGGCAGCAATAGACCCTTGGAGACAGGTCGGCTGTCGGACGATGTATTGAATCTCGACGCAATTAGTGTGTCCCATCGTCATTAAGAGGCTCTGAACGTTACAATTAACTGTCAGTTTTGCGTCGGATTCGAAAATCTAGACTCACAGGAGAACGACGATAAGGTGCCCGAAGCAGCACTAGACCCTTGGAGCCAAGTCGGCTGGAGGACGATGTATTGAATCGCGACGCAATTTGTGTGTTCCATCGTCATTAAGAGGCTCTGAACGTTACAATTAACTGTCAGTTTAGCGCCGGATTCGAAAAACTACACTCCTAGGAGAACGACCAAAAGTGCCCGGGGCAGCAATAGTACCTCGGAGACAAGTCGGCTGGAGGACGATGTATTGAATCGCGACGCAATTTGTGTGTTCCATCGTCATTAACAGGCTCTGAACGTTACAATTAACTGTCAGTTAAGCGTCGTATTCGGAAAACTAGACTCACAGGAGAACGACCATAAGGTGGCCGAGGCAGCAATAGACCCTTGGAGACAAGTCGGCTGGAGGACGATGTATTGAATCGCGACGCAATTTGTGTGTTCCATCGCCATTAACAGGCTCTGAACGTTACAATTAACTGTCAGTTATGCGTCGTATTCGGAAAACTAGAGTCACAGCAGAACGACCATAAGGTGCCCGAGGCAGCAATAGACCCTTGGAGACAGGTCGGCTGTCGGACGATGTATTGAATCTCGACGCAATTTGTGTGTTCCATCGTCATTAAGAGGCTCTGAACGTTACAATTAACTGTCAGTTTTGCGTCGGATTCGAAAATCTAGACTCACAGGAGAACGACGATAAGGTGCCCGAAGCAGCACTAGACCCTTGGAGCCAAGTCGGCTGGAGGACGATGTATTGAATCGCGACGCAATTTGTGTGTTCCATCGTCATTAAGAGGCTCTGAACGTTACAATTAACTGTCAGTTTTGCGTCGGATTCGAAAATCTAGACTCACAGGAGAACGACGATAAAGTGCCCGAAGCAGCACTAGACCCTTGGAGACAAGTCGGCTGGAGGACGATGTAATGAATCGCGACGCAATTTGTGTGTTCCATCGTCGTTAAGGGGCTCTGAATCTCACAATTAACTGTCAGTTTTGCGTCGGATTCGAAAATCTAGACTCACAGAAGAACGACCATAAGGTGCCCGAGGTAGCACTAGACCCTTGGAGACAAGTCGGCTGTAGGACGATGTATTGAATCGCGACGCAATTTGTGTGTTCCATCGTCATTAAGAGGCTCTGAACGTTACAATTAACTGTCAGTTTTGCGTCGGATTCGAAAATCTAGACTCACAGGTGAACGACCATAAGGTCCCCGTGGCAGCACTAGACCCTTGGAGACAATTCGGCTGGAGGACGATGTATTGATTCGCGACGCAATTTCTGTGTTCCATCCTCATTAAGAGGCTCTGAACGTTACAATTAACTGTCAGTTTTGCGTCGGATTCGAAAAACTAGTCTCACAGGAGAACGACCATAAGGTGCCCGAGGCAGCTATAGACCCTTGGAGACAAGTCGGCTGGAGGACGATGTATTGAATCGCGACGCAATTTGTGTGTTCCATCGCCATTAACAGGCTCTGAACGTTACAATTAACTGTCGGTTTTGCGTCGGATTCGAAAATCTAGACTCACAGGAGAACGACCATAAGGTGCCCGAGGCAGCACTAGACCCTTGGAGACAAGTCGGCTGGAGGACGATGTATTGAATCGCGACGCAATTTGTGTGTTCCATCGCCATTAACAGGCTCTGAACGTTACAATTAACTGTCAGTTTTGCGCCGGATTCGAAAAACTACACTCCTAGGAGAACGACCAAAAGGTGCCCGGGGCAGCAATAGTACCTCGGAGACAAGTCGGCTGGAGGACGATGTATTGAATCGCGACGCAATTTGTGTGTTCCATCGTCATTAACAGGCTCTGAACGTTACAATTAACTGTCAGTTATGCGTCGTATTCGAAAACTAGACTCACAGGAGAACGACCATAAGGTGCCCGAGGCAGCAATAGACCCTTGGAGACAGGTCGGCTGTCGGACGATGTATTGAATCTCGACGCAATTAGTGTGTCCCATCGTCATTAAGAGGCTCTGAACGTTACAATTAACTGTCAGTTTTGCGTCGGATTCGAAAATCTAGACTCACAGGAGAACGACGATAAGGTGCCCGAAGCAGCACTAGACCCTTGGAGCCAAGTCGGCTGGAGGACGATGTATTGAATCGCGACGCAATTTGTGTGTTCCATCGTCATTAAGAGGCTCTGAACGTTACAATTAACTGTCAGTTTAGCGCCGGATTCGAAAAACTACACTCCTAGGAGAACGACCAAAAGTGCCCGGGGCAGCAATAGTACCTCGGAGACAAGTCGGCTGGAGGACGATGTATTGAATCGCGACGCAATTTGTGTGTTCCATCGTCATTAACAGGCTCTGAACGTTACAATTAACTGTCAGTTAAGCGTCGTATTCGGAAAACTAGACTCACAGGAGAACGACCATAAGGTGGCCGAGGCAGCAATAGACCCTTGGAGACAAGTCGGCTGGAGGACGATGTATTGAATCGCGACGCAATTTGTGTGTTCCATCGTCATTAAGAGGCTCTGAACGTTACAATTAACTGTCAGTTATGCGTCGTATTCGGAAAACTAGAGGCACAGCAGAACGACCATAAGGTGCCCGAGGCAGCAATAGACCCTTGGAGACAGGTCGGCTGTCGGACGATGTATTGAATCTCGACGCAATGTGTGTGTTCCATCGTCATTAAGAGGCTTTGAACGTTACAATTAACTGTCAGTTTTGCGTCGGATTCGAAAAACTAGACTCACAGGAGAACGACCATAAGGTGCCCGAGGGAGCAATAGACAGACCCTTGGAGACAAGTCGGCTGGAGGACGATGTAATGAATCGCGACGCAATTTGTGTGTTCCATCGTCGTTAAGGGGCTCTGAATCTCACAATTAACTGTCAGTTTTGCGTCGGATTCGAAAATCTAGACTCACAGAAGAACGACCACAAGGTGCCCGAGGTAGCACTAGACCCTTGGAGACAAGTCGGCTGGAGGACGATGTATTGAATCGCGACGCAATTTGTGTGTTCCATCGTCATTAAGAGGCTCTGAACGTTACAATTAACTGTCAGTTATGGGTCGTTTTCGGTGAACTAGACTCACAGCAGAACGACCATAAGATGCCCGAGGCAGAAATAGACCCTTGGAGACAGATCTGGTGTTGGACGATGTATTGAATCTCGACGCAATTTGTGTGTTCCATCGTCATTAAGAGGCTCTGAACGTTACAATTAACTGTCAGTTTTGCGTCGGATTCGAAAAACTAGACTCACAGGAGAACGACGATAAGGTGCCCGAGGCAGCAATAGACCCTTGGAGACAAGTCGGCTGTAGGACGATGTATTGAATCGCGACGCAATTTGTGTGTTCCATCGTCATTAAGAGGCTCTGAACGTTACAATTAACTGTCAGTTTTGCGTCGGATTCGAAAATCTAGACTCACAGGAGAACGACCATAAGGTGCCCGTGGCAGCACTAGACCCTTGGTGACAATTCGGCTGGAGGACGATGTATTGATTCGCGACGCAATTTCTGTGTTCCATCGTCATTAAGAGGCTCTGAACGTTACAATTAACTGTCAGTTTTGCGTCGGATTCGAAAAACTAGACTCACAGGAGAACGACCATAAGGTGCCCGAGGCAGCTATAGACCCTTGGAGACAAGTCGGCTGGAGGACGATGTATTGAATCGCGACGCAATTTGTGTGTTCCATCGCCATTAACAGGCTCTGAACGTTACAATTAACTGTCGGTTTTGCGTCGGATTCGAAAATCTAGACTCACAGGAGAACGACCATAAGGTGCCCGAGGCAGCACTAGACCCTTGGAGACAAGTCGGCTGGAGGACGATGTATTGAATCGCGACGCAATTTGTGTGTTCCATCGTCATTAAGAGGCTCTGAACGTTACAATTAACTGTCAGTTTTGCCCCGGATTCGAAAAACTACACTCCTAGGAGAACGACCAAAAGGTGCCCGGGGCAGCAATAGTACCTCGGAGACAAGTCGGCTGGAGGACGATGTATTGAGTCGCGACGCAATTTGTGTGTTCCATCGTCATTAACAGGCTCTGAACGTTACAATTAACTGTCAGTTATGCGTCGTATTCGAAAACTAGACTCACAGGAGAACGACCATAAGGTGCCCGAGGCAGTAATAGACCCTTGGAGACAGGTCGGCTGTCGGACGATGTATTGAATCTCGACGTAATTAGTGTGTCCCATCGTCATTAAGATGCTCTGAACGTTACAATTAACTGTCAGTTTTGCGTCGGATTCGAAAAACTAAACTCACAGGAGAACGACGATAAGGTGGCCGAGGCAGCTATAGACCCTTGGAGACATGTCGGCTGGAGGACGATGTATTGAATCTCGACGCAATTTGTGTGTTCCATCCTCATTAAGAGGCTCTGAACGTTACAATTAACTGTCAGTTTTTCGTCGGATTCGAAAATCTAGACTCACAGGAGAACGACGATAAGGTGCGCGGGGCAGCACTAGACCCTTGGAGCCAAGTCGGCTGGAGGACGATGTATTGAATCGCGACGCAATTTGTGTGTTCCATCGTCATTAAGAGGCTCTGAACGTTACAATTAACTGTCAGTTTTGCGTCGGATTCGAAAATCTAGACTCACAGGAGAACGACGATAAGGTGCCCGAAGTAGCACTAGTCCCTTGGAGCCAAGTCGGCTGGAGGACGATGTATTGAATCGCGACGCAATTTGTGTGTTCCATCGTCATTAAGAGGCTCTGAACGTTACAATTAACTGTCAGTTTTGCGTCGGATTCGAAAATCTAGACTCACAGGAGAACGACGATAAAGTGCCCGAAGCAGCACTAGACCCTTGGAGACAAGTCGGCTGGAGGACGATGTAATGAATCGCGACGCAATTTGTGTGTTCCATCGTCGTTAAGGGGCTCTGTATCTCACAATTAACTGTCAGTTTTGCGTCGGATTAGAAAATCTAGAGTCACAGAAGAACGACCATAAGGTGCCCGAGGTAGCACTAGACCCTTGGAGACAAGTCGGCTGTAGGACGATGTATTGAATCGCGACGCAATTTGTGTGTTCCATCGTCATTAAGAGGCTCTGAACGTTACAATTAACTGTCAGTTTTGCGTCGGATTCGAAAATCTAGACTCACAGGAGAACGACCATAAGGTCCCCGTGGCAGCACTAGACCCTTGGAGACAATTCGGCTGGAGGACGATGTATTGATTCGCGACGCAATTTCTGTGTTCCATCCTCATTAAGAGGCTCTGAACGTTACAATTAACTGTCATTTTTGCGTCGGATTCGAAAAACTAGACTCACAGGAGAACGACCATAAGGTGCCCGAGGCAGCTATAGACCCTTGGAGACAAGTCGGCTGGAGGACGATGTATTGAATCGCGACGCAATTTGTGTGTTCCATCGCCATTAACAGGCTCTGAACGTTACAATTAACCGTCGGTTTTGCGTCGGATTCGAAAATCTAGACTCACAGGAGAACGACCATAAGGTGCCCGAGGCAGCACTAGACCCTTGGAGACAAGTCGGCTGGAGGACGATGTATTGAATCGCGACGCAATTTGTGTGTTCCATCGTCATTAAGAGGCTCTGAACGTTACAATTAACTGTCAGTTTTGCGCCGGATTCGAAAAACTACACTCCTAGGAGAACGACCAAAAGGTGCCCGGGGCAGCAATAGTACCTCGGAGACAAGTCGGCTGGAGGACGATGTATTGAATCGCGACGCAATTTGTGTGTTCCATCGTCATTAACAGGCTCTGAACGTTACAATTAACTGTCAGTTATGCGTCGTATTCGGAAAACTAGACTCATAGCAGAACGACCATAAGGTGCCCGTGGCAGCAATAGACCCTTGAAGACAAGTCGGCTGTCGGACGATGTATTGAATCTCGACGCAATTTGTGTGTTCCATCGTCATTAAGAGGCTCTGAACGTTACAATTAACTGTCAGTTTTGCGTCGGATTCGAAAATCTAGACTCACAGGAGAACGACGATAAGGTGCCCGAAGCAGCACTAGACCCTTGGAGCCAAGTCGGCTGGAGGACGATGTATTGAATCGCGACGCAATTTGGGTGTTCCATCGTCATTAAGAGGCTCTGAACGTTACAATTAACTGTCAGTTTAGCGCCGGATTCGAAAAACTACACTCCTAGGAGAACGACCAAAAGTGCCCGGGGCAGCAATAGTACCTCGGAGACAAGTCGGCTGGAGGACGATGTATTGAATCGCGACGCAATTTGTGTGTTCCATCGTCATTAACAGGCTCTGAACGTTACAATTAACTGTCAGTTAAGCGTCGTATTCGGAAAACTAGACTCACAGGAGAACGACCATAAGGTGGCCGAGGCAGCAATAGACCCTTGGAGACAAGTCGGCTGGTGGACGATGTATTGAATCGCGACGCAATTTGTGTGTTCCATCGTCATTAAGAGGCTCTGAACGTTACAATTAACTGTCAGTTTTGCGTCGGATTCGAAAAACTAGACTCACAGGAGAACGACCATAAGGTGCCCGAGGGAGCAATAGACAGACCCTTGGAGACAAGTCGGCTGGAGGACGATGTAATGAATCGCGACGCAATTTGTGTGTTCCATCGTCGTTAAGGGGCTCTGAATCTCACAATTAACTGTCAGTTTTGCGTCGGATTCGAAAATCTAGACTCACAGAAGAACGAGCATAAGGTGCCCGAGGTAGCACTAGACCCTTGGAGGCAAGTCGGCTGGAGGACGATGTATTGAATCGCGACGCAATTTGTGTGTTCCATCGTCATTAAGAGGCTCTGAACGTTACAATTAACTGTCAGTTATGGGTCGTTTTCGGTGAACTAGACTCACAGCAGAACGACCATAAGGTGCCCGAGGCAGAAATAGACCCTTGGAGACAGGTCTGGTGTTGGACGATGTATTGAATCTCGACGCAATTTGTGTGTTCCATCGTCATTAAGAGGCTCTGAACGTTACAATTAACTGTCAGTTTTGCGTCGGATTCGAAAAACTAGACTCACAGGAGAACGACGATAAGGTGCCCGAGGCAGCAATAGACCCTTGGAGACAAGTCGGCTGTAGGACGATGTATTGAATCGCGACGCAATTTGTGTGTTCCATCGTCATTAAGAGGCTCTGAACGTTACAATTAACTGTCAGTTTTGCGTCGGATTCGAAAATCTAGACTCACAGGAGAACGACCATAAGGTCCCCGTGGCAGCACTAGACCCTTGGAGACAATTCGGCTGGAGGACGATGTATTGATTCGCGACGCAATTTCTGTGTTCCATCCTCATTAAGAGGCTCTGAACGTTACAATTAACTGTCATTTTTGCGTCGGATTCGAAAAACTAGACTCACAGGAGAACGACCATAAGGTGCCCGAGGCAGCTATAGACCCTTGGAGACAAGTCGGCTGGAGGACGATGTATTGAATCGCGACGCAATTTGTGTGTTCCATCGCCATTAACAGGCTCTGAACGTTACAATTAACTGTCGGTTTTGCGTCGGATTCGAAAATCTAGACTCACAGGAGAACGACCATAAGGTGCCCGAGGCAGCACTAGACCCTTGGAGACAAGTCGGCTGGAGGACGATGTATTGAATCGCGACGCAATTTGTGTGTTCCATCGTCATTAAGAGGCTCTGAACGTTACAATTAACTGTCAGTTTTGCGCCGGATTCGAAAAACTACACTCCTAGGAGAACGACCAAAAGGTGCCCGGGGCAGCAATAGTACCTCGGAGACAAGTCGGCTGGAGGACGATGTATTGAATCGCGACGCAATTTGTGTGTTCCATCGTCATTAACAGGCTCTGAACGTTACAATTAACTGTCAGTTATGCGTCGTATTCGGAAAACTAGACTCATAGCAGAACGACCATAAGGTGCCCGTGGCAGCAATAGACCCTTGAAGACAAGTCGGCTGTCGGACGATGTATTGAATCTCGACGCAATTTGTGTGTTCCATCGTCATTAAGAGGCTCTGAACGTTACAATTAACTGTCAGTTTTGCGTCGGATTCGAAAATCTAGACTCACAGGAGAACGACGATAAGGTGCCCGAAGCAGCACTAGACCCTTGGAGCCAAGTCGGCTGGAGGACGATGTATTGAATCGCGACGCAATTTGGGTGTTCCATCGTCATTAAGAGGCTCTGAACGTTACAATTAACTGTCAGTTTAGCGCCGGATTCGAAAAACTACACTCCTAGGAGAACGACCAAAAGTGCCCGGGGCAGCAATAGTACCTCGGAGACAAGTCGGCTGGAGGACGATGTATTGAATCGCGACGCAATTTGTGTGTTCCATCGTCATTAACAGGCTCTGAACGTTACAATTAACTGTCAGTTAAGCGTCGTATTCGGAAAACTAGACTCACAGGAGAACGACCATAAGGTGGCCGAGGCAGCAATAGACCCTTGGAGACAAGTCGGCTGGTGGACGATGTATTGAATCGCGACGCAATTTGTGTGTTCCATCGTCATTAAGAGGCTCTGAACGTTACAATTAACTGTCAGTTTTGCGTCGGATTCGAAAAACTAGACTCACAGGAGAACGACCATAAGGTGCCCGAGGGAGCAATAGACAGACCCTTGGAGACAAGTCGGCTGGAGGACGATGTAATGAATCGCGACGCAATTTGTGTGTTCCATCGTCGTTAAGGGGCTCTGAATCTCACAATTAACTGTCAGTTTTGCGTCGGATTCGAAAATCTAGACTCACAGAAGAACGAGCATAAGGTGCCCGAGGTAGCACTAGACCCTTGGAGGCAAGTCGGCTGGAGGACGATGTATTGAATCGCGACGCAATTTGTGTGTTCCATCGTCATTAAGAGGCTCTGAACGTTACAATTAACTGTCAGTTATGGGTCGTTTTCGGTGAACTAGACTCACAGCAGAACGACCATAAGGTGCCCGAGGCAGAAATAGACCCTTGGAGACAGGTCTGGTGTTGGACGATGTATTGAATCTCGACGCAATTTGTGTGTTCCATCGTCATTAAGAGGCTCTGAACGTTACAATTAACTGTCAGTTTTGCGTCGGATTCGAAAAACTAGACTCACAGGAGAACGACGATAAGGTGCCCGAGGCAGCAATAGACCCTTGGAGACAAGTCGGCTGTAGGACGATGTATTGAATCGCGACGCAATTTGTGTGTTCCATCGTCATTAAGAGGCTCTGAACGTTACAATTAACTGTCAGTTTTGCGTCGGATTCGAAAATCTAGACTCACAGGAGAACGACCATAAGGTGCCCGTGGCAGCACTAGACCCTTGGAGACAATTCGGCTGGAGGACGATGTATTGATTCGCGACGCAATTTCTGTGTTCCATCGTCATTAAGAGGCTCTGAACGTTACAATTAACTGTCAGTTTTGCGTCGGATTCGAAAAACTAGACTCACAGGAGAACGACCATAAGGTGCCCGAGGCAGCTATAGACCCTTGGAGACAAGTCGGCTGGAGGACGATGTATTGAATCGCGACGCAATTTGTGTGTTCCATCGCCATTAACAGGCTCTGAACGTTACAATTAACTGTCGGTTTTGCGTCGGATTCGAAAATTTAGACTCACAGGAGAACGACCATAAGGTGCCCGAGGCAGCACTAGACCCTTGGAGACAAGTCGGCTGGAGGACGATGTATTGAATCGCGACGCAATTTGTGTGTTCCATCGTCATTAAGAGGCTCTGAACGTTACAATTAACTGTCAGTTTTGCGCCGGATTCGAAAAACTACACTCCTAGGAGAACGACCAAAAGGTGCCCGGGGCAGCAATAGTACCTCGGAGACAAGTCGGCTGGAGGACGATGTATTGAATCGCGACGCAATTTGTGTGTTCCATCGTCATTAACAGGCTCTGAACGTTACAGTTAACTGTCAGTTATGCTTCGTATTCGAAAACTAGACTCACAGGAGAACGACCATAAGGTGCCCGAGGCAGTAATAGACCCTTGGAGACAGGTCGGCTGTCGGACGATGTATTGAATCTTGACGTAATTAGTGTGTCCCATCGTCATTAAGATGCTCTGAACGTTACAATTAACTGTCAGTTTTGCGTCGGATTCGAAAAACTAGACTCACAGGAGAACGACGATAAGGTGGCCGAGGCAGCTATAGACCCTTGGAGACAAGTCGGCTGGAGGACGATGTATTGAATCTCGACGCAATTTGTGTGTTCCATCGTCATTAAGAGGCTCTGAACGTTACAATTAACTGTCAGTTTTGCGTCGGATTCGAAAATCTAGACTCACAGGAGAACGACGATAAGGTGCGCGGAGCAGCACTAGACCCTTGGAGCCAAGTCGGCTGGAGGACGATGTATTGAATCGCGACGCAATTTGTGTGTTCCATCGTCATTAAGAGGCTCTGAACGTTACAATTAACCGTCAGTTTTGCGTCGGATTCGAAAATCTAGACTCACAGGAGAACGACCATAAGGTGCCCGAGGCAGCAATAGACCCTTCGAGACAAGTCGCCTGGAGGACGATGTATTGAATCGCGACGCAATTTGTGTGTTCCATCGTCATTAAGAGGCTCTGAAACTGTCAGTTTTGCGCCGGATTCGAGAAAGTACACTCCTAGGAGAACCACCATAAGGTGCCCGGGGCAGCAATAGTACAACGCAGACAAGTGGGCTGGAGGACGATGTATTGAATCGCGACGCAATTTGTGTGTTCCATCGTCATTAAGAGGCTCTGAACGTTACAATTAACTGTCAGTTATGCGTCGTATTCGGAAAACTAGACTCACAGCAGAACGACCATAAGGTGCCCGAGGCAGCAATAGACCCTTGGAGACATGTCCGCTGTCGGACGATGTATTGAATCTCGACGCAATTTGTGTGTTCGATCGTCATTAAGAGGCTCTGAACTTTACAATTAACTGTCAGTTTTGCGTCGGATTCGAAAATCTAGACTCACAGAAGAACGACCATAAGGTGCCCGAGGCAGCACTAGACCCTTGGAGACAATTCGGCTGAAGGACGATGTATTGATTCGCGACGCAATTTGTGTGTTCCATCGTCATTAAGAGGCTCTGAACGTTACAATTAACTGTCAGTTTTGCGTCGGATTCGAAAAACTAGACTCACAGGAGAACGTCCATAAGGTGCCCGAGGCAGCAATAGTCCCTTGGAGACAGTTCGGCTGGAGGACGATGTATTGAATCGCGACGCAATTTGTGTGTTCCATCGTCATTAAGAGGCTCTGAACGTTACAATTAACTGTCAGTTTTGCGCCGGATTCGATAAAATAGACTCATAGGAGAACGACCAAAAGGTGCCCGGGGGCAGCAATAGTACAACTGAGGCAAGTCGCCTGGAGGACGATGTATTGAATCGCGACGCAATTTGTGTGTTCCACCGTCATTAACAGGCTCTGAACGTTACAATTAGCTGTCAGTTATGCGTCGTATTCGGAAAACTAGACTCACAGCAGAACGACCATAAGGTGCCCGAATCAGCAATAGACCCTTGGAGACAGGTCGGCTGTCGGACGATGTATTGAATCTCGACGCTATTTGTGTGTTCCATCGTCATTTAGAGGCTCTGAACGTTACAATTAACTGTCAGTTTTGCGTCGGATTCGAAAAACTAGACTCACAGGAGAACGACGATAAGGTGCCCGAGGCAGCTATGGACCCTTGGAGACAAGTCGGCTGGAGGACGATGTATTGAATCGCGACGCAATTTGTGTGTTCCATCGTGATTAAGAGGCTGTGAACGTTACAATTAACTGTCAGTTTTGCGTCTGATTCGAAAATCTAGACTCACAGGAGAACGACCATAAGGTGCCCGTGGCAGCACTAGACCCTTGGAGACAATTCGGCTGGAGGACGATGTATTGATTCGCGACGCAATTTGTGTGTTCCATCGTCATTAAGAGGCTCTGAACGTTACAATTAAGTGTCAGGTTTGCGTCGGATTCGAAAAACTAGTCTCACAGGAGAACGACCATAAGGCGCCCGAGGCAGCAATAGACCCTTGGAGACAGGTCGGCTGGAGGACGATGTATTGAATCGCGACGCAATTTGTGTGTTCCATCGTCATTAAAAGGCTCTGAACGTTACAGTTAACTGTCAGTTTTGCGTCGGATTCGAAAATCTAGACTCACAGAAGAACGACCATAAGGTTTCCGAGGCAGCACTAGACCCTTGGAGACAAGTCGGCTGGAGGACGATGTATTGAATCGCGACGCAATTTGTGTGTTCCATCGTTATTAAGAGGCTCTGAACGTTACAATTAACTGTCAGTTTTGCGCCGGATTCGATAAAATAGACTCGTAGGAGAACAACCAAAATGTGCCCGGGGCAGCAATAGTACCTCTGAGAAAAGTCGCCTGGAGGACGATGTATTGAATCGCGACGCAATTTGTGTGTTCCACCGTCATTAACAGGCCCTGAACGTTACAATTAGCTGTCAGTTATGCGTCGTATTCGGAAAACTAGACTCACAGCGGAACGACCATAAGGTGCCCGAGGCAGCAATAGACCCTTGGAGACAGGTCGGCTGTCGGACGATGTATTGCATCTCGACGCAATTTGTGTGTTCCATCGTCATTAAGAGGCTCTGAACGTTACAATTAACTGTCAGTTTTACGTCGGATTCGAAAAACTAGACTCACAGGAGAACGACCATAAGGTGCCCGTGGCAGCACTAGACCCTTGGAGACAATTCGGCTGGAGGACGATGTATTGATTCGCGACGCAATTAGTGTGTTCCATCGTCATTAACAGGCTCTGAACGTTACAATTAACTGTCAGGTTTGCGTCGGATTCGAAAAACTAGTCTCACAGGAGAACGACCATAAGGCGCCAGAGGCAGCAATAGACCCTTGGAGACAGGTCGGCTGGAGGACGATGTATTGAATCGCGACGCAATTTGTGTGTTCCATCGTCATTAAAAGGCTCTGAACGTTACAGTTAACTGTCAGTTTTGCGTCGGATTCGAAAATCTAGACTCACAGAAGAACGACCATAAGGTTTCCGAGGCAGCACTAGACACTTGGAGACAAGTCGGCTGGAGGACGATGTATTGAATCGCGACGCAATTTGTGTGTTCCATCGTTATTAAGAGGCTCTGAACGTTACAATTAACTGTCAGTTTTGCGCCGGATTCGATAAAATAGACTCGTAGGAGAACGACCGAAATGTGCCCGGGGCAGCAATAGTACCTCTGAGACAAGTCGCCTGGAGGACGATGTATTGCATCTCGACGCAATTTGTTTGTTCCATCGTCATTAAGAGGCTCTGAACGTTACAATTAACTGTCAGTTTTGCGTCGGATTCGAAAAACTAGACTCACAGGAGAACGACGATAAGGAGCCCGAGCCAGCTACAGACCCTTGGAGACAAGTCGGCTGGAGGACGATGTATTGAATCGCGACGCAATTTGTGTGTTCCATCGTGATTAAGAGGCTCTGAACGTTACAATTAACTGTCAGTTTTGCGTCGGATTCGAAAAACTAGACTCACAGGAGAACGACGATAAGGTGCCCGAAGCAGCTATAGACCCTTGGAGACAAGTCGGCTGGAGGACGATGTATTGAATCGCGACGCAATTTATGTGTTCCATCGTCATTAAGAGGCTCTGAACCTTACAATTAACTGTCAGTTTTGCGTCGGATTCGAATATCTAGACTCACAGAAGAACGACCATAAGGTGCCCGAGGCAGCACTAGACCCTTGGAGACAAGTCGGCTGGAGGACGATGTATTGAATCGCGACGCAATTTGTGTGTTCCATCGTCATTAAGAGGCTCTGAACGTTACAATTATCTGTCAGTTTTGCGCCGGATTCGAAAAACTACACTCCTAGGAGAACGACCATAAGGTGCCCGGGGCAGCAATAGCACCTCGCAGACAAGTCGGCTGGAGGACGATGTATTGATTCGCGACGCAATTTGTGTGTTCCATTGTCATTAACAGGCTCTGAACGTTACATTTAACTGTCAGGTTTGCGTCGGATTCGAAAAACTAGAATCACAGGAGAACGACCATAAGGTGCCCGAGGCAGCAATAGATCCTTGGAGACAGGTCGGCTGGAGTACGATGTATTGAATCGCGACGCAATTTGTGTATTCCATCGATATTAAGAGGCTATGAACGTTACAATTAACTGTCAGTTTTGCGCCGGATTCGATAAACTAGACTCATGGGAGAACGACCAAAAGGTGCCCGGGGCAGCAATAGTACCTATCAGACAAGTCGGCTGGAGGACGATGTATTGAATCGCGACGCAATTTGTGTGTTCCATCGTCATTAAGAGGATCTGAACGTTACAATTAACTGTCAGTTTTGCGTCGGAATCGAAAATCTACACTCACAGAAGAACGACCATAAGGTGCCCGAGGCAGCACTAGACCCTTGGAGAAAAGTCGGCTGGAGGACGATGTATTGAATCGCGACGTAATTTGTGTGTTCCATTGTTATTAAGAGGCTTTGAACGTTACAATTAACTGTCAGTTTTGCGCCGTATTCGATAAACTAGACTCATAGGAGAACGACAAAAAGGTGCCCGAGGCAGCAATAGTACCTCTGAGGCAAGTCGGCTGGAGGACGATGTATTGAATCGCGACGCAATTTGTGTGTTCCATCGTCATTAAGAGGCTCTGAACGTTACAATTAACTGTCAGTTTTGCGTCGGATTCGAAAATCTAGACTCACAGGAGAACGACGATAAGGTGCCCGAAGCAGCACTAGACCCTTGGAGCCAAGTCGGCTGGAGGACGATGTATTGAATCGCGACGCAATTTGGGTGTTCCATCGTCATTAAGAGGCTCTGAACGTTACAATTAACTGTCAGTTTAGCGCCGGATTCGAAAAACTACACTCCTAGGAGAACGACCAAAAGTGCCCGGGGCAGCAATAGTACCTCGGAGACAAGTCGGCTGGAGGACGATGTATTGAATCGCGACGCAATTTGTGTGTTCCATCGTCATTAACAGGCTCTGAACGTTACAATTAACTGTCAGTTAAGCGTCGTATTCGGAAAACTAGACTCACAGGAGAACGACCATAAGGTGGCCGAGGCAGCAATAGACCCTTGGAGACAAGTCGGCTGGTGGACGATGTATTGAATCGCGACGCAATTTGTGTGTTCCATCGTCATTAAGAGGCTCTGAACGTTACAATTAACTGTCAGTTTTGCGTCGGATTCGAAAAACTAGACTCACAGGAGAACGACCATAAGGTGCCCGAGGGAGCAATAGACAGACCCTTGGAGACAAGTCGGCTGGAGGACGATGTAATGAATCGCGACGCAATTTGTGTGTTCCATCGTCGTTAAGGGGCTCTGAATCTCACAATTAACTGTCAGTTTTGCGTCGGATTCGAAAATCTAGACTCACAGAAGAACGACCATAAGGTGCCCGAGGTAGCACTAGACCCTTGGAGGCAAGTCGGCTGGAGGACGATGTATTGAATCGCGACGCAATTTGTGTGTTCCATCGTCATTAAGAGGCTCTGAACGTTACAATTAACTGT
Source organism: Schistocerca nitens (assembly GCF_023898315.1). Lineage (NCBI taxonomy): Eukaryota > Metazoa > Arthropoda > Insecta > Orthoptera > Acrididae > Schistocerca > Schistocerca nitens. The sequence goes on from NC_064624.1 coordinate 4,552,826, forward strand.
CAGTTATGGGTCGTTTTCGGTGAACTAGACTCACAGCAGAACGACCATAAGGTGCCCGAGGCAGAAATAGACCCTTGGAGACAGGTCTGGTGTTGGACGATGTATTGAATCTCGACGCAATTTGTGTGTTCCATCGTCATTAAGAGGCTCTGAACGTTACAATTAACTGTCAGTTTTGCGTCGGATTCGAAAAACTAGACTCACAGGAGAACGACGATAAGGTGCCCGAGGCAGCAATAGACCCTTGGAGACAAGTCGGCTGTAGGACGATGTATTGAATCGCGACGCAATTTGTGTGTTCCATCGTCATTAAGAGGCTCTGAACGTTACAATTAACTGTCAGTTTTGCGTCGGATTCGAAAATCTAGACTCACAGGAGAACGACCATAAGGTGCCCGTGGCAGCACTAGACCCTTGGAGACAATTCGGCTGGAGGACGATGTATTGATTCGCGACGCAATTTCTGTGTTCCATCGTCATTAAGAGGCTCTGAACGTTACAATTAACTGTCAGTTTTGCGTCGGATTCGAAAAACTAGACTCACAGGAGAACGACCATAAGGTGCCCGAGGCAGCTATAGACCCTTGGAGACAAGTCGGCTGGAGGACGATGTATTGAATCGCGACGCAATTTGTGTGTTCCATCGCCATTAACAGGCTCTGAACGTTACAATTAACTGTCGGTTTTGCGTCGGATTCGAAAATCTAGACTCACAGGAGAACGACCATAAGGTGCCCGAGGCAGCACTAGACCCTTGGAGACAAGTCGGCTGGAGGACGATGTATTGAATCGCGACGCAATTTGTGTGTTCCATCGTCATTAAGAGGCTCTGAACGTTACAATTAACTGTCAGTTTTGCGCCGGATTCGAAAAACTACACTCCTAGGAGAACGACCAAAAGGTGCCCGGGGCAGCAATAGTACCTCGGAGACAAGTCGGCTGGAGGACGATGTATTGAATCGCGACGCAATTTGTGTGTTCCATCGTCATTAACAGGCTCTGAACGTTACAGTTAACTGTCAGTTATGCGTCGTATTCGAAAACTAGACTCACAGGAGAACGACCATAAGGTGCCCGAGGCAGTAATAGACCCTTGGAGACAGGTCGGCTGTCGGACGATGTATTGAATCTCGACGTAATTAGTGTGTCCCATCGTCATTAAGATGCTCTGAACGTTACAATTAACTGTCAGTTTTGCGTCGGATTCGAAAAACTAGACTCACAGGAGAACGACGATAAGGTGGCCGAGGCAGCTATAGACCCTTGGAGACAAGTCGGCTGGAGGACGATGTATTGAATCTCGACGCAATTTGTGTGTTCCATCGTCATTAAGAGGCTCTGAACGTTACAATTAACTGTCAGTTTTGCGTCGGATTCGAAAATCTAGACTCACAGGAGAACGACGATAAGGTGCGCGGAGCAGCACTAGACCCTTGGAGCCAAGTCGGCTGGAGGACGATGTATTGAATCGCGACGCAATTTGTGTGTTCCATCGTCATTAAGAGGCTCTGAACGTTACAATTAACCGTCAGTTTTGCGTCGGATTCGAAAATCTAGACTCACAGGAGAACGACCATAAGGTGCCCGAGGCAGCAATAGACCCTTCGAGACAAGTCGCCTGGAGGACGATGTATTGAATCGCGACGCAATTTGTGTGTTCCATCGTCATTAAGAGGCTCTGAAACTGTCAGTTTTGCGCCGGATTCGAGAAAGTACACTCCTAGGAGAACCACCATAAGGTGCCCGGGGCAGCAATAGTACAACGCAGACAAGTGGGCTGGAGGACGATGTATTGAATCGCGACGCAATTTGTGTGTTCCATCGTCATTAAGAGGCTCTGAACGTTACAATTAACTGTCAGTTATGCGTCGTATTCGGAAAACTAGACTCACAGCAGAACGACCATAAGGTGCCCGAGGCAGCAATAGACCCTTGGAGACATGTCCGCTGTCGGACGATGTATTGAATCTCGACGCAATTTGTGTGTTCGATCGTCATTAAGAGGCTCTGAACTTTACAATTAACTGTCAGTTTTGCGTCGGATTCGAAAATCTAGACTCACAGAAGAACGACCATAAGGTGCCCGAGGCAGCACTAGACCCTTGGAGACAATTCGGCTGAAGGACGATGTATTGATTCGCGACGCAATTTGTGTGTTCCATCGTCATTAAGAGGCTCTGAACGTTACAATTAACTGTCAGTTTTGCGTCGGATTCGAAAAACTAGACTCACAGGAGAACGTCCATAAGGTGCCCGAGGCAGCAATAGTCCCTTGGAGACAGTTCGGCTGGAGGACGATGTATTGAATCGCGACGCAATTTGTGTGTTCCATCGTCATTAAGAGGCTCTGAACGTTACAATTAACTGTCAGTTTTGCGCCGGATTCGATAAAATAGACTCATAGGAGAACGACCAAAAGGTGCCCGGGGGCAGCAATAGTACAACTGAGGCAAGTCGCCTGGAGGACGATGTATTGAATCGCGACGCAATTTGTGTGTTCCACCGTCATTAACAGGCTCTGAACGTTACAATTAGCTGTCAGTTATGCGTCGTATTCGGAAAACTAGACTCACAGCAGAACGACCATAAGGTGCCCGAATCAGCAATAGACCCTTGGAGACAGGTCGGCTGTCGGACGATGTATTGAATCTCGACGCTATTTGTGTGTTCCATCGTCATTTAGAGGCTCTGAACGTTACAATTAACTGTCAGTTTTGCGTCGGATTCGAAAAACTAGACTCACAGGAGAACGACGATAAGGTGCCCGAGGCAGCTATGGACCCTTGGAGACAAGTCGGCTGGAGGACGATGTATTGAATCGCGACGCAATTTGTGTGTTCCATCGTGATTAAGAGGCTGTGAACGTTACAATTAACTGTCAGTTTTGCGTCTGATTCGAAAATCTAGACTCACAGGAGAACGACCATAAGGTGCCCGTGGCAGCACTAGACCCTTGGAGACAATTCGGCTGGAGGACGATGTATTGATTCGCGACGCAATTTGTGTGTTCCATCGTCATTAAGAGGCTCTGAACGTTACAATTAAGTGTCAGGTTTGCGTCGGATTCGAAAAACTAGTCTCACAGGAGAACGACCATAAGGCGCCCGAGGCAGCAATAGACCCTTGGAGACAGGTCGGCTGGAGGACGATGTATTGAATCGCGACGCAATTTGTGTGTTCCATCGTCATTAAAAGGCTCTGAACGTTACAGTTAACTGTCAGTTTTGCGTCGGATTCGAAAATCTAGACTCACAGAAGAACGACCATAAGGTTTCCGAGGCAGCACTAGACCCTTGGAGACAAGTCGGCTGGAGGACGATGTATTGAATCGCGACGCAATTTGTGTGTTCCATCGTTATTAAGAGGCTCTGAACGTTACAATTAACTGTCAGTTTTGCGCCGGATTCGATAAAATAGACTCGTAGGAGAACAACCAAAATGTGCCCGGGGCAGCAATAGTACCTCTGAGAAAAGTCGCCTGGAGGACGATGTATTGAATCGCGACGCAATTTGTGTGTTCCACCGTCATTAACAGGCCCTGAACGTTACAATTAGCTGTCAGTTATGCGTCGTATTCGGAAAACTAGACTCACAGCGGAACGACCATAAGGTGCCCGAGGCAGCAATAGACCCTTGGAGACAGGTCGGCTGTCGGACGATGTATTGCATCTCGACGCAATTTGTGTGTTCCATCGTCATTAAGAGGCTCTGAACGTTACAATTAACTGTCAGTTTTACGTCGGATTCGAAAAACTAGACTCACAGGAGAACGACCATAAGGTGCCCGTGGCAGCACTAGACCCTTGGAGACAATTCGGCTGGAGGACGATGTATTGATTCGCGACGCAATTAGTGTGTTCCATCGTCATTAACAGGCTCTGAACGTTACAATTAACTGTCAGGTTTGCGTCGGATTCGAAAAACTAGTCTCACAGGAGAACGACCATAAGGCGCCAGAGGCAGCAATAGACCCTTGGAGACAGGTCGGCTGGAGGACGATGTATTGAATCGCGACGCAATTTGTGTGTTCCATCGTCATTAAAAGGCTCTGAACGTTACAGTTAACTGTCAGTTTTGCGTCGGATTCGAAAATCTAGACTCACAGAAGAACGACCATAAGGTTTCCGAGGCAGCACTAGACACTTGGAGACAAGTCGGCTGGAGGACGATGTATTGAATCGCGACGCAATTTGTGTGTTCCATCGTTATTAAGAGGCTCTGAACGTTACAATTAACTGTCAGTTTTGCGCCGGATTCGATAAAATAGACTCGTAGGAGAACGACCGAAATGTGCCCGGGGCAGCAATAGTACCTCTGAGACAAGTCGCCTGGAGGACGATGTATTGCATCTCGACGCAATTTGTTTGTTCCATCGTCATTAAGAGGCTCTGAACGTTACAATTAACTGTCAGTTTTGCGTCGGATTCGAAAAACTAGACTCACAGGAGAACGACGATAAGGAGCCCGAGCCAGCTATAGACCCTTGGAGACAAGTCGGCTGGAGGACGATGTATTGAATCGCGACGCAATTTGTGTGTTCCATCGTGATTAAGAGGCTCTGAACGTTACAATTAACTGTCAGTTTTGCGTCGGATTCGAAAAACTAGACTCACAGGAGAACGACGATAAGGTGCCCGAAGCAGCTATAGACCCTTGGAGACAAGTCGGCTGGAGGACGATGTATTGAATCGCGACGCAATTTATGTGTTCCATCGTCATTAAGAGGCTCTGAACCTTACAATTAACTGTCAGTTTTGCGTCGGATTCGAATATCTAGACTCACAGAAGAACGACCATAAGGTGCCCGAGGCAGCACTAGACCCTTGGAGACAAGTCGGCTGGAGGACGATGTATTGAATCGCGACGCAATTTGTGTGTTCCATCGTCATTAAGAGGCTCTGAACGTTACAATTATCTGTCAGTTTTGCGCCGGATTCGAAAAACTACACTCCTAGGAGAACGACCATAAGGTGCCCGGGGCAGCAATAGCACCTCGCAGACAAGTCGGCTGGAGGACGATGTATTGATTCGCGACGCAATTTGTGTGTTCCATTGTCATTAACAGGCTCTGAACGTTACATTTAACTGTCAGGTTTGCGTCGGATTCGAAAAACTAGAATCACAGGAGAACGACCATAAGGTGCCCGAGGCAGCAATAGATCCTTGGAGACAGGTCGGCTGGAGTACGATGTATTGAATCGCGACGCAATTTGTGTATTCCATCGATATTAAGAGGCTATGAACGTTACAATTAACTGTCAGTTTTGCGCCGGATTCGATAAACTAGACTCATGGGAGAACGACCAAAAGGTGCCCGGGGCAGCAATAGTACCTATCAGACAAGTCGGCTGGAGGACGATGTATTGAATCGCGACGCAATTTGTGTGTTCCATCGTCATTAAGAGGATCTGAACGTTACAATTAACTGTCAGTTTTGCGTCGGAATCGAAAATCTACACTCACAGAAGAACGACCATAAGGTGCCCGAGGCAGCACTAGACCCTTGGAGAAAAGTCGGCTGGAGGACGATGTATTGAATCGCGACGTAATTTGTGTGTTCCATTGTTATTAAGAGGCTTTGAACGTTACAATTAACTGTCAGTTTTGCGCCGTATTCGATAAACTAGACTCATAGGAGAACGACAAAAAGGTGCCCGAGGCAGCAATAGTACCTCTGAGGCAAGTCGGCTGGAGGACGATGTATTGAATCGCGACGCAATTTGTGTGTTCCATCGTCATTAACAGGCTCTGAACGTTACAATTAACTGTCAGTTTTGCGTCGGATTCGAAAAACTAGACTCACAGGAGAACGACCATAAGGTGCCCGAGGCAGCACTAGACCCTTGGAGACAAGTCGGCTGGAGGACGATGTATTGAATCGCGACGCAATTTGTGTGTTCCATCGTCATTAAGAGGCTCTGAACGTTACAATTATCTGTCAGTTTTGCGTCGGATTCGAAAATCTAGACTCACAGGAGAACGACCATAAGGTGCCCGAGGCAGCACTAGACCCATTGAGACAAGTCGGCTGGAGGACGATGTATTGAATCGCGACGCAATTTGTGTGTTCCATCGTCATTAAGAGGCTCTGAACCTTAAAATTAACTGTCAGTTTTGCGCCGGATTCGATAAAATAGACTCATAGGTGGACGACCAAAAGGTGCCCGGGACAGCAATAGTACCTCTGAGACAATTCGGCTGGAGGACGATGTATTGATTCCGCGACGCAATTTGTGTGTTCCATCGTCATTAAGAGGCTCTGAACGTTACAATTAACTGTCAGTTTTGAGTCGGATTCGAAAAACTAGACTCACAGCAGAACGACCATAAGGTGCCCGAGGCTGCAATAGACCCTTGGAAAAAGGTCGACTGGAGGACGATGTATTGAAACGCGACGCAATTTGTGTGTTCCATTGTCATTAAGAGGCTCTGAACGTTACAATTAACTGTCAGTTTTGCGTCGGATTCGAAAATCTAGACTCACAGAAGAACGACCATAAGGTGCCCGAGGCAGCACTAGACCATTTATAGACAAGTCGGCTGGAGGACGATGTATTGAATCGCGACGCAATTTGTGTATTCCATCGATATTAAGAGGCTCTGAACGTTACAATTAACTGTCAGTTTTGCGCCGGATTCGATAAACTAGACTCATGGGAGAACGACCAAAAGGTGCCCGGGGCAGCAATAGTACCTCTCAGACAAGTCGGCTGGAGGACGATGTATTGAATCGTGACGCAATTTGTGTGTTCCATCGTCATTAACAGGCTCTGAACGTTACAATTAACTGTCAGTTTTGTGTCGGATTCGAAAAACTAGACTCACAGGAGAACGACCATAAGGTGCCCGAGGCAGCACTAGACCCTTGGAGACAAGTCGGCTGGAGGACGATGTATTGAATCGCGACGCAATTTGTGTGTTCCATCGTCATTAAGAGGCTCTGAACGTTACAATTAACTGTCAGTTTTGCGTCGGATTCGTAAATCTAGACTCACAGGAGAACGACCATAAGGTGCCCGAGTCAGCACTAGACCCATGGAGACAAGTCGGCTGGAGGACGATGTATTGAATCGCGACGCAATTTGTGTGTTCCATTGTCATTAACAGGCTCTGAACCTTACAATTAACTTTCAGTTTTGCGTCGGATTCGAATATCTAGACTCACAGAAGAACGACCATAAGGTGCCCGAGGCAGCTCTAGACCCTTGGAGACAAGTCGGCTGGAGGACGATGTATTGAATCGCGACGCAATGTGTGTGTTCCATCGTTATTAAGAGGCTCTGAACGTTACAATTAACTGTCAGTTTTGCGCCGGATTCGATAAACTAGACTCATAGTAGAACGACCAAAAGGTGCCCGGGGCAGCAATAGTACCTCTGAGACAAGTCGGCTGGAGGACGATGTATTGAATCGCGACGCAATTTGTGTGTTCCATCGTCATTAAGAGGCTCTGAACGTTACAATTAACTGTCAGTTTTGCGTCGGATTCGAAAATCTAGACTCACAGAGGTTCGAATATAAGGTGCCCGAGGCAGCACTAGACCCTTGGAGACAAGTCGGCTGGAGGACGATGTATTGAATCGCGACGCAATTTGTGTGTTCCATCGTTATTAAGAGGCTCTGAACGTTACAATTAACGGTCAGTTTTGCGCCGGATTCGATAAACTAGACTCATAGTAGAACGACCAAAAGGTGCCCGGGGCAGCAATAGTACCTCTGAGACAAGTCGGCTGGAGGACGATGTATTGAATCGCGACGCAATTTGTGTGTTCCATCGTCATTAAGAGGCTCTCAACGTTACAATTAACTGTCAGTTTTGCGTCGGATTCGAAAATCTAGACTCACAGAAGAACGAATATAAGGTGCCCGAGGCAGCACTAGACTCTTGGAGACAAGTCGGCTGGAGGACGATGTATTGAATCGCGACGCAATTTGTGTGTTTAATCGTTATTAAGAGGCTCTGAACGTTACAATTAACTGTCAGTTTTGCGCCGGATTCGATAAACTAGACTCATAGGAGAACGAGCAAAAGGTGCCCGGGGCAGCAATAGTACCTCTGAGACAAGTCGGCTGGAGGACGATGTATTGAATCGCGACGCAATTTGTGTGTTCCACCGTCATTAACAGGCTCTGAACGTTACAATTAGCTGTCAGTTATGCGTCGTATTCGGAAAACTAGACTCACAGCAGAACGACCATAAGGTGCCCGAGGCAGCAATAGACCCTTGGAGACAGGTCGGCTGTCGGACGATGTATTGAATCTCGACGCAATTTGTGTGTTCCATCGTCATTAAGAGGCTCTGAACGTTACAACTAACTGTCAGTTTTGCGTCGGATTCGAAAAACTAGACTCACAGGAGAACGACGATAAGGTGCCCGAGCCAGCTATAGACCCTTGGAGACAATTCGGCTGGAGGACGATGTATTAAATCGCGACGCAGTTTGTGTGTTCCATCGTCATTAAGAGGCTCTGAACCTTACAATTAACTGTCAGTTTTGCGTCGGATTCGAATATCTAGACTCACAGAAGAACGACCATAAGGTGCCCGAGGCAGCACTAGACCCTTGGTGACAAGTCGGCTGGAGGACGATGTATTGAATCGCGACGCAATTTGTGTGTTCCATCATTAAGAGGCTCTGAACGTTACAATTAACTGTCAGTTTTGCGCCGGATTCGAAAAACTACACTCCTAGGAGAACGACCATAAGGTGCCCGGGGCAGCAATAGCACCTCGCAGACAAGTCTGCTGGAGGACGATGTATTGAATCGCGACGCAATTTGTGTGTTCCATCGTCATTAACAGGCTCTGAACGTTACAATTAACTGTCGGTTATGCGTCGTATTCGCAAAACTAGACTCACAGCAGAACGACCATAAGGTGCCCGAGACAGCAATAGACCCTTGGAGACAGGTCGGCTGTCGGACGATGTATTGAATCTCGACGCAATTTGTGTGTTCCATCGTCATTAAGAGGCTCTGAACGTTACAATTAACTGTCAGTTTTGCGTCGGATTCGAAAAACTAGACTCACAGGAGAACGACGATAAGGTGCCCGAGCCAGCTATAGACCCTTGGAGACAAGTCGGCTGGAGGACGATGTATTGAATCGCGACGCAGTTTGTGTGTTCCATCGTCATTAAGAGGCTCTGAACGTTACAATTAACTGTCAGTTTTGCGTCGGATTCGAAAATCTAGACTCACAGAGGTTCGAATATAAGGTGCCCGAGGCAGCACTAGACCCTTGGAGACAAGTCGGCTGGAGGACGATGTATTGAATCGCGACGCAATTTGTGTGTTCCATCGTTATTAAGAGGCTCTGAACGTTACAATTAACGGTCAGTTTTGCGCCGGATTCGATAAACTAGACTCATAGTAGAACGACCAAAAGGTGCCCGGGGCAGCAATAGTACCTCTGAGACAAGTCGGCTGGAGGACGATGTATTGAATCGCGACGCAATTTGTGTGTTCCATCGTCATTAAGAGGCTCTCAACGTTACAATTAACTGTCAGTTTTGCGTCGGATTCGAAAATCTAGACTCACAGAAGAACGAATATAAGGTGCCCGAGGCAGCACTAGACTCTTGGAGACAAGTCGGCTGGAGGACGATGTATTGAATCGCGACGCAATTTGTGTGTTTAATCGTTATTAAGAGGCTCTGAACGTTACAATTAACTGTCAGTTTTGCGCCGGATTCGATAAACTAGACTCATAGGAGAACGAGCAAAAGGTGCCCGGGGCAGCAATAGTACCTCTGAGACAAGTCGGCTGGAGGACGATGTATTGAATCGCGACGCAATTTGTGTGTTCCACCGTCATTAACAGGCTCTGAACGTTACAATTAGCTGTCAGTTATGCGTCGTATTCGGAAAACTAGACTCACAGCAGAACGACCATAAGGTGCCCGAGGCAGCAATAGACCCTTGGAGACAGGTCGGCTGTCGGACGATGTATTGAATCTCGACGCAATTTGTGTGTTCCATCGTCATTAAGAGGCTCTGAACGTTACAACTAACTGTCAGTTTTGCGTCGGATTCGAAAAACTAGACTCACAGGAGAACGACGATAAGGTGCCCGAGCCAGCTATAGACCCTTGGAGACAATTCGGCTGGAGGACGATGTATTAAATCGCGACGCAGTTTGTGTGTTCCATCGTCATTAAGAGGCTCTGAACCTTACAATTAACTGTCAGTTTTGCGTCGGATTCGAATATCTAGACTCACAGAAGAACGACCATAAGGTGCCCGAGGCAGCACTAGACCCTTGGTGACAAGTCGGCTGGAGGACGATGTATTGAATCGCGACGCAATTTGTGTGTTCCATCATTAAGAGGCTCTGAACGTTACAATTAACTGTCAGTTTTGCGCCGGATTCGAAAAACTACACTCCTAGGAGAACGACCATAAGGTGCCCGGGGCAGCAATAGCACCTCGCAGACAAGTCTGCTGGAGGACGATGTATTGAATCGCGACGCAATTTGTGTGTTCCATCGTCATTAACAGGCTCTGAACGTTACAATTAACTGTCGGTTATGCGTCGTATTCGCAAAACTAGACTCACAGCAGAACGACCATAAGGTGCCCGAGACAGCAATAGACCCTTGGAGACAGGTCGGCTGTCGGACGATGTATTGAATCTCGACGCAATTTGTGTGTTCCATCGTCATTAAGAGGCTCTGAACGTTACAATTAACTGTCAGTTTTGCGTCGGATTCGAAAAACTAGACTCACAGGAGAACGACGATAAGGTGCCCGAGCCAGCTATAGACCCTTGGAGACAAGTCGGCTGGAGGACGATGTATTGAATCGCGACGCAGTTTGTGTGTTCCATCGTCATTAACAGGCTCTGAACGTTACAATTAACTGTCAGTTTTGCGTCGGATTCGAAAATCTAGACTCACAGGAGAACGACCATAAGGTGCCCGTGGCAGCACTAGACCCTTGGAGACAATTCGGCTGGAGGACGGTGTATTGATTCGCGACGCAATTTGTGTGTTCCATTGTCATTAACAGGCTCTGAACGTTAAAATTAAATGTCAGGTTTGCGTCGGATTCCAAAAACTAGACTCACAGGAGAACGACCATAAGGTGCCCGAGGCAGCAATAGACCCTTGGAGACAGGTCGGCTGGAGGACGATGTATTGAATCGCGACGCAATTTGTGTGTTCCACCGTCATTAAGAGGCTCTGAACGTTACTATTAACTGTCAGTTTTGCGTCGGATTCGAAAAACTAGACTCACAGGAGAACGAGGATAAGTTGCCCGAGCCAGCTATAGACCCTTGGAGACAAGTCGGCTGGAGGACGATGTATTGAATCGCGACGCAATTTGTGTGTTCCATCGTGATTAAGAGGCTCTGAACGTTACAATTAACTGTCAGTTTTGCGTCGGATTCGAAAATCTAGACTCACAGGAGATCGACCATAATGTGCCCGTGGCAGCACTAGACCCTTGGAGACAATTCGGCTGGAGGACGATGTATTGATTCGCAACGCAATTTGTGTGTTTCATTGTCATTAACAGGCTCCGAACGTTACAATTAACTGTCAGGTTTGCGTCGGATTCGAAAAACTAGACTCACAGGAGAACGACCATAAGGTGCCCGAGGCAGCAATAGACCCTTGGAGACAGGTCGGCTGGAGGACGATGTATTGAATCGCGACGCAATTTGTGTGTTCCATCGTTATTAAGAGGCTCTGAACGTTACAATTAACTGTCAGTTTCGCGTCGGATTCGAAAATCTAGACTCACAGAAGAACGACCATAAGGTGCTCGAGGCAGCACTAGACCCTTGGAGACAAGTCGGCTGGAGGACGATGTATTGAATCGCGACGCAATTTGTGTGTTCCATCGTTATTAAGAGGCTCTGAACATTACAATTAACTGTCAGTTTTGCGTCGGATTGGAAAAACTAGACTCACAGGAGAACGACCATAAGGTGCCCGAGGCAGCACTAGACCCATGGAGACAAGTCGGCTGGAGGACGATGTATTGGATCGCGACGCAATTTGTGTGTTCCATCGTCATTAAGAGGCTCTGAACGTTACAATTAACTGTCAGTTTTGCGCCGGATTCGAGAAACTACACTCCTAGGAGAACGACCATAAGGTGCCCGGGGCAGCAATAGTACCTCGCAGACAAGTCGGCTGGAGGACGATGTATCGAATCGCGACGCAATTTGTGTGTTCCATCGTCATTAAGAGGCTCTGAACGTTACAATTAACTGTCAGTTTTGCGCCGGATTCGATAAAATAGACTCATTGGAGAACGACCAAAAGGTGCCCGGGGCAACAAAAGTACCTCTGAGACAAGTCGCCTGGAGGACGATGTATTGAATCGCGACGCAATTTGTGTGTTCCACCGTCATTAACAGGCTCTGAACGTTACAATTAGCTGTCAGTTATGCGTCGTATTCGGAAAACTAGACTCTCAGCAGAACGACCATAAGGTGCCCGAGGCAGCAATAGACCCTTGGAGACAGGTCGGCTGTCGGACGATGTATTGAATCTCGACGCAATTTGTGTTTTCCATCGTTATTAAGAGGCTCTGAACGTTACAATTAACTGTCAGTTTTGCGCCGGATTCGATAAACTAGACTCATAGGAGAACGACCAAAAGGTGCCCGGGGAAGCAAGAGTACCTCGCAGACAAGTCGGCTGGAGGACGATGTATTGAATCGCGACGCAATTTGTGTTTTCCATCGTTATTAAGAGGCTCTGAACGTTACAATTAACTGTCAGTTTTGCGCCGGATTCGATAAACTAGACTCATAGGAGAACGACCAAAAGGTGCCCGGGGAAGCAAGAGTACCTCGCAGACAAGTCGGCTGGAGGACGATGTATTGAATCGCGACGCAATTTGTGTGTTCCATCGTCATTAACAGGCTCTGAACGTTACAATTAACTGTCAGTTTTGCGTCGGATTCGAAAAACTAGACTCACAGGAGAACGACCATAAGGTGCCCGAGGCAGCACTAGACCCTTGGAGACAAGTCGGCTGGAGGACGATGTATTGAATCGCGACGCAATTTGTGTGTTCCATCGTCATTAAGAGGCTCTGAACGTTACAATTAACTGTCAGTTTTGCGTCGGATTCGAAAATCTAGACTCACAGGTGAACGACCATAAGGTGCCCGAGGCAGCACTAGACCCATGGAGACAAGTCGGCTGGAGGACGATGTATTGAATCGCGACGCAATTTGTGTGCTCCATCGTCATTAAGAGGCTCTGAACGTTACAATTAATATTCAGTTTTGCGCCGGATTCGAGAAACTACACTCCTAGGAGAACGACCATAAGGTGCCCGGGGCAGCAATAGTACCTCGCAGACAAGTAGGCTGGAGGACGATGTATTGAATCGCGACGCAATTTGTGTGTTCCATAGTGATTAAGAGGCTCTGAACGTTACAATTAACTGTCAGTTTTGCGTCGGATTCGAAAATCTAGACTCATAGAAGAACGACCATAAGGTGCCCGAGGCAGCACTGGACCCTTGGAGACAAGTCGGCTGGAGGACGATGTATTGAATCGCGACGCAATTTGTGTGTTCCATCGTTATTAAGAGGCTCTGAACATTACAATTAACTGTCAGTTTTGCGTCGGATTGGAAAAACTAGACTCACAGGAGAACGACCATAAGGTGCCCGAGGCAGCACTAGACCCATGGAGACAAGTCGGCTGGAGGACGATGTATTGGATCGCGACGCAATTTGTGTGTTCCATCGTCATTAAGAGGCTCTGAACGTTACAATTAACTGTCAGTTTTGCGCCGGATTCGAGAAACTACACTCCTAGGAGAACGACCATAAGGTGCCCGGGGCAGCAATAGTACCTCGCAGACAAGTCGGCTGGAGGACGATGTATCGAATCGCGACGCAATTTGTGTGTTCCATCGTCATTAAGAGGCTCTGAACGTTACAATTAACTGTCAGTTTTGCGCCGGATTCGATAAAATAGACTCATTGGAGAACGACCAAAAGGTGCCCGGGGCAACAAAAGTACCTCTGAGACAAGTCGCCTGGAGGACGATGTATTGAATCGCGACGCAATTTGTGTGTTCCACCGTCATTAACAGGCTCTGAACGTTACAATTAGCTGTCAGTTATGCGTCGTATTCGGAAAACTAGACTCTCAGCAGAACGACCATAAGGTGCCCGAGGCAGCAATAGACCCTTGGAGACAGGTCGGCTGTCGGACGATGTATTGAATCTCGACGCAATTTGTGTTTTCCATCGTTATTAAGAGGCTCTGAACGTTACAATTAACTGTCAGTTTTGCGCCGGATTCGATAAACTAGACTCATAGGAGAACGACCAAAAGGTGCCCGGGGAAGCAAGAGTACCTCGCAGACAAGTCGGCTGGAGGACGATGTATTGAATCGCGACGCAATTTGTGTTTTCCATCGTTATTAAGAGGCTCTGAACGTTACAATTAACTGTCAGTTTTGCGCCGGATTCGATAAACTAGACTCATAGGAGAACGACCAAAAGGTGCCCGGGGAAGCAAGAGTACCTCGCAGACAAGTCGGCTGGAGGACGATGTATCGAATCGCGACGCAATTTGTGTGTTCCATCGTCATTAACAGGCTCTGAACGTTACAATTAACTGTCAGTTTTGCGTCGGATTCGAAAAACTAGACTCACAGGAGAACGACCATAAGGTGCCCGAGGCAGCACTAGACCCTTGGAGACAAGTCGGCTGGAGGACGATGTATTGAATCGCGACGCAATTTGTGTGTTCCATCGTCATTAAGAGGCTCTGAACGTTACAATTAACTGTCAGTTTTGCGTCGGATTCGAAAATCTAGACTCACAGGAGAACGACCATAAGGTGCCCGAGGCAGCACTAGACCCATGGAGACAAGTCGGCTGGAGGACGATGTATTGAATCGCGACGCAATTTGTGTGCTCCATCGTCATTAAGAGGCTCTGAACGTTACAATTAATATTCAGTTTTGCGCCGGATTCGAGAAACTACACTCCTAGGAGAACGACCATAAGGTGCCCGGGGCAGCAATAGTACCTCGCAGACAAGTAGGCTGGAGGACGATGTATTGAATCGCGACGCAATTTGTGTGTTCCATAGTGATTAAGAGGCTCTGAACGTTACAATTAACTGTCAGTTTTGCGTCGGATTCGAAAATCTAGACTCATAGAAGAACGACCATAAGGTGCCCGAGGCAGCACTAGACCCTTGGAGACAAGTCGGCTGGAGGACGATGTATTGAATCGCGACGCAATTTGTGTGTTCCATCGTTATTAAGAGGCTCTGAACGTTACAATTAACTGTAAGTTTTGCGCCGGATTCGATAAAATAGACTTATAGGAGAACGACCAAAAGGTGCCGGGGGCAGCAATAGTACCTCTGAGAAAAGTCGCCTGGAGGACGATGTATTGAATCGCGACGCAATTTGTGTGTTCCACGGTCATTAACAGGTTCTGAACGTTACAATTAGCTGTCAGTTATGCGTCGTATTCGGAAAACTAGACTCACAGGAGAACGACCATAAGGTGCCCGTGGCAGCACTAGACCCTTGGAGACAGGTCGCCTGGAGGACGATGTATTGATTCACGACGCAATTTGTGTGTTCCATCGTCATTAAGAGGCTCTGAACGTTACAATTAACTGTCAGTTTTGCGTCGGATTCGAAAAACTAGACTCACAGGAGAACGACCATAAGGTGCCCGCGGCTGCAATAGACCCTTGGAAACAGGTCGACTGGAGGACGATGTATTGAATCGCGACGCAATTTGTGTGTTCCATCGTCATTAAGAGGCTCTGAACGTTACAATTAACTGTAAGTTTTGCGTCGGATTCGAAAAACTAGACTCACAGGAGAACGACCATAAGATGCCCGAGGCAGCAATAGACCCTTGGAGACCCCTGGAGGACGATGTAATGAATCGAGACGCAATTTGTGTGTTCCATCGTCATTAAGAGGCTCTGAACGTTACAATTAACTGTCAGTTTTGCGTCGGATTCGAAAATCTAGACTCACAGGAGAACGACCATAAGGTGCCCGTGGCAGCACTTGGCCCTTGGAGGCAATTCGGCTGGAGGACGATGTATTGATTCCGCGACGCAATTTGTGTGTTCCATCGTCATTAAGAGGCTCTGAACGTTACAATTAACTGTCAGTTTTGCGTAGGTTTCGAAAAACTAGACTCACAGGAGAACGACCATAAGGTGCCCGAGGCTTCAATAGACCCTTGGAAACAGGCCGACTGGAGGACGATGTATTGAATCGCGACGCAATTTGTGTGTTCCACCGTCATTAAGAGGCTCTGAACGTTGCAATTAACTGTCAGTTTTGCGTCGGATTCGAAAAACTAGACTCACAGGAGAACGACCATAAGATGCCCGAGGCAGCAACAGACCCTTGGAGACCCCTGGAGGACGATGTAATGAATCGAGACGCAATTTGTGTGTTCCATCGTCATTAAGAGGCTCTGAACGTTACAATTAACTGTCGGTTTTGCGCCGGATTCGAAAATCTAGACTCACAGGAGATCGACCATAATGTGCCCGTGGCAGCACTACACCCTTGGAGACAATTCGGCTGGAGGACGATGTATTGGTTCGCGACGCAATTTGTGTGTTTCATTGTCATTAACAGGCTCTGAACGTTACAATTAACTGTCAGTTTTGCGTCGGATTCGAAAATCTAGACTCACAGAAGAACGACCATAAGGTGCCCGAGGCAGCACTAGACCCTTGGAGACAAGTCGGCTGGAGGACGATGTATTGAATCGCGACGCAATTTGTGTGTTCCATCGTTATTAAGAGGCTCTGAACGTTACAATTAACTGTCAGTTTTGCGCCGGATTCGATAAACTAGACTCATAGGAGAACGACCAAAAGGTGCCCGGGGCAGCAAGAGTACCTCGCAGACAAGTCGGCTGGAGGACGATGTATTGAATCGCGACGCAATTTGTGTGTTCCATCGTCATTAACAGGCTCTGAACGTTACAATTAACTGTCAGTTTTGCGTCGGATTCGAAAAACTAGACTCACAGGAGAACGACCATAAGGTGCCCGAGGCAGCACTAGACCCTTGGAGACAAGTCGGCTGGAGGACGATGTATTGAATCGCGACGCAATTTGTGTGTTCCATCGTCATTAACAGGCTCTGAACGTTACAATTAACTGTCAGTTTTGCGTCGGATTCGAAAATCTAGACTCACAGGAGAACGACCATAAGGTGCCTGAGGCAGCACTAGACCCATGGAGACAAGTCGGCTGGAGGACGATGTATTGAATCGCGACCCAATTTGTGTGTTCCATCGTCATTAAGAGGCTCTGAACGTTACAATTAACTGTTAGTTTTGCGCCGGATTCGAGAAACTACACTCCTAGGAGAACGACCATAAGGTGCCCGGGGAAGCAAGAGTACCTCGCAGACAAGTCGGCTGGAGGACGATGTATTGAATCGCGACGCAATTTGTGTGTTCCATCGTCATTAACAGGCTCTGAACGTTACAATTAACTGTCAGTTTTGCGTCGGACTCGAAAAACTAGACTCACAGGAGAACGACCATAAGGTGCCCGAGGCAGCACTAGACCCTTGGAGACAAGTCGGCTGGAGGACGATGTATTGAATCGCGACGCAATTTGTGTGTTCCATCGTCATTAAGAGGCTCTGAACGTTACAATTAACTGTCAGTTTTGCGTCGGATTCGAAAATCTAGACTCACAGGAGAACGACCATAAGATGCCCGAGGCAGCACTAGACCCATGGAGACAAGTCGGCTGGAGGACGATGTATTGAATCGCGACGCAATTTGTGTGCTCCATCGTCATTAAGAGGCTCTGAACGTTACAATTAACATTCAGTTTGGCGCCGGATTCGAGAAACTACACTCCTAGGAGAACGACCATAAGGTGCCCGGGGCAGCAATAGTACCTCGCAGACAAGTAGGCTGGAGGGCGATGTATTGAATCGCGACGAAATTTGTGTGTTCCATAGTGATTAAGAGGCTCTGAACGTTACAATTAACTGTCAGTTTTGCGTCGGATTCGAAAATCGAGACTCATAGAAGAACGACCATAAGGTGCCCGAGGCAGCACTAGACCCTTGGAGACAAGTCGGCTGGAGGACGATGTATTGAATCGCGACGCAATTTGTGTGTTCCATCGTTATTAAGAGGCTCTGAACGTTACAATTAACTGTAAGTTTTGCGCCGGATTCGATAAAATAGACTTATAGGAGAACGACCAAAAGGTGCCCGGGGCAGCAATAGTACCTCTGAGAAAAGTCGCCTGGAGGACGATGTATTGAATCGCGACGCAATTTGTGTGTTCCACGGTCATTAACAGGCTCTGAACGTTACAATTAGCTGTCAGTTATGCGTCGTATTCGGAAAACTAGACTCACAGGAGAACGACCATAAGGTGCCCGTGGCAGCACTAGACCCTTGGAGACAGGTCGCCTGGAGCACGATGTATTGATTCACGACGCAATTTGTGTGTTCCATCGTCATTAAGAGGCTCTGAAAGTTACAATTAACTGTCAGTTTTGCGTCGGATTCGAAAAACTAGACTCACAGGAGAACGACCATAAGGTGCCCGCGGCTGCAATAGACCCTTGGAAACTGGTCGACTGGAGGACGATGTATTGAATCGCGACGCAATTTGTGTGTTCCATCGTCATTAAGAGGCTCTGAACGTTACAATTAACTGTCAGTTTTGCGTCGGATTCGAAAAACTAGACTCACAGGAGAACGACCATAAGATGCCCGAGGCAGCAATAGACCCTTGGAGACCCCTGGAGGACGATGCAATGAATCGAGACGCAATTTGTGTGTTCCATCGTCATTAAGAGGCTCTGAACGTTACAATTAACTGTCAGTTTTGCGTCGGATTCGAAAATCTAGACTCACAGGAGAACGACCATAAGGTGCCCGTGGCAGCACTAGGCCCTTGGAGGCAATTCGGCTGGAGGACGATGTATTGATTCCGCGACGCAATTTGTGTGTTCCATCGTCATTAAGAGGCTCTGAACGTTACAATTAACTGTCAGTTTTGCGTAGGTTTCGAAAAACTAGACTCACAGGAGAACGACCATAAGGTGCCCGAGGCTTCAATAGACCCTTGGAAACAGGCCGACTGGAGGACGATGTATTGAATCGCGACGCAATTTGTGTGTTCCACCGTCATTAAGAGGCTCTGAACGTTACAATTAACTGTCAGTTTTGCGTCGGATTCGAAAAACTAGACTCACAGGAGAACGACCATAAGATGCCCGAGGCAGCAATAGACCCTAAGAGACCCCTGGAGGACGATGTAATGAATCGAGACGCAATTTGTGTGTTCCATCGTCATTAACAGGCTCTGAACGTTACAATTAACTGTCAGTTATGCGTCGTATTCGGAAATCTAGACTCACAGCAGAACGACCATAAGGTGCCCGAGGCAGCAATAGACCCTTGGAGAGAGTTCGGCTGTCGGACGATGTATTGAATCTCGACGTAAATTGTGTGTTCCATCGTCATTAAGAGGCTCTGAACGTTACAATTAACTGTCAGTTTTGCGTCGGATTCGTAAAACTAGACTCACTGGAGAACGACGATAAGGTGCCCGAGGCAGCTATAGACCCTTGGAGACAAGTCGGCTGGAGGACGATGTATTGGATCGCGACGCAATTTGTGTGTTCCATAGTGATTAAGAAGCTCTGAACGTTACAACTAACTGTCAGTTTTGCGTTGGATTCGAAAATCTAGACTCACAGGAGAACGACCATAAGGTGCCCGTGGCAGCACTAGACCCTTGGAGACAATTTGGCTGGAGGACGATGTATTGATTCGCGACGCAATTTGTGTGTTCTATCGTCATTAAGAGGCTCTGAACGTTACAATTAACTGTCAGGTTTGCGTCGGATTCGAAAAACTAGTCTCACAGGAGAACGACCATAAGGTGCCCGAGGCAGCAATAGAACCTTGGAGACAGGTCGGCTGGAGGACGATGTATTGAATCGCGACGCAATTTGTGTGTTCCATCGTTATTAAGAGGCTCTGAACGTTACAATTAACTGTAAGTTTTGCGCCGGATTCGATAAAATAGACTCATAGGAGAACGACCAAAAGGTGCCCGGGGCAGCAATATTACCTCTGAGACAAGTCGCCTGGAGGACGATGTATTGAATCGCGACGCAATTTGTGTGTTCCACCGTCATTAACAGGCTCTGAACGTTACAATCAGCTGTCAGTTATGCGTCGTATTCGGAAAACTAGACTCACAGGAGAACGACCATAAGGTGCCCGTGGCAGCACTAGACCCTTGGAGGCAGGTCGCCTGGAGGACGATGTATTGATTCACGACGCAATTTGTGTGTTCCATCGTCACTAAGAGGCTCTGAACGTTACAATTAACTGTCAGTTTTGCGTCGGATTCGAAAAACTAGACTCATAGGAGAACGACCAAAAGGTGCCCGGGGCAGCAATATTACCTCTGAGACAAGTCGCCTGGAGGACGATGTATTGAATCGCAACGCAATTTGTGTGTTCCACCGTCATTAACAGGCTCTGAACGTTACAATTAACTGTCAGGTTTGCGTCGTATTCGGAAAACTAGACTCACAGGAGAACGACCATAAGGTGCCCGTGGCAGCACTAGACCCTTGGAGACAGGTCGCCTGGAGGACGATGTATTGAATCGCGACGCAATTTGTGTGTTCCATCGTCATTAAGAGGCTCTGATCGTTACAATTAACTGTCATTTTTGCGTCGGGTTCGAAAAACTAGACTCACAGGAGAACGACCATAAGATGCCCAAGGCAGCAATAAACCCTAAGAGACCCCTGGAGGACGATGTAATGAATCGCGACGCAATTTGTGTGTTCCATCGTCATTAAGAGGCTCTGAACGTTACAATTAACTGTCAGTTTTGCGTCGGATTCGAAAATCTAGACTCACAGGAGAACGACCATAAGGTGCCCGTGGCAGCACTAGACCCTTGGAGACAATTCGGCTGGAGGACGATGTATTGATTCGCGACGCAATTTGTGTGTTTCATTGTCATTAACAGGTTCTGAACGTTACAATTAACTGTCAGGTTTGCGTCGGATTCGGAAAACTAGACTCACAGGAGAACGACCATAAGGCGCCCGAGGCAGCAATAGACCCTTGGAGACAGGTCGGCTGGAGGACTATGTATTGAATCGCGACGCAATTTGTGTGTTCCATCGTTATTAAGAGGCTCTGAACGTTGCAATTAACTGTCAGTTTTGCGTCGGATTCGAAAATCTAGACTCACAGAAGAACGACC
Source organism: Schistocerca nitens (assembly GCF_023898315.1). NCBI lineage: Eukaryota > Metazoa > Arthropoda > Insecta > Orthoptera > Acrididae > Schistocerca > Schistocerca nitens. The sequence goes on from NC_064624.1 coordinate 4,574,084, forward strand.
ATAAGGTGTCCGAGGCAGCACTAGACCCTTGGAGACAAGTCGTCTGGAGGACGATGTATTGAATCGCGACGCGATTTGTGTGTTCCATCGTCATTAAGAGGCTCTGAACGTTACAATTAACTGTCAGTTTTGCGCCGGATTCGAGAAACTACACTCCTAGGAGAACGACCATAAAGTGCCCGGGGCAGCAATAGTACCTCGCAGACAAGTCGGCTGGAGGACGATGTATTGAATCGCGACGCAATTTGTGTGTTCCATCGTCATTAACAGGGTCTGAACGTTACAATTAACTGTCAGTTATGCGTCGTATTCGGAAAACTAGACTCACAGCAGAACGACCATAAGGTGCCCGAGGCAGCAATAGACCCTTGGAGAGAGGTCGGCTGTCGGACGATGTATTGAATCTCGACGCAATTTGTGTGTTCCATCGTCATTAAGAGGCTCTGAACGTTACAATTAACTGTCAGTTTTGCGTCGGATTCGTAAAACTAGACCCACAGGAGAACGACGATAACGTGCCCGAGGCAGCTATAGACCCTTGGAGACAAGTCGGCTGGAAGACGATGTATTGAATCGCGACGCAATTTGTGTGTTCCATCGTTATTAAGAGGCTCTGAACGTTACAATTAACTTTAAGTTTTGCGCCGGATTCGATAAAATAGACTTATAGGAGAACGACCAAAAGGTGCCCGGGGCAGCAATAGTACCTCTGAGAAAAGTCGCCTGGAGGACGATGTATTGAATCGCGACGCAATTTGTGTGTTCCACGGTCATTAACAGGCTCTGAACGTTACAATTAGCTGTCAGTTATGCGTCGTATTCGGAAAGCTAGACTCACAGGAGAACGACCATAAGGTGCCCGTGGCAGCACTAGACCCTTGGAGACAGGTCGCCTGGAGCACGATGTATTGATTCACGACGCAATTTGTGTGTTCCATCGTCATTAAGAGGCTCTGAACGTTACAATTAACTGTCAGTTTTGCGTCGGATTCGAAAAACTAGACTCACAGGAGAACGACCATAAGGTGCCCGCGGCTGCAATAGACCCTTGGAAACAGGTCGACTGGAGGACGATGTATTGAATCGCGACGCAATTTGTGTGTTCCATCGTCATTAAGAGGCTCTGAACGTTACAATTAACTGTAAGTTTTGCGTCGGATTCGAAAAACTAGACTCACAGGAGAACGACCATAAGATGCCCGAGGCAGCAATAGACCCTTGGAGACCCCTGGAGGACGATGTAATGAATCGAGACGCAATTTGTGTGTTCCATCGTCATTAAGAGGCTCTGAACGTTACAATTAACTGTCAGTTTTGCGTCGGATTCGAAAATCTAGACTCACAGGAGACCGACCATAAGGTGACCGTGGCAGCACTAGGCCCTTGGAGGCAATTCGGCTGGAGGACGATGTATTGATTCCGCGACGCAATTTGTGTGTTCCATCGTCATTAAGAGGCTCTGAACGTTACAATTAACTGTCAGTTTTGCGTCGGATTCGTAAAACTAGACTCACTGGAGAACGACGATAAGGTGCCCGAGGCAGCTATAGACCCTTGGAGACAAGTCGGCTGGAGGACGATGTATTGGATCGCGACGCAATTTGTGTGTTCCATAGTGATTAAGAGGCACTGAACGTTACAATTAACTGTCAGTTTTGCGTTGGATTCGAAAATCTAGACTCACAGGAGAACGACCATAAGGTGCCCGTGGCAGCACTAGACCCTTGGAGACAATTTGGCTGGAGGACGATGTATTGATTCGCGACGCAATTTGTGTGTTCCATCGTCATTAAGAGGCTCTGAACGTTACAATTAACTGTCAGGTTTGCGTCGGATTCGAAAAACTAGTCTCACAGGAGAACGACCATAAGGTGCCCGAGACAGCAAAGACCCTTGGAGACAGGTCGGCTGGAGGACGATGTATTGAATCGTGACGCAATTTGTGTGTTCCATCGTCATTAAGAGGCTCTGAACGTTACAATTAACTGTCAGTTTTGCGTCGGATTCGAAAATCTAGACTCACAGAAGAACGACCATAAGGTGCCCGAGGCAGCACTAGACCCTTGGAGACATGTCGGCTGGAGGACGATGTATTGAATCGCGACGCAATTTGTGTGTTCCATCGTTATTAAGAGCCTCTGAACGTTACAATTAACTGTAAGTTTTGCGCCGGATTCGATAAAATAGACTTATAGGAGAACGACCAAAAGTTGCCCGGGGCAGCAATAGTACCTCTGAGAAAAGTCGCCTGGAGGACGATGTATTGAATCGCGACGCAATTTGTGTGTTCCACGGTCAGTAACAGGCTCTGAACGTTACAATTAGCTGTCAGTTATGCGTCGTATTCGGAAAACTAGACTCACAGGAGAACGACCATAAGGTGCCCGTGGCAGCACTAGACCCTTGGAGACAGGTCGCCTGGAGCACGATGTATTGATTCACGACGCAATTTGTGTGTTCCATCGTCATTAAGAGGCTCTGAACGTTACAATTAACTGTCAGTTTTGCGTCGGATTCGAAAAACTAGACTCACAGGAGAACGACCATAAGGTGCCCGCGGCTGCAATAGACCCTTGGAAACAGGTCGACTGGAGGACGATGTATTGAATCGCGACGCAATTTGTGTGTTCCATCGTCATTAAGAGGCTCTGAACGTTACAATTAACTGTCAGTTTTGCGTCGGATTCGAAAAACTAGACTCACAGGAGAACGACCATAAGATGCCCGAGGCAGCAATAGACCCTTGGAGACCCCTGGAGGATGATGTAATGAATCGAGACGCAATTTGTGTGTTCCATCGTCATTAACAGGCTCTGAACGTTACAATTAACTGTCAGTTATGCGTCGTATTCGGAAAACTAGACTCACAGCAGAACGACCATAAGGTGCCCGAGGCAGCAATAGACCCTTGGAGAGAGTTCGGCTGTCGGACGATGTATTGAATCTCGACGTAATTTGTGTGTTCCATCGTCATTAAGAGGCTCTGAACGTTACAATTAACTGTCAGTTTTGCGTCGGATTCGTAAAACTAGACTCACTGGAGAACGACGATAAGGTGCCCGAGGCAGCTATAGACCCTTGGAGACAAGTCGGCTGGAGGACGATGTATTGGATCGCGACGCAATTTGTGTGTTCCACCGTCATTAAGAGGCTCTGAACGTTACAATTAACTGTCAGTTTTGCGTCGGATTCGAAAAACTAGACTCACAGGAGAACGACCATAAGATGCCCGAGGCAGCAATAGACCCTTGGAGACCCCTGGAGGACGATGTAATGAATCGAGACGCAATTTGTGTGTTCCATCGTCATTAACAGGCTCTGAACGTTACAATTAACTGTCAGTTATGCGTCGTATTCGGAAAACTAGACTCACAGCAGAACGACCATAAGGTGCCCGAGGCAGCAATAGACCCTTGGAGAGAGTTCGGCTGTCGGACGATGTATTGAATCTCGACGTAATTTGTGTGTTCCATCGTCATTAAGAGGCTCTGAACGTTAAAATTAACTGTCAGTTTTGCGTCGGATTCGTAAAACTAGACTCACTGGAGAACGACGATAAGGTGCCCGAGGCAGCTATAGACCCTTGGAGACAAGTCGGCTGGAGGACGATGTATTGGATCGCGACGCAATTTGTGTGTTCCATAGTGATTAAGAGGCTCTGAACGTTACAATTAACTGTCAGTTTTGCGTTGGATTCGAAAATCTAGACTCACAGGAGAACGACCATAAGGTGCCCGTGGCAGCACTAGACCCTTGGAGACAATTTGGCTGGAGGACGATGTATTGATTCGCGACGCAATTTGTGTGTTCCATCGTCATTAAGAGGCTCTGAACGTTACAATTAACTGTCAGGTTTGCGTCGGATTCGAAAAACTAGTCTCACAGGAGAACGACCATAAGGTGCCCGAGGCAGCAATAGACCCTTGGAGACAGGTCGGCTGGAGGACGATGTATTGAATCGTGACGCAATTTGTGTGTTCCATCGTCATTAAGAGGCTCTGAACGTTACAATTAACTGTCAGTTTTGCGTCGGATTCGAAAATCTAGACTCACAGAAGAACGACCATAAGGTGCCCGAGGCAGCACTAGACCCTTGGAGACATGTCGGCTGGAGGACGATGTATTGAATCGCGACGCAATTTGTGTGTTCCATCGTTATTAAGAGCCTCTGAACGTTACAATTAACTGTAAGTTTTGCGCCGGATTCGATAAAATAGACTTATAGGAGAACGACCAAAAGGTGCCCGGGGCAGCAATAGTACCTCTGAGAAAAGTCGCCTGGAGGACGATGTATTGAATCGCGACGCAATTTGTGTGTTCCACGGTCATTAACAGGCTCTGAACGTTACAATTAGCTGTCAGTTATGCGTCGTATTCGGAAAACTAGATTCACAGGAGAACGACCATAAGGTGCCCGAGGCAGCAATAGACTCTTGGAGAGAGTTCGGCTGTCGGACGATGTATTGAATCTCGACGTAATTTGTGTGTTCCATCGTCATTAAGAGGCTCTGAACGTTACAATTAACTGTCAGTTTTGCGTCGGATTCGTAAAACTAGACTCACTGGAGAACGACGATAAGGTGCCCGAGGCAGCTATAGACCCTTGGAGACAAGTCGGCTGGAGGACGATGTATTGGATCGCGACGCAATTTGTGTGTTCCACCGTCATTAAGAGGCTCTGAACGTTACAATTAACTGTCAGTTTTGCGTCGGATTCGAAAAACTAGACTCACAGGAGAACGACCATAAGATGCCCGAGGCAGCAATAGACCCTTGGAGACCCCTGGAGGACGATGTAATGAATCGAGACGCAATTTGTGTGTTCCATCGTCATTAACAGGCTCTGAACGTTACAATTAACTGTCAGTTATGCGTCGTATTCGGAAAACTAGACTCACAGCAGAACGACCATAAGGTGCCCGAGGCAGCAATAGACCCTTGGAGAGAGTTCGGCTGTCGGACGATGTATTGAATCTCGACGTAATTTGTGTGTTCCATCGTCATTAAGAGGCTCTGAACGTGACAATTAACTGTCAGTTTTGCGTCGGATTCGTAAAACTAGACTCACTGGAGAACGACGATAAGGTGCCCGAGGCAGCTATAGACCCTTGGAGACAAGTCGGCTGGAGGACGATGTATTGGATCGCGACGCAATTTGTGTGTTCCATAGTGATTAAGAGGCTCTGAACGTTACAATTAACTGTCAGTTTTGCGTTGGATTCGAAAATCTAGACTCACAGGAGAACGACCATAAGGTGCCCGTGGCAGCACTAGACCCTTGGAGACAATTTGGCTGGAGGACGATGTATTGATTCGCGACGCAATTTGTGTGTTCCATCGTCATTAAGAGGCTCTGAACGTTACAATTAACTGTCAGGTTTGCGTCGGCTTCGAAAAACTAGTCTCACAGGAGAACGACCATAAGGTGCCCGAGGCAGCAATAGACCCTTGGAGACAGGTCGGCTGGAGGACGATGTATTGAATCGTGACGCAATTTGTGTGTTCCATCGTCATTAAGAGGCTCTGAACGTTACAATTAACTGTCAGTTTTGCGTCGGATTCGAAAATCTAGACTCACAGAAGAACGACCATAAGGTGCCCGAGGCAGCATTAGACCCTTGGAGACATGTCGGCTGGAGGACGATGTATTGAATCGCGACGCAATTTGTGTGTTCCATCGTTATTAAGAGCCTCTGAACGTTACAATTAACTGTAAGTTTTGCGCCGGATTCGATAAAATAGACTTATAGGAGAACGACCAAAAGGTGCCCGGGGCAGCAATAGTACCTCTGAGAAAAGTCGCCTGGAGGACGATGTATTGAATCGCGACGCAATTTGTGTGTTCCACGGTCATTAACAGGCTCTGAACGTTACAATTAGCTGTCAGTTATGCGTCGTATTCGGAAAACTAGACTCACAGGAGAACGACCATAAGGTGCCCGTGGCAGCACTAGACCCTTGGAGACAGGTCGCCTGGAGCACGATGTATTGATTCACGACGCAATTTGTGTGTTCCATCGTCATTAAGAGGCTCTGAACGTTACAATTAACTGTCAGTTTTGCGTCGGATTCGAAAAACTAGACTCACAGGAGAACGACCATAAGGTGCCCGCGGCTGCAATAGACCCTTGGAAACAGGTCGACTGGAGGACGATGTATTGAATCGCGACGCAATTTGTGTGTTCCATCGTCATTAAGAGGCTCTGAACGTTACAATTAACTGTCAGTTTTGCGTCGGATTCGAAAAACTAGACTCACAGGAGAACGACCATAAGATGCCCGAGGCAGCAATAGACCCTTGGAGACCCCTGGAGGATGATGTAATGAATCGAGACGCAATTTGTGTGTTCCATCGTCATTAACAGGCTCTGAACGTTACAATTAACTGTCAGTTATGCGTCGTATTCGGAAAACTAGACTCACAGCAGAACGACCATAAGGTGCCCGAGGCAGCAATAGACCCTTGGAGAGAGTTCGGCTGTCGGACGATGTATTGAATCTCGACGTAATTTGTGTGTTCCATCGTCATTAAGAGGCTCTGAACGTTACAATTAACTGTCAGTTTTGCGTCGGATTCGTAAAACTAGACTCACTGGAGAACGACGATAAGGTGCCCGAGGCAGCTATAGACCCTTGGAGACAAGTCGGCTGGAGGACGATGTATTGGATCGCGACGCAATTTGTGTGTTCCACCGTCATTAAGAGGCTCTGAACGTTACAATTAACTGTCAGTTTTGCGTCGGATTCGAAAAACTAGACTCACAGGAGAACGACCATAAGATGCCCGAGGCAGCAATAGACCCTTGGAGACCCCTGGAGGACGATGTAATGAATCGAGACGCAATTTGTGTGTTCCATCGTCATTAACAGGCTCTGAACGTTTCAATTAACTGTCAGTTATGCGTCGTATTCGGAAAACTAGACTCACAGCAGAACGACCATAAGGTGCCCGAGGCAGCAATAGACCCTTGGAGAGAGTTCGGCTGTCGGACGATGTATTGAATCTCGACGTAATTTGTGTGTTCCATCGTCATTAAGAGGCTCTGAACGTTACAATTAACTGTCAGTTTTGCGTCGGATTCGTAAAACTAGACTCACTGGAGAACGACGATAAGGTGCCCGAGGCAGCTATAGACCCTTGGAGACAAGTCGGCTGGAGGACGATGTATTGGATCGCGACGCAATTTGTGTGTTCCATAGTGATTAAGAGGCTCTGAACGTTACAATTAACTGTCAGTTTTGCGTTGGATTCGAAAATCTAGACTCACAGGAGAACGACCATAAGGTGCCCGTGGCAGCACTAGACCCTTGGAGACAATTTGGCTGGAGGACGATGTATTGATTCGCGACGCAATTTGTGTGTTCCATCGTCATTAAGAGGCTCTGAACGTTACAATTAACTGTCAGGTTTGCGTCGGATTCGAAAAACTAGTCTCACAGGAGAACGACCATAAGGTGCCCGAGGCAGCAATAGACCCTTGGAGACAGGTCGGCCGGAGGACGATGTATTGAATCGTGACGCAATTTGTGTGTTCCATCGTCATTAAGAGGCTCTGAACGTTACAATTAACTGTCAGTTTTGCGTCGGATTCGAAAATCTAGACTCACAGAAGAACGACCATAAGGTGCCCGAGGCAGCACTAGACCCTTGGAGACATGTCGGCTGGAGGACGATGTATTGAATCGCGACGCAATTTGTGTGTTCCATCGTTATTAAGAGCCTCTGAACGTTACAATTAACTGTAAGTTTTGCGCCGGATTCGATAAAATAGACTTATAGGAGAACGACCAAAAGGTGCCCGGGGCAGCAATAGTACCTCTGAGAAAAGTCGCCTGGAGGACGATGTATTGAATCGCGACGCAATTTGTGTGTTCCACGGTCATTAACAGGCTCTGAACGTTACAATTAGCTGTCAGTTATGCGTCGTATTCGGAAAACTAGACTCACAGGAGAACGACCATAAGGTGCCCGTGGCAGCACTAGACCCTTGGAGACAGGTCGCCTGGAGCACGATGTATTGATTCACGACGCAATTTGTGTGTTCCATCGTCATTAAGAGGCTCTGAACGTTACAATTAACTGTCAGTTTTGAGTCGGATTCGAAAAACTAGACTCACAGGAGAACGACCATAAGGTGCCCGCGGCTGCAATAGACCCTTGGAAACAGGTCGACTGGAGGACGATGTATTGAATCGCGACGCAATTTGTGTGTTCCATCGTCATTAAGAGGCTCTGAACGTTACAATTAACTGTAAGTTTTGCGTCGGATTCGAAAAACTAGACTCACAGGAGAACGACCATAAGATGCCCGAGGCAGCAATAGACCCTTGGAGACCCCTGGAGGACGATGTAATGAATCGAGACGCAATTTGTGTGTTCCATCGTCATTAAGAGGCTATGAACGTTACAATTAGCTGTCAGTTTTGCGTCGTATTCGAAAATCTAGACTCACAGGAGAACGACCATAAGGTGCCCGTGGCAGCACTAGGCCCTTGGAGGCAATTCGGCTGGAGGACGATGTATTGATTCCGCGACGCAATTTGTGTGTTCCATCGTCATTAAGAGGCTCTGAACGTTACAATTAACTGTCAGTTTTGCGTAGGTTTCGAAAAACTAGACTCACAGGAGAACGACCATAAGGTGCCCGAGGCTTCAATAGACCCTTGGAAACAGGCCGACTGGAGGACGATGTATTGAATCGCGACGTAATTTGTGTGTTCCACCGTCATTAAGAGGCTCTGAACGTTACAATTAACTGTCAGTTTTGCGTCGGATTCGAAAAACTAGACTCACAGGAGAACGACCATAAGATGCCCGAGGCAGCAATAGACCCTTGGAGACCCCTGGAGGACGATGTAATGAATCGAGACGCAATTTGTGTGTTCCATCGTCATTAACAGGCTCTGAACGTTACAATTAACTGTCAGTTATGCGTCGTATTCGGAAAACTAGACTCACAGCAGAACGACCATAAGGTGCCCGAGGCAGCAATAGACCCTTGGAGAGAGTTCGGCTGTCGGACGATGTATTGAATCTCGACGTAATTTGTGTGTTCCATCGTCATTAAGAGGCTCTGAACGTTACAATTATCTGTCAGTTTTGCGTCGGATTCGTAAAACTAGACTCACTGGAGAACGACGATAAGGTGCCCGAGGCAGCTATAGACCCTTGGAGACAAGTCGGCTGGAGGACCATGTATTGGATCGCGACGCAATTTGTGTGTTCCATAGTGATTAAGAGGCTCTGAACGTTACAATTAACTGTCAGTTTTGCGTTGGATTCGAAAATCTAGACTCACAGGAGAACGACCATAAGGTGCCCGTGGCAGCACTAGACCCTTGGAGACAATTTGGCTGGAGGACGATGTATTGATTCGCGACGCAATTTGTGTGTTCCATCGTCATTAAGAGGCTCTGAACGTTACAATTAACTGTCAGGTTTGCGTCGGATTCGAAAAACTAGTCTCACAGAAGAACGACCATAAGGTGCCCGAGGCAGCAAGAGACCCTTGGAGACAGGTCGGCTGGAGGACGATGTATTGAATCGTGACGCAATTTGTGTGTTCCATCGTCATTAAGAGGCTCTGAACGTTACAATTAACTGTCAGTTTTGCGTCGGATTCGAAAATCTAGACTCACAGAAGAACGACCATAAGGTGCCCGAGGCAGCACTAGACCCTTGGAGACATGTCGGCTGGAGGACGATGTGTTGAATCGCGACGCAATTTGTGTGTTCCATCGTTATTAAGAGCCTCTGAACGTTACAATTAACTGTAAGTTTTGCGCCGGATTCGATAAAATAGACTTATAGGAGAACGACCAAAAGGTTCCCGGGGCAGCAATAGTACCTCTGAGAAAAGTCGCCTGGAGGACGATGTATTGAATCGCGACGCAATTTGTGTGTTCCACGGTCATTAACAGGCTCTGAACGTTACAATTAGCTGTCAGTTATGCGTCGTATTCGGAAAACTAGACTCACAGGAGAACGACCATAAGGTGCCCGTGGCAGCACTAGACCCTTGGAGACAGGTCGCCTGGAGCACGATGTATTGATTCACGACGCAATTTGTGTGTTCCATCGTCATTAAGAGGCTCTGAACGTTACAATTAACTGTCAGTTTTGCGTCGGATTCGAAAAACTAGACTCACAGGAGAACGACCATAAGGTGCCCGCGGCTGCAATAGACCCTTGGAAACAGGTCGACTGGAGGACGATGTATTGAATCGCGACGCAATTTGTGTGTTCCATCGTCATTAAGAGGCTCTGAACGTTACAATTAACTGTAAGTTTTGCGTCGGATTCGAAAAACTAGACTCACAGGAGAACGACCATAAGATGCCCGAGGCAGCAATAGACCCTTGGAGACCCCTGGAGGACGATGTAATGAATCGAGACGCAATTTGTGTGTTCCATCGTCATTAAGAGGCTCTGAACGTTACAATTAACTGTCAGTTTTGCGTCGGATTCGAAAATCTAGACTCACAGGAGAACGACCATAAGGTGCCCGTGGCAGCACTAGGCCCTTGGAGGCAATTCGGCTGGAGGACGATGTATTGATTCCGCGACGCAATTTGTGTGTTCCATCGTCATTAAGAGGCTCTGAACGTTACAATTAACTGTCAGTTTTGCGTCGGATTCGTAAAACTAGACTCACTGGAGAACGACGATAAGGTGCCCGAGGCAGCTATAGACCCTTGGAGACAAGTCGGCTGGAGGACGATGTATTGGATCGCGACGCAATTTGTGTGTTCCATAGTGATTAAGAGGCTCTGAACGTTACAATTAACTGTCAGTTTTGCGTTGGATTCGAAAATCTAGACTCACAGGAGAACGACCATAAGGTGCCCGTGGCAGCACTAGACCCTTGGAGACAATTTGGCTGGAGGACGATGTATTGATTCGCGACGCAATTTGTGTGTTCCATCGTCATTAAGAGGCTCTGAACGTTACAATTAACTGTCAGGTTTGCGTCGGATTCGAAAAACTAGTCTCACAGGAGAACGACCATAAGGTGCCCGAGGCAGCAATAGACCCTTGGAGACAGGTCGGCTGGAGGACGATGTATTGAATCGTGACGCAATTTGTGTGTTCCATCGTCATTAAGAGGCTCTGAACGTTACAATTAACTGTCAGTTTTGCGTCGGATTCGAAAATCTAGACTCACAGAAGAACGACCATAAGGTGCCCGAGGCAGCACTAGACCCTTGGAGACATGTCGGCTGGAGGACGATGTATTGAATCGCGACGCAATTTGTGTGTTCCATCGTTATTAAGAGGCTCTGAACGTTACAATTAACTGTAAGTTTTGCGCCGGATTCGATAAAATAGACTCATAGGAGAACGACCAAAAGGTGCCCGGGGCAGCAATATTACCTCTGAGACAAGTCGCCAGGAGGACGATGTATTGAATCGCGACGCAATTTGTGTGTTCCACCGTCATTAACAGGCTCTGAAATTTACAATTAGCTGTCAGTTATGCGTCGTATTCGGAAAACTAGACTCACAGGAGAACGACCATAAGGTGCCCGTGGCAGCACTAGACCCTTGGAGACAGGTCGCCTGGAGGACGATGTATTGATTCACGACGCAATTTGTGTGTTCCATCGTCACTAAGAGGCTCTGAACGTTACAATTAACTGTCAGTTTTGCGTCGGATTCGAAAAACTAGACTCACAGGAGAACGACCAAAAGGTGCCCGGGGCAGCAATATTACCTCTGAGACAAGTCGCCTGGAGGACGATGTATTGAATCGCGACGCAATTTGTGTGTTCCACCGTCATTAACAGGCTCTGAACGTTACAATTGGCTGTTAGTTATGCGTCGTATTCGGAAAACTAGACTCACAGGAGAACGACCATAAGCTGCCCGTGGCAGCACTAGACCCTTGGAGACAGGTCGCCTGGAGGACGATGTATTGATTCACGACGCAATTTGTGTGTTCCATCGTCACTAAGAGGCTCTGAAAGTTACAATTAACTGTCAGTTTTGCGTCGGATTCGAAAAACTAGACCCACAGGAGAACGACCATAAGGTGCCCGAGGCTACAATAGACCCTTTGGAAACAGGTCGACTGGAGGACGATGTATTGAATCGCGACGCAATTTGTGTATTCCATCGTCATTAAGAGGCTCTGATCGTTACAATTAACTGTCAGTTTTGCGTCGGATTCGAAAAACTAGACTCTCAGGAGAACGACCATAAGATGCCCAAGGCAGCAATAGACCCTAAGAGAACCCTGGAGGACGATGTAATGAATCGCGACGCAATTTGTGTGTTCCATCGTCATTAAGAGGCTCTGAACGTTACAATTAACTGTCAGTTTTGCGTCGGATTCGAAAATCTAGACTCACAGGAGAACGACCATAAGGTGCCCGTGGCAGCACTAGACCCTTGGAGACAATTCGGCTGGAGGACGATGTATTGATTCGCGACGCAATTTGTGTGTTTCATTGTCATTAACAGGTTCTGAACGTTACAATTAACTGTCAGGTTTGCGTCGGATTCGGAAAACTAGACTCACAGGAGAACGACCATAAGGCGCCCGAGGCAGCAATAGACACTTGGAGACAGGTCGGCTGGAGGACTATGTATTGAATCGCGACGCAATTTGTGTGTTCCATCGTTATTAAGAGGCTCTGAACGTTACAATTAACTGTCAGTTTTGCGTCGGATTCGAAAATCTAGACTCACAGAAGAACGACCATAAGGTGTCCGAGGCAGCACTAGACCCTTGGAGACAAGTCGGCTGGAGGACGTTGTATTGAATCGCGACGCGATTTGTGTGTTCCATCGTCATTAAGAGGCTCTGAACGTTACAATTAACTGTCAGTTTTGCGCCGGATTCGAGAAACTACACTCCTAGGAGAACGACCATAAAGTGCCCGGGGCAGCAATAGTACCTCGCAGACAAGTCGGCTGGAGGACGATGTATTGAATCGCGACGCAATTTGTGTGTTCCATCGTCATTAACAGGGTCTGAACGTTACAATTAACTGTCAGTTATGCGTCGTATTCGGAAAACTAGACTCACAGCAGAACGACCATAAGGTGCCCGAGGCAGCAATAGACCCTTGGAGACAGGTCGGCTGTCGGACGATGTATTGAATCTCGACGCAATTTGTGTGTTCCATCGTCATTAACAGGCTCTGAACGTTACAATTAACTGTCAGTTATGCGTCGGATTCGCAAAACTAAACCCACAGGAGAACGACGATAAGGTGCCCGAGGCAGCTATAGACCCTTGGAGACAAGTCGGCTGGAGGACGATGTATTGAATCGCGACGCAATTTGTGTGTTCCATAGTGATTAAGAGGCTCTGAACGTTACAATTAACTGTCAGTTTTGCGTCGGTTTCTAAAATCTAGACTCACAGGAGAACGACCATAAGGTGCCCGTGGCAGCACTAGACCCTTGGAGACAATTTGGCTGGCGGACGATGTATTGAATCGCGACGCAATTTGTGTGTTCCATCGTCATTAAGAGGCTCTGAACGTTACAATTAACTGTCAGTTTTGCGTCGGATTCGAAAAACTAGACTCACAGGAGAACGACCATAAGATGCCCGAGGCAGCAATAGACCCTTGGAGACCCCTGGAGGACGATGTAATGAATCGCGACGCAATTTGTGTGTTCCATCGTCATTAAGAGGCTCTGAGCGTTACAATTAACTGTCAGTTTTGCGCCGGATTCGAAAATCTAGACTCACAGGAGAACGACCATAAGGTGCCCGTGGCAGCACTAGACCCTTGGAGACAATTCGGCTGGAGGACGATGTATTGATTCCGCGACGCAATTTGTGTGTTCCATCGTCATTAAGAGGCTCTGAACGTTACAATTAACTGTCAGTTTTGCGTCGGATTCGAAAAACTAGACTCACAGGAGAACGACCATAAGGTGCCCGAGGCTGCAATAGACCCTTGCAAACAGGTCGACTGGCGGACGATGTATTGAATCGCGACGCAATTTGTGTGTTCCATCGTCATTAAGAGGCTCTGAACGTTACAATTAACTGTCAGTTTTGCGTCGGATTCGAAAATCTAGACTCACAGGAGATCGACCATAATGTGCCCGTGGCAGCACTAGACCCTTGGAGACAAGTCGGCTGGAGGACGATGTATTAATTCGCGACGCAATTTGTGTGTTTCATTGTCATTAACAGGCTCTGAACGTTACAATTAACTGTCAGGTTTGTGTCGGATTCGAAAAACTAGACTCACAGCAGAACGACCATAAGGTGCCCGAGGCAGCAATAGACCCTTGGAGACAGGTAGGCTGGAGGACGATGCATTGAATCGCGACGCAATTTGTGTGTTCCATCGTTATTAAGAGGCTCTGAACGTTACAATTAACTGTCAGTTTTGCGTCGGATTCGAAAATCTAGACTCACAGAAGAACGACCATAAGGTGCCCGAGGCAGCACTAGACCCTTGGAGACAAGTCGGCTGGAGGACGATGTATTGAATCGCGACGCAATTTGTGTGTTCCATCGTTATTAAGAGGCTCTGAACGTTACAATTAACTGTCAGTTTTGCGTCGGATTCGAAAATCTAGACTCACAGGAGAACGACCATAAGGTGCCCGTGGCAGCACTAGACCCTTGGAGACAATTTGGCTGGAGGACGATGTATTGATTTGCGACGCAATTTGTGTGTTCCATCGTCATTAAGAGGCTCTGAACGTTACAATTAACTGTCAGGTTTGTGTCGGATTCGAAAAACTAGTCTCACAGGAGAACGACCATAAGGTGCCCGAGGCAGCAATAGATCCTTGGAGACAGGTCGGCTGGAGGACGATGTATTGAATCGCGACGCAATTTGTGTGTTCCATCGTCATTAACAGGCTCTGAGCGTTACAATTAACTGTCAGTTTTGCGTCGATTCGAAAATCTAGACTCACAGAAGAACGACCATAAGGTGCCCGAGGCAGCACTAGACCCTTGGAGACAAGTCGGCTGGAGGACGATGTATTGAATCGCGACGCAATTTGTGTGTTCCATCGTTATTAAGAGGCTCTGAACGTTACAATTAACTGTCAGTTTTGCGCCGGATTCGATAAAATAGACTCATAGGAGAACGACCAAAAGGTGCCCGGGGCAGCAATAGTACCTCTGAGACAAGTCGCCTGGAGGACGATGTATTGAATCACGACGCAATTTGTGTGTTCCACCGTTATTAACAGGCTCTGAACGTTACAATTAACTGTCAGTTTTGCGTCGGATTCGAAAAACTAGACTCACAGTAGAACGACCATAAGGTGCCCGTGGCAGCACTAGACCCTTGGAGACAGGTCGCCTGGAGGACGATGTATTGATTCACGACGCAATTTGTGTGTTCCATCGTCACTAAGAGGCTCTGAACGTTACAATTAACTGTCAGTTTTGCGTCGGATTCGAAAAACTAGACTCACAGGAGAACGACCAAAAGGTGCCCGGGGCAGCAATATTACCTCTGAGACAAGTCGCCTGGAGGACGATGTATTGAATCGCGACGCAATTTGTGTGTTCCACCGTCATTAACAGGCTCTGAACGTTACAATTGGCTGTTAGTTATGCGTCGTATTCGGAAAACTAGACTCACAGGAGAACGACCATAAGCTGCCCGTGGCAGCACTAGACCCTTGGAGACAGGTCGCCTGGAGGACGATGTATTGATTCACGACGCAATTTGTGTGTTCCATCGTCACTAAGAGGCTCTGAAAGTTACAATTAACTGTCAGTTTTGCGTCGGATTCGAAAAACTAGACTCACAGGAGAACGACCATAAGGTGCCCGAGGCTACAATAGACCCTTTGGAAACAGGTCGACTGGAGGACGATGTATTGAATCGCGACGCAATTTGTGTATTCCATCGTCATTAAGAGGCTCTGATCGTTACAATTAACTGTCAGTTTTGCGTCGGATTCGAAAAACTAGACTCTCAGGAGAACGACCATAAGATGCCCAAGGCAGCAATAGACCCTAAGAGAACCCTGGAGGACGATGTAATGAATCGCGACGCAATTTGTGTGTTCCATCGTCATTAAGAGGCTCTGAACGTTACAATTAACTGTCAGTTTTGCGTCGGATTCGAAAATCTAGACTCACAGGAGAACGACCATAAGGTGCCCGTGGCAGCACTAGACCCTTGGAGACAATTCGGCTGGAGGACGATGTATCGATTCGCGACGCAATTTGTGTGTTTCATTGTCATTAACAGGTTCTGAACGTTACAATTAACTGTCAGGTTTGCGTCGGATTCGGAAAACTAGACTCACAGGAGAACGACAATAAGGCGCCCGAGGCAGCAATAGACACTTGGAGACAGGTCGGCTGGAGGACTATGTATTGAATCGCAACGCAATTTGTGTGTTCCATCGGTATTAAGAGGCTCTGAACGTTACAATTAACTGTCAGTTTTGCGTCGGATTCGAAAATCTAGACTCACAGAAGAACGACCATAAGGTGTCCGAGGCAGCACTAGACCCTTGGAGACAAGTCGGCTGGAGGACGTTGTATTGAATCGCGACGCGATTTGTGTGTTCCATCGTCATTAAGAGGCTCTGAACGTTACAATTAACTGTCAGTTTTGCGCCGGATTCGAGAAACTACACTCCTAGGAGAACGACCATAAAGTGCCCGGGGCAGCAATAGTACCTCGCAGACAAGTCGGCTGGAGGACGATGTATTGATTCCGCGACGCAATTTGTGTGTTCCATCGTCATTAAGAGGCTCTGAACGTTACAATTAACTGTCAGTTTTGCGTCGGATTCGAAAAACTAGACTCACAGGAGAACGACCATAAGGTGCCCGAGGCTGCAATAGACCCTTGCAAACAGGTCGACTGGCGGACGATGTATTGAATCGCGACGCAATTTGTGTGTTCCATCGTCATTAAGAGGCTCTGAACGTTACAATTAACTGTCAGTTTTGCGTCGGATTCGAAAATCTAGACTCACAGGAGATCGAGCATAATGTGCCCGTGGCAGCACTAGACCCTTGGAGACAATTCGCCTGAAGGACGATGTATTGATTCGCGACGCAATTTGTGTGTTTCATTGTCATTAACAGGCTCTGAACGTTACAATTAACTGTCAGTTTTGCGTCGGATTCGAAAAACTAGACTCACAGGAGAACGACCATAAGGTGCCCGTGGCAGCACGAGACCCTTGGAGACAGGTCGCCTGGAGGACGATGTATTGATTCACGACGCAATTTGTGTGTTCCATCGTCATTAAGAGGCTCTGAACGTTACAATTAACTGTCAGTTTTGCGTCGGATTCGAAAAACTAGACTCACAGGAGAACGACCATAAGGTGCCCGAGGCTGCAATAGACCCTTGGAAAGATGTCGACTGGAGGACGATGTATTGAATCGCGACGCAATTTGTGTATTCCATCGATATTAAGAGGCTCTGAACGTTACAATTAACTGTCAGTTTATGCTGGATTCGCTAAAATAGGCTCATAGGAGAACGACCAAAAGGTGCCCGGGGCAGCAATAGTACCTCTCAGACAAGTCGGCTGGAGGACGATGTATTGAATCGCGACGCAATTTGTGTGTTCCATCGTCATTAACATGCTCTGAACGTTACAATTAACTGTCAGTTTTGCGTCGGATTCGAAAAACTAGACTCACAGGAGAACGACCATAAGATGCCCGAGGCAGCAATAGACCCTTGGAGACCCCTGGAGGACGATGTAATGAATCGCGACGCAATTTGTGTGTTCCATCGTCATTAAGAGGCTCTGAACGTTACAATTAACTGTCAGTTTTGCGTCGGATTCGAAAATCTAGACTCACAGGAGAACGACCATAAGGTGCCCGTGGCAGCACTAGACCCTTGGACACAATTCGGCTGGAGGACGATGTATTGATTCCGCGACGCAATTTGTGTGTTCCATCGTCATGAAGAGGCTCTGAACGTTGCAATTAACTGTCAGTTTTGCGTCGGATTCGAAAAACTAGAATCACAGAAGAACGACCATAAGGTGCCCGAGGCAGCACTAGACCCTTGGAGACATGTCGGCTGGAGGACGATGTATTGAATCGCGACGCAATTTGTGTGTTCCATCGTTATTAAGAGCCTCTGAACGTTACAATTAACTGTAAGTTTTGCGCCGGATTCGATAAAATAGACTTATAGGAGAACGACCAAAAGGTGCCCGGGGCAGCAATAGTACCTCTGAGAAAAGTCGCCTGGAGGACGATGTATTGAATCGCGACGCAATTTGTGTGTTCCACGGTCATTAACAGGCTCTGAACGTTACAATTAGCTGTCAGTTATGCGTCGTATTCGGAAAACTAGACTCACAGGAGAACGACCATAAGGTGCCCGTGGCAGCACTAGACCCTTGGAGACAGGTCGCCTGGAGCACGATGTATTGATTCACGACGCAATTTGTGTGTTCCATCGTCATTAAGAGGCTCTGAACGTTACAATTAACTGTCAGTTTTGCGTCGGATTCGAAAAACTAGACTCACAGGAGAACGACCATAAGGTGCCCGCGGCTGCAATAGACCCTTGGAAACAGGTCGACTGGAGGACGATGTATTGAATCGCGACGCAATTTGTGTGTTCCATCGTCATTAAGAGGCTCTGAACGTTACAATTAACTGTCAGTTTTGCGTCGGATTCGAAAAACTAGACTCACAGGAGAACGACCATAAGATGCCCGAGGCAGCAATAGACCCTTGGAGACCCCTGGAGGATGATGTAATGAATCGAGACGCAATTTGTGTGTTCCATCGTCATTAAGAGGCTCTGAACGTTACAATTAACTGTCAGTTATGCGTCGTATTCGGAAAACTAGACTCACAGCAGAACGACCATAAGGTGCCCGAGGCAGCAATAGACCCTTGGAGACAGGTCGGCTGTCGGACGATGTATTGAATCTCGACGTAATTTGTGTGTTCCATCGTCATTAAGAGGCTCTGAACGTTACAATTAACTGTCAGTTTTGCGTCGGATTCGTAAAACTAGACTCACTGGAGAACGACGATAAGGTGCCCGAGGCAGCTATAGACCCTTGGAGACAAGTCGGCTGGAGGACGATGTATTGGATCGCGACGCAATTTGTGTGTTCCACCGTCATTAAGAGGCTCTGAACGTTACAATTAACTGTCAGTTTTGCGTCGGATTCGAAAAACTAGACTCACAGGAGAACGACCATAAGATGCCCGAGGCAGCAATAGACCCTTGGAGACCCCTGGAGGACGATGTAATGAATCGAGACGCAATTTGTGTGTTCCATCGTCATTAACAGGCTCTGAACGTTACAATTAACTGTCAGTTATGCGTCGTATTCGGAAAACTAGACTCACAGCAGAACGACCATAAGGTGCCCGAGGCAGCAATAGACCCTTGGAGAGAGTTCGGCTGTCGGACGATGTATTGAATCTCGACGTAATTTGTGTGTTCCATCGTCATTAAGAGGCTCTGAACGTTACAATTAACTGTCAGTTTTGCGTCGGATTCGTAAAACTAGACTCACTGGAGAACGACGATAAGGTGCCCGAGGCAGCTATAGACCCTTGGAGACAAGTCGGCTGGAGGACGATGTATTGGATCGCGACGCAATTTGTGTGTTCCATAGTGATTAAGAGGCTCTGAACGTTACAATTAACTGTCAGTTTTGCGTTGGATTCGAAAATCTAGACTCACAGGAGAACGACCATAAGGTGCCCGTGGCAGCACTAGACCCTTGGAGACAATTTGGCTGGAGGACGATGTATTGAATCGTGACGCAATTTGTGTGTTCCATCGTCATTAAGAGGCTCTGAACGTTACAATTAACTGTCAGTTTTGCGTCGGATTCGAAAATCTAGACTCACAGAAGAACGACCATAAGGTGCCCGAGGCAGCACTAGACCCTTGGAGACATGTCGGCTGGAGGACGATGTATTGAATCGCGACGCAATTTGTGTGTTCCATCGTTATTAAGAGCCTCTGAACGTTACAATTAACTGTAAGTTTTGCGCCGGATTCGATAAAATAGACTTATAGGAGAACGACCAAAAGGTGCCCGGGGCAGCAATAGTACCTCTGAGAAAAGTCGCCTGGAGGACGATGTATTGAATCGCGACGCAATTTGTGTGTTCCACGGTCATTAACAGGCTCTGAACGTTACAATTAGCTGTCAGTTATGCGTCGTATTCGGAAAACTAGACTCACAGGAGAACGACCATAAGGTGCCCGTGGCAGCACTAGACCCTTGGAGACAGGTCGCCTGGAGCACGATGTATTGATTCACGACGCAATTTGTGTGTTCCATCGTCATTAAGAGGCTCTGAACGTTACAATTAACTGTCAGTTTTGAGTCGGATTCGAAAAACTAGACTCACAGGAGAACGACCATAAGGTGCCCGCGGCTGCAATAGACCCTTGGAAACAGGTCGACTGGAGGACGATGTATTGAATCGCGACGCAATTTGTGTGTTCCATCGTCATTAAGAGGCTCTGAACGTTACAATTAACTGTAAGTTTTGCGTCGGATTCGAAAAACTAGACTCACAGGAGAACGACCATAAGATGCCCGAGGCAGCAATAGACCCTTGGAGACCCCTGGAGGACGATGTAATGAATCGAGACGCAATTTGTGTGTTCCATCGTCATTAAGAGGCTATGAACGTTACAATTAACTGTCAGTTTTGCGTCGTATTCGAAAATCTAGACTCACAGGAGAACGACCATAAGGTGCCCGTGGCAGCACTAGGCCCTTGGAGGCAATTCGGCTGGAGGACGATGTATTGATTCCGCGACGCAATTTGTGTGTTCCATCGTCATTAAGAGGCTCTGAACGTTACAATTACCTGTCAGTTTTGCGTAGGTTTCGAAAAACTAGACTCACAGGAGAACGACCATAAGGTGCCCGAGGCTTCAATAGACCCTTGGAAACAGGCCGACTGGAGGACGATGTATTGAATCGCGACGTAATTTGTGTGTTCCACCGTCATTAAGAGGCTCTGAACGTTACAATTAACTGTCAGTTTTGCGTCGGATTCGAAAAACTAGACTCACAGGAGAACGACCATAAGATGCCCGAGGCAGCAATAGACCCTTGGAGACCCCTGGAGGACGATGTAATGAATCGAGACGCAATTTGTGTGTTCCATCGTCATTAACAGGCTCTGAACGTTACAATTAACTGTCAGTTATGCGTCGTATTCGGAAAACTAGACTCACAGCAGAACGACCATAAGGTGCCCGAGGCAGCAATAGACCCTTGGAGAGAGTTCGGCTGTCGGACGATGTATTGAATCTCGACGTAATTTGTGTGTTCCATCGTCATTAAGAGGCTCTGAACGTTACAATTATCTGTCAGTTTTGCGTCGGATTCGTAAAACTAGACTCACTGGAGAACGACGATAAGGGGCCCGAGGCAGCTATAGACCCTTGGAGACAAGTCGGCTGGAGGACCATGTATTGGATCGCGACGCAATTTGTGTGTTCCATAGTGATTAAGAGGCTCTGAACGTTACAATTAACTGTCAGTTTTGCGTTGGATTCGAAAATCTAGACTCACAGGAGAACGACCATAAGGTGCCCGTGGCAGCACTAGACCCTTGGAGACAATTTGGCTGGAGGACGATGTATTGATTCGCGACGCAATTTGTGTGTTCCATCGTCATTAAGAGGCTCTGAACGTTACAATTAACTGTCAGGTTTGCGTCGGATTCGAAAAACTAGTCTCACAGAAGAACGACCATAAGGTGCCCGAGGCAGCAATAGACCCTTGGAGACAGGTCGGCTGGAGGACGATGTATTGAATCGTGACGCAATTTGTGTGTTCCATCGTCATTAAGAGGCTCTGAACGTTACAATTAACTGTCAGTTTTGTGTCGGATTCGAAAATCTAGACTCACAGAAGAACGACCATAAGGTGCCCGAGGCAGCACTAGACCCTTGGAGACATGTCGGCTGGAGGACGATGTATTGAATCGCGACGCAATTTGTGTGTTCCATCGTTATTAAGAGCCTCTGAACGTTACAATTAACTGTAAGTTTTGCGCCGGATTCGATAAAATAGACTTACAGGAGAACGACCAAAAGGTTCCCGGGGCAGCAATAGTACCTCTGAGAAAAGTCGCCTGGAGGACGATGTATTGAATCGCGACGCAATTTGTGTGTTCCACGGTCATTAACAGGCTCTGAACGTTACAATTAGCTGTCAGTTATGCGTCGTATTCGGAAAACTAGACTCACAGGAGAACGACCATAAGGTGCCCGTGGCAGCACTAGACCCTTGGAGACAGGTCGCCTGGAGCACGATGTATTGATTCACGACGCAATTTGTGTGTTCCATCGTCATTAAGAGGCTCTGAACGTTACAATTAACTGTCAGTTTTGCGTCGGATTCGAAAAACTAGACTCACAGGAGAACGACCATAAGGTGCCCGCGGCTGCAATAGACCCTTGGAAACAGGTCGACTGGAGGACGATGTATTGAATCGCGACGCAATTTGTGTGTTCCATCGTCATTAAGAGGCTCTGAACGTTACAATTAACTGTAAGTTTTGCGTCGGATTCGAAAAACTAGACTCACAGGAGAACGACCATAAGATGCCCGAGGCAGCAATAGACCCTTGGAGACCCCTGGAGGACGATGTAATGAATCGAGACGCAATTTGTGTGTTCCATCGTCATTAAGAGGCTCTGAACGTTACAATTAACTGTCAGTTTTGCGTCGGCTTCGAAAATCTAGACTGACAGGAGAACGACCATAAGGTGCCCGTGGCAGCACTAGGCCCTTGGAGGCAATTCGGCTGGAGGACGATGTATTGATTCCGCGACGCAACTTGTGTGTTCCATCGTCATTAAGAGGCTCTGAACGTTACAATTAACTGTCAGTTTTGCGTAGGTTTCGAAAAACTAGACTCACAGGAGAACGACCATAAGGTGCCCGAGGCTTCAAAAGACCCTTGGAAACAGGCCGACTGGAGGACGATGTATTGAATCGCGACGCAATTTGTGTGTTCCACCGTCATTAAGAGGCTCTGAACGTTACAATTAACTGTCAGTTTTGCGTCGGATTCGAAAAACTAGACTCACAGGAGAACGACCATAAGATGCCCGAGGCAGCAATAGACCCTTGGAGACCCCTGGAGGACGATGTAATGAATCGAGACACAATTTGTGTGTTCCATCGTCATTAACAGGCTCTGAACGTTACAATTAACTGTCAGTTATGCGTCGTATTCGGAAAACTAGACTCACAGCAGAACGACCATAAGGTGCCCGAGGCAGCAATAGACCCTTGGAGAGAGTTCGGCTGTCGGACGATGTATTGAATCTCGACGTAATTTGTGTGTTCCATCGTCATTAAGAGGCTCTGAACGTTACAATTAACTGTCAGTTTTGCGTCGGATTCGTAAAACTAGACTCACTGGAGAACGACGATAAGGTGCCCGAGGCAGCTATAGACCCTTGGAGACAAGTCGGCTGGAGGACGATGTATTGGATCGCGACGCAATTTGTGTGTTCCATAGTGATTAAGAGGCTCTGAACGTTACAATTAACTGTCAGTTTTGCGTTGGATTCGAAAATCTAGACTCACAGGAGAACGACCATAAGGTGCCCGTGGCAGCACTAGACCCTTGGAGACAATTTGGCTGGAGGACGATGTATTGATTCGCGACGCAATTTGTGTGTTCCATCGTCATTAAGAGGCTCTGAACGTTACAATTAACTGTCAGGTTTGCGTCGGATTCGAAAAACTAGTCTCACAGGAGAACGACCATAAGGTGCCCGAGGCAGCAATAGACCCTTGGAGACAGGTCGGCTGGAGGACGATGTATTGAATCGTGACGCAATTTGTGTGTTCCATCGTCATTAAGAGGCTCTGAACGTTACAATTAACTGTCAGTTTTGCGTCGGATTCGAAAATCTAGACTCACAGAAGAACGACCATAAGGTGCCCGAGGCAGCACTAGACCCTTGGAGACATGTCGGCTGGAGGACGATGTATTGAATCGCGACGCAATTTGTGTGTTCCATCGTTATTAAGAGGCTCTGAACGTTACAATTAACTGTAAGTTTTGCGCCGGATTCGATAAAATAGACTCATAGGAGAACGACCAAAAGGTGCCCGGGGCAGCAATATTACCTCTGAGACAAGTCGCCTGGAGGACGATGTATTGAATCGCGAC
The DNA here is from genome assembly GCF_023898315.1 of Schistocerca nitens. Classification (NCBI taxonomy): domain Eukaryota; kingdom Metazoa; phylum Arthropoda; class Insecta; order Orthoptera; family Acrididae; genus Schistocerca; species Schistocerca nitens. Next base: position 4,598,206 of record NC_064624.1, read on the forward strand.
GCAATTTGTGTGTTCCACCGTCATTAACAGGCTCTGAAATTTACAATTAGCTGTCAGTTATGCGTCGTATTCGGAAAACTAGACTCACAGGAGAACGACCATAAGGTGCCCGTGGCAGCACTAGACCCTTGGAGACAGGTCGCCTGGAGGACGATGTATTGATTCACGACGCAATTTGTGTGTTCCATCGTCACTAAGAGGCTCTGAACGTTACAATTAACTGTCAGTTTTGCGTCGGATTCGAAAAACTAGACTCACAGGAGAACGACCAAAAGGTGCCCGGGGCAGCAATATTACCTCTGAGACAAGTCGCCTGGAGGACGATGTATTGAATCGCGACGCAATTTGTGTGTTCCACCGTCATTAACAGGCTCTGAACGTTACAATTGGCTGTTAGTTATGCGTCGTATTCGGAAAACTAGACTCACAGGAGAACGACCATAAGCTGCCCGTGGCAGCACTAGACCCTTGGAGACAGGTCGCCTGGAGGACGATGTATTGATTCACGACGCAATTTGTGTGTTCCATCGTCACTAAGAGGCTCTGAAAGTTACAATTAACTGTCAGTTTTGCGTCGGATTCGAAAAACTAGACTCACAGGAGAACGACCATAAGGTGCCCGAGGCTACAATAGACCCTTTGGAAACAGGTCGACTGGAGGACGATGTATTGAATCGCGACGCAATTTGTGTATTCCATCGTCATTAAGAGGCTCTGATCGTTACAATTAACTGTCAGTTTTGCGTCGGATTCGAAAAACTAGACTCCCAGGAGAACGACCATAAGATGCCCAAGGCAGCAATAGACCCTAAGAGAACCCTGGAGGACGATGTAATGAATCGCGACGCAATTTGTGTGTTCCATCGTCATTAAGAGGCTCTGAACGTTACAATTAACTGTCAGTTTTGCGTCGGATTCGAAAATCTAGACTCACAGGAGAACGACCATAAGGTGCCCGTGGCAGCACTAGACCCTTGGAGACAATTCGGCTGGAGGACGATGTATTGATTCGCGACGCAATTTGTGTGTTTCATTGTCATTAACAGGTTCTGAACGTTACAATTAACTGTCAGGTTTGCGTCGGATTCGGAAAACTAGACTCACAGGAGAACGACCATAAGGCGCCCGAGGCAGCAATAGACACTTGGAGACAGGTCGGCTGGAGGACTATGTATTGAATCTCGACGCAATTTGTGTGTTCCATCGTCATTAACAGGCTCTGAACGTTACAATTAACTGTCAGTTTTGCGTCGGATTCGCAAAACTAAACCCACAGGAGAACGACGATAAGGTGCCCGAGGCAGCTATAGACCCTTGGAGACAAGTCGGCTGGAGGACGATGTATTGAATCGCGACGCAATTTGTGTGTTCCATAGTGATTAAGAGGCTCTGAACGTTACAATTAACTGTCAGTTTTGCGTCGGATTCTAAAATCTAGACTCACAGGAGAACGATCATAAGGTGCCCGTGGCAGCACTAGACCCTTGGAGACAATTTGGCTGGTGGACGATGTATTGAATCGCGACGCAATTTGTGTGTTCCATCGTCATTAAGAGGCTCTGAACGTTACAATTAACTGTCAGTTTTGCGTCGGATTCGAAAAACTAGACTCACAGGAGAACGACCATAAGATGCCCGAGGCAGCAATAGACCCTTGGAGACCCCTGGAGGACGATGTAATGAATCGCGACGCAATTTGTGTGTTCCATCGTCATTAAGAGGCTCTGAGCGTTACAATTAACTGTCAGTTTTGCGTCGGATTCGAAAATCTAGACTCACAGGAGAACGACCATAAGGTGCCCGTGGCAGCACTAGACCCTTGGAGACAATTCGGCTGGAGGACGATGTATTGATTCCGCGACGCAATTTGTGTGTTCCATCGTCATTAAGAGGCTCTGAACGTTACAATTAACTGTCAGTTTTGCGTCGGATTCGAAAAACTAGACTCACAGGAGAACGACCATAAGGTGCCCGAGGCTGCAATAGACCCTTGCAAACAGGTCGACTGGCGGACGATGTATTGAATCGCGACGCAATTTGTGTGTTCCATCGTCATTAAGAGGCTCTGAAAGTTACAATTAACTGTCAGTTTTGCGTCGGATTCGAAAATCTAGACTCACAGGAGATCGACCATAATGTGCCCGTGGCAGCACTAGACCCTTGGAGACAAGTCGGCTGGAGGACGATGTATTGATTCGCGACGCAATTTGTGTGTTTCATTGTCATTAACAGGCTCTGAACGTTACAATTAACTGTCAGGTTTGTGTCGGATTCGAAAAACTAGACTCACAGGAGAACGACCATAAGGTGCCAGAGGCAGCAATAGACCCTTGGAGACAGGTAGGCTGGAGGACGATGCATTGAATCGCGACGCAATTTGTGTGTTCCAACGTTATTAAGAGGCTCTGAACGTTACAATTAACTGTCAGCTTTGCGTCGGATTCGAAAATCTAGACTCACAGAAGAACGACCATAAGGTGCCCGAGGCAGCACTAGACCCTTGGAGACAAGTCGGCTGGAGGACGATGTATTGAATCGCGACGCAATTTGTGTGTTCCATCGTTATTAAGAGGCTCTGAACGTTACAATTAACTGTCAGTTTTGCGTCGGATTCGAAAATCTAGACTCACAGGAGAACGACCAAAAGGTGCCCGTGGCAGCACTAGACCCTTGGAGACAATTTGGCTGGAGGACGATGTATTGATTTGCGACGCAATTTGTGTGTTCCATCGTCATTAAGAGGCTCTGAACGTTACAATTAACTGTCAGGTTTGTGTCGGATTCGAAAAACTAGTCTCACAGGAGAACGACCATAAGGTGCCCGAGGCAGCAATAGATCCTTGGAGACAGGTCGGCTGGAGGACGATGTATTGAATCGCGACGCAATTTGTGTGTTCCATCGTCATTAACAGGCTCTGAGCGTTACAATTAACTGTCAGTTTTGCGTCGATTCGAAAATCTAGACTCACAGAAGAACGACCATAAGGTGCCCGAGGCAGCACTAGACCCTTGGAGACAAGTCGGCTGGAGGACGATGTATTGAATCGCGACGCAATTTGTGTGTTCCATCGTTATTAAGAGGCTCTGAACGTTACAATTAACTGTAAGTTTTGCGCCGGATTCGATAAAATAGACTCATAGGAGAACGACCAAAAGGTGCCCGGGGCAGCAATAGTACCTCTGAGACAAGTCGCCTGGAGGACGATGTATTGAATCACGACGCAATTTGTGTGTTCCACCGTCATTAACAGGCTCTGAACGTTACAATTAACTGTCAGTTTTGCGTCGGATTCGAAAAACTAGACTCACAGTAGAACGACCATAAGGTGCCCGTGGCAGCACTAGACCCTTGGAGACAGGTCGCCTGGAGGACGATGTATTGATTCACGACGCAATTTGTGTGTTCCATCGTCACTAAGAGGCTCTGAACGTTACAATTAACTGTCAGTTTTGCGTCGGATTCGAAAAACTAGACTCACAGGAGAACGACCAAAAGGTGCCCGGGGCAGCAATATTACCTCTGAGACAAGTCGCCTGGAGGACGATGTATTGAATCGCGACGCAATTTGTGTGTTCCACCGTCATTAACAGGCTCTGAACGTTACAATTGGCTGTTAGTTATGCGTCGTATTCGGAAAACTAGACTCACAGGAGAACGACCATAAGCTGCCCGTGGCAGCACTAGACCCTTGGAGACAGGTCGCCTGGAGGACGATGTATTGATTCACGACGCAATTTGTGTGTTCCATCGTCACTAAGAGGCTCTGAAAGTTACAATTAACTGTCAGTTTTGCGTCGGATTCGAAAAACTAGACTCACAGGAGAACGACCATAAGGTGCCCGAGGCTACAATAGACCCTTTGGAAACAGGTCGACTGGAGGACGATGTATTGAATCGCGACGCAATTTGTGTATTCCATCGTCATTAAGAGGCTCTGATCGTTACAATTAACTGTCAGTTTTGCGCCGGATTCGAAAAACTAGACTCTCAGGAGAACGACCATAAGATGCCCAAGGCAGCAATAGACCCTAAGAGAACCCTGGAGGACGATGTAATGAATCGCGACGCAATTTGTGTGTTCCATCGTCATTAAGAGGCTCTGAACGTTACAATTAACTGTCAGTTTTGCGTCGGATTCGAAAATCTAGACTCACAGGAGAACGACCATAAGGTGCCCGTGGCAGCACTAGACCCTTGGAGACAATTCGGCTGGAGGACGATGTATTGATTCGCGACGCAATTTGTGTGTTTCATTGTCATTAACAGGTTCTGAACGTTACAATTAACTGTCAGGTTTGCGTCGGATTCGGAAAACTAGACTCACAGGAGAACGACCATAAGGCGCCCGAGGCAGCAATAGACACTTGGAGACAGGTCGGCTGGAGGACTATGTATTGAATCGCGACGCAATTTGTGTGTTCCATCGGTATTAAGAGGCTCTGAACGTTACAATTAACTGTCAGTTTTGCGTCGGATTCGAAAATCTAGACTCACAGAAGAACGACCATAAGGTGTCCGAGGCAGCACTAGACCCTTGGAGACAAGTCGGCTGGAGGACGTTGTATTGAATCGCGACGCGATTTGTGTGTTCCATCGTCATTAAGAGGCTCTGAACGTTACAATTAACTGTCAGTTTTGCGCCGGATTCGAGAAACTACACTCCTAGGAGAACGACCATAAAGTGCCCGGGCCAGCAATAGTACCTCGCAGACAAGTCGGATGGAGGACGATGTATTGATTCCGCGACGCAATTTGTGTGTTCCATCGTCATTAAGAGGCTCTGAACGTTACAATTAACTGTCAGTTTTGCGTCGGATTCGAAAAACTAGACTCACAGGAGAACGACCATAAGGTGCCCGAGGCTGCAATAGACCCTTGCAAACAGGTCGACTGGCGGACGATGTATTGAATCGCGACGCAATTTGTGTGTTCCATCGTCATTAAGAGGCTCTGAACGTTACAATTAACTGTCAGTTTTGCGTCGGATTCGAAAATCTAGACTCACAGGAGATCGACCATAATGTGCCCGTGGCAGCACTAGACCCTTGGAGACAATTCGGCTGAAGGACGATGTATTGATTCGCGACGCAATTTGTGTGTTTCATTGTCATTAACAGGCTCTGAACGTTACAATTAACTGTCAGTTTTGCGTCGGATTCGAAAAACTAGACTCACAGGAGAACGACCATAAGGTGCCCGTGGCAGCACGAGACCCTTGGAGACAGGTCGCCTGGAGGGCGATGTATTGATTCACGACGCAATTTGTGTGTTCCATCGTCATTAAGAGGCTCTGAACGTTACAATTAACTGTAAGTTTTGCGTCGGATTCGAAAAACTAGACTCACAGGAGAACGACCATAAGGTGCCCGAGGCTGCAATAGACCCTTGGAAAGATGTCGACTGGAGGACGATGTATTGAATCGCGACGCAATTTGTGTATTCCATCGATATTAAGAGGCTCTGAACGTTACAATTAACTGTCAGTTTATGCTGGATTCGCTAAAATAGGCTCATAGGAGAACGACCAAAAGGTGCCCGGGGCAGCAATAGTACCTCTCAGACAAGTCGGCTGGAGGACGATGTATTGAATCGCGACGCAATTTGTGTGTTCCATCGTCATTAACATGCTCTGAACGTTACAATTAACTGTCAGTTTTGCGTCGGATTCGAAAAACTAGACTCACAGGAGAACGACCATAAGATGCCCGAGGCAGCAATAGACCCTTGGAGACCCCTGGAGGACGATGTAATGAATCGCGACGCAATTTGTGTGTTCCATCGTCATTAAGAGGCTCTGAACGTTACAATTCACTGTCAGTTTTGCGTCGGATTCGAAAATCTAGACTCACAGGAGAACGACCATAAGGTGCCCGTGGCAGCACTAGACCCTTGGACACAATTCGGCTGGAGGACGATGTATTGATTCCGCGACGCAATTTGTGTGTTCCATCGTCATGAAGAGGCTCTGAACGTTACAATTAACTGTCAGTTTTGCGTCGGATTCGAAAAACTAGGCTCACAGAAGAACGACCATAAGGTGCCCGAGGCAGCACTAGACCCTTGGAGACAAGTCGGCTGGAGGACGATGTATTGAATCGCGACGCAATTTGTGTATTCCATCGATATTAAGAGGCTCTGAACGCTACAATGAACTGTCAGTTTTGCGCCGGATTCGATAAACTAGACTCATAGGAGAACGACCAAAAGGTGCCCGGGGCAGCAATAGTACCTCTCAGACAAGTCGGCTGGAGGACGATGTATTGAATCTCGACGCAATTTGTGTGTTCCATCGTGAATAAGAGGCTCTGAACGTTACAATTAACTGTCAGTTTTGCGTCGGATTCGAAAATCTAGACTCACAGGAGAACGACCATATGGTGCCCGTGGCAGCACTAGATCCTTCGAGACAATTCGGCTTGAGGACGATGTATTGAATCTCGACGCAATTTGTGTGTTCCATCGTCATTAAGAGGCTCTGAACGTTACAATTAACTGTCAGGTTTGCGTCGGATTCGAAAAACTAGACTCACAGGAGAACGACCATAAGGTGCCCGAGGCAGCAATAGACCCTTGGAGACAAGTCGGCTGGAGGACGATGTATTGAATGGCGACGCAATTTGTGTGTTCCATCGTCATTAAGAGGCTCTGAACGTTACAATTAACTGTCAGTTTTGCGTCGGATTCGAAAAACTAGACTCACAGAAGAACGACTATATGGTGCCCGAGGCAGCACTATACCCTTGGAGACAAGTCGGCTGGAGGACGATGTATTGAATGGCGACGCAATTTGTGTGTTCCATCGTTATTAAGAGGCACTGAACGTTACAATTAACTGTCAGTTTTGCGCCGGGTTCGATAAAATAGACTCATAGGAGAACGACCAAAAGGTGCCCGGGGCAGCAATATTACCTCTCAGACAAGTCGGCTGGAGGACGATGTATTGAATCGCGACGCAATTTGTGTGTTCCATCGTCATTAAGAGGCTCTGAACGTTACAATTAACTGTCAGTTTTGCGTCGGATTCGAAAAACTAGAATCACAGGAGAACGACCATAAGGTGCCCGAGGCAGCAATAGACCCTTGGAGACAAGTCGGCTGGAGGACGATGTATTGAATCGCGACGCAATTTGTGTGTTCCATCGTCATTAAGAGGCTCTGAACGTTACAATTAACTGTCAGTTTTGCGTCGGATTCGAAAATCTAGACTCACAGGAGAACGACCATAAGGTGCCCGTGGCAGCACTAGACCCTTGGAGACAATTTGGCTGGAGGACGATGTATTGATTTGCGACGCAATTTGTGTGTTCCATCGTCATTAAGAGGCTCTGAACGTTACAATTAACTGTCAGGTTTGCGTCGGATTCGAAAAACTAGTCTCACAGGAGAACGACCATAAGGTGCCCGAGGCAGCAATAGACCCTTGGAGACAGGTCGGCTGGAGGACGATGTATTGAATGGCGACGCAATTTGTGTGTTCCATCGTCATTAAGAGGCTCCGAACGTTACAATTAACTGTTAGTTTTCGTCGGATTCGAAAAACTAGACTCACAGGAGAACGACCATAAGATGCCCGAGGCAGCAATAGACCCTTGGAGACCCCTGGAGGATGATGTAATGAATCGCGACGCAATTTGTGTGTTCCATCGTCATTAAGAGGCTCTGAACGTTACAATTAACTGTCAGTTTTGCGTCGGATTCGAAAATCTAGACTCACAGGAGAACGACCATAAGGTGCCCGTGGCAGCACTAGACCCTTGGACACAATTCGGCTGGAGGACGATGCATTGATTCCGCGACGCAATTTGTGTGTTCCATCGTCATTAAGAGGCTCTGAACGTTACAATTAACTGTCAGTTTTGCGTCGGATTCGAAAAACTAGACTCACAGAAGAACGACCATAAGGTGCCCGAGGCAGCACTAGACCCTTGGAGACAAGTCGGCTGGAGGACGATGTATTGAATCGCGACGCAATTTGTGTATTCCATCGATATTAAGAGGCTCTGAACGCTGCAATTAACTGTCAGTTTTGCGCCGGATTCGATAAACTAGACTCATAGGAGAACGACCAAAAGGTGCCCGGGGCAGCAATAGTACCTCTCAGACAAGTCGGCTGGAGGACGATGTATTGAATCGCGACGCAATTTGTGTGTTCCATCGTCATTAACAGGCTCTGAACGTTACAATTAACTGTCAGTTTTGCGTCGGATTCGAAAAACTAGACTCACAGGAGAACGACCATAAGGTGCCCGAGGCAGCACTAGACCCTTGGAGACATGTCGGCTGGAGGACGATGTATTGAATGGCGACGCAATTTGTGTGTTCCATCGTCATTAAGAGGCTCTGAACGTTACAATTAACTGTCAGTTTTGCGTCGGATTCGAAAATCTAGACTCACAGGAGAACGACCATAAGATGCCCGAGGCAGCACTAGACCCATGGAGACAAGTCGGCTGGAGGACGATGTATTGAATCGCGACGCAATTTGTGTGTTCCATCGTCATTAAGAGGCTCTGAACGTTACAATTAACTGTCAGTTTTGCGTCGGATTCGAAAAACTAGACTCACAGGAGAACGACCATAAGGTGCCCGAGCCAGCTATAGACCCTTCGAGACAAGTCGGCTGGAGGACGATGTATTGAATCGCGACGCAATTTGTGTGTTCCATCGTGATTAAGAGGCTCTGAACGTTACAATTAACTGTCAGTTTTGCGTCGGATTCGAAAATCTAGACTCACAGGAGAACGACCATATGGTGCCCGTGGCAGCACTAGATCCTTCGAGACAATTCGGCTTGAGGACGATGTATTGAATCTCGACGCAATTTGTGTGTTCCATCGTCATTAAGAGGCTCTGAACGTTACAATTAACTGTCAGGTTTGCGTCGGATTCGAAAAACTAGACTCACAGGAGAACGACCATAAGGTGCCCGAGGCAGCAATAGACCCTTGGAGACAAGTCGGCTGGAGGACGATGTATTGAATGGCGACGCAATTTGTGTGTTCCATCGTCATTAAGAGGCTCTGAACGTTACAATTAACTGTCAGTTTTGCGTCGGATTCGAAAAACTAGACTCACAGAAGAACGACTATATGGTGCCCGAGGCAGCACTATACCCTTGGAGACAAGTCGGCTGGAGGACGATGTATTGAATGGCGACGCAATTTGTGTGTTCCATCGTTATTAAGAGGCACTGAACGTTACAATTAACTGTCAGTTTTGCGCCGGGTTCGATAAAATAGACTCATAGGTGAACGACCAAAAGGTGCCCGGGGCAGCAATATTACCTCTCAGACAAGTCGGCTGGAGGACGATGTATTGAATCGCGACGCAATTTGTGTGTACCATCGTCATTAAGAGGCTCTGAACGTTACAATTAACTGTCAGTTTTGCGTCGGATTCGAAAATCTAGACTCACTGGAGGTCGACCATAATGTGCCCGTGGCAGCACTAGGCCCTTGGAGACAATTCGGCTGGAGGACGATGTATTGAATCGCGACGCAATTTGTGTATTCCATCGATATTAAGAGGCTCTGAACGCTGCAATTAACTGTCAGTTTTGCGCCGGATTCGATAAACTAGACTCATAGGAGAACGACCAAAAGGTGCCCGGGGCAGCAATAGTACCTCTCAGACAAGTCGGCTGGAGGACGATGTATTGAATCGCGACGCAATTTGTGTGTTCCATCGTCATTAACAGGCTCTGAACGTTACAATTAACTGTCAGTTTTGCGTCGGATTCGAAAAACTAGACTCACAGGAGAACGACCATAAGGTGCCCGAGGCAGCACTAGACCCTTGGAGACATGTCGGCTGGAGGACGATGTATTGATTCGCGACGCAATTTGTGTGTTCCATCGTCATTAAGAGGCTCTGAACGTTACAATTAACTGTCAGTTTTGCGTCGGATTCGAAAATCTAGACTCACAGGAGAACGACCATAAGATGCCCGAGGCAGCACTAGACCCATGGAGACAAGTCGGCTGGAGGACGATGTATTGAATCGCGACGCAATTTGTGTGTTCCATCGTCATTAAGAGGCTCTGAACGTTACAATTAACTGTCAGTTTTGCGTCGGATTCGAAAAACTAGACTCACAGGAGAACGACCATAAGGTGCCCGAGCCAGCTATAGACCCTTCGAGACAAGTCGGCTGGAGGACGATGTATTGAATCGCGACGCAATTTGTGTGTTCCATCGTGATTAAGAGGCTCCGAACGTTACAATTAACTGTCAGTTTTGCGTCGGATTCGAAAATCTAGACTCACAGGAGAACGACCATATGGTGCCCGTGGCAGCACTAGATCCTTCGAGACAATTCGGCTTGAGGACGATGTATTGAATCTCGACGCAATTTGTGTGTTCCATCGTCATTAAGAGGCTCTGAACGTTACAATTAACTGTCAGGTTTGCGTCGGATTCGAAAAACTAGACTCACAGGAGAACGACCATAAGGTGCCCGAGGCAGCAATAGACCCTTGGAGACAAGTCGGCTGGAGGACGATGTATTGAATGGCGACGCAATTTGTGTGTTCCATCGTCATTAAGAGGCTCTGAACGTTACAATTAACTGTCAGTTTTGCGTCGGATTCGAAAAACTAGACTCACAGAAGAACGACTATATGGTGCCCGAGGCAGCACTATACCCTTGGAGACAAGTCGGCTGGAGGACGATGTATAGAATGGCGACGCAATTTGTGTGTTCCATCGTTATTAAGAGGCACTGAACGTTACAATTAACTGTCAGTTTTGCGCCGGGTTCGATAAAATAGACTCATAGGTGAACGACCAAAAGGTGCCCGGGGCAGCAATATTACCTCTCAGACAAGTCGGCTGGAGGACGATGTATTGAATCGCGACGCAATTTGTGTGTACCATCGTCATTAAGAGGCTCTGAACGTTACAATTAACTGTCAGTTTTGCGTCGGATTCGAAAAACTAGAATCACAGGAGAACGACCATAAGGTGCCCGAGGCAGCAATAGACCCTTGGAGACAAGTCGGCTGGAGGACGATGTATTGAATGGCGACGCAATTTGTGTGTTCCATCGTCATTAAGAGGCTCTGAACGTTACAATTAACTGTCAGTTTTGCGTCGGATTCGAAAATCTAGACTCACTGGAGATCGTCCATAATGTGCCCGTGGCAGCACTAGGCCCTTGGAGACAATTCGGCTGGAGGACGATGTATTGATTCGCGACGCAATTTGTGTGTTTCATTGTCATTAACAGGCTCTGAACGTTACAATTAACTGTCAGGTTTGTGTCGGATTCGAAAAACTAGACTCACAGGAGAACGACCATAAGGTGCCCGAGGCAGCAATAGACCCTTGGAGACAGGTCGGCTGGAGGACGATGCATTGAATCGCGACGCAATTTGTGTGTTCCATCGTTATTAAGAGGCTCTGAACGTTACAATTAACTGTCAGTTTTGCGTCGGATTCGAAAATCTAGACTCACAGAAGAACGACCATAAGGTGCCCGAGCCAGCACTAGACCCTTGGAGACAAGTCGGCTGGAGGACGATGTATTGAATCGCGACGCAATTTGTGTGTTCCATCGTTATTAAGAGGCTCTGAACGTTACAATTAACTGTCAGTTTTGCGTCGGATTCGAAAATCTAGACTCACAGGAGAACGACCATAAGGTGCCCGTGGCAGCACTAGACCCTTCGAGACAATTCGGCTTGAGGACGATGTATTGAATCTCGACGCAATTTGTGTGTTCCATCGTCATTAAGAGGCTCTGAACGTTACAATTAACTGTCAGGTTTGCGTCGGATTCGAAAAACTAGACTCACAGGAGAACGACCATAAGGTGCCCGAGGCAGCAATAGACCCTTGGAGACAAGTCGGCTGGAGGACGATGTATTGAATCGCGACGCAATTTGTGTGTTCCCTCGTCATTAAGAGGCCCTGAACGTTACAATTAACTGTCAGTTATGCGTCGTATTCGGAAAACTAGACTCACAGGAGAACGACCATAAGGTGCCCGAGGCAGCAATAGACCCTTCGAGACAAGTCGGCTGGAGGACGAGGTATTGAATCGCGACGCAATTTGTGTGTTCCATCGTTATTAAGAGGCACTGAACGTTACAATTAACTGTCAGTTTTGCGCCGGGTTCGATAAAATAGGCTCATAGGAGAACGACCAAAAGGTGCCCGGGGCTTCAATAGTACCTCTCAGACAAGTCGGCTGGAGGACGATGTATTGAATCGCGACGCAATTTGTGTGTTCCCTCGTCATTAACATGCTCTGATCGTTACAATTAACTGTCAGTTTTGCGTCGGATTCGAAATACTAGACTCACAGGAGAACGACCATAAGGTGCCCGAGGCAGCACTAGACCCTTGGAGACAAGTCGGCTGGAGGACGATGTATTGAATGGCGACGCAATTTGTGTGTTCCATCGTCATTAAGAGGCTCTGAACGTTACAATTAACTGTCAGTTTTGCGTCGGATTCGAAAATCTAGACTCACAGGAGAACGACCATAAGGTGCCCGAGGCAGCACTAGACCCATGGAGACAAGTCGGCTGGAGGACGATGTATTGAATCGCGACGCAATTTGTGTGTTCCATCGTCATTAAGAGGCTCTGAACGTTACAATTAACTGTCAGTTTTGCGTCGGATTCGAAAATCTAGACTCACAGGAGAACGACCATAAGGTGCCCGTGGCAGCACTAGATCCTTCGAGACAATTCGGCTTGAGGACTATGTATTGAATCTCGACGCAATTTGTGTGTTCCATCGTCATTAAAAGGCTCTGAACGTTACAATTAACTGTCAGTTTTGCGTCGGATTCGAAAAACTAGACTCACAGGAGAACGACCATAAGGTGCCCGAGCCAGCTATAGACCCTTGGAGACAAGTCGGCTGGAGGACGATGTATTGAATCGCGACGCAATTTGTGTGTTCCATCGTGATTAAGAGGCTCTGCACGTTACAATTAACTGTCAGTCTTGCGTCGGATTCGAAAATCTAGACTCACAGAAGAACGACCATAAGGTGCCCGAGGCAGCACTAGACCCTTGGAGACAAGTCGGCTGGAGGACGATGTATTGAATCGCGACGCAATTTGTGTGTTCCATCGTTATTAAGAGGCTCTGAACGTTACAATTAACTGTAAGTTTTGCGCCGGATTCGATAACATAGACTCATAGGAGAACGACCAAAAGGTGCCCGGGGCAGCAATAGTACCTCTGAGACAAGTCGCCTGGAGGACGATGTATTGAATCACGACGCAATTTTTGTGTTCCACCGTCATTAACAGGCTCTGAACGTTACAATTAACTGTCAGTTTTGCGTCGGATTCGAAAAACTAGACTCACAGAAGAACGACCATAAGGTGCCCGAGGGAGCTTTTTACCCTTGGAGACAAGTCGGCTGGAGGACGATGTATTGAATCGCGACGCAATTTGTGTGTTCCATCGTTATTAAGAGGCACTGAACGTTACAATTAACTGTCAGTTTTGCGCCGGGTTCGATAAAATAGGCTCATAGGAGAACGACCAAAAGGTGCCCGGGGCAGCAATAGTACCTCTCAGACAAGTCGGCTGGAGGACGATGTATTGAATCGCGACGCAATTTGTGTGTTCCATCGTCATTAACATGCTCTGAACGGTACAATTAACTGTCAGTTTTGCGTCGGATTCGAAAAACTAGACTCACAGTAGAACGACCATAAGGTGCCCGAGGCAGCACTAGACCCTTGGAGACAAGTCGGCTGGAGGACGATGTATTGAATCGCGACGCAATTTGTGTATTCCATCGATATTAAGAGGCTCTGAACGCTACAATGAACTGTCAGTTTTGCGCCGGATTCGATAAACTAGACTCATAGGAGAACGACCAAAAGGTGCCCGGGGCAGCAATAGTACCTCTCAGACAAGTCGGCTGGAGGACGATGTATTGAATCTCGACGCAATTTGTGTGTTCCATCGTGAATAAGAGGCTCTGAACGTTACAATTAACTGTCAGTTTTGCGTCGGATTCGAAAATCTAGACTCACAGGAGAACGACCATAAGGTGCCCGTGGCAGCACTAGACCCTTGGACACAATTCGGCTGGAGGACGATGTATTGATTCCGCGACGCAATTTGTGTGTTCCATCGTCATGAAGAGGCTCTGAACGTTACAATTAACTGTCAGTTTTGCGTCGGATTCGAAAAACTAGGCTCACAGAAGAACGACCATAAGGTGCCCGAGGCAGCACTAGACCCTTGGAGACAAGTCGGCTGGAGGACGATGTATTGAATCGCGACGCAATTTGTGTATTCCATCGATATTAAGAGGCTCTGAACGCTACAATGAACTGTCAGTTTTGCGCCGGATTCGATAAACTAGACTCATAGGAGAACGACCAAAAGGTGCCCGGGGCAGCAATAGTACCTCTCAGACAAGTCGGCTGGAGGACGATGTATTGAATCTCGACGCAATTTGTGTGTTCCATCGTGAATAAGAGGCTCTGAACGTTACAATTAACTGTCAGTTTTGCGTCGGATTCGAAAATCTAGACTCACAGGAGAACGACCATATGGTGCCCGTGGCAGCACTAGATCCTTCGAGACAATTCGGCTTGAGGACGATGTATTGAATCTCGACGCAATTTGTGTGTTCCATCGTCATTAAGAGGCTCTGAACGTTACAATTAACTGTCAGGTTTGCGTCGGATTCGAAAAACTAGACTCACAGGAGAACGACCATAAGGTGCCCGAGGCAGCAATAGACCCTTGGAGACAAGTCGGCTGGAGGACGATGTATTGAATGGCGACGCAATTTGTGTGTTCCATCGTCATTAAGAGGCTCTGAACGTTACAATTAACTGTCAGTTTTGCGTCGGATTCGAAAAACTAGACTCACAGAAGAACGACTATATGGTGCCCGAGGCAGCACTATACCCTTGGAGACAAGTCGGCTGGAGGACGATGTATTGAATGGCGACGCAATTTGTGTGTTCCATCGTTATTAAGAGGCACTGAACGTTACAATTAACTGTCAGTTTTGCGCCGGGTTCGATAAAATAGACTCATAGGAGAACGACCAAAAGGTGCCCGGGGCAGCAATATTACCTCTCAGACAAGTCGGCTGGAGGACGATGTATTGAATCGCGACGCAATTTGTGTGTTCCATCGTCATTAAGAGGCTCTGAACGTTACAATTAACTGTCAGTTTTGCGTCGGATTCGAAAAACTAGAATCACAGGAGAACGACCATAAGGTGCCCGAGGCAGCAATAGACCCTTGGAGACAAGTCGGCTGGAGGACGATGTATTGAATCGCGACGCAATTTGTGTGTTCCATCGTCATTAAGAGGCTCTGAACGTTACAATTAACTGTCAGTTTTGCGTCGGATTCGAAAATCTAGACTCACAGGAGAACGACCATAAGGTGCCCGTGGCAGCACTAGACCCTTGGAGACAATTTGGCTGGAGGACGATGTATTGATTTGCGACGCAATTTGTGTGTTCCATCGTCATTAAGAGGCTCTGAACGTTACAATTAACTGTCAGGTTTGCGTCGGATTCGAAAAACTAGTCTCACAGGAGAACGACCATAAGGTGCCCGAGGCAGCAATAGACCCTTGGAGACAGGTCGGCTGGAGGACGATGTATTGAATGGCGACGCAATTTGTGTGTTCCATCGTCATTAAGAGGCTCCGAACGTTACAATTAACTGTTAGTTTTCGTCGGATTCGAAAAACTAGACTCACAGGAGAACGACCATAAGATGCCCGAGGCAGCAATAGACCCTTGGAGACCCCTGGAGGATGATGTAATGAATCGCGACGCAATTTGTGTGTTCCATCGTCATTAAGAGGCTCTGAACGTTACAATTAACTGTCAGTTTTGCGTCGGATTCGAAAATCTAGACTCACAGGAGAACGACCATAAGGTGCCCGTGGCAGCACTAGACCCTTGGACACAATTCGGCTGGAGGACGATGCATTGATTCCGCGACGCAATTTGTGTGTTCCATCGTCATTAAGAGGCTCTGAACGTTACAATTAACTGTCAGTTTTGCGTCGGATTCGAAAAACTAGACTCACAGAAGAACGACCATAAGGTGCCCGAGGCAGCACTAGACCCTTGGAGACAAGTCGGCTGGAGGACGATGTATTGAATCGCGACGCAATTTGTGTATTCCATCGATATTAAGAGGCTCTGAACGCTGCAATTAACTGTCAGTTTTGCGCCGGATTCGATAAACTAGACTCATAGGAGAACGACCAAAAGGTGCCCGGGGCAGCAATAGTACCTCTCAGACAAGTCGGCTGGAGGACGATGTATTGAATCGCGACGCAATTTGTGTGTTCCATCGTCATTAACAGGCTCTGAACGTTACAATTAACTGTCAGTTTTGCGTCGGATTCGAAAAACTAGACTCACAGGAGAACGACCATAAGGTGCCCGAGGCAGCACTAGACCCTTGGAGACATGTCGGCTGGAGGACGATGTATTGAATGGCGACGCAATTTGTGTGTTCCATCGTCATTAAGAGGCTCTGAACGTTACAATTAACTGTCAGTTTTGCGTCGGATTCGAAAATCTAGACTCACAGGAGAACGACCATAAGATGCCCGAGGCAGCACTAGACCCATGGAGACAAGTCGGCTGGAGGACGATGTATTGAATCGCGACGCAATTTGTGTGTTCCATCGTCATTAAGAGGCTCTGAACGTTACAATTAACTGTCAGTTTTGCGTCGGATTCGAAAAACTAGACTCACAGGAGAACGACCATAAGGTGCCCGAGCCAGCTATAGACCCTTCGAGACAAGTCGGCTGGAGGACGATGTATTGAATCGCGACGCAATTTGTGTGTTCCATCGTGATTAAGAGGCTCTGAACGTTACAATTAACTGTCAGTTTTGCGTCGGATTCGAAAATCTAGACTCACAGGAGAACGACCATATGGTGCCCGTGGCAGCACTAGATCCTTCGAGACAATTCGGCTTGAGGACGATGTATTGAATCTCGACGCAATTTGTGTGTTCCATCGTCATTAAGAGGCTCTGAACGTTACAATTAACTGTCAGGTTTGCGTCGGATTCGAAAAACTAGACTCACAGGAGAACGACCATAAGGTGCCCGAGGCAGCAATAGACCCTTGGAGACAAGTCGGCTGGAGGACGATGTATTGAATGGCGACGCAATTTGTGTGTTCCATCGTCATTAAGAGGCTCTGAACGTTACAATTAACTGTCAGTTTTGCGTCGGATTCGAAAAACTAGACTCACAGAAGAACGACTATATGGTGCCCGAGGCAGCACTATACCCTTGGAGACAAGTCGGCTGGAGGACGATGTATTGAATGGCGACGCAATTTGTGTGTTCCATCGTTATTAAGAGGCACTGAACGTTACAATTAACTGTCAGTTTTGCGCCGGGTTCGATAAAATAGACTCATAGGTGAACGACCAAAAGGTGCCCGGGGCAGCAATATTACCTCTCAGACAAGTCGGCTGGAGGACGATGTATTGAATCGCGACGCAATTTGTGTGTACCATCGTCATTAAGAGGCTCTGAACGTTACAATTAACTGTCAGTTTTGCGTCGGATTCGAAAATCTAGACTCACTGGAGGTCGACCATAATGTGCCCGTGGCAGCACTAGGCCCTTGGAGACAATTCGGCTGGAGGACGATGTATTGAATCGCGACGCAATTTGTGTATTCCATCGATATTAAGAGGCTCTGAACGCTGCAATTAACTGTCAGTTTTGCGCCGGATTCGATAAACTAGACTCATAGGAGAACGACCAAAAGGTGCCCGGGGCAGCAATAGTACCTCTCAGACAAGTCGGCTGGAGGACGATGTATTGAATCGCGACGCAATTTGTGTGTTCCATCGTCATTAACAGGCTCTGAACGTTACAATTAACTGTCAGTTTTGCGTCGGATTCGAAAAACTAGACTCACAGGAGAACGACCATAAGGTGCCCGAGGCAGCACTAGACCCTTGGAGACATGTCGGCTGGAGGACGATGTATTGATTCGCGACGCAATTTGTGTGTTCCATCGTCATTAAGAGGCTCTGAACGTTACAATTAACTGTCAGTTTTGCGTCGGATTCGAAAATCTAGACTCACAGGAGAACGACCATAAGATGCCCGAGGCAGCACTAGACCCATGGAGACAAGTCGGCTGGAGGACGATGTATTGAATCGCGACGCAATTTGTGTGTTCCATCGTCATTAAGAGGCTCTGAACGTTACAATTAACTGTCAGTTTTGCGTCGGATTCGAAAAACTAGACTCACAGGAGAACGACCATAAGGTGCCCGAGCCAGCTATAGACCCTTCGAGACAAGTCGGCTGGAGGACGATGTATTGAATCGCGACGCAATTTGTGTGTTCCATCGTGATTAAGAGGCTCCGAACGTTACAATTAACTGTCAGTTTTGCGTCGGATTCGAAAATCTAGACTCACAGGAGAACGACCATATGGTGCCCGTGGCAGCACTAGATCCTTCGAGACAATTCGGCTTGAGGACGATGTATTGAATCTCGACGCAATTTGTGTGTTCCATCGTCATTAAGAGGCTCTGAACGTTACAATTAACTGTCAGGTTTGCGTCGGATTCGAAAAACTAGACTCACAGGAGAACGACCATAAGGTGCCCGAGGCAGCAATAGACCCTTGGAGACAAGTCGGCTGGAGGACGATGTATTGAATGGCGACGCAATTTGTGTGTTCCATCGTCATTAAGAGGCTCTGAACGTTACAATTAACTGTCAGTTTTGCGTCGGATTCGAAAAACTAGACTCACAGAAGAACGACTATATGGTGCCCGAGGCAGCACTATACCCTTGGAGACAAGTCGGCTGGAGGACGATGTATAGAATGGCGACGCAATTTGTGTGTTCCATCGTTATTAAGAGGCACTGAACGTTACAATTAACTGTCAGTTTTGCGCCGGGTTCGATAAAATAGACTCATAGGTGAACGACCAAAAGGTGCCCGGGGCAGCAATATTACCTCTCAGACAAGTCGGCTGGAGGACGATGTATTGAATCGCGACGCAATTTGTGTGTACCATCGTCATTAAGAGGCTCTGAACGTTACAATTAACTGTCAGTTTTGCGTCGGATTCGAAAAACTAGAATCACAGGAGAACGACCATAAGGTGCCCGAGGCAGCAATAGACCCTTGGAGACAAGTCGGCTGGAGGACGATGTATTGAATGGCGACGCAATTTGTGTGTTCCATCGTCATTAAGAGGCTCTGAACGTTACAATTAACTGTCAGTTTTGCGTCGGATTCGAAAATCTAGACTCACTGGAGATCGTCCATAATGTGCCCGTGGCAGCACTAGGCCCTTGGAGACAATTCGGCTGGAGGACGATGTATTGATTCGCGACGCAATTTGTGTGTTTCATTGTCATTAACAGGCTCTGAACGTTACAATTAACTGTCAGGTTTGTGTCGGATTCGAAAAACTAGACTCACAGGAGAACGACCATAAGGTGCCCGAGGCAGCAATAGACCCTTGGAGACAGGTCGGCTGGAGGACGATGCATTGAATCGCGACGCAATTTGTGTGTTCCATCGTTATTAAGAGGCTCTGAACGTTACAATTAACTGTCAGTTTTGCGTCGGATTCGAAAATCTAGACTCACAGAAGAACGACCATAAGGTGCCCGAGGCAGCACTAGACCCTTGGAGACAAGTCGGCTGGAGGACGATGTATTGAATCGCGACGCAATTTGTGTGTTCCATCGTTATTAAGAGGCTCTGAACGTTACAATTAACTGTCAGTTTTGCGTCGGATTCGAAAATCTAGACTCACAGGAGAACGACCATAAGGTGCCCGTGGCAGCACTAGACCCTTCGAGACAATTCGGCTTGAGGACGATGTATTGAATCTCGACGCAATTTGTGTGTTCCATCGTCATTAAGAGGCTCTGAACGTTACAATTAACTGTCAGGTTTGCGTCGGATTCGAAAAACTAGACTCACAGGAGAACGACCATAAGGTGCCCGAGGCAGCAATAGACCCTTGGAGACAAGTCGGCTGGAGGACGATGTATTGAATCGCGACGCAATTTGTGTGTTCCCTCGTCATTAAGAGGCCCTGAACGTTACAATTAACTGTCAGTTATGCGTCGTATTCGGAAAACTAGACTCACAGGAGAACGACCATAAGGTGCCCGAGGCAGCAATAGACCCTTCGAGACAAGTCGGCTGGAGGACGAGGTATTGAATCGCGACGCAATTTGTGTGTTCCATCGTTATTAAGAGGCACTGAACGTTACAATTAACTGTCAGTTTTGCGCCGGGTTCGATAAAATAGGCTCATAGGAGAACGACCAAAAGGTGCCCGGGGCTTCAATAGTACCTCTCAGACAAGTCGGCTGGAGGACGATGTATTGAATCGCGACGCAATTTGTGTGTTCCCTCGTCATTAACATGCTCTGATCGTTACAATTAACTGTCAGTTTTGCGTCGGATTCGAAATACTAGACTCACAGGAGAACGACCATAAGGTGCCCGAGGCAGCACTAGACCCTTGGAGACAAGTCGGCTGGAGGACGATGTATTGAATGGCGACGCAATTTGTGTGTTCCATCGTCATTAAGAGGCTCTGAACGTTACAATTAACTGTCAGTTTTGCGTCGGATTCGAAAATCTAGACTCACAGGAGAACGACCATAAGGTGCCCGAGGCAGCACTAGACCCATGGAGACAAGTCGGCTGGAGGACGATGTATTGAATCGCGACGCAATTTGTGTGTTCCATCGTCATTAAGAGGCTCTGAACGTTACAATTAACTGTCAGTTTTGCGTCGGATTCGAAAATCTAGACTCACAGGAGAACGACCATAAGGTGCCCGTGGCAGCACTAGATCCTTCGAGACAATTCGGCTTGAGGACTATGTATTGAATCTCGACGCAATTTGTGTGTTCCATCGTCATTAAAAGGCTCTGAACGTTACAATTAACTGTCAGTTTTGCGTCGGATTCGAAAAACTAGACTCACAGGAGAACGACCATAAGGTGCCCGAGCCAGCTATAGACCCTTGGAGACAAGTCGGCTGGAGGACGATGTATTGAATCGCGACGCAATTTGTGTGTTCCATCGTGATTAAGAGGCTCTGCACGTTACAATTAACTGTCAGTCTTGCGTCGGATTCGAAAATCTAGACTCACAGAAGAACGACCATAAGGTGCCCGAGGCAGCACTAGACCCTTGGAGACAAGTCGGCTGGAGGACGATGTATTGAATCGCGACGCAATTTGTGTGTTCCATCGTTATTAAGAGGCTCTGAACGTTACAATTAACTGTAAGTTTTGCGCCGGATTCGATAACATAGACTCATAGGAGAACGACCAAAAGGTGCCCGGGGCAGCAATAGTACCTCTGAGACAAGTCGCCTGGAGGACGATGTATTGAATCACGACGCAATTTTTGTGTTCCACCGTCATTAACAGGCTCTGAACGTTACAATTAACTGTCAGTTTTGCGTCGGATTCGAAAAACTAGACTCACAGAAGAACGACCATAAGGTGCCCGAGGGAGCTTTTTACCCTTGGAGACAAGTCGGCTGGAGGACGATGTATTGAATCGCGACGCAATTTGTGTGTTCCATCGTTATTAAGAGGCACTGAACGTTACAATTAACTGTCAGTTTTGCGCCGGGTTCGATAAAATAGGCTCATAGGAGAACGACCAAAAGGTGCCCGGGGCAGCAATAGTACCTCTCAGACAAGTCGGCTGGAGGACGATGTATTGAATCGCGACGCAATTTGTGTGTTCCATCGTCATTAACATGCTCTGAACGGTACAATTAACTGTCAGTTTTGCGTCGGATTCGAAAAACTAGACTCACAGTAGAACGACCATAAGGTGCCCGAGGCAGCACTAGACCCTTGGAGACAAGTCGGCTGGAGGACGATGTATTGAATGGCGACGCAATTTGTGTGTTCCATCGTCATTAAGAGGCTCTGAACGTTACAATTAACTGTCAGTTTTGCGTCGGATTCGAAAATCTAGACTCACAGGAGAACGACCATAAGGTGCCCGAGGCAGCACTAGACCCATGGAGACAAGTCGGCTGGAGGACGATGTATTGAATCGCGACGCAATTTGTGTGTTCCATCGTCATTAAGAGGCTCTGAACGTTACAATTAACTGTCAGTTTTGCGTCGGATTCGAAAATCTAGACTCACAGGAGAACGACCATAAGGTGCCCGTGGCAGCACTAGATCCTTCGAGACAATTCGGCTTGAGGACTATGTATTGAATCTCGACGCAATTTGTGTGTTCCATCGTCATTAAGAGGCTCTGAACGTTACAATTAACTGTCAGTTTTGCGTCGGATTCGAAATTTAGACTCACAGGAGAACGACCAAAAGGTGCCCGGGGCAGCACTAGACCCTTGGAGACAATTTGGCTGGAGGACGATGTATTGATTTGCGACGCAATTTGTGTGTTCCATCGTCATTAAGAGGCTCTGAACGTTACAATTAACTGTCAGGTTTGCGTCGGATTCGAAAAACTAGTCTCACAGGAGAACGACCATAAGGTGCCCGAGGCAGCAATAGACCCTTGGAGACAGGTCGGCTGGAGGACGATGTATTGAATGGCGACGCAATTTGTGTGTTCCATCGTCATTAAGAGGCTCTGAACGTTACAATTAACTGTCAGTTTTGCGCCGGATTCGAAAAACTACACTCCTAGGAGAACGACCAAAAGGTGCCGGGGGCAGCAATAGTACCTCGGAGACAAGTCGGCTGGAGGGCGATGTATTGAATCGCGACGCAATTTGTGTGTACCATCGTCATTAAGAGGCTCTGAACGTTACAATTAACTGTCAGTTTTGCGTCGGATTCGAAAAACTAGAATCACAGGAGAACGACCATAAGGTGCCCGAGGCAGCAATAGACCCTTGGAGACAAGTCGGCTGGAGGACGATGTATTGAATGGCGACGCAATTTGTGTGTTCCATCGTCATTAAGAGGCTCTGAACGTTACAATTAACTGTCAGTTTTGCGTCGGATTCGAAAAACTAGACTCACAGGAGAACGACCATAAGGTGCCCGAGGCTGCAATAGACCCTTGGAAACATGTCGACTGGAGGACGATGTATTGAATCGCGACGCAATTTGTGTATTCCATCGATTATAAGAGGCTCTGAACGTTACAATTAACTGTCAGTTTATGCTGGATTCGATAAAATAGGCTCATAGGAGAACGACCAAAAGGTGCCCGGGGCAGCAATAGTACCTCTCAGACAAGTCGGCTGGAGGACGATGTATTGAATCGCGACGCAATTTGTGTGTTCCATCGTCATTAAGAGGCTCTGAACGTTACAATTAACTGCCAGTTATGCGTCGTATTCGGAAAACTAGACTCACAGGAGAACGACCATAAGGTGCCCGAGGCAGCAATAGACCCTTGGAGACAAGTCGGCTGGAGGACGATGTATTGAATCGCGACGCAATTTGTGTGTTCCATCGTCATTAACAGGGTCTGAACGTTACAATTAACTGTCAGTTTTGCGTCGGATTCGAAAATCTAGACTCACAGGAGAACGACCATAAGGTGCCCGTGGCAGCACTAGACCCTTGGACACAATTCGGCTGGAGGACGATGTATTGATTCCGCGACGCAATTTGTGTGTTCCATCGTCATTAAGAGGCTCTGAACGTTACAATTAACTGTCAGTTTTGCGTCGGATTCGAAAAACTAGACTCACAGAAGAACGACCATAAGGTGCCCGAGGCAGCACTAGAGCCTTGGAGACAAGTCGGCTGGAGGACGATGTATTGAATCGCGACGCAATTTGTGTATTCCATCGATATTAAGAGGCTCTGAACGCTACAATTAACTGTCAGTTTTGCGCCGTATTCGATAAACTAGACTCATAGGAGAACGACCAAAAGGTGCCCGGGGCAGCAATAGTACCTCTCAGACTAGTCGGCTGGAGGACGATGTATTGAATCGCGATGCAATTTGTGTGTTCCATCGTCATTAACAGGCTGTGAACGTTACAATTAACTGTCAGTTTTGCGTCGGATTCGAAAATCTAGACTCACAGGAGAACGACCATAAGGTGCCCGTGGCAGCACTAGACCCTTGGACACAATTCGGCTGGAGGACGATGTATTGATTCCGCGACGCAATTTGTGTGTTCCATCGTCATTAAGAGGCTCTGAACGTTACAATTAACTGTCAGTTTTGCGTCGGATTCGAAAATCTAGACTCACAGAAGAACGACCATAAGGTGCCCGAGGCAGCACTAGAGCCTTGGAGACAAGTCGGCTGGAGGACGATGTATTGAATCGCGATGCAATTTGTGTGTTCCATCGTCATTAACAGGCTCTGAACGTTACAATTAACTGTCAGTTTTGCGTCGGATTCGAAAATCTAGACTCACAGGAGAACGACCATAAGGTGCCCGTGGCAGCACTAGACCCTTGGACACAATTCGGCTGGAGGACGATGTATTGATTCCGCGACGCAATTTGTGTATTCCATCGATATTAAGAGGCTCTGAACGCTACAATTAACTGTCAGTTTTGCGCCGTATTCGATAAACTAGACTCATAGGAGAACGACCAAAAGGTGCCCGGGGCAGCAATAGTACCTCTCAGACTAGTCGGCTGGAGGACGATGTATTGAATCGCGACGCAATTTGTGTGTTCCATCGTCATTAACAGGGTCTGAACGTTACAATTAACTGTCAGTTTTGCGTCGGATTCGAAAATCTAGACTCACAGGAGAACGACCATAAGGTGCCCGTGGCAGCACTAGACCCTTGGACACAATTCGGCTGGAGGACGATGTATTGATTCCGCGACGCAATTTGTGTGTTCCATCGTCATTAAGAGGCTCTGAACGTTACAATTAACTGTCAGTTTTGCGTCGGATTCGAAAAACTAGACTCACAGAAGAACGACCATAAGGTGCCCGAGGCAGCACTAGAGCCTTGGAGACAAGTCGGCTGGAGGACGATGTATTGAATCGCGACGCAATTTGTGTGTTCCATCGTCATTAAGAGGCTCTGAACGTTACAATTAACTGTCAGTTTTGCGTCGGATTCGAAAAACTAGACTCACAGGAGAACGACCATAAGGTGCCCTAGCCAGCTATAGACCCTTCGAGACAAGTCGGCTGGAGGACGATGTATTGAATCGCGACGCAATTTGTGTGTTCCATCGTGATTAAGAGGCTCTGAACGTTACAATTAACTGTCAGTTTTGCGTCGGATTCGAAAAACTAGAATCACAGGAGAACGACCATAAGGTGCCCGAGGCAGCAATAGACCCTTGGAGACAAGTCGGCTGGAGGACGATGTATTGAATGGCGACGCAATTTGTGTGTTCCATCGTCATTAAGAGGCTCTGAACGTTACAATTAACTGTCAGTTTTGCGTCGGATTCGAAAAACTAGACTCACAGGAGAACGACCATAAGGTGCCCGAGGCTGCAATAGACCCTTGGAAACATGTCGACTGGAGGACGATGTATTGAATCGCGACGCAATTTGTGTATTCCATCGATTATAAGAGGCTCTGAACGTTACAATTAACTGTCAGTTTATGCTGGATTCGATAAAATAGGCTCATAGGAGAACGACCAAAAGGTGCCCGGGGCAGCAATAGTACCTCTCAGACAAGTCGGCTGGAGGACGATGTATTGAATCGCGACGCAATTTGTGTGTTCCATCGTCATTAAGAGGCTCTGAACGTTGCCATTAACTGTCAGTTTTGCGTCGGATTCGAAAATCTAGACTCACAGGAGATCGACCATAATGTGCCCGTGGCAGCACTAGACCCTTGGAGACAATTCGGCTGGAGGACGATGTATTGATTCGCGACGCAATTTGTGTGTTTCATTGTCATTAACAGGCTCTGAACGTTACAATTAACTGTCAGGTTTGTGTCGGATTCGAAAAACTAGACTCACAGGAGAACGACCATAAGGTGCCCGAGGCAGCAATAGACCCTTGGAGACAGGTCGGCTGGAGGACGATGCATTGAATCGCGACGCAATTTGTGTGTTCCATCGTTATTAAGAGGCTCTGAACGTTACAATTAACTGTCAGTTTTGCGTCGGATTCGAAAATCTAGACTCACAGAAGAACGACCATAAGGTGCCCGAGGCAGCACTAGACCCTTGGAGACAAGTCGGCTGGAGGACGATGTATTGAATCGCGACGCAATTTGTGTGTTCCATCGTTATTAAGAGGCTCTGAACGTTACAATTAACTGTCAGTTTTGCGTCGGATTCGAAAATCTAGACTCACAGGAGAACGACCATAAGGTGCCCGTGGCAGCACTAGACCCTTGGAGACAATTTGGCTGGAGGACGATGTATTGATTTGCGACGCAATTTGTGTGTTCCATCGTCATTAAGAGGCTCTGAACGTTACAATTAACTGTCAGGTTTGCGTCGGATTCGAAAAACTAGTCTCACAGGAGAACGACCATAAGGTGCCCGAGGCAGCAATAGACCCTTGGAGACAGGTCGGCTGGAGGACGATGTATTGAATGGCGACGCAATTTGTGTGTTCCATCGTCATTAAGAGGCTCTGAACGTTACAATTAACTGTCAGTTTTGCGCCGGATTCGAAAAACTACACTCCTAGGAGAACGACCAAAAGGTGCCGGGGGCAGCAATAGTACCTCGGAGACAAGTCGGCTGGAGGGCGATGTATTGAATCGCGACGCAATTTGTGTGTACCATCGTCATTAAGAGGCTCTGAACGTTACAATTAACTGTCAGTTTTGCGTCGGATTCGAAAAACTAGAATCACAGGAGAACGACCATAAGGTGCCCGAGGCAGCAATAGACCCTTGGAGACAAGTCGGCTGGAGGACGATGTATTGAATGGCGACGCAATTTGTGTGTTCCATCGTCATTAAGAGGCTCTGAACGTTACAATTAACTGTCAGTTTTGCGTCGGATTCGAAAATCTAGACTCACAGGAGATCGACCATAAGGTGCCCGAGGCAGCAATAGACCCTTGGAGACAGGTCGGCTGGAGGACGATGTATTGAATCGCGACGCAATTTGTGTGTTCCATCGTCATTAACAGGCTCTGAGCGTTACAATTAACTGTCAGTTTTGCGTCGATTCGAAAATCTAGACTCACAGAAGAACGACCATAAGGTGCCCGAGGCAGCACTAGACCCTTGGAGACAAGTCGGCTGGAGGACGATGTATTGAATCGCGACGCAATTTGTGTGTTCCATCGTTATTAAGAGGCTCTGAACGTTACAATTAACTGTAAGTTTTGCGCCGGATTCGATAAAATAGACTCATAGGAGAACGACCAAAAGGTGCCCAGGGCAGCAATAGTACCTCTGAGACAAGTCGCCTGGAGGACGATGTATTGTATCGCGACGCAATTTGTGTGTTCCACCGTCATTAAGAGGCTCTGAACGTTACAATTAACTGTCAGTTTTGCGCCGGATTCGAAAAACTACACTCCTAGGAGAACGACCAAAAGGTGCCGGGGGCAGCAATAGTACCTCGGAGACAAGTCGGCTGGAGGGCGATGTATTGAATCGCGACGCAATTTGTGTGTTCCATCGTCATTAAGAGGCCCTGAACGTTACAATTAACTGTCAGTTATGCGTCGTATTCGGAAAACTAGACTCACAGGAGAACGACCATAAGGTGCCCGAGGCAGCAATAGACCCTTCGAGACAAGTCGGCTGGAGGACGATGTATTGAATCGCGACGCAATTTGTGTGTTCCATCGTTATTAAGAGGCACTGAACGTTACAATTAACTGTCAGTTTTGCGCCGGGTTCGATAAAATATGCTCATAGGAGAACGACCAAAAGGTGCCCGGGGCAGCAATAGTACCTCTCAGACAAGTCGGCTGGAGGACGATGTATTGAATCGCGACGCAATTTGTGTGTTCCATCGTCATTAACATGCTCTGATCGTTACAATTAACTGTCAGTTTTGCGTCGGATTCGAAATACTAGACTCACAGGAGAACGACCATAAGGTGCCCGAGGCAGCACTAGACCCTTGGAGACAAGTCGGCTGGAGGACGATGTATTGAATGGCGACGCAATTTGTGTGTTCCATCGTCATTAAGAGGCTCTGAACGTTACAATTAACTGTCAGTTTTGCGTCGGATTCGAAAATCTAGACTCACAGGAGAACGACCATAAGGTGCCCGAGGCATCACTAGACCCATGGAGACAAGTCGGCTGGAGGACGATGTATTGAATCGCGACGCAGTTTGTGTGTTCCATCGTCATTAAGAGGCTCTGAACGTTACAATTAACTGTCAGTTTTGCGTCGGATTCGAAAATCTAGACTCACAGGAGAACGACCATAAGGTGCCCGTGGCAGCACTAGATCCTTCGAGACAATTCGGCTTGAGGACTATGTATTGAATCTCGACGCAATTTGTGTGTTCCATCGTCATTAAGAGGCTCTGAACGTTACAATTAACTGTCAGTTTTGCGTCGGATTCGAAAAACTAGTCTCACAAGAGAACGACCATAAGGTGCCCGAGCGAGCTATAGACCCTTGGAGACAAGTCGGCTGGAGGACGATGTATTGAATCGCGACGCAATTTGTGTGTTCCATCGTGATTAAGAGGCTCTGAACGTTACAATTAACTGTCAGTCTTGCGTCGGATTCGAAAATCTAGACTCACAGAAGAACGACCATAAGGTGCCCGAGGCAGCACTAGACCCTTGGAGACAAGTCGGCTGGAGGACGATGTATTGAATCGCGTCGCAATTTGTGTGTTCCATCGTTATTAAGAGGCTCTGAACGTTACAATTAACTGTAAGTTTTGCGCCGGATTCAATAAAATAGACTCATAGGAGAACGACCAAAAGGTGCCCGGGGCAGCAATAGTACCTCTGAGACAAGTCGCCTGGAGGACGATGTATTGAATCGCGACGCAATTTGTGTGTTCCACCGTCATTAACAGGCTCTGAACGTTACAATTAGCTGTCAGTTATGCGTCGTATTCGGAAAACTAGACTCAC
Source organism: Schistocerca nitens (assembly GCF_023898315.1). Taxonomy (NCBI): domain Eukaryota; kingdom Metazoa; phylum Arthropoda; class Insecta; order Orthoptera; family Acrididae; genus Schistocerca; species Schistocerca nitens. Next base: position 4,627,168 of record NC_064624.1, read on the forward strand.
AGGAGAACGACCATAAGGTGCCCGTGGCAGCACGAGACCCTTGGAGACAGGTCGCCTGGAGGACGATGTACTGATTCACGACGCAATTTGTGTGTTCCATCGTCATTAAGAGGCTCTGAACGTTACAATTAACTGTCAGTTTTGCGTCGGATTCGAAAAACTAGACTCACAGGAGAACGACCATAAGGTGCCCGAGGCTGCAATAGACCCTTGGAAACAGGTCGACTGGAGGACGATGTATTGAATCGCGACGCAATTTGTGTATTCCATCGATATTAAGAGGCTCTGAACGTTACAATTAACTGTCAGTTTATGCTGGATTCGATAAACTAGACTCATAGGAGAACGACCAAAAGGTGCCCGGGGCAGCAATAGTACCTCTCAGACAAGTCGGCTGGAGGACGATGTATTGAATCGCGACGCAATTTCTGTGTTCCATCGTCATTAACAGGCTCTGAACGTTACAATTAACTGTCAGTTTTGCGTCGGATTCGAAAAACTAGACTCACAGGAGAACGACAATAAGGTGCCCGAGGCAGCACTAGACCCTTGGAGACATGTCGGCTGGAGGACGATGTATTGAATGGCGACGCAATTTGTGTGTTCCATCGTCATTAAGAGGCTCCGAACGTTACAATTAACTGTTAGTTTTCGTCGGATTCGAAAAACTAGACTCACAGGAGAACGACCATAAGATGCCCGAGGCAGCAATAGACCCTTGGAGACCCCTGGAGGCCGATGTACTGAATCGCGACGCAATTTGTGTGTTCCATCGTCATTAAGAGGCTCTGAACGTTACAATTAACTGTCAGTTTTGCGTCGGATTCGAAAATCTAGACGCACAGGAGAACGACCATAAGGTGCCCGTGGCAGCACTAGACCCTTGGAGACAATTCGGCTGGAGGACGATGTATTGACTCCGCGACGCAATTTGTGTGTTCCATCGACATTAAGAGGCTCTGAACGTTACAATTAACTGTCAGTTTTGCGTCGGATTCGAAAAACTAGACTCACAGAAGAACGACCATAAGGTGCCCGAGGCAGCACTAGACCCTTGGAGACAAGTAGGCTGGAGGACGATGTATTGAATCGCGACGCAATTTGTGTATTCCATCGATATTAAGAGGCTCTGAACGCTACAATTAACTGTCAGTTTTGCGCCGGATTCGATAAACTAGACTCATAGGAGAACGACCAAAAGGTGCCCGGGGCAGCAATAGTACCTCTCAGACAAGTCGGCTGGAGGACGATGTATTGAATCGCGACGCAATTTGTGTGTTCCATCGTCATTAACAGGCTCTGAACGTTACAATTAACTGTCAGTTTTGCGTCGGATTCGAAAAACTAGACTCACAGGAGAACCACCATAAGGTGCCCGAGGCAGCACTAGATCCTTGGAGACATGTCGGCTGGAGGACGATGTATTGAATGGCGACGCAATTTGTGTGTTCCATCGTCATTAAGAGGCTCTGAACGTTACAATTAACTGTCAGTTTTGCGTCGGATTCGAAAATCTAGACTCACAGGAGAACGACCATAAGATGCCCGAGGCAGCACTAGACCCATGGAGACAAGTCGGCTGGAGGACGATGTATTGAATCGCGACGCAATTTGTGTGTTCCATCGTCATTAAGAGGCTCTGAACGTTACAATTAACTGTCAGTTTTGCGTCGGATTCGAAAAACTAGACTCACAGGAGAACGACCATAAGGTGCCCGAGCCAGCTATAGACCCTTGGAGACAAGTCGGCTGGAGGACGATGTATTGAATCGCGACGCAATTTGTGTGTTCCATCGTGATTAAGAGGCTCTGAACGTTACAATTAACTGTCAGTTTTGCGTCGGATTCGAAAATCTAGACTCACAGGAGAACGACCATATGGTGCCCGTGGCAGCACTAGATCCTTCGAGACAATTCGGCTTGAGGACGATGTATTGAATCTCGACGCAATTTGTGTGTTCCATCGTCATTAAGAGGCTCTGAACGTTACAATTAACTGTCAGGTTTGCGTCGGATTCGAAAAACTAGACTCACAGGAGAACGACCATAAGGTGCCCGAGGCAGCAATAGACCCTTGGAGACAAGTCGGCTGGAGGACGATGTATTGAATGGCGACGCAATTTGTGTGTTCCCTCGTCATTAAGAGGCTCTGAACGTTACAATTAACTGTCAGTTTTGCGCCGGATTCGAGAAACTACACTCCTAGGAGAACGACCATAAGGTGCCCGGGGCAGCAATAGTACCTCGCAGACAAGTCGGCTGGAGGACGATGTATTGAATCTCGACGCAATTTGTGTGTTCCATCGTTATTAAGAGGCACTGAACATTACAATTAACGGTCAGTTTTGCGCCGGATTCGAGAAACTACACTCCTAGGAGAACGACCATAAGGTGCCCGGGGCAGCAATAGTACCTCTGAGACAAGTCGCCTGGAGGACGATGTATTGAATCGCGACGCAATTTGTGTGTTCCACCGTCATTAACAGGCTCTGAACGTTACAATTAACTGTCAGTTTTGCGTCGGATTCGAAAAACTAGACTCACAGAAGAACGACCATAAGGTGCCCGAGGGAGCTTTTTACCCTTGGAGACAAGTCGGCTGGAGGACGATGTATTGAATCGCGACGCAATTTATGTGTTCCATCGTTATTAAGAGGCACTGAACGTTACAATTAACTGTCAGTTTTGCGCCGGGTTCGATAAAATAGGCTCATAGGAGAACGACCAAAAGGTGCCCGGGGCAGCAATAGTACCTCTCAGACAAGTCGGCTGGAGGACGATGTATAGAATCGCGACGCAATTTGTGTGTTCCATCGTCATTAACATGCTCTGATCGTTACAATTAACTGTCAGTTTTGCGTCGGATTCGGAAAACTAGACTCACAGGAGAACGACCATAAGGTGCCCGAGGCAGCACTAGACCCTTGGAGACAAGTCGGCTGGAGGACGATGTATTGAATGGCGACGCAATTTGTGTGTTCCATCGTCATTAAGAGGCTCTGAACGTTACAATTAACTGTCAGTTTTGCGTCGGATTCGAAAATCTAGACTCACAGGAGAACGACCATAAGGTGCCCGAGGCAGCACTAGACCCATGGAGACAAGTCGGCTGGAGGACGATGTATTGAATCGCGACACAATTTGTGTGTTCCATCGTCATTAAGAGGCTCGGAACGTTACAATTAACTGTCAGTTTTGCGTCGGATTCGAAAATCTAGACTCACAGGAGAACGACCATAAGGTGCCCGTGGCAGCACTAGATCCTTCGAGACAATTCGGCTTGAGGACTATGTATTGAATCTCGACGCAATTTGTGTGTTCCATCGTCATTAAGAGGCTCTGAACGTTACAATTAACTGTCAGTTATGCGTCGGATTCGAAAAACTAGACTCACAGGAGAACGACCATCAGGTGCCCGAACCAGCTATAGACCCTTGGAGACAAGTCGGCTGGAGGACGATGTACTGAATCGCGACGCAATTTGTGTGTTCCATCGTGATTAAGAGGCTCTGAACGTTACAATTAACTGTCAGTCTTGCGTCGGATTCGAAAATCTAGACTCACAGAAGAACGACCATAAGGTGCCCGAGGCAGCACTAGACCCTTGGAGACAAGTCGGCTGGAGGACGATGTATTGAATCGCGACGCAATTTGTGTGTTCCATCGTTATTAAGAGGCTCTGAACGTTACAATTAACTGTAAGTTTTGCGCCGGATTCAATAAAATAGACTCATAGGAGAACGACTAAAAGGTGCCCGGGGCAGCAATAGTACCTCTGAGACAAGTCGCCTGGAGGACGATGTATTGAATCGCGACGCAATTTGTGTGTTCCACCGTCATTAACAGGCTCTGAACGTTACAATTAGCTGTCAGTTATGCGTCGTATTCGGAAAACTAGACTCACAGGAGAACGACCATAAGGTGCCCGTGGCAGCACGAGACCCTTGGAGACAGGTCGCCTGGAGGACGATGTATTGATTCACGACGCAATTTGTGTGTTCCATCGTCATTAAGAGGCTCTGAACGTTACAATTAACTGTCAGTTTATGCTGGATTCGATAAACTAGACTCATAGGAGAACGACCAAAAGGTGCCCGTGGCAGCACTAGACCCTTGGAGACAATTCGGCTGGAGGACGATGTATTGACTCCGCGACGCAATTTGTGTGTTCCATCGACATTAAGAGGCTCTGAACGTTACAATTAACTGTCAGTTTTGCGTCGGATTCGAAAAACTAGACTCACAGAAGAACGACCATAAGGTGCCCGAGGCAGCACTAGACCCTTGGAGACAAGTAGGCTGGAGGACGATGTAGTGAATCGCGACGCAATTTGTGTATTCCATCGATATTAAGAGGCTCTGAACGCTACAATTAACTGTCAGTTTTGCGCCGGATTCGATAAACTAGACTCATAGGAGAACGACCAAAAGGTGCCCGGGGCAGCAATAGTACCTCTCAGACAAGTCGGCTGGAGGACGATGTATTGAATCGCGACGCAATTTGTGTGTTCCATCGTCATTAACAGGCTCTGAACGTTACAATTAACTGTCAGTTTTGCGTCGGATTCGAAAAACTAGACTCTCAGGAGAACGACCATAAGGTGCCCGAGGCAGCACTAGACCCTTGGAGACATGTCGGCTGGAGGACGATGTATTGAATGGCGACGCAATTTGTGTGTTCCATCGTCATTAAGAGGCTCTGAACGTTACAATTAACTGTCAGTTTTGCGTCGGATTCGAAAATCTAGACTCACAGGAGAACGACCATAAGATGCCCGAGGCAGCACTAGACCCATGGAGACAAGTCGGCTGGAGGACGATGTATTGAATCGCGACGCAATTTGTGTGTTCCATCGTCATTAAGAGGCTCTGAACGTTACAATTAACTGTCAGTTTTGCGTCGGATTCGAAAAACTAGACTCACAGGAGAACGACCATAAGGTGCCCGAGCCAGCTATAGACCCTTGGAGACAAGTCGGCTGGAGGACGATGTATTGAATCGCGACGCAATTTGTGTGTTCCATCGTCATTAAGAGGCTCTGAACGTTACAATTAACTGTCAGTTTTGCGTCGGATTCGAAAATCTAGACTCACAGGAGAACGAACATATGGTGCCCGTGGCAGCACTAGATCCTTCGAGACAATTCGGCTTGAGGACGATGTATTGAATCTCGACGCAATTTGTGTGTTCCATCGTCATTAAGAGGCTCTGAACGTTACAATTAACTGTCAGGTTTGCGTCGGATTCGAAAAACTAGACTCACAGGAGAACGACCATAAGGTGCCCGAGGCAGCAATAGACCCTTGGAGACAAGTCGGCTGGAGGACGATGTATTGAATGGCGACGCAATTTGTGTGTTCCCTCGTCATTAAGAGGCTCTGAACGTTACAATTAACTGTCAGTTTTGCGTCGGATTCGAAAAACTAGACTCACAGAAGAACGACTATATGGTGCCCGAGGCAGCACTATACCCTTGGTGACAAGTCGGCTGGAGGACGATGTATTGAATGGCGACGCAATTTGTGTGTTCCATCGTTATTAAGAGGCACTGAACATTACAATTAACGGTCAGTTTTGCGCCGGATTCGAGAAACTACACTCCTAGGAGAACGACCATAAGGTGCCCGGGGCAGCAATAGTACCTCTGAGACAAGTCGCCTGGAGGACGATGTATTGAATCGCGACGCAATTTGTGTGTTCCACCGTCATTAACAGGCTCTGAACGTTACAATTAACTGTCAGTTTTGCGTCGGATTCGAAAAACTAGACTCACAGAAGAACGACCATAAGGTGCCCGAGGGAGCTTTTTACCCTTGGAGACAAGTCGGCTGGAGGACGATGTATTGAATCGCGACGCAATTTGTGTGTTCCATCGTTATTAAGAGGCACTGAACGTTACAATTAACTGTCAGTTTTGCGCCGGGTTCGATAAAATAGGCTCATAGGAGAACGACCAAAAGGTGCCCGGGGCAGCAATAGTACCTCTCAAACAAGTCGGCTGGAGGACGATGTATTGAATCGCGACGCAATTTGTGTGTTCCATCGTCATTAACATGCTCTGATCGTTACAATTAACTGTCAGTTTTGCGTCGGATTCGAAAAACTAGACTCACAGGAGAACGACCATAAGGTGCCCGAGGCAGCACTAGACCCTTGGAGACAAGTCGGCTGGAGGACGATGTATTGAATGGCGACGCAATTTGTGTGTTCCATCGTCATTAAGAGGCTCTGAACGTTACAATTAACTGTCAGTTTTGCGTCGGATTCGAAAATCTAGACTCACAGGAGAACGACCATAAGGTGCCCGAGGCAGCACTAGACCCATGGAGACAAGTCGGCTGGAGGACGATGTATTGAATCGCGACGCAATTTGTGTGTTCCATCGTCATTAAGAGGCTCTGAACGTTACAATTAACTGTCAGTTTTGCGTCGGATTCGAAAATCTAGACTCACAGGAGAACGACCATAAGGTGCCCGTGGCAGCACTAGATCCTTCGAGACAATTCGGCTTGAGGACTATGTATTGAATCTCGACGCAATTTGTGTGTTCCATCGTCATTAAGAGGCTCTGAACGTTACAATTAACTGTCAGTTTATGCTGGATTCGATAAACTAGACTCATAGGAGAACGACCAAAAGGTGCCCGGGGCAGCAATAGTACCTCTCAGACAAGTCGGCTGGAGGACGATGTATTGAATCGCGACGCAATTTGTGTGTTCCATCGTCATTAAGAGGCTCTGAACGTTACAATTAACTGTCAGTTTTGCGTCGGATTCGAAAAACTAGACTCACAGGAGAACGACCATAGGGTGCCCGAGCCAGCTATAGACCCTTGGAGACAAGTCGGCTGGAGGACGATGTATTGAATCGCGACGCAATTTGTGTGTTCCATCGTCATTAAGAGGCTCTGAACGTTACAATTAACTGTCAGTTTTGCGTCGGATTCGAAAATCTAGACTCACAGGAGAACGACCATATGGTGCCCGTGGCAGCACTAGATCCTTCGAGACAATTCGGCTTGAGGACGATGTATTGAATCTCGACGCAATTTGTGTGTTCCATCGTCATTAAGAGGCTCTGAACGTTACAATTAACTGTCAGGTTTGCGTCGGATTCGAAAAACTAGACTCACAGGAGAACGACCATAAGGTGCCCGAGGCAGCAATAGACCCTTGGAGACAAGTCGGCTGGAGGACGATGTATTGAATGGCGACGCAATTTGTGTGTTCCATCGTCATTAAGAGGATCTGAACGTTACAATTAACTGTCAGTTTTGCGTCGGATTCGAAAAACTAGACTCACAGAAGAACGACTATATGGTGCCCGAGGCAGCACTATACCCTTGGAGACAAGTCGGCTGGAGGACGATGTATTGAATGGCGACGCAATTTGTGTGTTCCATCGTTATTAAGAGGCACTGAACATTACAATTAACGGTCAGTTTTGCGCCGGATTCGAGAAACTACACTCCTAGGAGAACGACCATAAGGTGCCCGGGGCAGCAATAGTACCTCTGAGACAAGTCGCCTGGAGGACGATGTATTGAATCGCGACGCAATTTGTGTGTTCCACCGTCATTAACAGGCTCTGAACGTTACAATTAACTGTCAGTTTTGCGTCGGATTCGAAAAACTAGACTCACAGAAGAACGACCATAAGGTGCCCGAGGGAGCTTTTTACCCTTGGAGACAAGTCGGCTGGAGGACGATGTATTGAATCGCGACGCAATTTGTGTGTTCCATCGTTATTAAGAGGCACTGAACGTTACAATTAACTGTCAGTTTTGCGCCGGGTTCGATAAAATAGGCTCATAGGAGAACGACCAAAAGGTGCCCGGGGCAGCAATAGTACCTCTCAAACAAGTCGGCTGGAGGACGATGTATTGAATCGCGACGCAATTTGTGTGTTCCATCGTCATTAACATGCTCTGATCGTTACAATTAACTGTCAGTTTTGCGTCGGATTCGAAAAACTAGACTCACAGGAGAACGACCATAAGGTGCCCGAGGCAGCACTAGACCCTTGGAGACAAGTCGGCTGGAGGACGATGTATTGAATGGCGACGCAATTTGTGTGTTCCATCGTCATTAAGAGGCTCTGAACGTTACAATTAACTGTCAGTTTTGCGTCGGATTCGAAAATCTAGACTCACAGGAGAACGACCATAAGGTGCCCGAGGCAGCACTAGACCCATGGAGACAAGTCGGCTGGAGGACGATGTATTGAATCGCGACGCAATTTGTGTGTTCCATCGTCATTAAGAGGCTCTGAACGTTACAATTAACTGTCAGTTTTGCGTCGGATTCGAAAATCTAGACTCACAGGAGAACGACCATAAGGTGCCCGTGGCAGCACTAGATCCTTCGAGACAATTCGGCTTGAGGACTATGTATTGAATCTCGACGCAATTTGTGTGTTCCATCGTCATTAAGAGGCTCTGAACGTTACAATTAACTGTCAGTTTATGCTGGATTCGATAAACTAGACTCATAGGAGAACGACCAAAAGGTGCCCGGGGCAGCAATAGTACCTCTCAGACAAGTCGGCTGGAGGACGATGTATTGAATCGCGACGCAATTTGTGTGTTCCATCGTCATTAAGAGGCTCTGAACGTTACAATTAACTGTCAGTTTTGCGTCGGATTCGAAAAACTATACTCACAGGAGAACGACCATAAGGTGCCCTAGCCAGCTATAGACCCTTGGAGACTAGTCGGCTGGAGGGCGATGTATTGAATCGCGACGCAATTTGTGTGTTCCAACATGATTAAGAGGCTCTGAACGTTACCATTAACTGTCAGTTTTGCGTCGGATTCGAAAATCTAGACTCACAGGAGAATGGCCATAAGGTGCCCGTGGCAGCACTAGATCCTTCGAGACAATTCGGCTTGAGGACTATGTATTGAATCTCGACGCAATTTGTGTGTTCCATCGTCATTAAGAGGCTCTGAACGTTACCATTATCTGTCAGGTTTGCGTCGGATTCGAAAAATTAGACTCACAGGAGAACGACCATAAGGTGCCCGAGGCAGCAATAGACCCTTGGAGACAAGTGGCTGGAGGACGATGTATTGAATCGCGACGCAATTTGTGTGTTCCATCGTCATTAAGAGGCTCTGAACGTTACAATTAACTGTCAGTTTTGCGTCGCATTCGAAAATCTAGACTCACAGCAGAACGACCATAAGGTGCCCGAGGCAGCAATAGACCCTTGGAGACAGGTCGGCTGTCGGACGATGTATTGAATCTCGACGCAATTTGTGTGTTCCATCGTCATTAAGAGGCTCTGAACGTTACAATTAACTGTCAGTTTTGCGTCGAAATCGAAAAACTAGACTCACAGGAGAACGACGATAAGGTGCCCGAAGCAGCTATAGACCCTTGGAGACAAGTCGGCTGGAGGACGATGTATTGAATGGCGACGCAATTTGTGTGTTCCATCGTCATTAAGAGGCTCTGAACATTACAATTAACTGTCAGTTTTGCGTCGGAATCGAAAAAGTAGACTCACAGGAGAACGACCATAAGATGCCCGAGGCAGCAATAGACCCTTGGAGACAAGTCGCCTGGAGGACGATGTATTGAATCGCGACGCAATTTGTGTGTTCCATCGTGATTAAGATGCTCTGAACAGTACAATTAACTGTCAGTTTTGGGTCGGATTCGAAAAACTAGACTCACAGGAGAACGACGATAAGGTGGCCGAGCCAGCTATAGACCCTTGGAGACAAGTCGGCTGGAGGACGATGTATGGAATCGCGACGCAATTTGTGTGTTCCATCGTCATTAAGAGGCTCTGAACGTTACAATTAACTGTCAGTTTTGCGTCGGATTCGAAAAACTAGACTCACAGAAGAACGACCATAAGGTGCCCGAGGCAGCACTATACCCTTGGAGACAAGTCGGCTGGAGGACGATGTATTGAATCGCGACGCAATTTGTATGTTCCATCGTTATTAAGAGGCACTGAACGTTACAATTAACTGTCAGTTTTGCGCCGGGTTCGATAAAACAGACTCATAGGAGAACGACCAAAAGGTGCCTGGGGCAGCAATAGTACCTCTCAGACAAGTCGGCTGGAGGACGATGTATTGAATCGCGACGCAATTTGTGTGTTCCATCGTCATTAACAAGCTCTGAACGTTACAATTAACTGTCAGTTTTGCGTCGGATTCGAAAAACTAGACTCACAGGAGAACGACCTTAAGGTGCCCGAGGCAGCACTAGCCCCTTGGAGACAAGTCGGCTGGAGGACGATATATTGAATGGCGACGCAATTTGTGTGTTCCATCGTCATTAACAGGCTCTGAACGTTACAATTAACTGTCAGTTTTGCGTCGGATTCGAAAATCTAGACTCACAGGAGAACGACCATAAGGTGCTCGAGGCAGCACTAGACCCATGGAGACAAGTCGGCTGGAGAACGATGTATTGAATGGCGACGCAATTTGTGTGTTCCATCGTCATTAAGAGGCTCTGAACGTTACAACTAACTGTCAGTTTTGCGTCGGATTCGAAAATCTAGACTCACAGGAGATCGACCATAATGTGCCCGTGGCAGCACTAGAGCCTTGGAGACAATTCGGCTGGAGGACGATGTATTGATTCGCGACGCAATTTGTGTGTTTCATTGTCATTAACAGGCTCTGAACGTTACAATTAACTGTCAGGTTTGTGTCGGATTCGAAAAACTAGACTCACAGGAGAACGACCATAAGGTGCCCGAGGCAGCAATAGACCCTTGGAGACAGGTCGGCTGGAGGACGATGCATTGAATCGCGACGCAATTTGTGTGTTCCATCGTTATTAAGAGGCTCTGAACGTTACAATTAACTGTCAGTTTTGCGTCGGATTCGAAAATCTAGACTCACAGAAGAACGACCATAAGGTGCCCGAGGCAGCACTAGACCCTTGGAGACAAGTCGGCTGGAGGACGAAGTATTGAATCGCGACGCAATTTGTGTGTTCCATCGTTATTAAGAGGCTCTGAACGTTACAATTAACTGTCAGTTTTGCGTCGGATTCGAAAATCTAGACTCACAGGAGAACGACCATAAGGTGCCCGTGGCAGCACTAGACCCTCGGAGACAATTTGGCTGGAGGACGATGTATTGATTTGCGACGCAATTTGTGTGTTCCATCGTCATTAAGAGGCTCTGAACGTTACAATTAACTGTCAGGTTTGCGTCGGATTCGAAAAACTAGTCTCACAGGAGAACGACCATAAGGTGCCCGAGGCAGCAATAGACCCTTGGAGACAGGTCGGCTGGAGGACGATGTATTGAATCGCGACGCAATTTGTGTGTTCCATCGTCATTAACAGGCTCTGAGCGTTACAATTAACTGTCAGTTTTGCGTCGATTCGAAAATCTAGACTCACAGAAGAACGACCATAAGGTGCCCGAGGCAGCACTAGACCCTTGGAGACAAGTCGGCTGGAGGACGATGTATTGAATCGCGACGCAATTTGTGTGTTCCATCGTTATTAAGAGGCTCTGAACGTTACAATTAACTGTAAGTTTTGCGCCGGATTCGATAAAATAGACTCATAGGAGAACGACCAAAAGGTGCCCGGGGCAGCAATAGTACCTCTGAGACAAGTCGCCTGGAGGACGATGTATTGAATCGCGACGCAATTTGTGTGTTCCACCGTCATTAACAGGCTCTGAACGATACAATTAACTGTCAGTTTTGCGTCGGATTCGAAAAACTAGACTCACAGAAGAACGACCATAAGGTGCCCGAGGGAGCTTTTTACCCTTGGAGACAAGTCGGCTGGAGGACGATGTATTGAATGGCGACGCAATTTGTGTGTTCCATCGTTATTAAGAGGCACTCAACGTTACAATTAACTGTCAGTTTTGCGCCGGGTTCGATAAAATAGGCTCATAGGAGAACGACCAAAAGGTGCCCGGGGCAGCAATAGTACCTCTCAGAAAAGTCGGCTGGAGGACGATGTATTGAACGGCGACGCAATTTGTGTGTTCCATCGTCATTAAGAGGCTCTGAACGTTACAATTAACTGTCAGTTTTGCGTCGGATTCGAAAATCTAGACTCACAGCAGAACGACCATAAGGTGCCCGAGGCAGCACTAGACCCATGGAGACAAGTCGGCTGGAGGACGATGTATTGAATCGCGACGCAATTTGTGTGTTCCATCGTGATTAAGAGGCTCTGAACGTTACAATTAACTGTCAGTCTTGCGTCGGATTCGAAAATCTAGACTCACAGAAGAACGACCATAAGGTGCCCGAGGCAGCACTAGACCCTTGGAGACAAGTCGGCTGGAGGACGATGTATTGAATCGCGACGCAATTTGTGTGTTCCATCGTTATTAAGAATCTCTGAACGTTACAATTAACTGTAAGTTTTGCGCCGGATTCAATAAAATAGACTCATAGGAGAACGACCAAAAGGTGCCCGGGGCAGCAATAGTACCTCTGAGACAAGTCGCCTGGAGGACGATGTATTGAATCGCGACGCAATTTGTGTGTTCCACCGTCATTAACAGGCTCTGAACGTTGCAATTAGCTGTCAGTTATGCGTCGTATTCGGAAAACTAGACTCACAGGAGAACGACCATAAGGTGCCCGTGGCAGCACGAGACCCTTGGAGACAGGTCGCCTGGAGGACGATGTATTGATTCACGACGCAATTTGTGTGTTCCATCGTCATTAAGAGGCTCTGAACGTTACAATTAACTGTCAGTTTTGCGCCGGGTACGATAAAAGAGACTCATAGGAGAACGACCAAAAGGTGCCTGGGGCAGCAATAGTACCTCTCAGACAAGTCGGCTGGAGGACGATGTATTGAATCGCGACGCAATTTGTGTGTTCCATCGTCATTAACAAGCTCTGAACGTTACAATTAACTGTCAGTTTTGCGTCGGATTCGAAAAACTAGACTCACAGGAGAACGACCTTAAGGTGCCCGAGGCAGCACTAGACCCTTGGAGACAAGTCGGCTGGAGGACGATGTATTGAATGGCGACGCAATTTGTGTGTTCCATCGTCATTAACAGGCTCTGAACGTTACAATTAACTGTCAGTTTTGCGTCGGATTCGAAAATCTAGACTCACAGGAGAACGACCATAAGGTGCCCGAGGCAGCACTAGACCCATGGAGACAAGTCGGCTGGAGAACGATGTATTGAATGGCGACGCAATTTGTGTGTTCCATCGTCATTAAGAGGCTCTGAACGTTACAATTAACTGTCAGTTTTGCGTCGGATTCGAAAATCTAGACTCACAGGAGAACGACCATAAGGTGCCCGTGGCAGCACTAGATCCTTCGAGACAATTCGGCTTGAGGACTATGTATTGAATCTCGACGCAATTTGTGTGTTCCATCGTCATTAAGAGGCTCTGAACGTTACAATTAACTGTCAGTTTTGCGTCGGTTTCGAAAAACTAGACTCACAGGAGAACGACCATAAGGTGCCCGAGCCAGCTATAGACCCTTGGAGACAAGTCGGCTGGAGGACGATGTATTGAATCGCGACGCAATTTGTGTGTTCCATCGTGATTAAGAGGCTCTGAACGTTACAATTAACTGTCAGTCTTGCGTCGGATTCGAAAATCTAGACTCACAGAAGAACGACCATAAGGTGCCCGAGGCAGCACTAGACCCTTGGAGACAAGTCGGCTGGAGGACGATGTATTGAATCGCGACGCAATTTGTGTGTTCCATCGTTATTAAGAATCTCTGAACGTTACAATTAACTGTAAGTTTTGCGCCGGATTCAATAAAATAGACTCATAGGAGAACGACCAAAAGGTGCCCGGGGCAGCAATAGTACCTCTGAGACAAGTCGCCTGGAGGACGATGTATTGAATCGCGACGCAATTTGTGTGTTCCACCGTCATTAACAGGCTCTGAACGTTACAATTAGCTGTCAGTTATGCGTCGTATTCGGAAAACTAGACTCACAGGAGAACGACCATAAGGTGCCCGTGGCAGCAAGAGACCCTTGGAGACAGGTCGCCTGGAGGACGATGTATTGATTCACGACGCAATTTGTGTGTTCCATCGTCATTAAGAGGCTCTGAACAATACAATTAACTGTCAGTTTTGCGCCGGGTACGATAAAAGAGACTCATAGGAGAACGACCAAAAGGTGCCTGGGGCAGCAATAGTACCTCTCAGACAAGTCGGCTGGAGGACGATGTATTGAATCGCGACGCAATTTGTGTGTTCCATCGTCATTAACAAGCTCTGAACGTTACAATTAACTGTCAGTTTTGCGTCGGATTCGAAAAACTAGACTCACAGGAGAACGACCTTAAGGTGCCCGAGGCAGCACTAGACCCTTGGAGACAAGTCGGCTGGAGGACGATGTATTGAATGGCGACGCAATTTGTGTGTTCCATCGTCATTAACAGGCTCTGAACGTTACAATTAACTGTCAGTTTTGCGTCGGATTCGAAAATCTAGACTCACAGGAGAACGACCATAAGGTGCCCGAGGCAGCACTAGACCCATGGAGACAAGTCGGCTGGAGAACGATGTATTGAATGGCGACGCAATTTGTGTGTTCCATCGTCATTAAGAGGCTCTGAACGTTACAATTAACTGTCAGTTTTGCGTCGGATTCGAAAATCTAGACTCACAGGAGAACGACCATAAGGTGCCCGAGGCAGCACTAGACCCTTGGAGACAGGTCGGCTTGAGGACGATGCATTGAATCGCGACGCAATTTGTGTGTTCCATCGTTATTAAGAGGCTCTGAACGTTACAATTAACTGTCAGTTTTGCGTCGGATTCGAAAATCTAGACTCACAGAAGAACGACCATAAGGTGCCCGAGGCAGCACTAGACCCTTGGAGACAAGTCGGCTGGAGGACGATGTATTGAATGGCGACGCAATTTGTGTGTTCCATCGTTATTAAGAGGCACTGAACGTTACAATTAACTGTCAGTTTTGCGCCGGGTTCGATAAAATAGGCTCATAGGAGAACGACCAAAAGGTGCCCGGGGCAGCAATAGTACCTCTCAGAAAAGTCGGCTGGAGGACGATGTATTGAATGGCGACGCAAATTGTGTGTTCCATCGTCATTAAGAGGCTCTGAACGTTACAATTAACTGTCAGTTTTGCGTCGGATTCGAAAATCTAGACTCACAGGAGAACGACCATAAGGTGCCCGAGGCAGCACTAGACCCATGGAGACAAGTCGGCTGGAGGACGATGTATTGAATCGCGACGCAATTTGTGTGTTCCATCGTCATTAAGAGGCTCTGAACGTTACAATTAACTGTCAGTTTTGCGTCGGATTCGAAAATCTAGACTCACAGGAGAACGACCATAAGGTGCCCGTGGCAGCACTAGATCCTTCGAGACAATTCGGCTTGAGGACTATGTATTGAATCTCGACGCAATTTGTGTGTTCCATCGTCATTAAGAGGCTCTGAACGTTACAATTAACTGTCAGTTTTGCGTCGGATTCGAAAAACTAGACTCACAGGAGAACGACCATAAGGTGCCCGAGCCAGCTATAGACCCTTGGAGACAAGTCGGCTGGAGGACGATGTATTGAATCGCGACGCAATTTGTGTGTTCCATCGTGATTAAGAGGCTCTGAACGTTACAATTAACTGTCAGTCTTGCGTCGGATTCGAAAATCTAGACTCACAGAAGAACGACCATAAGGTGCCCGAGGCAGCACTAGACCCTTGGAGACAAGTCGGCTGGAGGACGATGTATTGAATCGCGACGCAATTTGTGTGTTCCATCGTTATTAAGAGGCTCTGAACGTTACAATTAACTGTAAGTTTTGCGCCGGATTCAATAAAATAGACTCATAGGAGAACGACCAAAAGGTGCCCGGGGCAGCAATAGTACCTCTGAGACAAGTCGCCTGGAGGACGATGTATTGAATCGCGACGCAATTTGTGTGTTCCACCGTCATTAACAGGCTCTGAACGTTACAATTAGCTGTCAGTTATGCGTCGTATTCGGAAAACTAGACTCACAGGAGAACGACCATAAGGTGCCCGTGGCAGCAAGAGACCCTTGGAGACAGGTCGCCTGGAGGACGATGTATTGATTCACGACGCAATTTGTGTGTTCCATCGTCATTAAGAGGCTCTGAACGTTACAATTAACTGTCAGTTTTGCGCCGGGTACGATAAAAGAGACTCATAGGAGAACGACCATAAGGTGCCTGGGGCAGCAATAGTACCTCTGAGACAAGTCGGCTGGAGGACGATGTATTGAATCGCGACGCAATTTGTGTGTTCCATCGTCATTAACAAGCTCTGAACGTTACAATTAACTGTCAGTTTTGCGTCGGATTCGAAAAACTAGACTCACAGGAGAACGACCTTAAGGTGCCCGAGGCAGCACTAGACCCTTGGAGACAAGTCGGCTGGAGGACGATGTATTGAATGGCGACGTAATTTGTGTGTTCCATCGTCATTAACAGGCTCTGAACGTTACAATTAACTGTCAGTTTTGCGTCGGATTCGAAAATCTAGACTCACAGGAGAACGACCATAAGGTGCCCGAGGCAGCACTAGACCCATGGAGACAAGTCGGCTGGAGAACGATGTATTGAATGGCGACGCAATTTGTGTGTTCCATCGTCATTAAGAGGCTCTGAACGTTACAATTAACTGTCAGTTTTGCGTCGGATTCGAAAATCTAGACTCACAGGAGAACGACCATAAGGTGCCCGAGGCAGCACTAGACCCTTGGAGACAGGTCGGCTGGAGGACGATGCATTGAATCGCGACGCAATTTGTGTGTTCCATCGTTATTAAGAGGCTCTGAACGTTACAATTAACTGTCAGTTTTGCGTCGGATTCGAAAATCTAGACTCACAGAAGAACGACCATAAGGTGCCCGAGGCAGCACTAGACCCTTGGAGACAAGTCGGCTGGAGGACGATGTATTGAATGGCGACGCAATTTGTGTGTTCCATCGTTATTAAGAGGCACTGAACGTTACAATTAACTGTCAGTTTTGCGCCGGGTTCGATAAAATAGGCTCATAGGAGAACGACCAAAAGGTGCCCGGGGCAGCAATAGTACCTCTCAGAAAAGTCGGCTGGAGGACGATGTATTGAATGGCGACGCAATTTGTGTGTTCCATCGTCATTAAGAGGCTCTGAACGTTACAATTGTCAGTTTTGCGTCGGATTCGAAAATCTAGACTCACAGGAGAACGACCTTAAGGTGCCCGAGGCAGCACTAGACCCTTGGAGACAAGTCGGCTGGAGGACGATGTATTGAATGGCGACGCAATTTGTGTGTTCCATCGTCATTAACAGGCTCTGAACGTTACAATTAACTGTCAGTTTTGCGTCGGATTCGAAAATCTAGACTCACAGGAGAACGACCATAAGGTGCCCGAGGCAGCACTAGACCCATGGAGACAAGTCGGCTGGAGAACGATGTATTGAATGGCGACGCAATTTGTGTGTTCCATCGTCATTAAGAGGCTCTGAACGTTACAATTAACTGTCAGTTTTGCGTCGGATTCGAAAATCTAGACTCACAGGAGAACGACCATAAGGTGCCCGAGGCAGCACTAGACCCTTGGAGACAGGTCGGCTTGAGGACGATGCATTGAATCGCGACGCAATTTGTGTGTTCCATCGTTATTAAGAGGCTCTGAACGTTACAATTAACTGTCAGTTTTGCATCGGATTCGAAAATCTAGACTCACAGAAGAACGACCATAAGGTGCCCGAGGCAGCACTAGACCCTTGGAGACAAGTCGGCTGGAGGACGATGTATTGAATGGCGACGCAATGTGTGTGTTCCATCGTTATTAAGAGGCACTGAACGTTACAATTAACTGTCAGTTTTGCGCCGGGTTCGATAAAATAGGCTCGTAGGAGAACGACCAAAAGGTGCCCGGGGCAGCAATAGTACCTCTCAGAAAAGTCGGCTGGAGGACGATGTATTGAATGGCGACGCAAATTGTGTGTTCCATCGTCATTAAGAGGCTCTGAACGTTACAATTAACTGTCAGTTTTGCGTCGGATTCGAAAATCTAGACTCACAGGAGAACGACCATAAGGTGCCCGAGGCAGCACTAGACCCATGGAGACAAGTCGGCTGGAGGACGATGTATTGAATCGCGACGCAATTTGTGTGTTCCATCGTCATTAAGAGGCTCTGAACGTTACAATTAACTGTCAGTTTTGCGTCGGATTCGAAAATCTAGACTCACAGGAGAACGACCATAAGGTGCCCGTGGCAGCACTAGATCCTTCGAGACAATTCGGCTTGAGGACTATGTATTGAAT
The DNA here is from genome assembly GCF_023898315.1 of Schistocerca nitens. Taxonomy (NCBI): domain Eukaryota; kingdom Metazoa; phylum Arthropoda; class Insecta; order Orthoptera; family Acrididae; genus Schistocerca; species Schistocerca nitens. The sequence continues at coordinate 4,645,420 of NC_064624.1, forward strand.
CTCGACGCAATTTGTGTGTTCCATCGTCATTAAGAGGCTCTGAACGTTACAATTAACTGTCAGTTTTGCGTCGGATTCGAAAAACTAGACTCACAGGAGAACGACCATAAGGTGCCCGAGCCAGCTATAGACCCTTGGAGACAAGTCGGCTGGAGGACGATGTATTGAATCGCGACGCAATTTGTGTGTTCCATCGTGATTAAGAGGCTCTGAACGTTACAATTAACTGTCAGTCTTGCGTCGGATTCGAAAATCTAGACTCACAGAAGAACGACCATAAGGTGCCCGAGGCAGCACTAGACCCTTGGAGACAAGTCGGCTGGAGGACGATGTATTGAATCGCGACGCAATTTGTGTGTTCCATCGTTATTAAGAGGCTCTGAACGTTACAATTAACTGTAAGTTTTGCGCCGGATTCAATAAAATAGACTCATAGGAGAACGACCAAAAGGTGCCCGGGGCAGCAATAGTACCTCTGAGACAAGTCGCCTGGAGGACGATGTATTGAATCGCGACGCAATTTGTGTGTTCCACCGTCATTAACAGGCTCTGAACGTTACAATTAGCTGTCAGTTATGCGTCGTATTCGGAAAACTAGACTCACAGGAGAACGACCATAAGGTGCCCGTGGCAGCAAGAGACCCTTGGAGACAGATCGCCTGGAGGACGATGTATTGATTCACGACGCAATTTGTGTGTTCCATCGTCATTAAGAGGCTCTGAACGTTACAATTAACTGTCAGTTTTGCGCCGGGTACGATAAAAGAGACTCATAGGAGAACGACCAAAAGGTGCCTGGGGCAGCAATAGTACCTCTCAGACAAGTCGGCTGGAGGACGATGTATTGAATCGCGACGCAATTTGTGTGTTCCATCGTCATTAACAAGCTCTGAACGTTACAATTAACTGTCAGTTTTGCGTCGGATTCGAAAAACTAGACTCACAGGAGAACGACCTTAAGGTGCCCGAGGCAGCACTAGACCCTTGGAGACAAGTCGGCTGGAGGACGATGTATTGAATGGCGACGCAATTTGTGTGTTCCATCGTCATTAACAGGCTCTGAACGTTACAATTAACTGTCAGTTTTGCGTCGGATTCGAAAATCTAGACTCACAGGAGAACGAACATAAGGTGCCCGAGGCAGCACTAGACCCATGGAGACAAGTCGGCTGGAGAACGATGTATTGAATGGCGACGCAATTTGTGTGTTCCATCGTCATTAAGAGGCTCTGAACGTTACAATTAACTGTCAGTTTTGCGTCGGATTCGAAAATCTAGACTCACAGGAGAACGACCATAAGGTGCCCGAGGCAGCACTAGACCCTTGGAGACAGGTCGGCTGGAGGACGATGCATTGAATCGCGACGCAATTTGTGTGTTCCATCGTTATTAAGAGGCTCTGAACGTTACAATTAACTGTCAGTTTTGCGTCGGATTCGAAAATCTAGACTCACAGAAGAACGACCATAAGGTGCCCGAGGCAGCACTAGACCCTTGGAGACAAGTCGGCTGGAGGACGATGTATTGAATGGCGACGCAATTTGTGTGTTCCATCGTTATTAAGAGGCACTGAACGTTACAATTAACTGTCAGTTTTGCGCCGGGTTCGATAAAATAGGCTCATAGGAGAACGACCAAAAGGTGCCCGGGGCAGCAATAGTACCTCTCAGAAAAGTCGGCTGGAGGACGATGTATTGAATGGCGACGCAATTTGTGTGTTCCATCGTCATTAAGAGGCTCTGAACGTTACAATTAACTGTCAGTTTTGCGTCGGATTCGAAAATCTAGACTCACAGGAGAACGACCATAAGGTGCCCGAGGCAGCACTAGACCCATGGAGACAAGTCGGCTGGAGGACGATGTATTGAATCGCGACGCAATTTGTGTGTTCCATCGTCATTAAGAGGCTCTGAACGTTACAATTAACTGTCAGTTTTGCGTCGGATTCGAAAATCTAGACTCACAGAAGAACGACCATAAGGTGCCCGAGGCAGCACTAGACCCTTGGAGACAAGTCGGCTGGAGGACGATGTATTGAATGGCGACGCAATTTGTGTGTTCCATCGTTATTAAGAGGCACTGAACGTTACAATTAACTGTCAGTTTTGCGCCGGGTTCGATAAAATAGGCTCATAGGAGAACGACCAAAAGGTGCCCGGGGCAGCAATAGTACCTCTCAGAAAAGTCGGCTGGAGGACGATGTATTGAATGGCGACGCAAATTGTGTGTTCCATCGTCATTAAGAGGCTCTGAACGTTACAATTAACTGTCAGTTTTGCGTCGGATTCGAAAATCTAGACTCACAGGAGAACGACCATAAGGTGCCCGAGGCAGCACTAGACCCATGGAGACAAGTCGGATGGAGGACGATGTATTGAATCGCGACGCAATTTGTGTGTTCCATCGTCATTAAGAGGCTCTGAACGTTACAATTAACTGTCAGTTTTGCGTCGGATTCGAAAATCTAGACTCACAGGAGAACGACCATAAGGTGCCCGTGGCAGCACTAGATCCTTCGAGACAATTCGGCTTGAGGACTATGTATTGAATCTCGACGCAATTTGTGTGTTCCATCGTCATTAAGAGGCTCTGAACGTTACAATTAACTGTCAGTTTTGCGTCGGATTCGAAAAACTAGACTCACAGGAGAACGACCATAAGGTGCCCGAGCCAGCTATAGACCCTTGGAGACAAGTCGGCTGGAGGACGATGTATTGAATCGCGACGCAATTTGTGTGTTCCATCGTGATTAAGAGGCTCTGAACGTTACAATTAACTGTCAGTCTTGCGTCGGATTCGAAAATCTAGACTCACAGAAGAACGACCATAAGGTGCCCGAGGCAGCACTAGACCCTTGGAGACAAGTCGGCTGGAGGACGATGTATTGAATCGCGACGCAATTTGTGTGTTCCATCGTTATTAAGAGGCTCTGAACGTTACAATTAACTGTAAGTTTTGCGCCGGATTCAATAAAATAGACTCATAGGAGAACGACCAAAAGGTGCCCGGGGCAGCAATAGTACCTCTGAGACAAGTCGCCTGGAGGACGATGTATTGAATCGCGACGCAATTTGTGTGTTCCACCGTCATTAACAGGCTCTGAACGTTACAATTAGCTGTCAGTTATGCGTCGTATTCGGAAAACTAGACTCACAGGAGAACGACCATAAGGTGCCCGTGGCAGCAAGAGACCCTTGGAGACAGGTCGCCTGGAGGACGATGTATTGATTCACGACGCAATTTGTGTGTTCCATCGTCATTAAGAGGCTCTGAACGTTACAATTAACTGTCAGTTTTGCGCCGGGTACGATAAAAGAGACTCATAGGAGAACGACCAAAAGGTGCCTGGGGCAGCAATAGTACCTCTCAGACAAGACGGCTGGAGGACGATGTATTGAATGGCGACGCAATTTGTGTGTTCCATCGTCATTAACAAGCTCTGAACGTTACAATTAACTGTCAGTTTTGCGTCGGATTCGAAAAACTAGACTCACAGGAGAACGACCTTAAGGTGCCCGAGGCAGCACTAGACCCTTGGAGACAAGTCGGCTGGAGGACGATGTATTGAATGGCGACGCAATTTGTGTGTTCCATCGTCATTAACAGGCTCTGAACGTTACAATTAACTGTCAGTTTTGCGTCGGATTCGAAAATCTAGACTCACAGGAGAACGACCATAAGGTGCCCGAGGCAGCACTAGACCCATGGAGACAAGTCGGCTGGAGAACGATGTATTGAATGGCGACGCAATTTGTGTGTTCCATCGTCATTAACAGGCTCTGAACGTTACAATTAACTGTCAGTTTTGCGTCGGATTCGAAAATCTAGACTCACAGGAGAACGACCATAAGGTGCCCGAGGCAGCACTAGACCCTTGGAGACAGGTCGGCTGGAGGACGATGCATTGAATCGCGACGCAATTTGTGTGTTCCATCGTTATTAAGAGGCTCTGAACGTTACAATTAACTGTCAGTTTTGCGTCGGATTCGAAAATCTAGACTCACAGAAGAACGACCATAAGGTGCGCGAGGCAGCACTAGACCCTTGGAGACAAGTCGGCTGGAGGACGATGTATTGAATGGCGACGCAATTTGTGTGTTCCATCGTTATTAAGAGGCACTGAACGTTACAATTAACTGTCAGTTTTGCGCCGGGTTCGATAAAATAGGCTCATAGGAGAACGACCAAAAGGTGCCCGGGGCAGCAATAGTACCTCTCAGAAAAGTCGGCTGGAGGACGATGTATTGAATGGCGACGCAATTTGTGTGTTCCATCGTCATTAAGAGGCTCTGAACGTTACAATTAACTGTCAGTTTTGCGTCGGATTCGAAAATCTAGACTCACAGGAGAACGACCATAAGGTGCCCGAGGCAGCACTAGACCCATGGAGACAAGTCGGCTGGAGGACGATGTATTGAATCGCGACGCAATTTGTGTGTTCCATCGTCATTAAGAGGCTCTGAACGTTACAATTAACTGTCAGTTTTGCGTCGGATTCGAAAATCTAGACTCACAGGAGAACGACCATAAGGTGCCCGTGGCAGCACTAGATCCTTCGAGACAATTCGGCTTGAGGACTATGTATTGAATCTCGACGCAATTTGTGTGTTCCATCGTCATTAAGAGGCTCTGAACGTTACAATTAACTGTCAGTTTTGCGTCGGATTCGAAAAACTAGACTCACAGGAGAACGACCATAAGGTGCCCGAGCCAGCTATAGACCCTTGGAGACAAGTCGGCTGGAGGACGATGTATTGAATCGCGACGCAATTTGTGTGTTCCATTGTGATTAAGAGGCTCTGAACGTTACAATTAACTGTCAGTCTTGCGTCGGATTCGAAAATCTAGACTCACAGAAGAACGACCATAAGGTGCCCGAGGCAGCACTAGACCCTTGGAGACAAGTCGGCTGGAGGACGATGTATTGAATCGCGACGCAATTTGTGTGTTCCATCGTTATTAAGAGGCTCTGAACGTTACAATTAACTGTAAGTTTTGCGCCGGATTCAATAAAATAGACTCATAGGAGAACGACCAAAAGGTGCCCGGGGCAGCAATAGTACCTCTGAGACAAGTCGCCTGGAGGACGATGTATTGAATCGCGACGCAATTTGTGTGTTCCACCGTCATTAACAGGCTCTGAACGTTACAATTGGCTGTCAGTTATGCGTCGTATTCGGAAAACTAGACTCACAGGAGAACGACCATAAGGTGCCCGTGGCAGCACGAGACCCTTGGAGACAGGTCGCCTGGAGGACGATGTATTGATTCACGACGCAATTTGTGTGTTCCATCGTCATTAAGAGGCTCTGAACGTTACAATTAACTGTCAGTTTTGCGTCGGATTCGAAAAACTAGACTCACAGGAGAACGACCATAAGGTGCCCGAGGCTGCAATAGACCCTTGGAAACAGGTCGATTGGAGGACGATGTATTGAATCTCGACGCAATTTGTGTATTCCATCGATATTAAGAGGCTCTGAACGTTACAATTAACTGTCAGTTTATGCTGGATTCGATAAACTAGACTCATAGGAGAACGACCAAAAGGTGCCCGGGGCAGCAATAGTACCTCTCAGACAAGTCGGCTGGAGGACGATGTATTGAATCGCGACGCAATTTGTGTGTTCCATCGTCATTAACAGGCTCTGAACGTTACAATTAACTGTCAGTTTTGCGTCGGATTCGAAAAACTAGACTCACAGGAGAACGACAATAAGGTGCCCGAGGCAGCACTAGACCCTTGGAGACATGTCGGCTGGAGGACGATGTACTGAATGGCGACGCAATTTGTGTGTTCCATCGTCATTAAGAGGCTCCGAACGTTACAATTAACTGTTAGTTTTCGTCGGATTCGAAAAACTAGACTCACAGGAGAACGACCATAAGATGCCCGAGGCAGCAATAGACACTTGGAGACCCCTGGAGGACGATGTAATGAATCGCAACGCAATTTGTGTGTTCCATCGTCATTAAGAGGCTCTGAACGTTACAATTAACTGTCAGTTTTGCGTCGGATTCGAAAATCTAGACTCACAGGAGAACGACCATAAGGTGCCCGTGGCAGCACTAGACCCTTGGACACAATTCGGCTGGAGGACGATGTATTGATTCCGCGACGCAATTTGTGTGTTCCATCGTCATTAAGAGGCTCTGAACGTTACAATTAACTGTCAGTTTTGCGTCGGATTCGAAAAACTAGACTCACAGAAGAACGACCATAAGGTGCCCGAGGCAGCACTAGACCCTTGGAGACAAGTCGGCTGGAGGACGATGTATTGAATCGCGACGCAATTTGTGTATTCCATCGATATTAAGAGGCTCTGAACGCTACAATTAACTGTCAGTTTTGTGCCGGATTCGATAAACTAGACTCATACGAGAACGACCAAAAGGTGCCCGGGGCAGCAATAGTACCTCTCAGACAAGTCGGCTGGAGGACGATGTATTGAATCGCGACGCAATTTGTGTGTTCCATCGTCATTAACAGGCTCTGAACGTTACAATTAACTGTCAGTTTTGCGTCGGATTCGAAAAACTAGACTCACAGGAGAACGACCATAAGGTGCCCGAGGCAGCACTAGACCCTTGGAGACATGTCGGCTGGAGGACGATGTATTGAATGGCGACGCAATTTGTGTGTTCCATCGTCATTAAGAGGCTCTGAACGTTACAATTAACTGTCAGTTTTGCGTCGGATTCGAAAATCTAGACTCACAGGAGAACGACCATAAGATGCCCGAGGCAGCACTAGACCCATGGAGACAAGTCGGCTGGAGGACGATGTATTGAATCGCGACGCAATTTGTGTGTTCCATCGTCATTAAGAGGCTCTGAACGTTACAATTAACTGTCAGTTTTGCGTCGGATTCGAAAAACTAGACTCACAGAAGAACGACTATATGGTGCCCGAGGCAGCACTATACCCTTGGAGACAAGTCGGCTGGAGGACGATGTATTGAATGGCGACGCAATTTGTGTGTTCCATCGTTATTAAGAGGCACTGAACGTTACAATTAACGGTCAGTTTTGCGCCGGATTCGAGAAACTACACTCCTAGGAGAACGACCATAAGGTGCCCGGGGCAGCAATAGTACCTCGCAGACAAGTCGGATGGAGGACGATGTATTGAATCTCGACGCAATTTGTGTGTTCCATCGTCATTAAGAGGCTCTGAACGTTACAATTAACTGTCAGTTTTGCGCCGGGTACGATAAAAGAGACTCATAGGAGAACGACCAAAAGGTGCCTGGGGCAGCAATAGTACCTCTCAGACAAGACGGCTGGAGGACGATGTATTGAATGGCGACGCAATTTGTGTGTTCCATCGTCATTAACAAGCTCTGAACGTTACAATTAACTGTCAGTTTTGCGTCGGATTCGAAAAACTAGACTCACAGGAGAACGACCTTAAGGTGCCCGAGGCAGCACTAGACCCTTGGAGACAAGTCGGCTGGAGGACGATGTATTGAATGGCGACGCAATTTGTGTGTTCCATCGTCATTAACAGGCTCTGAACGTTACAATTAACTGTCAGTTTTGCGTCGGATTCGAAAATCTAGACTCACAGGAGAACGACCATAAGGTGCCCGAGGCAGCACTAGACCCATGGAGACAAGTCGGCTGGAGAACGATGTATTGAATGGCGACGCAATTTGTGTGTTCCATCGTCATTAACAGGCTCTGAACGTTACAATTAACTGTCAGTTTTGCGTCGGATTCGAAAATCTAGACTCACAGGAGAACGACCATAAGGTGCCCGAGGCAGCACTAGACCCTTGGAGACAGGTCGGCTGGAGGACGATGCATTGAATCGCGACGCAATTTGTGTGTTCCATCGTTATTAAGAGGCTCTGAACGTTACAATTAACTGTCAGTTTTGCGTCGGATTCGAAAATCTAGACTCACAGAAGAACGACCATAAGGTGCCCGAGGCAGCACTAGACCCTTGGAGACAAGTCGGCTGGAGGACGATGTATTGAATGGCGACGCAATTTGTGTGTTCCATCGTTATTAAGAGGCACTGAACGTTACAATTAACTGTCAGTTTTGCGCCGGGTTCGATAAAATAGGCTCATAGGAGAACGACCAAAAGGTGCCCGGGGCAGCAATAGTACCTCTCAGAAAAGTCGGCTGGAGGACGATGTATTGAATGGCGACGCAATTTGTGTGTTCCATCGTCATTAAGAGGCTCTGAACGTTACAATTAACTGTCAGTTTTGCGTCGGATTCGAAAATCTAGACTCACAGGAGAACGACCATAAGGTGCCCGAGGCAGCACTAGACCCATGGAGACAAGTCGGCTGGAGGACGATGTATTGAATCGCGACGCAATTTGTGTGTTCCATCGTCATTAAGAGGCTCTGAACGTTACAATTAACTGTCAGTTTTGCGTCGGATTCGAAAATCTAGACTCACAGGAGAACGACCAAAAGGTGCCCGTGGCAGCACTAGATCCTTCGAGACAATTCGGCTTGAGGACTATGTATTGAATCTCGACGCAATTTGTGTGTTCCATCGTCATTAAGAGGCTCTGAACGTTACAATTAACTGTCAGTTTTGCGTCGGATTCGAAAAACTAGACTCACAGGAGAACGACCATAAGGTGCCCGAGCCAGCTATAGACCCTTGGAGACAAGTCGGCTGGAGGACGATGTATTGAATCGCGACGCAATTTGTGTGTTCCATCGTGATTAAGAGGCTCTGAACGTTACAATTAACTGTCAGTCTTGCGTCGGATTCGAAAATCTAGACTCACAGAAGAACGACCATAAGGTGCCCGAGGCAGCACTAGACCCTTGGAGACAAGTCGGCTGGAGGACGATGTATTGAATCGCGACGCAATTTGTGTGTTCCATCGTTATTAAGAGGCTCTGAACGTTACAATTAACTGTAAGTTTTGCGCCGGATTCAATAAAATAGACTCATAGGAGAACGACCAAAAGGTGCCCGGGGCAGCAATAGTACCTCTGAGACAAGTCGCCTGGAGGACGATGTATTGAATCGCGACGCAATTTGTGTGTTCCACCGTCATTAACAGGCTCTGAACGTTACAATTGGCTGTCAGTTATGCGTCGTATTCGGAAAACTAGACTCACAGGAGAACGACCATAAGGTGCCCGTGGCAGCACGAGACCCTTGGAGACAGGTCGCCTGGAGGACGATGTATTGATTCACGACGCAATTTGTGTGTTCCATCGTCATTAAGAGGCTCTGAACGTTACAATTAACTGTCAGTTTTGCGTCGGATTCGAAAAACTAGACTCACAGGAGAACGACCATAAGGTGCCCGAGGCTGCAATAGACCCTTGGAAACAGGTCGATTGGAGGACGATGTATTGAATCTCGACGCAATTTGTGTATTCCATCGATATTAAGAGGCTCTGAACGTTACAATTAACTGTCAGTTTATGCTGGATTCGATAAACTAGACTCATAGGAGAACGACCAAAAGGTGCCCGGGGCAGCAATAGTACCTCTCAGACAAGTCGGCTGGAGGACGATGTATTGAATCGCGACGCAATTTGTGTGTTCCATCGTCATTAACAGGCTCTGAACGTTACAATTAACTGTCAGTTTTGCGTCGGATTCGAAAAACTAGACTCACAGGAGAACGACAATAAGGTGCCCGAGGCAGCACTAGACCCTTGGAGACATGTCGGCTGGAGGACGATGTACTGAATGGCGACGCAATTTGTGTGTTCCATCGTCATTAAGAGGCTCCGAACGTTACAATTAACTGTTAGTTTTCGTCGGATTCGAAAAACTAGACTCACAGGAGAACGACCATAAGATGCCCGAGGCAGCAATAGACACTTGGAGACCCCTGGAGGACGATGTAATGAATCGCAACGCAATTTGTGTGTTCCATCGTCATTAAGAGGCTCTGAACGTTACAATTAACTGTCAGTTTTGCGTCGGATTCGAAAATCTAGACTCACAGGAGAACGACCATAAGGTGCCCGTGGCAGCACTAGACCCTTGGACACAATTCGGCTGGAGGACGATGTATTGATTCCGCGACGCAATTTGTGTGTTCCATCGTCATTAAGAGGCTCTGAACGTTACAATTAACTGTCAGTTTTGCGTCGGATTCGAAAAACTAGACTCACAGAAGAACGACCATAAGGTGCCCGAGGCAGCACTAGACCCTTGGAGACAAGTCGGCTGGAGGACGATGTATTGAATCGCGACGCAATTTGTGTATTCCATCGATATTAAGAGGCTCTGAACGCTACAATTAACTGTCAGTTTTGTGCCGGATTCGATAAACTAGACTCATACGAGAACGACCAAAAGGTGCCCGGGGCAGCAATAGTACCTCTCAGACAAGTCGGCTGGAGGACGATGTATTGAATCGCGACGCAATTTGTGTGTTCCATCGTCATTAACAGGCTCTGAACGTTACAATTAACTGTCAGTTTTGCGTCGGATTCGAAAAACTAGACTCACAGGAGAACGACCATAAGGTGCCCGAGGCAGCACTAGACCCTTGGAGACATGTCGGCTGGAGGACGATGTATTGAATGGCGACGCAATTTGTGTGTTCCATCGTCATTAAGAGGCTCTGAACGTTACAATTAACTGTCAGTTTTGCGTCGGATTCGAAAATCTAGACTCACAGGAGAACGACCATAAGATGCCCGAGGCAGCACTAGACCCATGGAGACAAGTCGGCTGGAGGACGATGTATTGAATCGCGACGCAATTTGTGTGTTCCATCGTCATTAAGAGGCTCTGAACGTTACAATTAACTGTCAGTTTTGCGTCGGATTCGAAAAACTAGACTCACAGAAGAACGACTATATGGTGCCCGAGGCAGCACTATACCCTTGGAGACAAGTCGGCTGGAGGACGATGTATTGAATGGCGACGCAATTTGTGTGTTCCATCGTTATTAAGAGGCACTGAACGTTACAATTAACGGTCAGTTTTGCGCCGGATTCGAGAAACTACACTCCTAGGAGAACGACCATAAGGTGCCCGGGGCAGCAATAGTACCTCGCAGACAAGTCGGATGGAGGACGATGTATTGAATCTCGACGCAATTTGTGTGTTCCATCGTCATTAAGAGGCTCTGAACGTTACCATTATCTGTCAGGTTTGCGTCGGATTCGAAAAATTAGACTCACAGGAGAACGACCATAAGGTGCCCGGGGCAGCAATAGTACCTCGCAGACAAGTCGGCTGGAGGACGATGTATTGAATCTCGACGCAATTTGTGTGTTCCATCGTCATTAAGAGGCTCTGAACGTTACAATTAACTGTCAGTTTTGCGTCGGATTCGAAAAACAATACTCACAGGAGAACGACCATAAGGTGCCCTAGCCAGCTATAGACAATTGGAGACTAGTCGGCTGGAGGGCGATGTATTGAATCGCGACGCAATTTGTGTGTTCCAACATGATTAAGAGGCTCTGAACGTTACAATTAACTGTCAGTTTTGCGTCGGATTCGAAAATCTAGACTCACAGGAGAATGACCATAAGGTGCCCGTGGCAGCACTAGATCCTTCGAGACAATTCGGCTTGAGGACTATGTATTGAATCTCGACGCAATTTGTGTGTTCCATCGTCATTAAGAGGCTCTGAACGTTACCATTATCTGTCAGGTTTGCGTCGGATTCGAAAAATTAGACTCACAGGAGAACGACCATAAGGTGCCCGAGGCAGCAATAGACCCTTGGAGACAAGTCGGCTGGAGGACGATGTATTGAATCGCGACGCAATTTGTGTGTTCCATCGTCATTAAGAGGCTCTGAACGTTACAATTAACTGTCAGTTTTGCGTCGCATTCGAAAATCTAGACTCACAGCAGAACGACCATAAGGTGCCCGAGGCAGCAATAGACCCTTGGAGACAGGTCGGCTGTCGGACGATGTATTAAATCTCGACGCAATTTGTGTGTTCCATCGTCATTAAGAGGCTCTGAACGTTACAATTAACTGTCAGTTTTGCGTGGAAATCGAAAAACTAGACTCACAGGAGAACGACGATAAGGTGCCCGAAGCAGCTATAGACCCTTGGAGACAAGTCGGCTGGAGGACGATGTATTGAATGGCGACGCAATTTGTGTGTTCCATCGTCATTAAGAGGCTCTGAACGTTACAATTAACTGTCAGTTTTGCGTCGGAATCGAAAAACTAGACTCACAAAAGAACGACCATAAGATGCCCGAGGCAGCAATAGACCCTTGGAGACAAGTCGCCTGGAGGACGATGTATTGAATCGCGACGCAATTTGTGTGTTCCATCGTGATTAAGATGCTCTGAACGGTACAATTAACTGTCAGTTTTGCGTCGGATTCGAAAAACTAGACTCACAGGAGAACGACGATAAGGTGGCCGAGCCAGCTATAGACCCTTGGAGACAAGTCGGCTGGAGGACGATGTATGGAATCGCGACGCAATTTGTGTGTTCCATCGTCATTAAGAGGCTCTGAACGTTACAATTAACTGTCAGTTTTGCGTCGGATTCGAAAAACTAGACTCACAGAAGAACGACCATAAGGTGCCCGAGGCAGCACTATACCCTTGGAGACAAGTCGGCTGGAGGACGATGTATTGAATCGCGACGCAATTTGTATGTTCCATCGTTATTAAGAGGCACTGAACGTTACAATTAACTGTCAGTTTTGCGCCGGGTTCGATAAAATAGACTCCTAGGAGTACGACCAAAAGGTGCCTGGGGCAGCAAGTCGGCTGGAGGTCGATGTATTGAATCGCGACGCAATTTGTGTGTTCCATCGTCATTAACAAGCTCTGATTGTTACAATTAACTGTCAGTTTTGCGTCGGATTCGAAAAACTAGACTCACAGGAGAACGACCTTAAGGTGCCCGAGGCAGCACTAGACCCTTGGAGACAAGTCGGCTGGAGGACGATGTATTGAATGGCGACGCAATTTGTGTGTTCCATCGTCATTAACAGGCTCTGAACGTTACAATTAACTGTAAGTTTTGCGTCGGATTCGAAAATCTAGACTCACAGGAGAACGACATTAAGGTGCCCGAGGCAGCACTAGACCCATGGAGACAAGTCGGCTGGAGAACGATGTATTGAGTCGCGACGCAATTTGTGTGTTCCATCGTCATTAAGAGGCTCTGAACGTTACAATTAACTGTCAGTTTTGCGCCGGATTCGAGAAACTACACTCCTAGGAGAACGACCATAAGGTGCCCGGGGCAGCAATAGTACCTCGCAGACAAGTCGGCTGGAGGACGATGTATTGAATCGCGACGCAATTTGTGTGTTCCATCGTCATTAAGAGGCTCTGAACGTTACAATTAACTGTCAGGTTTGCGTCGGATTCGAAAAACTAGACTCACAGGAGAACGACCATAAGGTGCCCGAGGCAGCAATAGACCCTTGGAGACAAGTCGGCTGGAGGACGATATATTGAATCGCGACGCAATTTGTGTGTTCCATCGTCATTAAGAGGCTCTGAACGTTACAATTAACTGTCAGTTTTGCGTCGGATTCGAAAAACTAGACTCACAGAAGAACGACCATATGGTGCCCGAGGCAGCACTATACCCTTGGAGACAAGTCGGCTGGAGGACGATGTATTGAATCGCGACGCAATTTGTGTGTTCCATCGTTATTAAGAGGCACTGAACGTTACAATTAACTGTCAGTTTTGCGCCGGGTTCGATAAAATAGACTCATAGGAGAACGACCAAAAGGTGCCCGGGGCAGCAATAGTACCTCTCAGACAAGTCGGCTGGAGGACGATGTATTGAATGGCGACTCAATTTGTGTGTTCCATCGTCATTAACAGGCTCTGAACGTTACAATTAACTGTCAGTTTTGCGTCGGATTCAAAAAACTAGACTCACAGGAGAACGACCATAAGGTGCCCGAGGCAGCACTAGACCCTTGGAGACAAGTCGGCTGGAGGACGATGTATTGAATGGCGACGCAATTTGTGTGTTCCATCGTCATTAAGAGGCTCTGAACGTTACAATTAACTGTCAGGTTTGCGTCGGATTCGTAAATTTGACTCACAGGAGAACGACCATAAGTTGCCCGAGTCAGTACTAGACCCATGGAGACAAGTCGGCTGGAGGACGATGTATTGAATCGCGACGCAATTTGTGTGTTACATCGTCATTAAGAGGCTCTGAACGTTACAATTAACTGTCAGTTTTGCGCCGGATTCGAGAAACTACACTCCTAGGAGAACGACCATAAGGTGCCCGGGGCAGCAATAGTACCTCGGAGACAAGTCGGCTGGAGGACGATGTATTGAGTCGCGACGCAATTTGTGTGTTCCATCGTCATTAACAGGCTCTGAACGTTACAATTAACTGTCAGTTTTGCGTCGGATTCGAAAATCTAGACTCACAGGAGAACGACCATAAGGTGCCCGAGGCAGCAATAGACCCTTGGAGACAGGTCGGCTGTCGGACGATGTATTGAATCTCGACGCAATTTGTGTGTTCCATCGTCATTAAGAGGCTCTGAACGTTACAATTAACTGTCAGTTTAGCGTCGAATTCGAAAAACTAGACTCACAGGAGAACGACGATAAGGTGCCCGAAGCAGCTATAGACCCTTGGAGACAAATCGGCTGGAGGACGTTGTATTGAATCGCGACGCAATTTGTGTGTTCCATCGTGATTAAGAGGCTGTGAACGTTACAATTAACTGTCAGTTTTGCGTCGGATTCGTTAAACTAGACTCACAGGAGAACGACGATAAGGTGGCCGAGCCAGCTATAGACCCTTGGAGACAAGTCGGCTGGAGGACGATGTATGGAATCGCGACGCAATTTGTGTGTTCCATCGTCATTAAGAGGCTCTGAACGTTACAATTAACTGTCAGTTTTGCGTCGGATTCGAAAAACTAGACTCACAGAAGAACGACCATAAGGTGCCCGAGGGAGCACTATACCCTTGGAGACAAGTCGGCTGGAGGACGATGTATTGAATCGCGACGCAATTTGTGTGTTCCATCGTCATTAAGAGGCTCTGAACGTTACAATTAACTGTCAGTTTTGCGCCGGATTCGAGAAACTACACTCCTAGGAGAACGACCATAAGGTGCCCGGGGCAGCAATAGTACCTCGCAGACAAGTCGGCTGGTGGACGATGTATTGAATCTCGACGCAATTTGTGTGTTCCATCGTCATTAAGAGGCTCTGAACGTTACAATTAACTGTCAGTTTTGCGCCGGGTTCGATAAAATAGACTCATAGGAGAACGACCAAAAGGTGCCCGGGGCAGCAATAGTACCTCTCAGACAAGTCGGCTGGAGGACGATGTATTGAATGGCGACGCAATTTGTGTGTTCCATCGTCATTAACAGGCTCTGAACGTTACAATTAACTGTCAGTTTTGCGTCGGATTCGAAAAACTAGACTCACAGGAGAACGACCATAAGGTGGCTGAGGCAGCACTAGACCCTTGGAGACAAGTCGGCTGGAGGACGATGTATTGAATGGCGACGCAATTTGTGTGTTCCATCGTCATTAAGAGGCTCTGAACGTTACAATTAACTGTCAGTTTTGCGTCGGATTCGTAAATCTAGACTCACAGGAGAACGACCATAAGTTGCCCGAGGCAGTACTAGACCCATGGAGACAAGTCGGCTGGAGGACGATGTATTGAATCGCGACGCAATTTGTGTGTTACATCGTCATTAAGAGGCTCTGAACGTTACAATTAACTGTCAGTTTTGCGCCGGATTCGAGAAACTACACTCCTAGGAGAACGACCATAAGGTGCCCGGGGCAGCAATAGTACCTCGCAGACAAGTCGGCTGGAGGACGATGTATTGAGTCGCGACGCAATTTGTGTGTTCCAACGTGATTAAGAGGCTCTGAACGTTACAATTAACTGTCAGTTTTGCGTCGGATTCGAAAATCTAGACTCACAGGAGAACGACCATAAGGTGCCCGTGGCAGCACTAGATCCGTCGAGACAAATCGGCTTGAGGACGATGTATTGAATCGCGACGCAATTTGTGTGTTCCATCGTCATTAAGAGGCTCTGAACGTTACAATTAACTGTCAGTTTTGCGCCGGATTCGAAAATCTAGACTCACAGCAGAACGACCATAAGGTGCCCGACGCAGCAATAGACTCTTGGAGACAGGTCGGCTGTCGGACGATGTATTGAATCTCGACGCAATTTGTGTGTTCCATCGTCATTAAGAGGCTCTGAACGTTACAATTAACTGTCAGTTTAGCGTCGAATTCGAAAAACTAGACTCACAGGAGAACGACGATAAGGTGCCCGAAGCAGCTATAGACCCTTGGAGACAAATCGGCTGGAGGACGATGTATTGAATCGCGACGCAATTTGTGTGTTCCATCGTGATTAAAAGGCTCTGAACGTTACAATTAACTGTCAGTTTTGCGTCGGATTCGTTAAACTAGACTCACAGGAGAACGACGATAAGGTGGCCGAGCCAGCTATAGACCCTTGGAGACAAGTCGGCTGGAGGACGATGTATGGAATCGCGACGCAATTTGTGTGTTCCATCGTTATTAAGAGGCTCTGAACGTTACAATTAACTGTCAGTTTTGCGTCGGATTCGAAAAACTAGACTCACAGAAGAACGACCATAAGGTGCCCGAGGGAGCACTATACCCTTGGAGACAAGTCGGCTGGAGGACGATGTATTGAATCGCGACGCAATTTGTGTGTTCCATCGTCATTAAGAGGCTCTGAACGTTACAATTAACTGTCAGTTTTGCGCCGGATTCGAGAAACTACACTCCTAGGAGAACGACCATAAGGTGCCCGGGGCAGCAATAGTACCTCGCAGACAAGTCGGCTGGAGGACGATGTATTGAATCTCGACGCAATTTGTGTGTTCCATCGTCATTAAGAGGCTCTGAACGTTACAATTAACTGTCAGTATTGGGTCGGATTCGAAAAACTAGACTCACAGGAGAACGACGATAAGGTGCCCGAGCCAGCTATAGACCCTTGGAGACAAGTCGGCTGGAGGACGATGTATTGAATCGCGACGTAATTTGTGTGTTCCAACGTGATTAAGAGGCTCTGAACGTTACAATTAACTGTCAGTTTTGCGTCGGATTCGAAAATCTAGACTCACAGGGAACGACCATAAGGTGCCCGTGACAGCACTAGATCCTTCGAGACAATTCGGCTTGAGGACGATGTATTGAATCTCTACGCAATTTGTGTGTTCCATCGTCATTAAGAGGCTCTGAACGTTACAATTAACTCTCAGGTTTGCGTCGGATTCGAAAAACTAGACTCACAGGAGAACGACCATAAGGTGCCCGAGGCAGCAATAGACCCTTGGAGACAGGTCGGCTGTCGGACGATGTATTGAAACTCGACGCAATTTGTGTGTTCCATCGTCATTAAGAGGCTCTGAACGTTACAATTAACTGTCAGTTTTGCGTCGGATTCGAAAAACTAGACTCACAGGAGAGCGACGATAAGGTGCCCGAAGCAGCTATAGACCCTTGGAGACAAGTCGGCTGGAGGACGATGGATTGAATCGCGACGCAATTTGTGTGTTCCATCGTCATTAAGAGGCTCTGAACGTTACAATTAACTGTCAGTTTTGCGTCGGATTCGAAAAACTAGACTCACAGGAGAAGGACGATAAGGTGCCCGAGCCAGCTATAGACCCTTGGAGACAAGTCGGCTGGAGGACGATGTATTGAATCGCGACGCAATTTGTGTGTTCCATCGTGATTAAGAGGCTCTGAACGTTACAATTAACTGTCAGTTTTGCGTCTGATTCGAAAATCTAGACTCACAGAAGAACGATCATAAGGTGCCCGAGGCAGCACTAGACCCTTGGAGACAAGTCGGCTGGAGGACGATGTATTGAATGGCGACGCAATTTGTGTGTTCCATCGTCATTAAGAGGCTCTGAACGTTACAATTAACTGTCAGGTTTCCGTCGGATTCGAAAAACTAGACTCACAGGAGAACGACAGGCAGCAATAGACCCTTGGAGACAGGTCGGCTGGAGGACGATGTATTGAATCGCGATGCAATTTGTGTGTTCCATCGTCATTAAGAGGCTCTGAACGTTACAATTAAGTGTCAGGTTTGCGTCGGATTCGAAAAACTAGACTCACAGGAGAACGACCATAAGGTGCCCGAGGCAGCAATAGACCCTTGGAGACAAGTCGGCTGGAGGACGATGTATTGAATCGCGACGCAATTTGTGTGTTCCATCGTTATTAAGAGGCACTGAACGTTACAATTAACTGTCAGTTATGCGCCGGGTTCGATAAAATAGACTCATAGGAGAACGACCAAAATGTGCCTGGAGCAGCAATAGTACCTCTCAGACAAGTCGGCTGGAGGAGATGTATTGAATCGCGACGCAATTTGTGTTTTCCATTGTCATTAACAGGCTCTGAACGTTACAATTAACTGTCAGTTTTGCGTCGGATTCGAAAAACTAGACTCACAGGATAACGGCCATAAGGTGCCCGAGGCAGCACTAGACCCTTGGAGACAAGTCGGCTGGAGGACGATGTATTGAATGGCGACGCAATTTGTGTGTTCCATCGTCATTAAGAGGCTCTGAACGTTACAATTAACTGTCAGTTTTGCGTCGGATTCGAAAATCTAGACTCACAGGAGAACGACCATAAGGTGCCCGAGGCAGCACTAGACCCATGGAGACAAGTCGGCTGGAGGACGATGTATTGAATCGCGACGCAATTTGTGTGTTCCATCGTCATTAAGAGGCTCTGAACGTTACAATTAACTGTCAGTTTTGCGCCGGATTCGAGAAACTACACTCCTAGGAGAACGACTATAAGGTGCCCGGGGCAGCAATAGTACCTCGCAGACAAGTCGGCAGGAGGACGATGTATTGAATCTCGACGCAATTTGTGTGTTCCATCGTCATTAAGAGGCTCTGAACGTTACAATTAACTGTCAGTTTTGCGTCGGATTGGAAAAACTAGACTCACAGGAGAACGACGATAAGGTGCCCGAAGCAGCTATAGACCCTTGGAGACAAGTCGGCTGGAGGACGATGTATTGAATCGCGACGCAATTTGTGTGTTCCATCGTCATTAAGAGGCTCTGAACGTTACAATTAACTGTCAGTTTTGCGTCGGATTCGAAAAACTAGACTCACAGGAGAACGACCATAAGATGCCCGAGGCAGCAATAGACCCTTGGAGACAAGTCGCCTGGAGGACGATGTATTGAATCGCGACGCAATTTGTGTGTTCCATCGTGATTAAGAGGCTCTGAACGTTACAATTAACTGTCAGTTTTGCGTCGGATTCGAAAAACTAGACTCACAGGAGAACAACGATAAGGTGCCCGAGCCAGCTATAGAGCCTTGGAGACAAGTCGGCTGGAGGACGATGTATTGAATCGCGACGCAATTTGTGTGTTCCATCGTCATTAAGAGGCTCTGAACGTTACAATTAACTGTCAGTTTCGCGTCTGATTCGAAAATCTAGACTCACAGAAGAACGACCATAAGGTGCCCGAGGCAGCACAAGACCCTTGGAGACAAGTCGGCTGGAGGACGATGTATTGAATGGCAACGCAATTTGTGTGTTCCATCGTCATTAAGAGGCTCTGAACGTTACAATTAACTGTCAGGTTTCCGTCGGATTCGAAAAACTAGACTCACAGGAGAACGACAGGCAGCAATAGACCCTTAGAGACAGGTCGGCTGGAGGACGATGTATTGAATCGCGACGCAATTTGTGTGTTCCATCGTCATTAAGAGGCTCTGAACGTTACAATTAACTGTCAGTTTTGCGCCGGATTCGAGAAACTACACTCCTAGGAGAACGACCATAAATTGCCCGGGGCAGCAATAGTACCTCGCAGACAAGTCGGCTGGAGGACGATGTATTGAATCTCGACGCAATTTGTGTGTTCAATCGTCATTAAGAGGCTCTGAACGTTACAATTAACTGTCAGGTTTGCGTCGGATTCGAAAAACTAGTCTCACAGGACAACGACCATAAGGTGCCCGAGGCAGCAATAGACCCTTGGAGACAGGTCGGCTGGAGGACGATGTATTGAATCGCGACGCAATTTGTGTGTTAAATCGTCATTAACAGGCTCTGAACGTTACAATTAACTGTCAGTTTTGCGTCGGATTCGAAAATCTAGACTCACAGAAGAACGACCATAAGGTGCCCGAGGCAGCACTAGACCCTTGGAGACAAGTCGGCTGGAGGACGATGTATTGAATCGCGACGCAATTTGTGTGTTCCATCGTTATTAAGAGGCTCTGAACGTTACAATTAACTGTAAGTTTTGCGCCGGATTCAATAAAATAGACTCATAGGAGAACGACCAAAAGGTGCCCGTGAAAGCAATAGTACCCCTGAGACAAGTCGCCTGGAGGACGATG
Source organism: Schistocerca nitens (assembly GCF_023898315.1). NCBI lineage: Eukaryota > Metazoa > Arthropoda > Insecta > Orthoptera > Acrididae > Schistocerca > Schistocerca nitens. Next base: position 4,665,754 of record NC_064624.1, read on the forward strand.
TATTGAATCGCGACGCAATTTGTGTGTTCCATCGTCATTAAGAGGCTCTGAACGTTACAATTATCTGTCAGTTTTGCGTCGGATTCGAAAAACTAGACTCACAGGAGAACGACCATAAGATGCCCGAGGCAGCAATAGACCCTTGGAGATCCCTGGAGGACGATGTAATGAATCGCGACGCAATTTGTGTGTTCCATCGTCATTAAGAGGCTCTGAACGTTACAATTAACTGTCAGTTTTGCGTCGGATTCGAAAATCTAGACTCACAGGAGAACGACCATAAGGTGCCCGTGGCAGCACTAGACCCTTGGAGACAATTCGGCTGGAGGACGATGTATTGATTCCGCGACGCAATTTGTGTGTTCCATCGTCATTAAGAGGCTCTGAACGTTACAATTAACTGTCAGTTTTGCGTCGGATTCGAAAAACTAGACTCACAGGAGAACGACCATATGGTGCCCGAGGCTGCAATAGACCCTTGGAAACAGGTCGACTGGAGGACGATGTATTGAATCGCGACGCAATTTGTGTGTTCCATCGTCATTAAGAGGCTCTGAACGTTACAATTAACTGTCAGTTTTGCGTCGGAATCGAAAATCTAGACTCACAGAAGAACGACCATAAGGTGCCCGAGGCAGCACTAGACCCTTGGAGACAAGTCGGCTGGAGGACGATGTATTGAATCGCGACGCAATTTGTGTATTCCATCGATATGAAGAGGCTCTGAACGTTACAATTAACTGTCAGTTTTGCGCCGGATTCGAGAAACTACACTCCTAGGAGAACGACCATAAGGTGCCCGGGGCAGCAATAGTACCTCGCAGACAAGTCGGCTGGAGGACGATGTATTGAATCTCGACGCAATTTGTGTGTTCCATCGTCATTAAGAGGCTCTGAACGTTACAATTAACTGTCAGTTTTGCGCCGGATTCGAAAAACTAGACTCACAGGAGAACGACGATAAGGTGCCCGAGCCAGCTATAGACCCTTGGAGACAAGTCGGCTGGAGGACGATGTATTGAATCGCGACGCCATTTGTGTGTTCCAACGTGATTAAGAGGCTCTGAACGTTACAATTAACTTGCAGTTTTGCGTCGGATTCGAAAATCTAGACTCACAGGAGAACGACCATAAGGTGCCCGTGGCAGCACTAGATCCTTCGAGACAATTCGGCTTGAGGACTATGTATTGAATCTCGACGCAATTTGTGTGTTCCATCGTCATTAAGAGGCTCTGAGCGTTACAATTAACTGTCAGGTTTGCGTCGGATTCGAAAAACTAGACTCACAGGAGAACGACCATAAGGTGCCCGAGGCAGCAATAGACCCTTGGAGACAAGTCGGCTGGAGGACGATGTATTGAATCGCGACGCAATTTGTGTGTTCCATCGTCATTAAGAGGCTCTGAACGTTACAATTAACTGTCAGTTTTGCGTCGGATTCGAAAATCTAGACTCACAGCAGAACGACCATAAGGTGCCCGAGGCAGCAATAGACCCTTGGAGACAGGTCGGCTGTCGGACGACGTATTGAATCTCGACGCAATTTGTGTGTTCCATCGTCATTAAGAGGCTCTGAACGTTACAATTAACTGTCAGTTTTGCGTCGGATTCGAAAAACTAGACTCACAGGAGAACGACCATAAGATGCCCGAGGCAGCAATAGACCCTTGGAGACAAGTCGCCTGGAGGACGATGTATTGAATCGCGACGCAATTTGTGTTTCATCGTGATTAAGAGGTTCTGAACGTTACAATTAACTGTCAGTTTTGCGTCGGATTCGAAAAACTAGACTCACAGGAGAACGACGATAAGGTGGCCGAGCCAGCTATAGACCCTTGGAGACAAGTCGGCTGGAGGACGATGTATTGAATCGCGACGCAATTTGTGTGTTCCATCGTCATTAACAGGCTCTGAACGTTACAATTAACTGTCAGTTTTGCGTCGGATTCGAAAAACTAGACTCACAGGAGAACGACCATAAGGTGCCCGAGGCAGCACTAGACCCTTGCAGACAAGTCGGCTGGAGGACGATGTATTGAATGGCGACGCAATTTGTGTGTTCCATCGTCATTAAGAGGCTCTGAACGTTACAATTAACTGTCAGTTTTGCGTCGTATTCGAAAATCTAGACTCACAGGAGAACGACCATATGGTGCCCGAAGCAGCACTAGACCCATGGAGACAAGTCGGCTGGAGGACGATGTATTGAATCGCGACGCAATTTGTGTGTTCCTTCGTCATTAAGAGGCTCTGAACGTTACAATTAACTGTCAGTTTTGCGCCGGATTTGAGAAACTACACTCCTAGGAGAACGACCATAAGGTGCCCGGGGCAGCAATAGTACCTCGCAGACAAGTCGGCTGGAGGACGATGTATTGAATCTCGACGCAATTTGTGTGTTCCATCGTCATTAAGAGGCTCTGAACGTTACAATTAACTGTCAGTTTTGCGTCGGATTCGAAAAACTAGACTCACAGGAGAACGACGATAAGGTGCCCGAGCCAGCTATAGACCCTTGGAGACAAGTCGGCTGGAGGACGATGTATTGAATCGCGACGCAATTTGTGTGTTCCAACGCGATTAAGTGGCGCTGAACGTTACAATTAACTGTCAGTTTTGCGTCGGATTCGAAAATCTAGACTCACAGGCGAACGACCATAAGGTGCCCGTGGCAGCACTAGATCCTTCGAGACAATTCGGCTTGAGGACGATGTATTGAATCTCTACGCAATTTGTGTGTTCCATCGTCATTAAGAGGCTCTGAACGTTACAATTAACTGTCAGTTTTGCGTCGGATTCGAAAAACTAGACTCACAGGAGTACGACCATAAGATGCCCGAGGCAGCAATAGACCCTTGGAGACAAGTCGGCTGGAGGACGATGTATTGAATCGCGACGCAATTTGTGTGTTCCATCGTCATTAAGAGGATCTGAACGTTACAATTCACTGTCAGTTTTGCGTCGGATTCGAAAAACTAGACTCACAGGAGAAGGACGATAAGGTGCCCGAGCCAGCTATAGACCCTTGGAGACAAGTCGGCTGGAGGACGATGTATTGAATCGCGACGCAATTTGTGTGTTCCATCGTGATTAAGAGGCTCTGAACGTTACAATTAACTGTCAGTTTTGCGTCTGATTCGAAAATCTAGACTCACAGAAGAACGATCATAAGGTGCCCGAGGCAGCACTAGACCCTTGGAGACAAGTCGGCTGGAGGACGATGTATTGAATGGCGACGCAATTTGTGTGTTCCATCGTCATTAAGTGGCTCTGAACGTTACAATTAACTGTCAGGTTTCCGTCGGATTCGAAAAACTAGACTCACAGGAGAACGACAGGCAGCAATAGACCCTTGGAGACAGGTTGGCTGGAGGACGATGTATTGAATCGCGACGCAATTTGTGTGTTCCATCGTCATTAAGAGGCTCTGAACGTTACAATTAACTGTCAGTTTTGCGTCGGATTCGAAAAACTAGACTCACAGAAGAACGACCATAAGGTGCCCGAGGCAGCACTAGACCCTTGGAGACAAGTCGGCTGGAGGACGATGTATTGAATCGCGACGCAATTTGTGTGTTCCATCGTCATTAAGAGGCTCTGAACGTTACAATTAACTGTCAGTTTTGCGCCGGATTCGAGAAACTACGCTCCTAGGAGAACGACCATAAGGTGCCCGTGGCAGCACTAGATCCTTCGAGACAATTCGGCTTGAGGACGATGTATTGAATCTCTACGCAATTTGAGTGTTCCATCGTCATTAAGAGGCTCTGAACGTTACAATTAACTGTGAGGTTTGCGTCGGATTCGAAAAACTTGACTCATAGGAGAACGACCATAAGGTGCCCGAGGCAGCAATAGACCCTTGGAGACAGGTCAGCTGTCGGACGATGTATTGATTCTCGACGCAATTTGTGTGTTCCATCGTCATTAAGAGGCTCTGAACGTTACAATTAACTGTCAGTTTTGCGTCGGATTCGAAAATCTAGACTCACAGGAGAACGACGATAAGGTGCCCGAAGCAGCTATAGACCCTTGGAGACAAGTCGGCTGGAGGACGATGTATTGAATCGCGACGCAATTTGTGTGTTCCATCGTCATTAAGAGGCTCTGAACGTTACAATTAACTGTCAGTTTTGCGTCGGATTCGAAAAACTAGACTCACAGGAGAACGACCATAAGATGCCCGAGGCAGCAATAGACCCTTGGAGACAAGTCGCCTGGAGGACGATGTATTGAATCGCGACGCAATTTGTGTGTTCCATCGTCATTAAGAGGCTCTGAACGTTACAATTAACTGTCAGTTTTGCGTCGGATTCGAAAAACTAGACTCACAGGAGAACGACGATAAGGTGCCCGAGCCAGCTATAGACCCTTGGAGACAAGTCGGCTGTAGGACGATGTATTGAATCGCGACGCAATTTGTGTGTTCCATCGTGATTAAGAGGCTCTGAACGTTACATTTAACTGTCACTTTTGCGTCGGATTCGAAAAGCTAGACTCACAGGAGAACGACCATAAGGTGCCCGAGGAACCACTAGACCCTTGGAGATAATTCGGCTGGAGGACGATGTATTGAATCGCGACGCCATTTGTGCGTTCCATTGTCATTAACAGCCTCTTAACGTTACAATTAACTGTCAGGTTTCCGTCGGATTCGAAAAACTAGACTCACAGGAGAACGACCATAAGGTGCCCGAGGCAGCAATAGACCCTTGGAGACAAGTCGGCTGGAGGACGATGTATTGAATCGCGACGCAATTTGTGTGTTCCATCGTCATTAAGAGGCTCTGAACGTTACAATTAACTGTCAGTTTTGCGTCGGATTCGAAAATCTAGACTCACAGCAGAACGACCATAAGGTGCCCGAGGCAGCAATAGACCCTTGGAGACAGGTCGGCTGTCGGACGATGTATTGAATCTCGACGCAATTTGTGTGTTCCATCGTCATTAAGAGGCTCTGAACGTTACAATTAACTGTCAGTTTTGCGTCGGATTCGAAAAACTAGACTCACAGGAGAACGACGATAAGGTGCCCGAAGCAGCTATAGACCCTTGGAGACAAGTCGGCTGGAGGACGATGTATTGAATCGCGACCCAATTTGTGTGTTCCTTCGTCATTAAGAGGCTCTGAACGTTACAATTAACTGTCAGTTTAGCGTCGGATTCGAAAAACTAGACTCACAGGAGAACGACCATAAGATGCCCGAGGCAGCAATAGACCCTTCGAGACAAGTCGCCTGGAGGACGATGTATTGAATCGCGACGCAATTTGTGTGTTCCATCGTGATTAAGAGGCTCTGAACGTTACAATTAACTGTCAGTTTTGCGTCGGATTCGAAAATCTAGACTCACAGGAGAACGACCATATGGTGCCCGTGGCAGCACTAGATCCTTCGAGACAATTCGGCTTGAGGACGATGTATTGAATTTCGACGCAATTTGTGTGTTCCATCTACATCTACATCTACATCTATACTCCGCGAGCCACCTTACGGTGTGTGGCGGAGGGTACTTATTGTACCACTATCTGATCCCCCTTCCCTGTTCCATTCACGAATTGTGCGTGGGAAGAACGACTGCTTGTAAGTCTCCGTATGTGCTCTAATTTCTCGGATCTTTTCGTTGTGATCATTACGCGAGATATATGTGGGCGGTAGTAATATGTTGCCCATCTCTTCCCGGAATGTGCTCTCTCGTAATTTCGATAATAAACCTCTCCGTATTGCGTAACGCCTTTCTTGAAGTGTCTGCCACTGGAGCTTGTTCAGCATCTCCGTAACGCTCTCGCGCTGACTAAATGTCCCCATGACGAATCGCGCTGCTTTTCGCTGGATCATGTCTATCTCTTCTATTAATCCAACCTGGTAAGGGTCCCATACTGATGAGCAATACTCAAGAATCGGACGAACAAGCGTTTTGTAAGCTACTTCTTTCGTCGATGAGTCACATTTTCTTAGAATTCTTCCTATGAATCTCAACCTGGCGCCTGCTTTTCCCACTATTTGTTTTATGTGATCATTCCACTTCAGATCGCTCCGGATAGTAACTCCTAAGTATTTTACGGTCGTTACCGCTTCCAATGATTTACCACCTATGGCATAATCGTACTGGAATGGATTTCTGCCCCTATGTATGCGCATTATATTACATTTATCTACATTTAGGGAAAGCTGCCAGCTGTCGCACCATTCATTAATCCTCTGCAGGTCTTCCTGGAGTACGTACGAGTCTTCTGATGTTGCTACTTTCTTGTAGACAACCGTGTCATCTGCAAATAGCCTCACGGAGCTACCGATGTTGTCAACTAAGTCATTTATGTATATTGTAAACAATAAAGGTCCTATCACGCTTCCTTGCGGTACTCCCGAAATTACCTCTACATCTGCAGATTTTGAACCGTTAAGAATGACATGTTGTGTTCTTTCTTCTAGGAAATCCTGAATCCAATCACAAACCTGGTCCGATATTCCGTAAGCACGTATTTTTTTCACTAAACGTAAGTGCGGAACCGTATCAAATGCCTTCCTGAAGTCCAGGAATACGGCATCAATCTGCTCGCCAGTGTCTACGGCACTGTGAATTTCTTGGGCAAATAGGGCGAGCTGGGTTTCACATGATCTCTGTTTGCGGAATCCATGTTGGTTATGATGAAGGAGATTTGTATTATCTAAGAACGTCATAATACGAGAACACAAAACATGTTCCATTATTCTACAACAGATTGACGTAAGTGAAATAGGCCTATAATTATTCGCATCTGATTTATGACCCTTCTTGAAAATGGGAACGACCTGTGCTTTCTTCCAGTCGCTAGGTACTTTACGTTCTTCCAGAGATCTACGATAAATTGCTGATAGAAAGGGGGCAAGTTCTTTAGCATAATCACTGTAGAATCTTAAGGGTATCTCGTCTGGTCCGGATGCTTTTCCGCTACTAAGTGATAGCAGTTGTTTTTCAATTCCGATATCGTTTATTTCAATATTTTCCATTTTGGCGTCCGTGCGACGGCTGAAGTCAGGGACCGTGTTACGATTTTCCGCAGTGAAACAGTTTCGGAACACTGAATTAAGAGGCTCTGAAGTTACAATTAACTGTCAGGTTTGCGTCGGATTCGAAAAACTAGACTCACAGGAGAACGACCATAAGGTGCCCGAGGCAGCAATAGACCCTTGGAGACAAGTCGGGTGGAGGACGATGTATTGGATCGCGACGCAATTTGTGTGCTCCATCGTCATTAAAAGGCTCTGAACGTTACAATTAACTGTCAGTTTTGCGTCGGATTCGAAAAACTAGACTCACAGAGGAATGACCATAAGGTGCCCGAGGCAGCACTATACCCTTGGAGACAAGTCGGCTGGAGGACGATGTATTGAATCGTGACGCAATTTGTGTGTTCCATCGTTATTAAGAGGCACTGAACGTTACAATTAACTGTCAGTTTTGCGCCGGGTTCGATAAAATAGACTCATAGGAGAACGATCAAAAGGTGCCTGGGGCAGCAATAGTACCTCTCAGACAAGTCGCCTGGAGGACGATGTATTGAATCGCGACGCAATTTGTGTGTTCCATCGACATTAAGAGGCTCTGAACGTTACAATTAACTGTCAGTTTTGCGTCGGATTCGAAAAACTAGACTCACAGGAGAACGGCCATAAGGTGCCCGAGGCAGCACTAGACCCTTGGAGACAAGTCGGCTGGAGGACGATGTATTGAATCGCGACGCAATTTGTGTGTTCCATCGTCATTAAGAGGCTCTGAACGTTACAATTAACTGTCAGTTTTGCGTCGGATTCGAAAATCTAGACTCACAGGAGAACGACCATAAAGTGCCCGAGGCAGCACTAGACCCATGGAGACAAGTCGGCTGGAGGACGATGTATTGAATCGCGACGCAATTTGTGTGTTCCATCGTCATTAAGAGGCTCTGAACGTTATAATTAACTGTCAGTTTTGCGCCGGATTCGCAAAACTAGACTCACAGAAGAACGACCATAAGGTGCCCGAGGCAGCACTATACCCTTGGAGACAAGTCGGCTGGAGGACGATGTATTGATTCGCGACGCAATTTGTGTGTTCCATTGTCATTAACAGGCTATGAACGTTGCAATTAACTGTCAGGTTTGCGTCGGATTCGAAAAACTAGACTCACAGGAGAACGACCATAAGATGCCCGAGGCAGCAATAGACCCTTGGAGACAAGTCGCCTGGAGGACGATGTATTGAATCGCGACGCAATTTGTGTGTTCCATCGTCATTAAGAGGCTCTGAACGTTACAATTAACTGTCAGTTTTGCGTCGGATTCGAAAAACTAGACTCACAGGAGAACGACGATAAGGTGCCCGAGCCAGCTATAGACCCTTGGAGACAAGTCGGCTGTAGGACGATGTATTGAATCGCGACGCAATTTGTGTGTTCCATCGTGATTAAGAGGCTCTGAACGTTACATTTAACTGTCACTTTTGCGTCGGATTCGAAAAGCTAGACTCACAGGAGAACGACCATAAGGTGCCCGAGGAACCACTAGACCCTTGGAGATAATTCGGCTGGAGGACGATGTATTGAATCGCGACGCCATTTGTGCGTTCCATTGTCATTAACAGCCTCTTAACGTTACAATTAACTGTCAGGTTTCCGTCGGATTCGAAAAACTAGACTCACAGGAGAACGACCATAAGGTGCCCGAGGCAGCAATAGACCCTTGGAGACAAGTCGGCTGGAGGACGATGTATTGAATCGCGACGCAATTTGTGTGTTCCATCGTCATTAAGAGGCTCTGAACGTTACAATTAACTGTCAGTTTTGCGTCGGATTCGAAAATCTAGACTCACAGCAGAACGACCATAAGGTGCCCGAGGCAGCAATAGACCCTTGGAGACAGGTCGGCTGTCGGACGATGTATTGAATCTCGACGCAATTTGTGTGTTCCATCGTCATTAAGAGGCTCTGAACGTTACAATTAACTGTCAGTTTTGCGTCGGATTCGAAAAACTAGACTCACAGGAGAACGACGATAAGGTGCCCGAAGCAGCTATAGACCCTTGGAGACAAGTCGGCTGGAGGACGATGTATTGAATCGCGACCCAATTTGTGTGTTCCTTCGTCATTAAGAGGCTCTGAACGTTACAATTAACTGTCAGTTTAGCGTCGGATTCGAAAAACTAGACTCACAGGAGAACGACCATAAGATGCCCGAGGCAGCAATAGACCCTTCGAGACAAGTCGCCTGGAGGACGATGTATTGAATCGCGACGCAATTTGTGTGTTCCATCGTGATTAAGAGGCTCTGAACGTTACAATTAACTGTCAGTTTTGCGTCGGATTCGAAAATCTAGACTCACAGGAGAACGACCATATGGTGCCCGTGGCAGCACTAGATCCTTCGAGACAATTCGGCTTGAGGACGATGTATTGAATTTCGACGCAATTTGTGTGTTCCATCTACATCTACATCTACATCTATACTCCGCGAGCCACCTTACGGTGTGTGGCGGAGGGTACTTATTGTACCACTATCTGATCCCCCTTCCCTGTTCCATTCACGAATTGTGCGTGGGAAGAACGACTGCTTGTAAGTCTCCGTATGTGCTCTAATTTCTCGGATCTTTTCGTTGTGATCATTACGCGAGATATATGTGGGCGGTAGTAATATGTTGCCCATCTCTTCCCGGAATGTGCTCTCTCGTAATTTCGATAATAAACCTCTCCGTATTGCGTAACGCCTTTCTTGAAGTGTCTGCCACTGGAGCTTGTTCAGCATCTCCGTAACGCTCTCGCGCTGACTAAATGTCCCCATGACGAATCGCGCTGCTTTTCGCTGGATCATGTCTATCTCTTCTATTAATCCAACCTGGTAAGGGTCCCATACTGATGAGCAATACTCAAGAATCGGACGAACAAGCGTTTTGTAAGCTACTTCTTTCGTCGATGAGTCACATTTTCTTAGAATTCTTCCTATGAATCTCAACCTGGCGCCTGCTTTTCCCACTATTTGTTTTATGTGATCATTCCACTTCAGATCGCTCCGGATAGTAACTCCTAAGTATTTTACGGTCGTTACCGCTTCCAATGATTTACCACCTATGGCATAATCGTACTGGAATGGATTTCTGCCCCTATGTATGCGCATTATATTACATTTATCTACATTTAGGGAAAGCTGCCAGCTGTCGCACCATTCATTAATCCTCTGCAGGTCTTCCTGGAGTACGTACGAGTCTTCTGATGTTGCTACTTTCTTGTAGACAACCGTGTCATCTGCAAATAGCCTCACGGAGCTACCGATGTTGTCAACTAAGTCATTTATGTATATTGTAAACAATAAAGGTCCTATCACGCTTCCTTGCGGTACTCCCGAAATTACCTCTACATCTGCAGATTTTGAACCGTTAAGAATGACATGTTGTGTTCTTTCTTCTAGGAAATCCTGAATCCAATCACAAACCTGGTCCGATATTCCGTAAGCACGTATTTTTTTCACTAAACGTAAGTGCGGAACCGTATCAAATGCCTTCCTGAAGTCCAGGAATACGGCATCAATCTGCTCGCCAGTGTCTACGGCACTGTGAATTTCTTGGGCAAATAGGGCGAGCTGGGTTTCACATGATCTCTGTTTGCGGAATCCATGTTGGTTATGATGAAGGAGATTTGTATTATCTAAGAACGTCATAATACGAGAACACAAAACATGTTCCATTATTCTACAACAGATTGACGTAAGTGAAATAGGCCTATAATTATTCGCATCTGATTTATGACCCTTCTTGAAAATGGGAACGACCTGTGCTTTCTTCCAGTCGCTAGGTACTTTACGTTCTTCCAGAGATCTACGATAAATTGCTGATAGAAAGGGGGCAAGTTCTTTAGCATAATCACTGTAGAATCTTAAGGGTATCTCGTCTGGTCCGGATGCTTTTCCGCTACTAAGTGATAGCAGTTGTTTTTCAATTCCGATATCGTTTATTTCAATATTTTCCATTTTGGCGTCCGTGCGACGGCTGAAGTCAGGGACCGTGTTACGATTTTCCGCAGTGAAACAGTTTCGGAACACTGAATTAAGAGGCTCTGAAGTTACAATTAACTGTCAGGTTTGCGTCGGATTCGAAAAACTAGACTCACAGGAGAACGACCATAAGGTGCCCGAGGCAGCAATAGACCCTTGGAGACAAGTCGGGTGGAGGACGATGTATTGGATCGCGACGCAATTTGTGTGCTCCATCGTCATTAAAAGGCTCTGAACGTTACAATTAACTGTCAGTTTTGCGTCGGATTCGAAAAACTAGACTCGCAGAGGAATGACCATAAGGTGCCCGAGGCAGCACTATACCCTTGGAGACAAGTCGGCTGGAGGACGATGTATTGAATCGTGACGCAATTTGTGTGTTCCATCGTTATTAAGAGGCACTGAACGTTACAATTAACTGTCAGTTTTGCGCCGGGTTCGATAAAATAGACTCATAGGAGAACGATCAAAAGGTGCCTGGGGCAGCAATAGTACCTCTCAGACAAGTCGCCTGGAGGACGATGTATTGAATCGCGACGCAATTTGTGTGTTCCATCGACATTAAGAGGCTCTGAACGTTACAATTAACTGTCAGTTTTGCGTCGGATTCGAAAAACTAGACTCACAGGAGAACGGCCATAAGGTGCCCGAGGCAGCACTAGACCCTTGGAGACAAGTCGGCTGGAGGACGATGTATTGAATCGCGACGCAATTTGTGTGTTCCATCGTCATTAAGAGGCTCTGAACGTTACAATTAACTGTCAGTTTTGCGTCGGATTCGAAAATCTAGACTCACAGGAGAACGACCATAAAGTGCCCGAGGCAGCACTAGACCCATGGAGACAAGTCGGCTGGAGGACGATGTATTGAATCGCGACGCAATTTGTGTGTTCCATCGTCATTAAGAGGCTCTGAACGTTATAATTAACTGTCAGTTTTGCGCCGGATTCGCAAAACTAGACTCACAGAAGAACGACCATAAGGTGCCCGAGGCAGCACTATACCCTTGGAGACAAGTCGGCTGGAGGACGATGTATTGATTCGCGACGCAATTTGTGTGTTCCATTGTCATTAACAGGCTATGAACGTTGCAATTAACTGTCAGGTTTGCGTCGGATTCGAAAAACTAGACTCACAGGAGAACGACCATAAGGTGCCCGAGGCAGCATTAGACCCTTGGAGACAAGTCGGCTGGAGGACGATATATTGAATCGCGACGCAATTTGTGTGTTCCATCGTCATTAAGAGGCTCTGAACGTTACAGTTACTGTCAGTTTTGCGTCGGATTCGAAAATCTAGACTCACAGAAGAACGACCATAAGGTGCCCGAGGCAGCACTAGACCCATGGAGACAAGTCGGCTGGAGGACGATGTATTGAATCGCGACGCAATTTGTGTGTTCCATCGTCATTAAGAGGCTCTGAACGTTACAAATAACTGTCAGTTTTGCGCCGGATTCGAGAAACTACACTCCTAGGAGAACGACCATAAGGTGCCCGGGGCAGCAATAGTACCTCGCAGACAAGTCGGCTGGAGGACGATGTATTGATTCGCGACGCAATTTGTGTGTTCCATTGTCATTAACAGGCTCTGAACGTAGCAATTAACTGTCAGGTTTGCGTCGGATTCGAAAAACTAGACTCACAGGAGAACAATAAGGTGCCCGAGGCAGCAATAGACCCTTGGAAACAGGTCGGCTGGAGGACGATGTATTGAATCGCGACGCAATTTGTGTGTTCCATCGTTATTAAGAGGCTCTGAACGTTACAATTAACTGTCAGTTTTGCGTCGGATTCGAAAATCTAGACCCACAGAAGAACGACCATAAGGTGCCCGAGGCAGCACTAGACCCTTGGAGACAAGTCGGCTGGAGGACGATGTATTGAATCGCGACGCAATTTGTGTGTTCCATCGTTATTAAGAGGCTCTGAACGTTACGTTTAACTGTCAGTTTTGCGTCGGATTCGAAAAACTAGACTAACAGGAGAACGACCATAAGGTGCCCGAGGCAGCAGTAGACCCTTGGAGACAAGTCGGCTGGAGGACGATGTATTGAATCGCGACGCAATTTGTGTGTTCCATCGTCATTAAGAGGCTCTGTACGTTACAATTAACTGTCAGTTTTGCGTCGGATTCGAAAATCTAAACTCACAGGAGAACGACCATAAGGTGCCCGAGGCAGCACTAGACCCATGGAGACAAGTCGGCTGGAGGTAGATGTATTGAATCTCGACGCAATTTGTGTGTTCCATCGTCATTAAGAGGCTCTGAACGTTACAATTAAGTTTCAGTTTTGCGGCGGATTCGAGAAACTACACTCCTAGGAGAACGATCATAAGGTGCCCGGGGCAGCAATAGTACCTCGCAGACAAGTCAGCTGGAGGACGATGTATTGAATCGCGACGCAATTTGTGTGTTCCATCGTCATTAACAGGCTCTGAACGTTACAATTAACTGTCAGTTTTGCGTCGGATTCGAAAATGTAGACTCACAGGAGATCGACCATAATGTGCCCGTGGCAGCACTAGACCCTTGGAGACAATTCGGCTGGAGGACGATGTATTGATTCGCGACGCAATTTGTGTGTTTCATTGTCATTAACAGGCTCTGAACGTTACAATTAACTGTCAGTTTTGCGTCGGATTCGAAAAACTAGACTCACAGGAGAACGACCATAAGGTGCCCGAGGCAGCACTAGACCCTTGGAGACAAGTCGGCTGGAGGACGATGTATTGAATCGCGACGCAATTTGTGTGTTCCATCGTCATTAAGTGGCTCCGAACGTTACAATTAACGTCAGTTTTGCGTCGGATTCGAAAATCTAGACTCACAGGAGAACGACCATAAGGTGCCCGAGGCAGCACTAGACCCATGGAGACAAGTCGTCTGGAGGACGATGTATTGAATCGCGATGCAATTTGTGTGTTCCATCGTCATTAAGAGGCTCTGAACGTTACAATTAACTGTCAGTTTTGCGCCGGATTCGAGAAACTACACTCCTAGGAGAACGACCATAAGGTGCCCGGGGCAGCAATAGTACCTCTCAGACAAGTGGGCTGGAGGACGATGTATTGAATCTCGACGCAATTTGTGTGTTCCATCGTCATTAAGAGGCTCTGAACGTTACAATTAACTGTCAGTTTTGCGTCGGATTCGAAAAACTAGACTCACAGGAGAACGACCATAAGGTGCCCGAGGCAGCAATAGACCCTTGGAGACAAGTCGGCTGGAGGACGATGTATTGAATCGCGACGCAATTTGTGTGTTCCATCGTCAATAAGAGGCTCTGAACGTTACAGTTAACTGTCAGTTTTGCGTCGGATTCGAAAATCTAGACTCACAGGAGAACGACGATAAGGTGCCCGAGGCAGCTATAGACCCTTGGAGACAAGTCGGCTGGAGGACGATGTATTGAATCGCGACGCAATTTGTGTGTTCCATCGTCATTAAGAGGCTCTGAACGTTACAATTAACTGTCAGTTTTGCGTCGGATTCGAAAAACTAGACTCACAGGAGAACGACCATAAGGTGCCCGTGGCAGCACTAGACCCTTGGAGACAATTTGGCTGGAGGACGATGTATTGAATCGCGACGCAATTTGTGTGTTCCATCGTCATTAAGAGGCTCTGAACGTTACAATTAACTGTCAGGTTTGCGTCGGATTCGAAAAACTAGTTTCACAGGACAACGACCATAAGGTGCCCGAGGCAGCAATAGACCCTTGGAGACAGGTCGGCTGGAGGACGATGTATTGAATCGCGACGCAATTTGTGTGTTCCATCGTCATTAAGAGTCTCTGAACGTTACAATTAACTGTCAGTTTTGCGTCGGATTCGAAAAACTAGACTCACAGGAGAACGACCATAAGGTGCCCGAGGCAGCACTAGACCCTTGGAGACAAGTCGGCTGGAGGACGATGTATTGAATCGCGACGCAATTTGTGTGTTCCATCGTCATTAAGAGGCTCTGAACGTTACAATTAACTGTCAGGTTTGCGTCGGATTCGAAAAACTAGACTCACAGGAGAACGACCATAAGGTGCCCGAGGCAGCAATAGACCCTTGGAGACAAGTCGGCTGGAGGACGATGTATTGAATCGCGACGCAATTTGTGTGTTCCATCGTCATTAAGAGGCTCTGAACGTTACAGTTAACTGTCAGTTTTGCGTCGGATTCGAAAATCTAGACTCACAGAAGAACGACCATAAGGTGCCCGAGGCAGCTCAAGACCCTTGGAGACAAGTCGGCTGGAGGACGATGTATTGAATCGCGACGCAATTTGTGTGTTCCATCGTTATTAAGAGGCACTGAACGTTACAATTAACTGTCAGTTTTGCGCCGGGTTCGATAAAATAGACTCATAGGAGAACGACCAAAAGGTGCCCGGGGCTGCAATAGTGCCTCTGAGACAAGTCGGCTGGAGGACGATGTATTGAATCGCGACGCAATTTGTGTGTTCCATCGTCATTAAGAGGCTCTGAACGTTACAATTAACTGTCAGTTTTGCGTCGGATTCGAAAATCTAGACTCACAGGAGAACGACCATAAGGTGCCCGAGGCAGCACTAGACCCATGGAGACAAGTCGGCTGGAGGACGATGTATTGAATCGCGACGCAATTTGTGTGTTCCATCGTCATTAAGAGGCTCTGAACGTTACAATTAACTGTCAGTTTTGCGTCGGATTCGAAAATCTAGACTCACAGGAGAACGACCATAAGGTGCCCGTGGCAGCACTGAATCCTTCGAGACAATTCGGCTTGAGGACGATGTATTGAATCTCGACGCAATTTGTGTGTTCCATCGTCATTAAGAGGCTCTGAACGTTACAATTAACTGTCAGGTTTGCGTCGGATTCGAAAAACTAGACTCACAGGAGAACTACCATAAGGTGCCCGAGGCAGCAATAGACCCTTGGAGACAAGTCGGCTGGAGGACGATGTATTGAATCGCGACGCAATTTGTGTGTTCCATCGTCATTAAGAGGCTCTGAACGTTACAATTAACTGTCAGGTTTGCGTCGGATTCGAAAAACTAGACTCACAGGAGAACGACCATAAGGTGCCCGAGGCAGCAATAGACCCTTGGAGACAGGTCAGCTGGAGGACGATGTATTGAATCGCGACACAATTTGTGTGTTCCATCGTCATTAAGAGGCTCTGAACGTTGCAATTAACTGTCAGTTTTGCGCCGGATTCGATAAAATAGACTCATTGGAGAACGACCTAAAGGTGCCCGGGGCAACAAAAGTACCTCTGAGACAAGTCGCCTGGAGGACCTTGTATTGAATCGCGACGCAATTTGTGTGTTCCACCGTCATTAACAGGCTCTGAACGTTACAATTAGCTGTCAGTTATGCGTCGTATTCGGAAAACTAGACTCACAGCAGAACGACCATAAGGTGCCCGAGGCAGCAATAGACCCTTGGAGCCAGGTCGGCTGTCGGACGATGTATTGAATCTCGACGCAATTTGTGTGTTCCATCGTCATTAAGAGGCTCTGAACGTTACAATTAACTGTCAGTTTTGCGTCGGATTCAAAAAACTAGACTCACAGGAGAACGACGATAAGGTGCCCGAGGCAGCAATAGACCCTTGGAGACAGGTCGGCTGGAGGACGATGTATTGAATCGCGACGCAATTTGTGTGTTCCATCGTTATTAAGAGGCTCTGAACGTTACAATTAACTGTCAGTTATGCGTCGGATTCGATAAACTAGACTCATAGGAGAACGACCAAAAGGTGCCCGGGGCAGCAATAGTACCTCGCAGACAAGTCGGCTGGAGGACGATGTACTGAATCGCGACGCAATTTGTGTGTTCCATCGTCATTAATAGGCTCTGAACGTTACAATTAACTGTCAGTTTTGCGTCGGATTCGAAAATCTAGACTCACAGGAGAACGACCATAAGGTGCCCGAGGCAGCACTAGACCCATGGAGACAAGTCGGCTGGAGGACGATGTATTGAATCGCGACGCAATTTGTGTGTTCCATCGTCATTAAGAGGCTCTGAACGTTACAAGTAACTGTCAGTTTTGCGCCGGATTCGAGAAACTACACTCCTAGCAGAACGATCATAAGGTGCCCGGGGCAGCAATAGTACCTCGCAGACAAGTTGGCTGGAGGACGATGTATTGAATCGCGACGCAATTTGTGTGTTCCATCGTCATTAACAGGCTCTGAACGTTACAATTAACTGTCAGTTTTGCGTCGGATTCGAAAATCTAGACTCACAGGAGTTCGACCATAATGTGCCCGTGGCAGCACTAGGCCCTTGGAGACAATTCGGCTGGAGGACGATGTATTGATTCGCGACGCAATTTGTGTGTTTCATTGTCATTAACAGGCTCTGAACGTTACAATTAACTGTCAGGTTTGCGTCGGATTCGAAAAACTAGACTCACAGGAGAACGACCATAAGGTGCCCGAGGCAGCAATAGACACTTGGAGACAGGTCGGCTGGAGGACGATGTATTGAATCGCGACGCAATTTGTGTGTTCCATCGTCATTAACAGGCTCTGAACGTTACAATTAACTGTCAGTTTTGCGTCGGATTCGAAAAACTAGACTCACAGGAGAACGACCATAAGGTGCCCGAGGCAGCACTAGACCCTTGGAGACAAGTCGGCTGGAGTACGATGTATTGAATCGCGACGCAATTTGTGTGTTCCATCGTCATTAAGAGGCTCTGAACGTTACAATTAACTGTCAGTTTTGCGTCGGATTCGAAAATGTAGACTCACAGGAGAACGACCATAAGGTGCCCGAGGCAGCACTAGACCCATGGAGACAAGTCGGCTGGAGGACGATGTATTGAATCGCGACGCAATTTGTGTGTTCCATCGTCATTAAGAGACTCTGAACGTTACAATTAACTGTCAGTTTTGCGCCGGATTCGAGAAACTACACTCCTAGGAGAACGACCATAAGGTGCACGGGGCAGCAATAGTATCTCTCAGACAAGTCGGCTGGAGGACGATATATTGAATCGCGACGCAATTTGTGTATTCCATCGTCATTAACAGGCTCTGAACGTTACAATTAACTGTCAGTTATGCGTCGTATTCGGAAAACTAGACTCACAGCAGAACGACCATAAGGTGCCCGAGGCAGCAATAGACCCTTTGAGAGAGGTCGGCTGTCGGACGATGTATTGAATCTCGACGCAATTTGTGTGTTCCATCGTCATTAAGAGGCTCTGAACGTTACAATTAACTGTCAGTTTTGCGTCGGATTCGGAAAACTAGACTCACAGGAGAACGACGATAAGGTGCCCGAGGCAGCTATAGACCCTTGGAGACAAGTCGGCTGGAGGACGATGTATTGAATCGCGACGCAATTTGTGTGTTCCATCGTGATTAAGAGGCTCTGAACGTTACAATTAACTGTCAGGTTTGCGTCGGAATCGAAAATCTAGACTCACAGGAGAACGACCATAAGGTGCCCGTGGCAGCACTAGACCCTTGGAGACAATTTGGCTGGAGGACGATGTATTGATTCGCGACGCAATTTGTGTGTTCCATCGTCATTAAGAGGCTCTGAACGTTACAATTAACTGTCAGGTTTGCGTCGGATTCGAAAAACTAGTCTCACAGGAGAACGACCATAAGGTGCCCGAGGCAGCAATAGACCCTTGGAGACAGGTCGGCTGGAGGACGATGTATTGAATCGCGACGCAATTTGTGTGTTCCATCGTCAATAAGAGGGTCTGAACGTTACAATTAACTGTCAGTTTTGCGTCGGATTCGAAAATCTAGACTCACAGAAGAACGACCATAAGGTGCCCGAGGCACCACTAGACCCTTTGAGACAAGTCGGCTGGAGGACGATGTATTGAATCGCGACGCAATTTGTGTGTTCCATCGTTATTAAGAGGCTCTGAACGTTACAATTAACTGTCAGTTTTGCGCCGGATTCGATAAAATAGACTCATAGGAGAACGACCAAGAGGTGCCCGGGGCAGCAATAGTACCTCTGAGACAAGTCGCCTGGAGGACGATGTATTGAATCGCGACGCAATTTGTGTGTTCCACCGTCATTAACAGGCTCTGAACGTTACAATTAGCTGTCAGTTATGCGTCGTATTCGGAAAACTAGACTCACAGAAGAACGACCATAACGTGCCCGAGGCAGCAATATACTCTTGGAGACAGGTCGGCTGACGGACGATGTATTGAATCTCGACGCAATTTTTGTGTTCCATCGTCATTAAGAGGCTCTGAACGTTACAATTAACTGTCAGTATTGCGTCGGATTCGAAAAACTAGACTCACAGGAGAACGACGATAAGGTGCCCGAAGCTGCTATAGACCCTTGGAGACAAGTCGGCTGGAGGACGACGTATTGAATCGGGACGCAATTTGTGTGTTCCATCGTGATTAAGAGGCTCTGAACGTTACAATTAACTGTCAGTTTTGCGTCGGATTCGAAAATCTAGACTCACAGGAGAACGACCATAAGGTGCCCGAGGCAGCACTAGACCATTGGAGACAATTCGGCTGGAGGACGATGTATTGATTCGCGACGCAATTTGTGTGTTCCATCGTCAATAAGAGGCTCTGAACGTTACAGTTAACTGTCAGTTTTGCGTCGGATTCGAAAATCTAGACTCACAGGAGAACGACGATAAGGTGCCCGAGGCAGCTATAGACCCTTGGAGACAAGTCGGCTGGAGGACGATGTATTGATTCGCGACGCAATTTGTGTGTTTCATTGTCATTAACAGGCTCTGAACGTTACAATTAACTGTCAGTTTTGCGTCGGATTCGAAAAACTAGACTCACAGGAGAACGACCATAAGGTGCCCGAGGCAGCACTAGACCCTTGGAGACAAGTCGGCTGGAGGACGATGTATTGAATCGCGACGCAATTTGTGTGTTCCATCGTCATTAAGTGGCTCCGAACGTTACAATTAACGTCAGTTTTGCGTCGGATTCGAAAATCTAGACTCACAGGAGAACGACCATAAGGTGCCCGAGGCAGCACTAGACCCATGGAGACAAGTCGTCTGGAGGACGATGTATTGAATCGCGATGCAATTTGTGTGTTCCATCGTCATTAAGAGGCTCTGAACGTTACAATTAACTGTCAGTTTTGCGCCGGATTCGAGAAACTACACTCCTAGGAGAACGACCATAAGGTGCCCGGGGCAGCAATAGTACCTCTCAGACAAGTGGGCTGGAGGACGATGTATTGAATCTCGACGCAATTTGTGTGTTCCATCGTCATTAAGAGGCTCTGAACGTTACAATTAACTGTCAGTTTTGCGTCGGATTCGAAAAACTAGACTCACAGGAGAACGACCATAAGGTGCCCGAGGCAGCAATAGACCCTTGGAGACAAGTCGGCTGGAGGACGATGTATTGAATCGCGACGCAATTTGTGTGTTCCATCGTCAATAAGAGGCTCTGAACGTTACAGTTAACTGTCAGTTTTGCGTCGGATTCGAAAATCTAGACTCACAGGAGAACGACGATAAGGTGCCCGAGGCAGCTATAGACCCTTGGAGACAAGTCGGCTGGAGGACGATGTATTGAATCGCGACGCAATTTGTGTGTTCCATCGTCATTAAGAGGCTCTGAACGTTACAATTAACTGTCAGTTTTGCGTCGGATTCGAAAAACCAGACTCACAGGAGAACGACCATAAGGTGCCCGTGGCAGCACTAGACCCTTGGAGACAATTTGGCTGGAGGACGATGTATTGAATCGCGACGCAATTTGTGTGTTCCATCGTCATTAAGAGGCTCTGAACGTTACAATTAACTGTCAGGTTTGCGTCGGATTCGAAAAACTAGTTTCACAGGACAACGACCATAAGGTGCCCGAGGCAGCAATAGACCCTTGGAGACAGGTCGGCTGGAGGACGATGTATTGAATCGCGACGCAATTTGTGTGTTCCATCGTCATTAAGAGTCTCTGAACGTTACAATTAACTGTCAGTTTTGCGTCGGATTCGAAAAACTAGACTCACAGGAGAACGACCATAAGGTGCCCGAGGCAGCACTAGACCCTTGGAGACAAGTCGGCTGGAGGACGATGTATTGAATCGCGACGCAATTTGTGTGTTCCATCGTCATTAAGAGGCTCTGAACGTTACAATTAACTGTCAGGTTTGCGTCGGATTCGAAAAACTAGACTCACAGGAGAACGACCATAAGGTGCCCGAGGCAGCAATAGACCCTTGGAGACAAGTCGGCTGGAGGACGATGTATTGAATCGCGACGCAATTTGTGTGTTCCATCGTCATTAAGAGGCTCTGAACGTTACAGTTAACTGTCAGTTTTGCGTCGGATTCGAAAATCTAGACTCACAGAAGAACGACCATAAGGTGCCCGAGGCAGCTCAAGACCCTTGGAGACAAGTCGGCTGGAGGACGATGTATTGAATCGCGACGCAATTTGTGTGTTCCATCGTTATTAAGAGGCACTGAACGTTACAATTAACTGTCAGTTTTGCGCCGGGTTCGATAAAATAGACTCATAGGAGAACGACCAAAAGGTGCCCGGGGCTGCAATAGTGCCTCTGAGACAAGTCGGCTGGAGGACGATGTATTGAATCGCGACGCAATTTGTGTGTTCCATCGTCATTAAGAGGCTCTGAACGTTACAATTAACTGTCAGTTTTGCGTCGGATTCGAAAATCTAGACTCACAGGAGAACGACCATAAGGTGCCCGAGGCAGCACTAGACCCATGGAGACAAGTCGGCTGGAGGACGATGTATTGAATCGCGAAGCAATTTGTGTGTTCCATCGTCATTAAGAGGCTCTGAACGTTACAATTAACTGTCAGTTTTGCGTCGGATTCGAAAATCTAGACTCACAGGAGAACGACCATAAGGTGCCCGTGGCAGCACTGAATCCTTCGAGACAATTCGGCTTGAGGACGATGTATTGAATCTCGACGCAATTTGTGTGTTCCATCGTCATTAAGAGGCTCTGAACGTTACAATTAACTGTCAGGTTTGCGTCGGATTCGAAAAACTAGACTCACAGGAGAACGACCATAAGGTGCCCGAGGCAGCAATAGACCCTTGGAGACAAGTCGGCTGGAGGACGATGTATTGAATCGCGACGCAATTTGTGTGTTCCATCGTCATTAAGAGGCTCTGAACGTTACAATTAACTGTCAGGTTTGCGTCGGATTCGAAAAACTAGACTCACAGGAGAACGACCATAAGGTGCCCGAGGCAGCAATAGACCCTTGGAGACAGGTCAGCTGGAGGACGATGTATTGAATCGCGACACAATTTGTGTGTTCCATCGTCATTAAGAGGCTCTGAACGTTGCAATTAACTGTCAGTTTTGCGCCGGATTCGATAAAATAGACTCATTGGAGAACGACCTAAAGGTGCCCGGGGCAACAAAAGTATCTCTGAGACAAGTCGCCTGGAGGACCTTGTATTGAATCGCGACGCAATTTGTGTGTTCCACCGTCATTAACAGGCTCTGAACGTTACAATTAGCTGTCAGTTATGCGTCGTATTCGGAAAACTAGACTCACAGCAGAACGACCATAAGGTGCCCGAGGCAGCAATAGACCCTTGGAGCCAGGTCGGCTGTCGGACGATGTATTGAATCTCGACGCAATTTGTGTGTTCCATCGTCATTAAGAGGCTCTGAACGTTACAATTAACTGTCAGTTTTGCGTCGGATTCAAAAAACTAGACTCACAGGAGAACGACGATAAGGTGCCCGAGGCAGCAATAGACCCTTGGAGACAGGTCGGCTGGAGGACGATGTATTGAATCGCGACGCAATTTGTGTGTTCCATCGTTATTAAGAGGCTCTGAACGTTACAATTAACTGTCAGTTATGCGTCGGATTCGATAAACTAGACTCATAGGAGAACGACCAAAAGGTGCCCGGGGCAGCAATAGTACCTCGCAGACAAGTCGGCTGGAGGACGATGTACTGAATCGCGACGCAATTTGTGTGTTCCATCGTCATTAATAGGCTCTGAACGTTACAATTAACTGTCAGTTTTGCGTCGGATTCGAAAATCTAGACTCACAGGAGAACGACCATAAGGTGCCCGAGGCAGCACTAGACCCATGGAGACAAGTCGGCTGGAGGACGATGTATTGAATCGCGACGCAATTTGTGTGTTCCATCGTCATTAAGAGGCTCTGAACGTTACAAGTAACTGTCAGTTTTGCGCCGGATTCGAGAAACTACACTCCTAGCAGAACGATCATAAGGTGCCCGGGGCAGCAATAGTACCTCGCAGACAAGTTGGCTGGAGGACGATGTATTGAATCGCGACGCAATTTGTGTGTTCCATCGTCATTAACAGGCTCTGAACGTTACAATTAACTGTCAGTTTTGCGTCGGATTCGAAAATCTAGACTCACAGGAGTTCGACCATAATGTGCCCGTGGCAGCACTAGGCCCTTGGAGACAATTCGGCTGGAGGACGATATATTGATTCGCGACGCAATTTGTGTGTTTCATTGTCATTAACAGGCTCTGAACGTTACAATTAACTGTCAGGTTTGCGTCGGATTCGAAAAACTAGACTCACAGGAGAACGACCATAAGGTGCCCGAGGCAGCAATAGACACTTGGAGACAGGTCGGCTGGAGGACGATGTATTGAATCGCGACGCAATTTGTGTGTTCCATCGTCATTAACAGGCTCTGAACGTTACAATTAACTGTCAGTTTTGCGTCGGATTCGAAAAACTAGACTCACAGGAGAACGACCATAAGGTGCCCGAGGCAGCACTAGACCCTTGGAGACATGTCGGCTGGAGTACGATGTATTGAATCGCGACGCAATTTGTGTGTTCCATCGTCATTAAGAGGCTCTGTGTGTTACAATTAACTGTCAGTTTTGCGTCGGATTCGAAAATGTAGACTCACAGGAGAACGACCATAAGGTGCCCGAGGCAGCACTAGACCCATGGAGACAAGTCGGCTGGAGGACGATGTATTGAATCGCGACGCAATTTGTGTGTTCCATCGTCATTAAGAGGCTCTGAACGTTACAATTAACTGTCAGTTTTGCGCCGGATTCGAGAAACTACACTCCTAGGAGAACGACCATAAGGTGCACGGGGCAGCAATAGTATCTCTCAGACAAGTCGGCTGGAGGACGATATATTGAATCGCGACGCAATTTGTGTATTCCATCGTCATTAACAGGCTCTGAACGTTACAATTAACTGTCAGTTATGCGTCGTATTCGGTAAACTAGACTCACAGCAGAACGACCATAAGGTGCCCGAGGCAGCAATAGACCCTTTGAGAGAGGTCGGCTGTCGGACGATGTATTGAATCTCGACGCAATTTGTGTGTTCCATCGTCATTAAGAGGCTCTGAACGTTACAATTAACTGTCAGTTTTGCGTCGGATTCGGAAAACTAGACTCACAGGAGAACGACGATAAGGTGCCCGAGGCAGCTATAGACCCTTGGAGACAAGTCGGCTGGAGGACGATGTATTGAATCGCGACGCAATTTGTGTGTTCCATCGTGATTAAGAGGCTCTGAACGTTACAATTAACTGTCAGGTTTGCGTCGGAATCGAGAAACTACACTCCTAGGAGAACGACCATAAGGTGCACGGGGCAGCAATAGTATCTCTCAGACAAGTCGGCTGGAGGACGATATATTGAATCGCGACGCAATTTGTGTATTCCATCGTCATTAACAGGCTCTGAACGTTACAATTAACTGTCAGTTATGCGTCGTATTCGGAAAACTAGACTCACAGCAGAACGACCATAAGGTGCCCGTGGCAGCACTAGACCCTTGGAGACAATTTGGCTGGAGGACGATGTATTGATTCGCGACGCAATTTGTGTGTTCCATCGTCATTAAGAGGCTCTGAACGTTACAATTAACTGTCAGGTTTGCGTCGGATTCGAAAAACTAGTCTCACAGGAGAACGACCATAAGGTGCCCGAGGCAGCAATAGACCCTTGGAGACAGGTCGGCTGGAGGACGATGTATTGAATCGCGACACAATTTGTGTGTTCCATCGTCAATAAGAGGGTCTGAACGTTACAATTAACTGTCAGTTTTGCGTCGGATTCGAAAATCTAGACTCACAGAAGAACGACCATAAGGTGCCCGAGGCACCACTAGACCCTTTGAGACAAGTCGGCTGGAGGACGATGTATTGAATCGCGACGCAATTTGTGTGTTCCATCGTTATTAAGAGGCTCTGAACGTTACAATTAACTGTCAGTTTTGCGCCGGATTCGATAAAATAGACTCATAGGAGAACGACCAAGAGGTGCCCGGGGCAGCAATAGTACCTCTGAGACAAGTCGCCTGGAGGACGATGTATTGAATCGCGACGCAATTTGTGTGTTCCACCGTCATTAACAGGCTCTGAACGTTACAATTAGCTGTCAGTTATGCGTCGTATTCGGAAAACTAGACTCACAGAAGAACGACCATAACGTGCCCGAGGCAGCAATATACTCTTGGAGACAGGTCGGCTGACGGACGATGTATTGAATCTCGACGCAATTTTTGTGTTCCATCGTCATTAAGAGGCTCTGAACGTTACAATTAACTGTCAGTATTGCGTCGGATTCGAAAAACTAGACTCACAGGAGAACGACGATAAGGTGCCCGAAGCTGCTATAGACCCTTGGAGACAAGTCGGCTGGAGGACGACGTATTGAATCGGGACGCAATTTGTGTGTTCCATCGTGATTAAGAGGCTCTGAACGTTACAATTAACTGTCAGTTTTGCGTCGGATTCGAAAATCTAGACTCACAGGAGAACGACCATAAGGTGCCCGAGGCAGCACTAGACCATTGGAGACAATTCGGCTGGAGGACGATGTATTGATTCGCGACGCAATTTGTGTGTTCCATCGTCATTAAGAGGCTCTGAACGTTACAATTAACTCTCAAGTTTGCGTCGGATTCGAAAAACTAGACTCACAGGAGAACGACCATAAGGTGCCCGAGGCAGCAATAGACCCTTGGAGACAGGTCGGCTGGAGGACGATGTATTGAATCGCGACGCAATTTGTGTGTTCCATCGACATTAAGAGGCTCTGAACCTTACAATTAACTGTCAGTTTTGCGCCGGATTCGATAAAATAGACTCATAGGAGAACGACCAAGAGGTGCCCGGAGGCAGCAATAGTACCTCTGAGACAAGTCGGCTGGAGGGCGATGTATTGAATCGCGACGTAATTTGTGTGTTCCATCGACATTAACAGGCTCTGAATGTTGCTATTAACTGTCAGTTTTGCGTCGGATTCGAAAATCTAGACTCACAGGAGAACGACCATAAGGTGCCCGAGGCAGCACTAGACCCTTGGAGACGAGTCGGCTGGAGGACGATGTATTTAATCGCGACGCAATTTATGTGTTCCATCGTTATTAAGAGGCTCTGAACGTTACAATTAACGGTCAGTTTTGCGCCGGATTCGATAAACTAGACTCATAGGAGAACGACCAAAAGGAGCATGGGGCAGCAATAGTACCTCTGAGACAAGTCGGCTGGAGGACGATGTATTGAATCGCGACGCAATTTGGGTGTTCCATCGTCATTAACAGGTTCTGAACGTTACAATTAACTGTCAGTTTTGCGTCGGATTCGAAAAACTAGACTCACAGGAGAACGACCATAAGGTGCCCGAGGCAGCACTAGACCCTTGGAGACAAGTCGGCTGGAGGACGATGTATTGAATCGCGACGCAATTTGTATGTTCCATCGTCATTAAGAGGCTCTGAACGTTACAATTAACTGTCAGTTTTGCGTCGGATTCGAAAATCTAGACTCACAGGAGAACGACCATAAGGTGCCCGAGGCAGCACTAGACCCATGGAGACAAGTCGGCTGCAGGACGATGTATTGAATCGCGACGCAATTTGTGTGTTCCATCGTCATTAAGAGGATCTGAACGTTACAATTAACTGTCAGTTTTGCGCCGGATTCGAGAAACTACACTCCTAGGAGAACGACCATAAGGTGCCCGGGGCAGCAATAGTACCTCGCAGAGAAGTCGGCTGGAGGACGATGTATTGAATCGCGACGCAATTTGTGTGTTCCATCGTCATTAACAGGCTCTGAACGTTACAATTAACTGTCAGTTTTGCGTCGTATTGGGAAAACTAGACTCACAGCAGAACGACCATAAGGTGCACGAGGCAGCAATAGACCCTTGGAGACAGGTCGGCTGTCGGACGATGTATTGAATCTCGACGCAATTTGTGTGTTCCATCGTCATTAAGAAGCTCTGAACGTTACAATTAACTGTCAGTTTTGCGTCGGATTCGAAAAACTAGACTCACAGGAGAACGACGATAAGGTGCCCGAGCAAGCTATAGACCCTTGGAGACCTGTCGGCTGGAGGACGATGTATTGAATCGCGACGCAATTTGTGTGTTCCATCGTGATTAAGAGGCTGTGAACGTTACAATTAACTGTCAGTTTTGCGTCGGATTCGAAAATCTAGACTCACAGGAGAACGACCATAAGGTGCCCGTGGCAGCACTAGACCCTAGGAGACAAGTCAGCTGGAGGACGGTGTATTGAATCGCGACGCAATTTGTGTGTTCCATCGGCACTAAGAGGCTCTGAACGTTACAATTAACTGTCAGTTTTTCGCCGGATTCGATAAACTACACTCCTAGGAGAACGACCAAAAGGTGCCCGGGGCAGCAATAATACCTCGGAGACAAGTCGGCTGGAGGACGATCTATTGAATCGGGGCGCAATTTGTGTGTTCCATCGTCATTAACAGGCTCTGAACGTTACAATTAACTGTCAGTTTTGCGCCGGATTCGAAAAACTACACTCATAGGAGAACGACCAAAAGGTGCCCGGGGCAGCAATAGTACCTCGGAGACAAGTCGGCTGGAGGACGATGTATAGAATCGCGACGCTATTTGTGTGTTCCATCGTCATTAAGAGGCTCTGAACGTTACAATTAACTGTCAGTTTTGCGCCGGATTCGAAAAACTAGACTCACAGGAGAACGACCATGAGGTGCCCGAGGCAGCAATAGACTCTTGGAGACAAGTCGGCTGGAGGACGATGTATTGAATCGCGACTCAATTTGTGTGTTCCATCGTCATTAAGAGGCACTGGACGTTACAATTAACTGTCAGTTTTGCGTCGGATTCGAAAACCTAGACTCAAAGGAGAACGACCATAAAGTGCCCGAGGCAGCAATAGACCCTTGGAGACAAGTCTGTTGGAGGACGATGTATTGAATCTCGACGCAATGTGTGTGTTCCATCGTCATTAAGAGAAACTGAACGTTATAATTAACTGTCAGTTTTGCGTCGGATTCGAAAAACTACACTCCTAGGAGAACGACCAAAATGTGCCCGGGGCAGCATTAGTACCTCGGAGAGAAGGCGGCTGGAGGACGATGTATTTAATCGCGACGCAATTTGTGTGTTCCATCGTCATTAACAGGCTCTGAACGTTACAATTAACTGTCAGTTATGCGTTGTATTCGGAAAACTAGACTCACAGCAGAACGACCATAAGGTGCCCGAGGCAGCAATAGACACTTGGAGACAGGTCTGCTGACGGACGATGTATTGAATCTCGACGCAATTTGTGTGTTCCATCGTCATTAAGAGGCTCTGAACGTTACAATTAACTGTCAGTTTTGCGTAGGATTCGAAAAACTTGACTCACCGGAGAACAACCATAAGGTGCCCGGGGCAGCAATAGAACCTCGCAGACAAGTCGGCTGGAGGACGATGTATTGAATCTAGACGCAATTTGTGTGTTCCATCGTCATTAACAGGCTCTCAACGTTGCAATTAACGGTCAGTTTTTCGTCGGATTCGAAAAACTAGACTCACAGGAGAACGAACACAAGGTGCCCGGGGCAATAACAGACCCTTGGAGACAAGTCGGTTGGAGGACGATGTATTGAATCGCGACGCAATTTCTGTGTTCCATCGTCATTAAGAGGCTCTGAACGTTACAATTAACTGTCAGTTTTGCGCCGGATTCGAAAAACTACACTCCTAGGAGAACGACCAAAATGTGCCCGGGGCAGCATTAGTACCTCGGAGAGAAGGCGGCTGGAGGACGATGTATTTAATCGCGACGCAATTTGT
Source organism: Schistocerca nitens (assembly GCF_023898315.1). Classification (NCBI taxonomy): domain Eukaryota; kingdom Metazoa; phylum Arthropoda; class Insecta; order Orthoptera; family Acrididae; genus Schistocerca; species Schistocerca nitens. Next base: position 4,694,807 of record NC_064624.1, read on the forward strand.
GTGTTCCATCGTCATTAACAGGCTCTGAACGTTACAATTAACTGTCAGTTATGCGTTGTATTCGGAAAACTAGACTCACAGCAGAACGACCATAAGGTGCCCGAGGCAGCAATAGACACTTGGAGACAGGTCTGCTGACGGACGATGTATTGAATCTCGACGCAATTTGTGTGTTCCATCGTCATTAAGAGGCTCTGAACGTTACAATTAACTGTCAGTTTTGCGTAGGATTCGAAAAACTAGACTCACAGGAGAACGACGATATGGTGCCCGAGGCAGCTATAGAACCTTGGAGACAAGTCGGCTGGAGTACGATGTATTGAATCGCGACGCAATTTGTGTGTTCCATCGTCATTAAGAGGCTCTGAACGTTACAATTAACTGTCAGTTTTGCGTCGCATTCGAAAAACTAGACTCATAGGAGAACGACATTACGGTGACCGTGGTAGCAATAGACCCTTGGAGACAAATCGGCTGGAGGACTATGTTTTGAATCGCGACGCAACTTGTGTGTTCCATCGTTATTAAGAGGCTCTGAACGTTACAATTAACTGTCAGTTTTGCGTCGGATTCGATAAACTAGGCTCATAGGAGAACGACCAAAAGGTGCCCGGGGCAGCAATAGTACCTCGCAGACAATTCGGCTGGAGGACGATGTATTGAATCGCGACGCAATTTGTGTGTTCCATCGTCATTAACAGGCTCTGAACGTTACAATTAACTGTCAGTTTTGCGTCGGATTCGAAAAACTAGACTCACAGGAGAACGACCATAAGGTGCCCGAGGCAGCACTAGACCCTTGGAGACAAGTCGGATGGAGGACGATGTATTGAATCGCGACGCAATTTGTGTGTTCCATCGTCATTAAGAGGCTCTGAACGTTACAATTAACTGTCAGTTTTGCGTCGGATTCGAAAATCTAGACTCACAGGAGAACGACCATAAGGTGCCCGAGGCAGCACTAGACCCATGGAGACAAGTCGGCTGGAGGACGATGTATTGAATCGCGACGCAATTTGTGTGTTCCATCGTCATTAAGAGGCTCTGAACGTTACAATTAACTGTCAGTTTTGCGCCGGATTCGATAAAATAAACTCATTGGAGAACGACCAAAAGGTGCCCGGGGGCAGCAATAGTACCTCTGAGACAAGTCGGCTGGAGGACGATGTATTGAATCGCGACGCAATTTGTGTGTTCCATCGACATTAACAGGCTCTGAACGTTACAATTAACTGTCAGTTTTGCGCCGGATTCGAGAAAGTACACTCCTAGGAGAACGACCATAAGGTGCCCGGGGCAGCAATAGTACCTCGGAGAGAAGTCGGCTGGAGGACGATGTATTGAATCGCGACGCAATTTGTGTGTTCCATCGTCTTTAACAGGCTCTGAACGTTACAATTAACTGTCAGTTTTGCGTCCTATTGGGAAAACTAGACTCACAGCAGAACGACCATAAGGTGCACGAGACAGCACTAGACCCTAGGAGACAAGTCAGCTGGAGGACGGTGTATTGAATCGCGACGCAATTTGTGTGTTCCATCGGCACTAAGAGGCTCTGAACGTTACAATTAACTGTCAGTTTTTCGCCGGATTCGATAAACTACACTCCTAGGAGAACGACCAAAAGGTGCCCGGGGCAGCAATAATACCTCGGAGACAAGACGGCTGGAGGACGATCTATTGAATCGGGGCGCAATTTGTGTGTTCCATCGTCATTAACAGGCTCTGAACGTTACAATTAACTGTCAGTTTTGCGCCGGATTCGAAAAACTACACTCATAGGAGAACGACCAAAAGGTGCCCGGGGCAGCAATAGTACCTCGGAGACAAGTCGGCTGGAGGACGATGTATAGAATCGCGACGCTATTTGTGTGTTCCATCGTCATTAAGAGGCTCTGAACGTTACAATTAACTGTCAGTTTTGCGCCGGATTCGAAAAACTAGAGTCACAGGAGAACGACCATGAGGTGCCCGAGGCAGCAATAGACCCTTGGAGACAGGTCGGCTGGAGGACGATGTATTGAATCTCGACGCAATTTGTGTGTTCCATCGTCATTAAGAGGCTCTGAACGTTACAATTAACTGTCAGTTTTGCGTCGGATTCGAAAAACTAGACCCACAGGAGAACGACGATAAGGTGCCCGAGCAAGCTATAGACCCTTGGTGACCTGTCGGCTGGAGGACGATGTATTGAATCGCGACGCAATTTGTGTGTTCCATCGTGATTAAGAGGCTCTGAACGTTACAATTAACTGTCAGTTTTGCGTCGGATTCGAAAATCTAGACTCACAGGAGAACGACCATAAGGTGCCCGTGGCAGCACTAGACCCTAGGAGACAAGTCAGCTGGAGGACGGTGTATTGAATCGCGACGCAATTTGTGTGTTCCATCGGCACTAAGAGGCTCTGAACGTTACAATTAACTGTCACTTTTTCGCCGGATTCGATAAACTACACTCCTAGGAGAACGACCAAAATGTGCCCGGGGCAGCAATAATACCTCGGAGACAAGTCGGATGGAGGACGATCTATTGAATCGGGGCGCAATTTGTGTGTTCCATCGTCATTAAGAGGCTCTGAACGTTACAATTAACTGTCAGTTTTGCGCCGGATTCGAAAAACTACACTCATAGGAGAACGACCAAAAGGTGCCCGGGGCAGCAATAGTACCTCGGAGACAAGTCGGCTGGAGGACGATGTATAGAATCGCGACGCTATTTGTGTGTTCCATCGTCATTAAGAGGCTCTGAACGTTGCAATTAACTGTCAGTTTTGCGCCGGATTCGAAAAACTAGACTCACAGGAGAACGACCATGAGGTGCCCGAGGCAGCAATAGACTCTTGGAGACAAGTCGGCTGGAGGACGATGTATTGAATCGCGACTCAATTTGTGTGTTCCATCGTCATTAAGAGGCACTGAACGTTACAATTAACTGTCAGTTTTGCGTCGGATTCGAAAACCTAGACTCAAAGGAGAACGACCATAAAGTGCCCGAGGTAGCAATAGACCCTTGGAGACAAGTCTGTTGGAGGACGATGTATTGAATCTCGACGCAATGTGTGTGTTCCATCGTCATTAAGAGGCTCTGAACGTTATAATTAACTGTTAGTTTTGCGTCGGATTTGAAACACTAGACTCACACGAGAACGACCATAAGGTGCCCGAGGCCTCAATATACCCTGGGGGACAAGTAGGCTGGAGGACGATGTATTGAATCTCGACGCAATTTGTGTGTTCCATCGTCATTAAGAGGCTCTGAACGTTACAATTAACTGTCAGTTTTTCGTCGGATTCGAAAAACTTGACTCACCGGAGAACAACCATAAGGTGCCCGGGGCAGCAATAACCCTCGCAGACAAGTCGGCTGGAGGACGATGTATTGAATCTCGACGCAATTTGTGTGTTCCATCGTCATTAACAGGCTCTCAACGTTGCAATTAACGGTCAGTTTTTCGTCGGAGTCGAAAAACTAGACTCACAGGAGAACGAACACAAGGTGCCCGGGGCAGTAATAGACCCTTGGAGACAAGTCGGTTGGAGGACGATGTATTGAATCGCGACGCAATTTCTGTGTTCCATCGTCATTAAGAGGCTCTGATCGTTACAATTAACTGTCAGTTTTGCGTCGCATTCGAAAAACTAGACTCATAGGAGAACGACATTACGGTGACCGAGGTAGCAATAGACCCTTGGAGGCAAATCGGCTGGAGGACTATGTTTTGAATCGCGACGCAACTTGTGTGTTCCATCGTCATTAAGAGGCTCTGAACGTTACAATTAACTGTCAGTTTTGTGTCGGATTCGAAAAACCGAAAAACTAGACTCACAGGAGAACGACCATAAGGTGCCCGAGGCAGCACTCGACCCTTGGAGACAAGTCGGCTGGAGGACGATGTATTGAATCGCGACGCAATTTGTGTGTTCCATCGTCATTAAGAGGCTCTGAACGTTACAATTAACTGTCAGTTTTGCGCCGGATTCGAAAAACTACACTCCTAGGAGAACGACCAAAATGTGCCCGGGGCAGCATTAGTACCTCGGAGACAAGTCGGCTGGAGGACGATGTATTTAATCGCGACGCAATTTGTGTGTTCCATCGCCATTAACAGGCTCTGAACGTTACAATTAACTGTCAGTTATGCGTCGTATTCCGAAAACTAGACTCACAGCAGAACGACCATAAGGTGCCCGAGGCAGCAATAGACACTTGGAGACAGGTCTGCTGTCGGACGATGTATTGAATCTCGACGCAATTTGTGTGTTCCATCGTCATTAAGAGGCTCTGAACGTTACAATTAACTGTCAGTTTTGCGTAGGATTCAAAAAACTAGACTCACAGGAGAACGACGATATGGTGCCCAAGGCAGCTATAAAACCTTGGAGACAAGTCGGCTGGAGTACGATGTATTGAATCGCGACGCAATTTGTGTGTTCCATCGTCATTAAGAGGCTCTGAACGTTACAATTAACTGTCAGTTTTGCGTCGGATTCGAAAATCTAGACTCACGGGAGAACGACCATAATTTGCCTGTGGCAGCACCAGACCCTTGGAGACAATTCGGCTGGAGGACGATGTATTGATTCGCGACGCAATTTGTGTGTTCCATCGTCATTAAGAGGCTCTGAACGTTACAATTAACTGTCAGGTTTGCGTCGGATTCGAAAAACTATACTCACAGGAGAACGACCATAAGGTGCCCGAGGCAGCAATAGACCCTTGGAGACAGGTGGGCTGGAGGACGATGTATTGAATCGCAACGCAATTTGTGTGTTCCATCGTCATTAACAGGCTCTGAACGTTACAATTAAAAGTCAGTTATGCGTCGTATTCGGAAAACTAGACTCACAGCTGAACGACCGTAAGGTGCCCGAGGCAGCAATAGACACTCGGAGACAGGTCGGTTGTCGGACGATGTATTGAATCTCGACGCAATTTGTGTGCTCCATCGTCATTAAGAGGCTCTGAACGTTACGATTGTCAGTTTTGCGCCGGATTCGAAAATCTAGACTCACAGGAGAACGACCATAAGGTGCCCGTGGCAGCACTAGACCCTTGGAGACAATTCGGCTGGAGGACGATGTATTGAATCGCGACGCAATTTGTGTGTTCCATCGTCATTAAGAGGCTCTGACCGTTACAATTAACTGTCAGTTTTGCGCCGGATTCGAAAAACTACACTCCTAGGAGAACGACCAAAAGGTGCCCCGGGCAGCAATAGTAACTCGGAGACAAGTCGGCTGGAGGACGATGTATTGAATCGCGACGTAATTTGTGTGTTCCATCGTCATTAACAGGCTCTGAACGTTACAATTAACTGTCAGTTATGCGTCGTATTCGGAAAACTAGACCCACAGCAGAACGACCATAAGGTGCCCGAGGCAGCAATAGCCCCTGGGAGACAGGTCGGCTGTCGGACGATGTATTGAATCTCGACGCAATTTGTGTGTTCCATCGTCATTAAGAGGCTCTGAACGTTACAATTAACTGTCAGTTTTGCGTCGGATTCGAAAAACTAGACTCACAGGAGAACGACGATAAAGTGCCCAAGGCAGCTATAGACCCTTGGAGACAAGTCGGCTGGAGGACGATGTATTGAATCGCGACGCAATTTGTGTGTTCCAACGTCATTAAGAGGCTCTGAACGTTACAATTAACTGTCAGTTTTGCGTCGGATTCGAAAATCTAGACTCACAGGAGAACGACCATGAGGTGCCTGTGGCAGCACTAGACCCTTGGAGACAATTCGGCTGGAGGACGATGTATTGATTCGCGACGCAATTTGTGTGTTCCATCGTCTCTAAGAGGCTCTGAACGTTACAATTAACTGTCAGTTTTGCGTCGGATTCGAAAAACTAGACTCACAGGAGAACGACGATAAAGTGCCCAAGGCAGCTATAGACCCTTGGAGACAAGTCGGCTGTCGGACGATGTATTCAATCGCGACGCAATTTGTGTGTTCCATCGTTATTAAGAGGCTCTGAACGTCACAATTAACTGTCAGTTTTGCGCCGGATTCGATAAAATAGTCTCATAGGAGAACGACCAAAATGTGCCCGGGGCAGCAATAGTACCTCTGAGGCAAGTCGCCTGGAGGACGATGTATTGAATCGCGACGCAGTTTGTGTGTTCCACCGTCATTAACAGGCTCTGAACGTTACAATTAGTTGTCTGTTATGCGTCGTATTCGGAAAACTAGACTCACAGCAGAACGACCATAAGGTGCCCGAGTCAGCAATACACCCTTGGAGACCGGTCGGCTGTCGGACGATGTATTGAATCACGACGCAATTTGTGTGTTCCATCGTCATTAAGAGGCTCTGAACGTTACAATTAACTGTCAGTTTTGCGTCGGATTCGAAAAACTAGACTCACAGGAGAACGACCATAAGGTGCCCAAGGCAGCAATAGATCATTGTAGACAATTCGGCTGGAGGACGATGTATTGATTCGCGACGCAATTTGTGTGTTCCATCGTCATTAAGGGGCTCTGAACATTACAATTAACTGTCAGGTTTGCGTCGGATTCGAAAAACTAGACTCACAGGAGGACGACCATAAGGTGCCCGAGGCAGCAATAGACCCTTGGAGACAGGTCGAATGGAGGACGATGTATTGAATCGCGACGCAATTTGTGTGTTCCATCGTCATTAGGAGGCTCTGAACGTTACAATTAACTGTCAGTTTTGCGCCGGATTCGAAAAACTACACTCCTAGGAGAACGACCAGAAGGTGCCCGGGGTAGCAATAGTACCTCTGAGACAAGTCGCCTGGAGGACGATGTATTGAATCGCGACGCAATTTGTGTGTTCCATCGTCATTAAGAGGCTCTGAACGTTACAATTAACTGTCAGTTTTGCGCCGGATTCGAAAAACTACACTCCTAGGAGAACGACCAAAAGGTGCCCCGGGCAGCAATAGTAACTCGGAGACAAGTCGGCTGGAGGACGATGTATTGAATCGCGACGTAATTTGTGTTTTCCATCGTCATTAACAGGCTCTGAACGTTACAATTAACTGTCAGTTATGCGTCGCATTCGGAAAACTAGACTCACAGCAGAACGACCATAAGCTGCCCGAGGCAGCAATAGCCCCTTGGAGACAGGTCGGCTGTCGGACGATGTATTGGTTCTCGACGCAATTTGTGTGTTCCATCGTCATTAAGAGGCTCTGAACGTTACAATTAACTGTCAGTTTTGCGTCGGATTCGAAAAACTAGACTCACAGGAGAACGACGATAAGGTGCCCGAGCAAGCTATAGACCCTTGGAGACCTGTCGGCTGGAGGACGATGTATTGAATCGCGACGCAATTTGTGTGTTCCATCGTGATTAAGAGGCTCTGAACGTTACAATTAACTGTCAGTTTTGCGTCGGATTCGAAAATCTAGACTCACAGGAGAACGACCATAAGGTGCCCGTGGCAGCACTAGACCCTAGGAGACAAGTCAGCTGGAGGACGGTGTATTGAATCGCAACGCAATTTGTGTGTTCCATCGGCACTAAGAGGCTCTGAACGTTACAATTAACTGTCAGTTTTTCGCCGGATTCGATAAACTACACTCCTAGGAGAACGACCAAAATGTGCCCGGGGCAGCAATAATACCTCGGAGACAAGTCGGATGGAGGACGATCTATTGAATCGGGGCGCAATTTGTGTGTTCCATCGTCATTAAGAGGCTCTGAACGTTACAATTAACTGTCAGTTTTGCGCCGGATTCGAAAAACTACACTCCTAGGAGAACGACCAAAAGGTGCCCCGGGCAGCAATAGTAACTCGGAGACAAGTCGGCTGGAGGACGATGTATTGAATCGCGACGTAATTTGTGTTTTCCATCGTCATTAACAGGCTCTGAACGTTACAATTAACTGTCAGTTATGCGTCGTATTCGGAAAACTAGACTCACAGCAGAACGACCATAAGGTGCCCGAGGCAGCAATAGCCCCTTGGAGACAGGTCGGCTGTCGGACGATGTATTGGTTCTCGACGCAATTTGTGTGTTCCATCGTCATTAAGAGGCTCTGAACGTTACAATTAACTGTCAGTTTTGCGTCGGATTCGAAAAACTAGACTCACAGGAGAACGACGATAAGGTGCCCGAGCAAGCTATAGACCCTTGGAGACCTGTCGGCTGGAGGACGATGTATTGAATCGCGACGCAATTTGTGTGTTCCATCGTGATTAAGAGGCTCTGAACGTTACAATTAACTGTCAGTTTTGCGTCGGATTCGAAAATCTAGACTCACAGGAGAACGACCATAAGGTGCCCGTGGCAGCACTAGACCCTAGGAGACAAGTCAGCTGGAGGACGGTGTATTGAATCGCAACGCAATTTGTGTGTTCCATCGGCACTAAGAGGCTCTGAACGTTACAATTAACTGTCAGTTTTTCGCCGGATTCGATAAACTACACTCCTAGGAGAACGACCAAAATGTGCCCGGGGCAGCAATAATACCTCGGAGACAAGTCGGATGGAGGACGATCTATTGAATCGGGGCGCAATTTGTGTGTTCCATCGTCATTAAGAGGCTCTAAACGTTACAATTAACTGTCAGTTTTGCGCCGGATTCGAAAAACTACACTCATAGGAGAACGTCCAAAAGGTGCCCGGGGCAGCAATAGTACCTCGGAGACAAGTCGGCTGGAGGACGATGTATAGAATCGCGACGCTATTTGTGTGTTCCATCGTCATTAAGAGGCTCTGAACGTTACAATTAACTGTCAGTTGTGCGTCGGATTCGAAAAACTAGACTCACAGGAGAACGACCATAAGGTGCCCGAGGCTGCAATAGACCCTTGGAAACAGGTCGTCTGGAGGACGACGTATTGAATCGCGACGCAATTTGTGTGTTCCATCGTCATTAAGAGGCTTTGAACCTCACAATTAACTGTCAGTTTTCCGTCGGATTCGAAAATCTACTCACAGAAGAACGACCATAAGGTGCCCGTTACAGCACTAGACCCTTGGAGACAAGTCGGCTGGAGGACGATGTATTGAATCGCGACGCAATTTGTGGGTTCCATCGTTATTAAGAGGCTCTGAACGTTACAATTAACTGTCAGTTTTGCGTCGGATTCGAAAATCTAGACTCACAGGAGAACGACTATAAGGTGCCCGTGGCAGCACTAGACCCTAGGAGACAAGTCGGCTGGAGGACGGTGTATTGAAACGCGACGCAATTTGTGTGTTCCATCGGCACTAAGAGGCTCTGAACGTTACAATTAACTGTCAGTTTTTCGCCGGATTCGATAAACTACACTCCTAGGAGAACGACCAAAAGGTGCCCGGGGCAGCAATAGTACCTCGGAGACAAGTCGGCTGGAGGACGATCTATTGAATCGGGGCGCAATTTGTGTGTTCCATCGTCATTAAGAGGCTCTGAACGTTACAATTAACTGTCAGTTTTGCGCCGGATTCGAAAAACTAGACTCATAGGAGAACGACCAAAAGGTGCCCGGGGCAGCAATAGTACCTCGGAGACAAGTCGGCTGGAGGACGATGTATAGAATCGCAACGCTATTTGTGTGTTCCATCGTCATTAAGAGGCTCTGAACGTTACAATTAACTGTCAGTTTTGCGCCGGATTCGAAAAACTAGACTCACAGGAGAACGATGACTCAGTTTTCTTGTACTTAAGTCTGCGTTGTGTCTCTTATATTTAATTCCGATGCAATTTTTGTGTTTCATCGTCAATGGTAGGTCCAATGGACACAGTAAACCTGCAGAGGTGCATCGCAATGTAAAACTGGTGACACAGGAAACGCACAAAACATAGACAATAGAAAGACACACTTTTCCGGTACTTAAGTCGACATTGTGTCTCTTATATTTAATTCCGATGCAATTTCTGTCTTTCATCGTCAATGGGAAAGTCGAAGGGAAACAGTATACCAGCAGAGGTGCATCGGAATATAAAACTGGTGACACAGGAAACGCTCTAAGCATAGACAGTAGGAAGACTCAGTCTTCCTGTACTTAAGTTGGCATTGTGTCTCTTATATTTAATTCCGATGCAATTTCTGTGTTTCATCGTCAATGGGAAGGGCCAATGGATACAGTAAACCTGCAGAGGTGCATTGGAATGTAAAACTGATGACACAGAAAATGCTCAAAACTTAGACCGTAAGAAGACTCAGTTTTCTTGTACTTAAGTCGGCGTTGTGTCTCTTATATTTAATTCCGATGCAATTTCTGTGTTTCATCGTCAATGGGAACGTCCAATGGATACAATAAACCTTCAGAGGTGCATCGGAATGTAATACTGGTGACACAATAAAGGCTCAAAACATAGACAGTAGGAAGACTCAGTTTTCTTTTACTTAAGTCGGCATGGTGTCTCTTATATTTAATTCCGATGCAATTTCTGTGTTTCATCGTCAATGGAAGGTCCAATGGATATAGTAAACCAGCAGAGGTGCATCGGAATGTAAAACTGGTGACACAGGAGACGCTGAAAGCATAGACAGTAGGAAGACTTAGTCTTCCTGTACTTAAGTCGGCATTGTGTCTCTTATATTTAATTCCGATGCAATTTCTGTGTTTCATCGTCACTGTGAAGGTCCAATGGATACAGTAAACCTGCAGAGGTGCATCGCAATGTAAAACTGGTGACACAGGAAACGCACAAAACATAGACAATAGAAAGACACACTCTTCCGGTACTTAAGTCGACATTGTGTCTCTTATATTTAATTCCGATGCAATTACTGTGTTTCATCGTAACTGTGAAGGTCCGTGGGATACGGCAAACGTGCAGAGGTGCATCGGAATGTAAAACTGCTGCCACAGGAAACGCTCAAAACATAGACAGTAGGAAGACTCAGTCTTCCTGTACTTAAGTCATCATTGTGTCTCTTATATTTAATTCCGATGCAATTTCTGTGTTTCATCGCAACTGTGAAGTTCCAAGGGATAAAGTAAACGTGCAGAGGTGCATCGGAATGTAAAACTGGTGACACAGTAAACGCTCAAAACATAGACAGTAGGAAGACACAGTCTTCCTGTACTTCAGTCGGCATTGTGTGTCTTATATTTAATTCCGATGCCCTTTCTGTGTTTCATCGCCTATGGGAAGGTCCAAGGGATACAGTAAACCTGCAGAGGTACATCGGAATGTAAAACTGGTGATAAAAGACACGCTCAAATCATAGACAGTAGGAAGACTCAGTCTTCCTTTACTTAAGTCGGCATGGTGTCTCTTATATTTAATTCCGATGCAATTTCTGTGTTTCATCGTCAATGGGAAGGGCCAATGGATACAGTAAACCTGCAGAGGTGCATCGGAATGTAAAACTGGTGACAGAGAAAATGCTCAAAACATAGACCGTAAGAAGACTCAGTTTTCTTGTACTTAAGTCGGCGTTGTGTCTCTTATATTTAATTCCGATGCAATTTCTGTGTTTCATCGTAAATGGGAAAGTGGAAGGGAAAACAGTATACCTGCAGAGGTGCATCGCAATGTAAAACTGCTGACACATGAAACGCTCAAAACATAGACAACAGAAAGACACACTCTTCCTGTACTTAAGTCGACATTGTGTCTTTTCTATTTAATTCCGATGCAATTTCTGTGTTTCATCGTCAATGGGAAAGTCGAAGGGAAACAGTATACCTGCAGAGGTGCATCAGAATGTAAAACTGGTGACACAGGAGACGCTCAAAGCATAGACAGTAGGAAGACTCAGACTTCCTGTACTTAAGACGTCATTGTGTCTCTTATATTTAATTCCGATGCAATTTCTGTGTTTCATCGTCAATGCGAAGACACAAGGCATACAGTAAACCTGCAAAGGTGCATCGAAATGTAAAACTGGTGACACAGGAAACGCTCAAAACATATACAGTAGGAAGACTCAGCCTTCCTGTTCTTAAGTCGGCATTGTGTCTCTTATATTTAATTCCGATGCTATTTCTGTGTTTCATCGTCAATGGGAAGGTCCAATGGATACAGTAAACCTGCAGAGGTGCATCGGAATGTAAAACGTGTGACACAGGAAGCGGTCAAAGCATATACCCTAAGAAGACTCAGTTTTCTTGTACTGAAGTCGGCATTGTGTCCATTATATTTAATTTGATGGAATTTCTGTGTTTCACCGTCACTGTGAAGGTCCAAGGGATACAGTAAACCTGCAGAGGTGCATCAAATTGTAAAACTGATGACGCAGGAAACGCTCAAAACATAGACAGCAGGAAGACTCAGTCTCCCTGTACCTAAGTCGGCATTGTGTCTCTTATATTTAATTCTGATGCAATTTCTGTGTTTCATCGTCACTGTGAAGATCCAAGGGATACAGTAAACCTGCAGAGGTGCATCAAAATGTAAAACTGATGACACAGGAAATGCTCAAAATGTAGACAGTAGGAAGACTCAGTCTTCCTGTACCTAAGTCGGCATTGTGTCTCATATATTTAATTCCGATGGAATTTCTGTGTTTTATCGTCAATGGGAAGGTCCAAGGGATACAGTGTCCCTGCAGAGGTGCATTGGAATGTAAAACTGGTGACAGAGGAAACGCTCAAATCATACACCGTAAGATGACTCAGTTTTCTTGTACTTAAGTCTTCGTTGTGTCTCCTATATTTAATTCCGATGCAATTCTGAGTTTCATCGTCAATGGGAAGGTCCAATGGATACAGTAAACCTGCAGAGGTGCATCAAAATGTAAAACTGATGACACAGGAAATGCTCAAAATGTAGACAGTAGGAAGACTCAGTCTTCCTGTACCTATGTCGGCATTGTGTCTTTTATGTTTAATTCCGATGCAATTTCTGTGTTTCATCGTCACTGTGAAGGTCCAAGGGACTCAGTAAACCTGCAGAGGTGCATCGGAATGTAAAACAGGTGACACAGGAAACGCTCAAAACATAGACAGTAGGAAGACTCAGTCTTCCTGTACTTAAGTCATCATTGTGCCTCTTATACTTAATTCCGATGCAATTTCTGTGTCTCATCGTCACTGTGAAGGTCCAAGGGATACAGTAAACATGCAGAGCTGCATCGGAATGTAAAAATGGTGACACAGGAAACGCTCAAAACATAGACAGTAGGAAGACTCAGGCTTCCTGTACTTAAGACGTCATTGTGTCTCTTATATTTACTTCCGATGCAATTTCTGTGTTTCATCGTCAATGCGAAGACACAAGGCATACAGTAAACCTGCAAAGGTGCATCGGAATGTAAAACTGGTGACACAGGAAACGCTCAAAACATAGACAGTAGGAAGACTCAGCCTTCCTGTTCTTAAGTCGGCATTGTGTCTCTTATATGTAATTCCGATGCTATTTCTGTGTTTCATCGTCAATGGGAAGGTCCAATGGATACAGTAAACCTGCAGAGGTTCATCGGAATGTAAAACGTGTGACACAGGAAGCGGTCAAAGCATAGACCCTAAGAAGACTCAGTTTTCTTGTACTGAAGTCGGCATTGTGTCCCTTATATTTAATTTGATGCATTTTCTGTGTTTCACCGTCACTGTGAAGGTCCAAGGGATACAGTAAACTTGCAGAGGTGCATCAAAATGTAAAACTGATGACGCAGGAAACGCTCAAAACATAGACACCAGGAAGACTCAGTCTCCCTGTACCTAAGTCGGCATTGTGTCTCTTTTATTTAATTCCGATGCAATTTCTGTGTCTCGTCGTCAATGGGAAGGTCCAAGGGATACAGTGAACATGCAGAAGTGCATTGGAATGTAAAACTGGTGACAAAGGAAACGCTCAAAATACACCGTAAGATGACTCAGTTTTCTTATACTTAAGTCGGCGTTGTGTCTCTTATATTTAATTCCGACGCAATTTCTGTGTTTCATCGTCAATGGAAGGTCCAATGGATACAGTAAACCAGCAGAGGTGCATCGGAATGTAAAACTGGTGACACAGGAAACGCTCAAAACGTAGACAATAGAAAGACTCATTCTTCCTGTACTTAAGTCGACATTGTGTCTCTTATATTTAATTCTGATGCAATTTCTGTGTTTGATCGTCACTGTGAAGATCCAAGGGATACAGTAAACGTGCAGAGCTGCATCGGAATGTAAAACTGGTGACAAAGGAAACGCTCAAATCATACACCGTAAGATGACTCAGTTTTCTTGTACTTAAGTCGGCGTTGTGTCTCTTATCTTTAATTCCGATGCAATTCTGAGTTTCATCGTCAATGGGAAGGTCCAATGGATACAGTAAACCTGCAGAGGTGATCCAAAATGTAAAACTGATGACACAGGAAATGCTCAAAATGTAGACAGTAGGAAGACTCAGTCTTCCTGTACCTAAGTCGGAATTGTGTCTTTTATATTTAATTCCGATGCAATTTCTGTGTTTCATCGTCACTGTGAAGGTCCAAGGGACACAGTAAACCTTCAGAGGTGCATCGGAATGTAAAACAGGTGACACAGGGAAGGCTCAAAACATAGACAGTAGGAAGACTCAGTCTTCCTGTACTTAAGTCATCATTGTGCCTCTTATATTTAATTCCGATGCAATTTTTGAGTTTCATCGTCACTGTGAAGGTCCAAGGGATACAGTAAACGTGCAGAGGTGCATCGGAATGTAAATCTGGTGACACAGGAAACGATCAAAACATAGACAGTAGGAAGACTCAGTCTTCCTGTACTTAAGTCGGCGTTGTGTCTCTTATCTTTAATTCCGATGCAATTCTGAGTTTCATCGTCAATGGGAAGGGCCAAAGGATACAGTAAACCTGCAGAGGTGCATCGGAATGTAAAACTGGTGACACAGAAAACGCTTAAAACGCAGACCGTAAGAAGACTCAGTTATCTTGTACTTAAGTCGGCATGGTGTCTCTTATATTTAATTCCGATGCAATTTCTGTGTTTCATCGTCAATGGGAAGGTCCAATGGATACAGTAAACCTGCAGAGGTGCATCGGAATGTAATACTGGTGACACAGGAAAGGCTAAAAACATAGACAGTAGGAAGACTCAGTCTTCCTTTACTTAAGTTGGCATGGTGTCTCTTATATTTAATTCCGATGCAATTTCTGTGTTTCATCGTCAATGGAAGGTCCAATGGATACAGTAAACCAGCAGTGGAGCATCGGAATGTAAAACTGGTGACACAGGAAACGCTCAAAACATAGACAATAGAAAGACACACTCTTCCGGTACTTAAGTCGACATTGTGTCTCTTATATTTAATACCGATGCAATTTCTGTGTTTCATCGTCACTGTGAAGGTCCAAGGGATACAGTAAACATGCAGAGGTGCATCAAAATGTAAAACTGATGACACAGGAAATGCTCAAAACGTAGACAGTAGGAAGACTCAGTCTTCCTGTACCTAAGTCGGCATTGTGTCTCTTACATTTGATTCCGATGGAATTTCTGTGTTTCATCGTCAATGGGAAGGTCCAAGGGATACAGTGAACCTGCAGAAGTGCATTAGAATGTAAAACTGGTGACAAAGGAAACGCACAAATCATACACCGTAAGATGACTCAGTTTTCTTGTACTTAAGTCGGCGTTGTGTCTCTTATATATAATTCCGAAGCAATTTCTGTGTTTCATCGCCAATGGGAAGGTCCAAGGGATACAGTAACACTGCAGAAGTGCATCGGAATGTAAACCTGGTGACACAGAAAGCGCTCATAACATAGACCCTAAGAAGACTCAGTTTTCTTGTACTTAAGTCGGCATTGTGTCTTTTATATTTAATTCCGATGCAATTTCGGTGTTTCATCGTCACTGTGAAGGTCCAAGGGATACAGTAAACATGCAGAGGTGAATCGGAATGTAAAACTGGTGACACAGGAAACGCTCAAAACATAGACAGTAGGAAGACTCAGCCTTCCTGTACTTAAGACGTCATTGTGTCTCTTATATTTAATTCCGATGCAATTTCTGTGTTTCATCGCCAATGGGAAGGTTCAAGGGACACAGTAAACCTGCAGAGGTGCATCGGAATTTAAAACTGGTGATCCTGGAAACGCTCAAAGCTTAGATATTAAGAAGACTCAGTTTTCTTGTACTTAAGTCTCCGTTGTGTCTCTTATATTTAATTCCGATGCAATTTCTGTGTTTCATTGTCAATGGAAGGTCCAATGGATACAGTAAACCAGCAGAGGAGCATCGGAATGTAAAACTGGTGACACAGGAAACGCTCAAAACATAGACAATAGAAAGACACACTCTTCCGGTACTTAAGTCGACATTGTGTCTCTTATATTTAATTCCGATGCAATTTCTGTGTTTCATCGTCACTGTGAAGGTCCAAGGGATACAGTAAACATGCACAGGTGCATCGGAATGTAAATCTGGTGACACAGGAAACGCTCAAAACATAGACAGTAGGAAGACTCAGCCTTTCTGTACTTAAGACGTCATTGTGTCTCTTATATTTAATTCCGATGCAATTTCTTTGTTTCATCGATAATGGGAAGGTTCAAGGGACACAGTAAAGCTTCAGAGGTGCATCGGAATTTAAAACTGGTGACACTGGAAACGCGCAAAGCTTAGATAGTAAGAAGACTCAGTTTTCTTGTACTTAAGTCTCCGTTGTGTCTCTTATATTTAATTCCGATGTAATTCCTGGGTTTCATCGTCAATGGGAAGGTCCAATGGATACAGTAAACCTGCAAAGGTACATCGGAATGTAAAACTGGTGACACAGGAAGCGCTCATAACATAGACCCTAAGAAGACTCAGTTTTCTTGTACTTAAGTCGGCATTGTGTCTTTTATATTTAATTCCGATGCAATTTCTGTGTTTCATCGTCACTGTGAAGGTCCAAGGGACACAGTAAACCTGCAGAGGTGAATCGGAATGTAAAACTGGTGACACAGGAAACGCTCAAAACATAGACAGTAGGAAGACTCAGTCTTCCTGTACTTAAGACATCATTGTGCCTCTTATATTTAATTCCGATGCAATTTCTGAGTTTCATCGTCACTGTGAAGGTCCAAGGGATATAGTAATCGTGCAGAGGAGCATCGGAATGTAAGACTGGTGACACAGGAAACGATCAAAACATAGACAGTAGGAAAACTCAGTCTTCCTGTACTTCAGTCGGCATTGTGTCTCTTATATTTAATTCTGATGCAATTTCTGTGTTTCATCGCCAATGGGAAGGGCCAATGGATACAGTAAACCTGCAGAGGTGCAACGGAATGTAAAACTGGTGACACAGAAAACGCTCAAAACGTAGACCGTAAGAAGACTCAGTTTTCTTGTACTTAAGTCGGCATGGTGTCTCTTATATTTAATTCCGACGCAATTTCTGTGTTTCATCGTCAATGGGAAGGTCCAATGGATACAGTAAACCTGCAGAGGTGCATCGGAATGTAATACTGGTGACACAGGAAAGGCTCAAAACATAGACAGTAGGAAGACTCAGTCTTCCTTTACTTAAGTTGGCATGGTGTCTCTTATATTTAATTCCGATGCAATTTCTGTGTTTCATCGTCAATGGAAGGTCCAATGGATACAGTAAACCAGCAGAGGAGCATCGGAATGTAAAACTGGTGCCGAAGGAAACGCTCAAAACATAGACAATAGAAAGACACACTCTTCCGGTACTTAAGTCGACATTGTGTCTCTTATATTTAATTCCGATGCAATTTCGGTGTTTCATCGTCACTGTGAAGGTCCAAGGGATACAGTAAACATGCAGAGGTGCATCGGAATGTAAAACTGGTGACACAGGAAACGCTCAAAACATAGACAGTAGGAAGACTCAGTCTCCTGTACTTAAGTCGGCATTGTGTCTCTTATATTTAATTCCCATGCAATTTCTTGTTTCATCGTCACTGTGAAGGTCCAAGGGATACAGTAAACCAGCAGAGGTGCATCGGAATGTCAAACTGGTGACACAGGAAACGCTCAAAAGATAGACCTTAGAAAGACGCACTCTTCCTCTACTTAAGTCGACATTGTGTCTCTTCTATTTAATTCCGATGCAATTTCTGTGTTTCATCGTCAATGGGAAAGTCGAAGGGAAACAGTATACCTGCAGAGGTGCATCGGAATGTAAAACTGGTGACACAGGAGACGCTCTAAGCATAGACAGTAGGAAGACTCAGTCGTCCTGTACAAAAGTCGGCATTGTGTCTCTTATATTTAATTCCGATGCAATTTCTGTGTTTCATCGTCACTGTGAAGGTCCAAGGGATACAGTAAACATGCAGAGGTGCATCGGAATATAAAACTGGTGACACAGGAAACGCTCAAAACATAGACAGTAGGAAGACTCAGCCGTCCTGTACTTAAGACGCCATTGTGTCTCTTATATTTAATTCCGATGCAATTTCTGTGTTTCATCGCCAATGGGAAGTTCCAAGGGACACAGTAAACCTGCAGAGGTGCATCGGAATTTAAAACTGGTGACACTGGAAACGCTCAAAGCTTAGATGGTAAGAAGACTCAGTTTTCTTGTACTTAAGTCTCCGTTGTGTCTCTTATATTTAATTCCGATGCAATTTCTGTGTTTCATCGTCAATGGAAGGTCCAATGGATACAGTAAACATGCAGAGGTGCATCGGAATGTAAAACTGGTGACACAGGAAACGCTCAAAACATAGACAGTAGGAAGACTCAGCCTTCCTGTACTTAAGACGTCATTGTGTCTCTTATATTTAATTCCGATGCAATTTCTGTGTTTCAATTTCAATGGGAAGGTGCAAGGGATACAGTAAACCTGCAGAGGTGCATCGGAATGTAAAACTGGTGACACAGGAAACGCTCTAAACATAGACAGTAGGAAGACTCAGTCTTCCTGTACTTAAGTCGACATTGTGTCTTTTCTATTTGATTCCGATGCAATTTCTGTGTTTCATCGTCAATGGGAAAGTCGAAGGGAAACAGTATACCTGCAGAGGTGTATCGGAATGTAAAACTGGTGACACAGGAGACGCTCAAAGCATAGACAGTAGGAAGACTCAGTCATCCTGTACAAAAGTCGGCATTGAGTCTCTTATATTTAATTCCGATGCCATTTCTGTGTTTCATCGTCACTGTGAAGGTCCAAGGGATACAGTAAACATGCAGGGGTGCATCGGAATGTAAAACTGGTGACACAGGAAACGATCAAAACATAGACAGTAGGAAGACTCAGTCTTCCTGTACTTAAGTCGTCGTTGTGTCTCTTATACTTCATTCCGATTTAATTTCTGTGTTTCATCGCCAATGGGAAGGTCCAAGGGATACAGTAAACCTGCAGAGGTGCATCGGAATGTAAAACTGGTGATACAGGACACGCTCAAATCATAGACAGTAGGAAGACTCACTCTTCCTGTACTTAAGTCGGCATTGTGTCTCTTATATTTAATTCCGATGCAATTCCTTGTTTCATCGTCACTGTGAAGGTCCAAAGCATACAGTAAACCAGCAGAGGTGCATCGGAATGTAAAACTGGTGCCGAAGGAAACGCTCAAAACATAGACAATAGAAAGACACACTCTTCCGGTACTTAAGTCGACATTGTGTCTCTTATATTTAATTCCGATGCAATTTCGGTGTTTCATCGTCACTGTGAAGGTCCAAGGGATACAGTAAACATGCAGAGGTGCATCGGAATGTAAAACTGGTGACACAGGAAACGCTCAAAACATAGACAGTAGGAAGACTCAGTCTCCTGTACTTAAGTCGGCATTGTGTCTCTTATATTTAATTCCCATGCAATTTCTTGTTTCATCGTCACTGTGAAGGTCCAAGGGATACAGTAAACCAGCAGAGGTGCATCGGAATGTCAAACTGGTGACACAGGAAACGCTCAAAACATAGACAATAGAAAGACGCACTCTTGCTGTACTTAAGTCGACATTGTGTCTCTTCTATTTAATTCCGATGCAATTTCTGTGTTTCATCGTCAATGGGAAAGTCGAAGGGAAACAGTATAAATGCAGAGGTGCATCGGAATGTAAAAGTGGTGACAAAGGAGACGCTCTAAGCATAGACAGTAGGAAGACTCAGTCGTCCTGTACTTAAGACGCCATTGTGTCTCTTATATTTAATTCCGATGCAATTTCTGTGTTTCATCGCCAATGGGAAGTTCCAAGGGACACAGTAAACCTGCAGAGGTGCATCGGAATTTAAAACTGGTGACACTGGAAACGCTCAAAGCTTAGATAGTAAGAAGACTCAGTTTTCTTGTACTTAAGTCTCCGTTCTGTCTCTTATATTTAATTCCGATGCAATTTCTGTGTTTCACTGTCAATGGAAGGTCCAATGGATACTGTAAACCAGCAGTGGAGCATCGGAATGTAAAACTGGTGACACAGGAAATGCTCAAAACATAGACAATAGAAAGACACAATCTTCCGGTACTTAAGTCGACATTGTGTCTCTTATATTTATTTCCGATGCAATTTCTGTGTTTCATCGTCACTGTGAAGGTCCAAGGGATACAGTAAACATGCAGAGGTGCATCGGAATGTAAAACTGGTGACACAGGAAACGCTCAAAACATAGACAGTAGGAAGACTCAGCCTTCCTGTACTTAAGACGTCATTGTGTCTCTTATATTTAATTCCGATGCAATTTCTGTGTTTCAATTTCAATGGGAAGGTGCAAGGGATACAGTAAACCTGCAGAGGTGCATCGGAATGTAAAACTGGTGACACAGGAAACGCTCTAAACATAGACAGTAGGAAGACTCAGTCTTCCTGTACTTAAGTCGGCATTGTGTCTCTTATATTTAATTCCAATGCAATTTCTTGTTTCATCGTCACTGTGAAGGTCCAAGGGATACAGTAAACCAGCAGAGGTGCATCGGAATGTCAAACTGGTGACACAGGAAACGCTCAAAACGTAGACAATAGAAAGACACACTCTTCCTGTACTTAAGTCGACATTGTGTCTTTTCTATTTGATTCCGATGCAATTTCTGTGTTTCATCGTCAATGGGAAAGTCGAAGGGAAACAGTATACCTGCAGAGGTGTATCGGAATGTAAAACTGGTGACACAGGAGACGCTCAAAGCATAGACAGTAGGAAGACTCAGTCATCCTGTACAAAAGTCGGCATTGAGTCTCTTATATTTAATTCCGATGCCATTTCTGTGTTTCATCGTCACTGTGAAGGTCCAAGGGATACAGTAAACATGCAGGGGTGCATCGGAATGTAAAACTGGTGACACAGGAAACGATCAAAACATAGACAGTAGGAAGACTCTGTCTTCCTGTACTTAAGTCGTCGTTGTGTCTCTTATACTTCATTCCGATTTAATTTCTGTGTTTCATCGCCAATGGGAAGGTCCAAGGGATACAGTAAACCTGCAGAGGTGCATCGGAATGTAAAACTGGTGACACAGGAAACGCTCAAAACATAGACAATAGAAAGACACACTCTTCCTGTACTTAAGTCGACATTGTGTCTCTTCTATTTAATTCCGATGCAATTTCTGTGTTTCATCATCAATGGGAAAGTCGAAGGGAAACAGTATACCTGCAGAGGTGCATTGGAATGTAAAACTGGTGACACAGGAGACGCTCAAAGCATAGACAGTAGGAAGACTCAGTCGTCCTGTACAAAAGTCAGCATTGTGTCTCTTATATTTAATTCCGATGCAATTTCTGTGTTTCATCGTCACTGTGAAGGTCCAAGGGATACAGTAAACATGCACAGGTGCATCGGAATGTAAATCTGGTGACACAGTAAACGCTCAAAACATATACAGTAGGAAGACTCAGCCTTTCTGTACTTAAGACGTCATTGTGTCTCTTATATTTAATTCCGATGCAATTTCTTTGTTTCATCGATAATGGGAAGGTTCAAGGGACACAGTAAAGCTGCAGAGGTGCATCGGAATTTAAAACTGGTGACACTGGAAACGCTCAAAGCTTAGATAGTAAGAAGACTCAGTTTTCTTGTACTTAATTCTCCGTTGTGTCTCTTACATTTAATTCCGATGTAATTCCCGGGTTTCATCGTCAATGGGAAGGTCCAATGGATACAGTAAACCTGCAAAGGTACATCGGAATGTAAAACTGGTGACACAGGAAGCGCTCATAACATAGACCCTAAGAAGACTCAGTTTTCTTGTACTTAAGTCGGCATTGTGTCTTTTATATTTAATTCCGATGCAATTTCTGTGTTTCATCGTCACTGTGAAGGTCCAAGGGACACAGTAAACCTGCAGAGGTGAATCGGAATGTAAAACTGGTGACACAGGAAACGCTCAAAACATAGACAGTAGGAAGACTCAGTCTTCCTGTACTTAAGACATCATTGTGCCTCTTATATTTAATTCCGATGCAATTTCTGAGTTTCATCGTCACTGTGAAGGTCCAAGGGATATAGTAATCGTGCAGAGGAGCATCGGAATGTAAGACTGGTGACACAGGAAACGATCAAAACATAGACAGTAGGAAAACTCAGTCTTCCTGTACTTCAGTCGGCATTGTGTCTCTTATATTTAATTCTGATGCAATTTCTGTGTTTCATCGCCAATGGGAAGGGCCAATGGATACAGTAAACCTGCAGAGGTGCAACGGAATGTAAAACTGGTGACACAGAAAACGCTCAAAACGTAGACCGTAAGAAGACTCAGTTTTCTTGTACTTAAGTCGGCATGGTGTCTCTTATATTTAATTCCGACGCAATTTCTGTGTTTCATCGTCAATGGGAAGGTCCAATGGATACAGTAAACCTGCAGAGGTGCATCGGAATGTAATACTGGTGACACAGGAAAGGCTCAAAACATAGACAGTAGGAAGACTCAGTCTTCCTTTACTTAAGTTGGCATGGTGTCTCTTATATTTAATTCCGATGCAATTTCTGTGTTTCATCGTCAATGGAAGGTCCAATGGATACAGTAAACCAGCAGAGGAGCATCGGAATGTAAAACTGGTGCCGAAGGAAACGCTCAAAACAGAGACAATAGAAAGACACACTCTTCTGGTACTTAAGTCGACATTGTGTCTCTTATATTTAATTCCGATGCAATTTCGGTGTTTCATCGTCACTGTGAAGGTCCAAGGGATACAGTAAACATGCAGAGGTGCATCGGAATGTAAAACTGGTGACACAGGAAACGCTCAAAACATAGACAGTAGGAAGACTCAGTCTCCTGTACTTAAGTCGGCATTGTGTCTCTTATATTTAATTCCCATGCAATTTCTTGTTTCATCGTCACTGTGAAGGTCCAAGGGATACAGTAAACCAGCAGAGGTGCATCGGAATGTCAAACTGGTGACACAGGAAACGCTCAAAAGATAGACCTTAGAAAGACGCACTCTTCCTGTACTTAAGTCGACATTGTGTCTCTTCTATTTAATTCCGATGCAATTTCTGTGTTTCATCGTCAATGGGAAAGTCGAAGGGAAACAGTATACCTGCAGAGGTGCATCGGAATGTAAAACTGGTGACACAGGAGACGCTCTAAGCATAGACAGTAGGAAGACTCAGTCGTCCTGTACAAAAGTCGGCATTGTGTCTCTTATATTTAATTCCGATGCAATTTCTGTGTTTCATCGTCACTGTGAAGGTCCAAGGGATACAGTAAACATGCAGAGGTGCATCGGAATGTAAAACTGGTGACACAGGAAACGCTCAAAACATAGACAGTAGGAAGACTCAGCCGTCCTGTACTTAAGACGCCATTGTGTCTCTTATATTTAATTCCGATGCAATTTCTGTGTTTCATCGCCAATGGGAAGTTCCAAGGGACACAGTAAACCTGCAGAGGTGCATCGGAATTTAAAACTGGTGACATTGGAAACGCTCAAAGCTTAGATAGTAAGAAGACTCAGTTTTCTTGTACTTAAGTCTCCGTTGTGTCTCTTATATTTAATTCCGATGCAATTTCTGTGTTTCATCGTCAATGGAAGGTCCAATGGATACTGTAAACCAGCAGAGGAGCATCGGAATGTAAAACTGGTGACACAGGAAACGCTCAAAACATAGACACTAGAAAGACACAATCTTCCGGTACTTAAGTCGACATTGTGTCTCTTATATTTATTTCCGATGCAATTTCTGTGTTTCATCGTCACTGTGAAGGTCCAAGGGATACAGTAAACATGCAGAGGTGCATCGGAATGTAAAACTGGTGAAACAGGAAACGCTCAAAACATAGACAGTAGGAAGACTCAGCCTTCCTGTACTTAAGACGTCATTGTGTCTCTTATATTTAATTCCGATGCAATTTCTGTGTTTCAATGTCAAAGGGAAGGTGCATCGGAATGTAAAACTGATGACACAGGAAACGCTCAAAACATAGACAGTAGGAAGACTCAGTCTTCCTGTACTTAAGTCGGTATTGTGTCTCTTATATTTAATTCCAATGCAATTTCTTGTTTCATCGTCACTGTGAAGGTCCAAGGGATACAGTAAACCAGCAGAGGTGCATCGGAATGTCAAACTGGTGACACAGGAAACGCTCAAAACATAGACAATAGAAAGACACACTCTTCCTGTACTTAAGTCGACATTGTGTCCTTTCTATTTGATTCCGATGCAATTTCTGTGTTTCATCGTCAATGGGAAAGTCGAAGGGAAACAGTAAACATGCAGAGGTGCATCGGAATGTAAAACTGGTGACACAGGAAACGCTCAAAACATAGACAGTAGGAAGACTCAGCCTTCCTGTTCTTAAGACGTCATTGTGTCTCTTATATTTAATTCCGATGCAATTTCTTTGTTTCATCGATAATGGGAAGGTTCAAGGGATACAGTAAACCTGCAGAGGTGCATCGGAGTGTAAAACTGGTGACACAGGAAGCGCTCATAACATAGACCGTAAGAAGACTCAGTTTTCTTGTACTTAAGTCGGCATTGTGTCTTTTATATTTAATTCCGACGCAATTTCTGTGTTTCATCGTCACTGTGAAGGTCCAAGGGACACAGTAAACCTGCAGAGGTGAATCGGAATGTAAAACTGGTGACACAGGAAACGCTCAAAACATAGACCGTAGGAAGACTCAGTCTTCCTGTACTTAAGACATCATTGTGCCTCTTATATTTAATTCCGATGCAATTTGTGATTTTCATCGTCACTGTGAAGGTCCAAGGGATACAGTAATCGTGCAGAGGTGCATCGGAATGTAAAACTGGTGACACAGGAAACGATCAAAACATAGACAGTAGGAAGACTCAGTCTTCCTGTACTTCAGACGGCATTGCGTCTCTTATATTTAATTCCGATGCAATTTCTGTGTTTCATCGCCAATGGGAAGGGCCAATGGATACAGTAAACCTGCAGAGGTGCAACGGAATGTAAAACTGGTGACACAGGAAACGCTCAAAACATAGACAGTAGGAAGACTCAGTCTCCTGTACTTAAGTCGGCATTGTGTCTCTTATATTTAATTCCCATGCAATTTATTGTTTCATCGTCACTGTGAAGGTCCAAGGGATACAGTAAACCAGCAGAGGTGCATCGGAACGTAAAACTGGTGACACAGGAAACGCTCAAAACATAGACAGTAGGAAGACTCAGCCGTCCTGTACTTAAGACGTCATTGTGTCTCTTATATTTAATTCCGATGCAATTTCTGTGTTTCAATGTCAATGGGAAGGTGCAAGGGATACAGTAAACCTGCAGAGGTGCATCGGAATGTAAAACTGGTGACACAGGAGACGCTCTAAGCATAGACAGTAGGAAGACTCAGTCGTCCTGTACAAAAGTCGGCATTGTGTCTCTTATATTTAATTCCGATGCAATTTCTGTGTTTCATCGTCACTGTGAAGGTCCAAGGGATACAGTAAACATGCAGAGGTGCATCGGAATGTAAAACTGGTGACACAGGAAACGCTCAAAACATAGACAGTAGGAAGACTCAGCCGTCCTGTACTTAAGACGCCATTGTGTCTCTTATATTTAATTCCGATGCAATTTCTGTGTTTCATCGCCAATGGGAAGTTCCAAGGGACACAGTAAACCTGCAGAGGTGCATCGGAATTTAAAACTGGTGACACTGGAAACGCTCAAAGCTTAGATAGTAAGAAGACTCATTTTTCTTGTACTTAAGTCTCCGTTGTGTCTCTTATATTTAATTCCGATGCAATTTCTGTGTTTCATCGTCAATGGAAGGTCCAATGGATACTGTAAACCAGCAGAGGAGCATCGGAATGTAAAACTGGTGACACAGGAAACGCTCAAAACATAGACACTAGAAAGACACAATCTTCCGGTACTTAAGTCGACATTGTGTCTCTTATATTTATTTCCGATGCAATTTCTGTGTTTCATCGTCACTGTGAAGGTCCAAGGGATACAGTAAACATGCAGAGGTGCATCGGAATGTAAAACTGGTGACACAGGAAACGCTCAAAACATAGACAGTAGGAAGACTCAGCCTTCCTGTACTTAAGACGTCATTGTGTCTCTTATATTTAATTCCGATGCAATTTCTGTGTTTCAATGTCAATGGGAAGGTGCAAGGGATACAGTAAACCTGCAGAGGTGCTTCGGAATGTAAAACTGGTGACACAGGAAACGCTCAAAACATAGACAGTAGGAAGACTCAGTCTTCCTGTACTTAAGTCGGCATTGTGTCTCTTATATTTAACTCCAATGCAATTTCTTGTTTCATCGTCACTGTGAAGGTCCAAGGGATACAGTAAACCAGCAGAGGTGCATCGGAATGTCAAACTGGTGACACAGGAAACGCTCAAAACATAGACAATAGAAAGACACACTCTTCCTGTACTTAAGTCGACATTGTGTCTTTTCTATTTGATTCCGATGCAAATTCTGTGTTTCATCGTCAATGGGAAAGTCGAAGGGAAACAGTATACCTGCAGAGGTGCATCGGAGTGTAAAACTGGTGACACAGGAAGCGCTCATAACATAGACCGTAAGAAGACTCAGTTTTCTTGTACTTAAGTCGGCATTGTGTCTTTTATATTTAATTCCGACGCAATTTCTGTGTTTCATCGTCACTGTGAAGGTCCAAGGGACACAGTAAACCTGCAGAGGTGAATCGGAATGTAAAACTGGTGACACAGGAAACGCTCAAAACATAGACCGTAGGAAGACTCAGTCTTCCTGTACTTAAGACATCATTGTGCCTCTTATATTTAATTCCGATGCAATTTGTGATTTTCATCGTCACTGTGAAGGTCCAAGGGATACAGTAATCGTGCAGAGGTGCATCGGAATGTAAAACTGGTGACACAGGAAACGATCAAAACATAGACAGTAGGAAGACTCAGTCTTCCTGTACTTCAGTCGGCATTGCGTCTCTTATATTTAATTCCGATGCAATTTCTGTGTTTCATCGCCAATGGGAAGGGCCAATGGATACAGTAAACCTGCAGAGGTGCAACGGAATGTAAAACTGGTGACACAGGAAACGCTCAAAACATAGACAGTAGGAAGACTCAGTCTCCTGTACTTAAGTCGGCATTGTGTCTCTTATATTTAATTCCCATGCAATTTCTTGTTTCATCGTCACTGTGAAGGTCCAAGGGATACAGTAAACCAGCAGAGGTGCATCGGAATGTAAAACTGGTGACACAGGAAACGCTCAAAACATAGACAGTAGGAAGACTCAGCCGTCCTGTACTTAAGACGTCATTGTGTCTCTTATATTTAATTCCGATGCAATTTCAGTGTTTCAATGTCAATGGGAAGGTGCAAGGGATACAGTAAACCTGCAGAGGTGCATCGGAATGTAAAACTGGTGACACAGGAAACGCTCAAAACATAGACAGTAGGAAGACTCAGTCTTCCTGTACTTAAGTCGGCATTGTGACTCTTATATTTAATTCCAATGCAATTTCTTGTTTCATCGTCACTGTGAAGGTCCAAGGGATACAGTAAACAAGCAGAGGTGCATCGGAATGTCAAACTGGTGACACAGGAAACGCTCAAAACATAGACAATAGAAAGACACACTCTTCCTGTACTTAAGTCGACATTGTCTCTCTTCTATTTAATTTCGATGCAATTTCTGTGTTTCATCGTCAATGGGAAAGTCGAAGGGAAACAGTATACCTGCAGAGGTGCATCGGAATGTAAAACTGGTGACACAGGAGACGCTCAAAGCATAGACAGTAGGAAGACTCAGTCGTCCTGTACAAAATTCGGCATTGTGTCTGTTATATTTAATTCCGATGCAATTTCTGTGTTTCATCGTCACTGTGAAGGTCCAAGGGATACAGTAAACATGCAGGGGTGCATCGGAATGTAAAACTGGTGACACAGGAAACGATCAAAACATAGACAGTAGGAAGACTCAGTCTTCCTGTACTTCAGTCGGCATTGCGTCTCTTATATTTAATTCCGAAGCAATTTCTGTGTTTATTCGTCAATGGGAAGGTGCAAGGGATACAGTAAACCTGCAGAGGTGCATTGAAATGTAAAACTGGTGACACAGGAAACGCTCAAATCATAGACCGTAAGAAGACTCAGTTTTATTGTACTTAAGTCGGCGTTGTGTCTCTTATATTTATTTCCGATGCAGTTTCTGTGTTTCATCGTCAATGGAAGGTCCAGTGGATACAGTAAACCAGCAGAGGTGCATCGGAATGTAAAACTGGTGACACAGGAAACGCTCAAAACATAGACAATAGAAAGACACAATCTTCCTGTACTTAAGTGGACATTGTGTCTCTTATATTTAATTCCGATGGAATTTCTGTGTTTCATCGTCAATGGGAAGGTCCAAGGGATACAGTAACCCTGCAGAGGTGCATCGGAATGTAAAACTGGTGACACAGGAAGCGCTCATAACATAGACCCTAAGAGGACTCAGGTTTTCTTGTACTTAAGTCGGCATTGTATCTTTTATATTTAATGCCGATGCAATTTCTGTGTTTCATCGTCAATGGCAAGGTCCAAGGGATACAGTAAACCTGCAGGGGTTCATCGGAATGTAAAACTGGTGACACAGGAAACGCTCAAAACATAGACAGTAGGAAGACTCAGTCTTCCTGTACTTAAGTCGGCATTGAGTCTCTTATATTTAATTCCGATGCAATTTCTTGTTTCATCGTCACTGTGAAGGTCCAAGGGATACGGTAAACCAGCAGAAGTGCATCGGAATGTCAAAGTGGTGACACAGGAAACGCTCAAAACATAGACAATAGAAAGACACACTCTTCCTGTACTTAAGTCGACATTGTGTCTTTTCTATTTGATTCCGATGCAATTTCTGTGTTTCATCGTCAATGGGAAAGTCGAAGGGAAACAGTATACCTGCAGAGGTGTATCGGAATGTAAAACTGGTGGCACAGGAGACGCTCAAAGCATCGACAGTAGGAAGACTCAGTCATCCTGTACAAAAGTCGGCATTGTGTCTCTTATATTTAATTCCGATGCAATTTCTGTGTTTCATCGTCACTGTGAAGGTCGAAGGGATACAGTAAACATGCAGAGGTGCATCGGAATGTAAAACTGGTGACACAGGAAACGCTCAAAACATAGACAGTAGGAAGACTCAGCCTTCCTGTTCTTAAGACGTCATTGTGTCTCTTATATTTAATTCCGATGCAATTTCTTTGTTTCATCGCCAATGGGAAGGTCCAAGGGACACAGTAAAGCTGCAGAGGTGCATCGGAATTTAAAACTGGTGATCCTGGAAACGCTCAAAGCTTAGATAGTAAGAAGACTCAGTTTTCTTGTACTTAAGTCTCCGTTGTGTCTCTTATATTTAATTCCGATGTAATTCCTGGGTTTCATCGTCAATGGGAAGGTCCAATGGATACAGTAAACCTGCAGAGGTGCATCGGAGTGTAAAACTGGTGACACAGGAAGCGCTCATAACATAGACCCTAAGAAGGCTCAGTTTTCTTGTACTTAAGACATCATTGTGCCTCTTATATTTAATTCCGATGCAATTTGTGATTTTCATCGTCACTGTGAAGGTCCAAGGGATACAGTAATCGTGCAGAGGTGCATCGGAATGTAAAAATGGTGACACAGGAAACGATCAAAACATAGACAGTAGGAAGACTCAGTCTTCCTGTACTTCAGTCGGCATTGCGGCTCTTATATTTAATTCCGATGCAATTTCTGTGTTTCATCGCCAATGGGAAGGGCCAATGGATACAGTAAACCTGCAGAGGTGCAACGGAATGTAAAACTGGTGACACAGAAAACGCTCAAAACGTAGACCGTAAGAAGACTCAGTTTTCTTGTACTTAAGTCGGCATGGTGTCTCTTATATTTAATTCCGATGCAATTTCTGTGTTTCATCGTCAATGGGAAGGTCCAATGGATACAGTAAACCTGCGAGGTGCATCGGAATGTAATACTGGTGACACACGAAAGGCTCAAAACATAGACAGTAGGAAGACTCAGTCTTCCTTTACTTAAGTTGGCATGGTGTCTCTTATATTTAATTCCGATGCAATTTCTGTGTTTCATCGTCAATGGAAGGTCCAATGGATACAGTAAACCAGCAGAGGAGCATCGGAATGTACAACTGGTGACACAGGAAACGCTCAAAACATAGACAATAGAAAGACACACTCTTCCGGTACTTAAGTCGACATTGTGTCTCTTATATCTAATTCCGATGCAATTTCTGTGTTTCATCGTCACTATGAATGTCCAAGGGATACAGTATACCTGCAGAGGTGCATCGGAATGTAAAACTGGTGACACAGGAGACGCTCAAAGCATAGACAGTAGGAAGACTCAGTCGTCCTGTACAAAATTCGGCATTGTGTCTGTTATATTTAATTCCGATGCAATTTCTGTGTTTCATCGTCACTGTGAAGGTCCAAGGGATACAGTAAACATGCAGGGGTGCATCGGAATGTAAAACTGGTGACACAGGAAACGATCAAAACATAGACAGTAGGAAGACTCAGTCTTCCTGTACTTCAGTCGGCATTGTGTCTCTTATATTTAATTCCGAAGCAATTTCTGTGTTTATTCGTCAATGGGAAGGTGCAAGGGATACAGTAAACCTGCAGAGGTGCATTGAAATATAAAACTGGTGACACAGAAAACGCTCAAATCATAGACCGTAAGAAGACTCAGTTTTATTGTACTTAAGTCGGCGTTGTGTCTCTTATATTTATTTCCGATGCAGTTTCTGTGTTTCATCGTCAATGGAAGGTCCAGTGGATACAGTAAACCAGCATAGGTGCATCGGAATGTAAAACTGGTGACACAGGAAACGCTCAAAACATAGACAATAGAAAGACACAATCTTCCTGTACTTAAGTGGACATTGTGTCTCTTATATTTAATTCCGATGGAATTTCTGTGTTTCATCGTCAATGGGAAGGTCCAAGGGATACAGTAACCCTGAAGAGGTGCATCGGAATGTAGAACTGGTGACACAGGAAGCGCTCATAACATAGACCCTAAGAGGACTCAGGTTTTCTTGTACTTAAGTCGGCATTGTATCTTTTATATTTAATGCCGATGCAATTTCTGTGTTTCATCGTCAATGGCAAGGTCCAAGGGATACAGTAAACCTGCAGGGGTTCATCGGAATGTAAAACTGGTGACACAGGAAACGCTCAAAACATAGACAGTAGGAAGACTCAGTCTTCCTGTACTTAAGTCGGCATTGAGTCTCTTATATTTAATTCCGATGCAATTTCTTGTTTCATCGTCACTGTGAAGGTCCAAGGGATACGGTAAACCAGCAGAAGTGCATCGGAATGTCAAAGTGGTGACACAGGAAACGCTCAAAACATAGACAATAGAAAGACACACTCTTCCTGTACTTAAGTCGACATTGTGTCTTTTCTATTTGATTCCGATGCAATTTCTGTGTTTCATCGTCAATGGGAAAGTCGAAGGGAAACAGTATACCTGCAGAGGTGTATCGGAATGTAAAACTGGTGACACAGGAGACGCTCAAAGCATAGACAGTAGGAAGACTCAGTCATCCTGTACAAAAGTCGGCATTGTGTCTCTTATATTTAATTCCGATGCAATTTCTGTGTTTCATCGTCACTGTGAAGGTCGAAGGGATACAGTAAACATGCAGAGGTGCATCGGAATGTAAAACTGGTGACACAGGAAACGCTCAAAACATAGACAGTAGGAAGACTCAGCCTTCCTGTTCTTAAGACGTCATTGTGTCTCTTATATTTAATTCCGATGCAATTTCTTTGTTTCATCGCCAATGGGAAGGTCCAAGGGACACAGTAAAGCTGCAGAGGTGCATCGGAATTTAAAACTGGTGATCCTGGAAACGCTCAAAGCTTAGATAGTAAGAAGACTCAGTTTTCTTGTACTTAAGTCTCCGTTGTGTCTCTTATATTTAATTCCGATGTAATTCCTGGGTTTCATCGTCAATGGGAAGGTCCAATGGATACAGTAAACCTGCAGAGGTGCATCGGAGTGTAAAACTGGTGACACAGGAAGCGCTCATAACATAGACCCTAAGAAGGCTCAGTTTTCTTGTACTTAAGACATCATTGTGCCTCTTATATTTAATTCCGATGCAATTTGTGATTTTTATCGTCACTGTGAAGGTCCAAGGGATACAGTAATCGTGCAGAGGTGCATCGGAATGTAAAAATGGTGACACAGGAAACGATCAAAACATAGACAGTAGGAAGACTCAGTCTTCCTGTACTTCAGTCGGCATTGCGTCTCTTATATTTAATTCCGATGCAATTTCTGTGTTTCATCGCCAATGGGAAGGGCCAATGGATACAGTAAACCTGCAGAGGTGCAACGGAATGTAAAACTGGTGACACAGAAAACGCTCAAAACGTAGACCGTAAGAAGACTCAGTTTTCCTGTACTTAAGTCGGCATGGTGTCTCTTATATTTAATTCCGATGCAATTTCTGTGTTTCATCGTCAATGGGAAGGTCCAATGGATACAGTAAACCAGCAGAGGAGCATCGGAATGTACAACTGGTGACACAGGAAACGCTCAAAACATAGACAATAGAAAGACACACTCTTCCGGTACTTAAGTCGACATTGTGTCTCTTATATCTAATTCCGATGCAATTTCTGTGTTTCATCGTCACTATGAATGTCCAAGGGATACAGTAAACATGCAGAGGTGCATCGGAATGTAAAACTGGTGACACAGGAAACGCTCAAAACATAGACAGTAGGAAGACTCAGTCTTCCTGTACTTAAGTCGGCATTGTGTCTCTTATATTTAATTCCCATGCAATTTCTTGTTTCATCGTCACTGTGAAGGTCCAAGGGATACAGTAAACCAGCAGAGGTGCATCGGAATGTCAAACTGGTGACACAGGAAACGCTCAAAACATAGACAATAGATAGACACACTCTTCCTGTACTTAAGTCGACATTGTGTCTCTTCTATTTAATTCCGATGCAATTTCTGTGTTTCATCGTCAATGGGAAATTCGAAGGGAAACAGTATACCTGCAGAGGTGCATCGGAATGTAAAACTGGTGACATAGGAGACGCTCTAAGCATAGACAGTAGGAAGACTCAGTCGTCCTGTACAAAAGTCGGCATTGTGTCGCTTATATTTAATTCCGATGCAATTTCTGTGTTTCATCGTCACTGTGAAGGTCCAAGGGATACAGTAAACATGCAGAGGTGCATCGGAATGTAAAACTGGTGACACAGGAAACGCTCAAAACATAGACAGTAGGAAGACTCAGCCTTCCTGTACTTAAGACGCCATTGTGTCTCTTATATTTAATTCCGATGCAATTTCTGTGTTTCATCGCCAATGGGAAGTTCCAAGGGACACAGTAAACCTGCAGAGGTGCATCGGAATTTAAAACTGGTGACACTGGAAAAGCTCAAAGCTTAGATAGTAAGAAGACTCAGTTTTCTTGTACTGAAGTCTCCGTTGTGTCTCTTATATTTAATTCCGATGCAATTTCTGTGTTTCATCGTCAATGGAAGGTCCAATGGATACTGTAAACCAGCAGAGGAGCATCGGAATGTAAAACTGGTGACACAGGAAACGCTCAAAACATAGACAATAGAAAGACACACTCTTCCGGTACTTAAGTCGACATTGTGTCTCTTATATTTATTTCCGTTGCAATTTTTGTGTTTCATCGTCACTGTGAAGGTCCAAGGGATACAGTAAACATGCAGAGGTGCATCGGAATGTAAAACTGGTGACACAAGAAACGCTCAAAACATAGACAATAGGAAGACTCAGCCTTCCTGTACTTAAGACGTCATTGTGTCTCTTATATTTAATTCCGATGCAATTTCTGTGTTTCAATGTCAATGGGAAGGTGCAAGGGATACAGTAAACCTGAAGAGGTGCATCGGAATGTAAAACTGGTGACACAGGAAACGCTCAAAACATAGACAGTAGGAAGAATCAGTCTTCCTGTACTTAAGTCGGCATTGTGTCTCTTATATTTAATTCCAATGCAATTTCTTGTTTCATCGTCACTGTGAAGGTCCAAGGGATACAGTAAACCAGCAGAGGTGCATCGGAATGTCAAACTGGTGACACAGGAAACGCTCAAAACATAGACAATAGAAAGACACACTCTTCCTGTACTTAAGTCGACATTGTCTCTCTTCTATTTCATTCCGATGCAATTTCTGTGTTTCATCGTCAATGGGAAAGTCGAAGGGAAACAGTATACCTGCAGAGGTGCATCGGAATGTAAAACTGGTGACACAGGAGACGCTCAAAGCATAGACAGTAGGAAGACTCAGTTGTCCTGTACAAGATTCGGTATTGTGTCTCTTATATTTAATTCCGATGCAATTTCTGTGTTTCATCGTCACTGTGAAGGTCCAAGGGATACAGTAAACATGCAGAGGTGCATCGGAATGTAAAACTGGTGACACAGGAAACGCTCAAAACATAGACAGTAGGAAGACTCAGCCTTCCCGTACTTTAGACGTCATTGTGTCTCTTATATTTAATTCCGATGCAATTTCTGTGTTTCAATGTCAATGGGAAGGTGCAAGGGATACAGTAAACCTGCAGAAGTGCATCGGAATGTAAAACTGGTGACACAGAAAACGCTCAAAACATAGACCTTAAGGAGACTCAGTTTTCTGGTTCTTATGTCGGCGTTGTGTCTCTTATATTTAATTCCGAAGAAAATTCTGTGTTTATTCGTCAATGGGAAGGTGCAAGGGATACAGTAAACCTGCAGAGGTGCATTGAAATATAAAACTGGTGACACAGGAAACGCTCAAATCATAGACCGTAAGAAGACTCAGTTTTATTGTACTTAAGTCGGCGTTGTGTCTCTTATATTTAATTCCGATGCAGTTTCTGTGTTTCATCGTCAATGGAAGGTCCAGTGGACACAGTAAACCAGCAGAGGTGCATCGGAATATAAAACTGGTGACACAGGAAACGCTCAAAACATAGACAATAGAAAGACACAATCTTCCTGTACTTAAGTGGACATTGTGTCTCTTATATTTAATTCCGATGGAATTTCTGTGTTTCATCGTCAATGGGAAGGTCCAAGGGATACAGTAACCCTGCAGAGGTGCATCGGAATGTAAAACTGGTGACACAGGAAGCGCTCATAACATAGACCCTAAGAGGACTCAGGTTTTCTTGTACTTAAGTCGGCATTGTATCTTTTATATTTAATGCCGATGCAATTTCTGTGTTTCATCGTCAATGGAAGGTCCAATGGATACCGTAAACCAGCAGAGGAGCATCGGAATGTAAAACTGGTGACACAGGAAACGCTCAAAACATAGACAATAGAAAGACACACTCTTCCGGTACTTAAGTCGATATTGTGTCTCTTATATTTATTTCCGATGCAATTTCTGTGTTTCATCGTCACTGTGAAGGTCCAAGGGATACAGTAAACATGCAGAGGTGCATCGGAATGTAAAACTGGTGACACAGGAAACGCTCAAAACGTAGACAGTAGGAAGACTCAGTCTTCCTGTACTTAAGTCGTCGTTGTGTCTCTTATACTTAATTCCGATGTAATTTCTGTGTTTCATCGCCAATGAGAAGGTCCAAGGGATACAGTAAACCTGCAGAGGTGCATCGGAATGTAAAACTGGTGATACAGGACACGGTCAAATCATAGACAGTAGGAAGACTCACTCTCCCTGTACTTAAGTCGGCATTGTGTCCCTTATATTTAATTCCGATGCAATTTCTTGTTTCATCGTCACTGTGAAGGTCCAAGGGATACGGTAAACCAGCAGAAGTGCATCGGAATGTCAAACTGGTGACACAGGAAACGCTCAAAACATAGGCAATAGAAAGACACACTCTTCCTGTACTTAAGTCGACATTGTGTCTCTTCTATTTAATTCCGATGCAATTTCTGTGTTTCATCGCCAATGGGAAGGTCCAAGGGACATAGTAAACATGCAGAGGTGCATCGGAATTTAAAACTGGTGACACTGGAAACGCTCAAAGCTTAGATAGTAAGAAGACTCAGTTTTCTTGTACTTAAGTCTCCGTTGTGTCTCTTATATTTAATTCCGATGTAATTCCTGGGTTTCATCGGCAATGGGAAGGTCCAATGGATACAGTAAACCTGCAGAGGTGCATCGGAATGTAAAAGTGGTGACACAGGAAGCGCTCATAACATAGACCCTAAGAAGACTCAGTTTTCTTATACTTAAGTCGGCATTCTGTCTTTTATATTTAATTCCGATGCAATTTCTGTGTTTCATCGTCACAGTAACCCTGCAGAGGTGCATCGGAATGTCAAACCGGTGACACAGGAAACGCTCAAAGCATAGACAGTAGGAAGACTCAGTCATCCTGTACAAAAGTCGGCATTGTGTCTCTTATATTTAATTCCGATGCAATTTCTGTGTTTCATCGTCACTGTGAAGGTCCAAGGGATCCAGTAAACATGCAGAGGTGCATCGGAATGTAAAACTGGTGACACAGGAAACGCTCAAAGGATAGACAGTAGGAAGACACAGCCTTCCTGTACTTAAGACGTCATTGTGTCTCTTATATTTAATTCCGATGCAATTTCTGTGTTTCATCGCCAATAGGAAGGTCCAAGGGACACAGTAAACCTGCATAGGAGCATCGGAATTTAAAACTGGTGACACTGGAAACGCTCAAACTTAGATAGTAAGAAGACTCAGTTTTCTGGTACTTATGTCGGCGTTGTGTCTCTTATATTTAATTCCGATGCAATTTCTGTGTTTATTCGTCAATGGGAAGGTGCAAGGGATACAGTAAACCTGCAGAGGTGCATTGAAATGTAAAACTGGTGACACAGAAAACGCTCAAATCATAGACCGTAAGAAGACTCAGTTTTCTTGTACTTAAGTCGGCGTTGTGTCTCTTATATTTAATTCCGATGCAATTTCTGTGTTTCATCGTCAATGGAAGGTCCAATGGATACAGTAAACCAGCAGAGGTGCATCGGAATGTAAAACTGGTGACACAGGAAAAGCTCAAAACATAGACAGTAGAAAGACACAATCTTCCTGTACTTAAGTCGACATTGTGTCTCTTATATTTAATTCCGATGGAATTTCTGTGTTTCATCGTCAATGGGAAGGTCCAAGGGATACAGTAACCCTGCAGAGGTGCTTCGGAATGTAAAACTGGTGACACAGGAAGCGCTCATAACATAGACCCTAAGAGGACTCAGGTTTTCTTGTACTTAGGTCGGCATTGTGTCTCTTATTTTTAATGCCGATGCAATTTCTGTGTTTCATCGTCAATGGCAAGGTCCAAGGGATACAGTAAACCTGCACAGGTTCATCGGAATGTAAAACTCGTGACACAGGAAACGATCAAAACATAGACAATAGAAAGACACACTCTTCCTGTACTTAAGTCGGCATTGTGTCTCTTATATTTAATTCCGATGCAATTTCTTGTTTCATCGTCACTGTGAAGGTCCAAGGGATACAGTAAACCAGCAGAGGTGCATCGGAATGTCAAACTGGTGACACAGGAAACGCTCAAAACATAGACAATAGAAAGACACACTCTTCCTGTACTTAAGTCGACATTGTGTCTCTTCTATTTAATTCCGATGCAATTTCGGTGTTTCATCGTCAATGGGAAAGTCGAAGGGAAACAGTAAACCTGCAGAGGTGCATTGAAATGTAAAACTGGTGACACAGAAAACGCTCAAATCATAGACCGTAAGAAGACTCAGTTTTCTTGTACTTAAGTCGGCGTTGTGTCTCTTATATTTAATTCCGATGCAATTTCTGTGTTTCATCGTCAATGGGAAGGTCCAATGGATACAGTAAACCTGCAGAGGTGCATCGGAATGTAAAACTGGTGACACAGGAAGCGCTCATAACATAGACCCTAAGAAGACTCAGTTTTCTTGTTCTTAAGTCGGCATTGTGTCATTTATATTTAATTCCAATGCAATTTCTGTGTTTCATCGTCACTGTGAAGGTCCACGGGATACAGCAAACCTGCAGAGGTGCATCGGAATGTAAAACTGGTGACACAGGAAACGCTCAAAACATAGACAGTAGGAAGACTTAGTCTTCCTGTACTTAAGTCATCATTGTGTCTCTTATATTTAATTCCGATGCAATTTCTGTGTTTCATCGTCACTGTGAAGGTATAAGGGATACAGTAAACATGCAGAGGTTCATCGGAATGTAAAACTGGTGACACAGGAAACGCTCAAAGCATAGACAGTAGGAAGACTCAGCCTTCCTGTACTTAAGACGTCATTGTGTCTCTTATATTTAATTCCGATGCAATTTCTGTGTTTCATCGCCAATAGGAAGGTCCAAGGGACACAGTAAACCTGCATATGTGCATCGGAATTTAAAACTGGTGACACTGGAAACGCTCAAACTTAGAAAGTAAGAAGACTCAGTTTTCTGGTACTTATGTCGGCGTTGTGTCTCTTATATTTAATTCCGATGCAATTTTTGTGTTTATTCGTCAATGGGAAGGTGCAAGGGATACAGTAAACCTGCAGAGGTGCATTGCAATGTAAAACTGGTGACACAGGAAACGCTCAACACATAGACCGTAAGAAGACTCAGTTTTCTTGTACTTAAGTCGGCGTTGTGTCTCTTATATTTAATTCCGACGCAATTTCTGTGTTTCATTGTCAATGGAAGGTCCAATGGATACAGTAAACCAGCAGAGGTGCATCGGAATGTAAAACTGGTGACACAGGAAACGCTCAAAACGTAGACAATAGAAAGACACATTCTTCCTGTACTTAAGTCGACATTGTGTCTCTTATATTTAATTCCGATGCAATTTCTGTGTTTCATCGTCAATGGGAAGGTCCAACGGATACAGTAACCCTGCAGAGGTGCATCGGAATGTAAAACTGGTGACACAGGAATCGCTTATAACATAGACCGTAAGAGGACTCAGGTTTTCTTGTGCTTAAGTCGGCATTGTGTCTTTTATATTTAATGCCGATGCAATTTCTGTGTTTCATCGTCAATGGCAAGGTCCAAGGGATACAGTAAACCTGCAGAGGTTCATCGGAATGTAAAACTGGTGACACAGGAGACGCTCAAAGCATAGACAGTAGGAAGACTCAGTCGTCCTGTACATAAGTCGACATTGTGTCTCTTATATTTAATTACGATGCAATTTCTGTGTTTCATCGTCAATGGGAAAGTCGAAGGGAAACAGTATACCTGCAGAAGTGCATCGGAATGTAAAACTGGTGACACAGGAGACGCTCAAAACATAGACAGTAGGAAGACTCAGTCTTCCTGTACTTAAGTCGTCGTTCTGTCTCTTATTCTTAATTCCGATGTAATTTCTGTGTTTCATCGCCAATGGGAGGGTCCAAGGGATACAGTAGACCTGCAGAGGTGCATCGGAATGTAAAACTGGTGATACAGGACACTCTCAAATCATAGCCAGTAGGAAGACTCAGTCTTCCTGTACTTAAGTCGGCATTGTGTCTCTTATATTTAATTCCGATGCAATTTCTTGTTTCATCGTCACTGTGAAGGTCCAAGGGATACAGTAAACCAGCAGAGGTGCATCGGAATGTCAAACTGGTGACACAGGAAACGCTCAAAACATAGACAATAGAAAGACACACTCTTCCTGTACTTAAGTCGACATTGTGTCTCTTCTATTTAATTCCGATGCAATTTCGGTGTTTCATCGTCAATGGGAAAGTCGAAGGGAAACAGTATACCTGCAGAGGTGCATTGGAATGTAAAACTGGTGACACAGTAGACGCTCAAAGCATAGACAGTAGGAAGACTCAGTCGTCCTGTACAAAAGTCGGCATTGTGTCTCTTATATTTAATTCCGATGCAATTTCTGTGTTTCATCGTCACTGTGAAGGTATAAGGGATACAGTAAACATGCAGAGGTTCATCGGAATGTAAAACTGGTGACACAGGAAACGCTCAAAGCATAGACAGTAGGAAGACTCAGCCTTCCTGTACTTAAGACGTCATTGTGTCTCTTATATTTAATTCCGATTCAATTTCTGTGTTTCATCGCCAATAGGAAGGTCCAAGGGACACAGTAAACCTGCATATGTGCATCGGAATTTAAAACTGGTGACACTGGAAACGCTCAAACTTAGATAGTAAGAAGACTCAGTTTTCTGGTACTTATGTCGGCGTTGTGTCTCTTATATTTAATTCCGATGCAATTTTTGTGTTTATTCGTCAATGGGAAGGTGCAAGGGATACAGTAAACCTGCAGAGGTGCATTGCAATGTAAAACTGGTGACACAGGAAACGCTCAAATCATAGACCGTAAGAAGACTCAGTTTTCTTGTACTTAAGTCGGCGTTGTGTCTCTTATATTTAATTCCGACGCAATTTCTGTGTTTCATCGTCAATGGAAGGTCCAATGGATACAGTAAACCAGCAGAGGTGCATCGGAATGTAAAACTGGTGACACAGGAAACGCTCAAAACGTAGACAATAGAAAGACACATTCTTCCTGTACTTAAGTCGACATTGTGTCTCTTATATTTAATTCCGATGCAATTTCTGTGTTTCATCGTCAATGGGAAGGTCCAACGGATACAGTAACCCTGCAGAGGTGCATCGGAATGTAAAACTGGTGACACAGGAATCGCTTATAACATAGACCGTAAGAGGACTCAGGTTTTCTTGTACTTAAGTCGGCATTGTGTCTTTTATCTTTAATGCCGATGCAATTTCTGTGTTTCATCGTCAATGGCAAGGTCCAAGGGATACAGTAAACCTGCAGAGGTTCATCGGAATGTAAAACTGGTGATACAGGAAACGCTCAAAACATAGACAATAGAAAGACACACTCTTCCTGTACTTAAGTCGACATTGTGTCTCTTATATTTAATTCCGATGCAATTTCTGTGTTTCTTCGACAATGGGAAATTCGAAGGGAAACAGTATACCTGCAGAGGTGCATCGGAATGTAAAACTGGTGACACAGGAGACGCTCAAAACATAGACAGTAGGAAGACTCAGTCTTCCTGTACTTAAGTCGGCATTGTGTCTCTTATATTTAATTCCGATGCAATTTCTTGTTTCATCGTCACTGTGAAGGTCGAAGGGATACAGTAAACCTGCAGAAGTGCATCGGAATGGAAAACTGGTGACACAGGAAACGCTCAAAACATAGACAGTAGGAAGGCTCAGTATTCCTGTACTTAAGGCGTTATTGTGCCTCTAGTATTTAATTCCGATGCAATTTCTGTGTTTCAAAGCCAATGGGAAGGTCCAAGGGACACAGTAAACCTGCAGAGGTGCATCGGAATGTAAAACTGGTGACACTGGAAACGCTCAAAACATAGACCGTAAGAAGACGCAGTTTTCTTGTACTTAAATCGTCGTTGTGTCTCTTATACTTAAGTCCGATGTAATTTCTGTGTTTCATCGCCAATGGGAAGGTCCAAGGGATACAGTAAACCTGCAGAGGTGCATCGGAATGTAAAACTGGTGATACAGGACACGCTCAAATCATAGACAGTAGGAAGACTCAGTCTTCCTTTACTTAAGTCGGCATGGTGTCTCTTATATTTAATTCCGATGCAAATTCTGTGTGTCATCGTCAATGGAAGGTCCAATGGATACAGTAAACCAGCAGAGGTGCATCGGAATGTCAAACTGGTGACACAGGAAACGCTCAAAGCATAGACAATAGAAAGACACACTCTTCCTGTACTTAAGTCGACATTGTGTCTCTTCTATTTAATCCCGATGCAATTTCTGTGTTTCATCGCCAATTGGAAGGTCCAAGGGATACAGTAAACCTGCAGAGGTGCATCGGAATTTAAAACTGGTGACACTGGAAACGCTCAAACTTAGATAGTAAGAAGACTCAGTTTTCTGGTACTTATGTCGGCGTTGTGTCTCTTATATCTAATTCCGATGGAATTTCTGTGTTTATTCGTCAATGGGATGGTGCAAGGGACACAGTAAACCTGCAGATGTGCATTGCAATTTAAACTGGTGACACAGGAAACGCTCAAATCATAGACCGTAAGAAGACTCAGTTTTCTTGTACTTAAGTCGGCCTTGTGTCTCTTATATTTAATTCCGATGCAATTTCTGTTATTCATCGTCAATGGAAGGTCCAATGGATACAGTAAACCAGCAGAGGTGCATCGGAATGTAAAACTGGTGACACAGGAAAGGCTCAAAACATAGACAATAGAAAGACACATTCTTCCTGTACTTAAGTCGACATTGTGTCTCTTATATTTAATTCCGATGCAATTTCTGTGTTTCATCGGCAATGGGAGAGTCCAAGGGATACAGTAACCCTGCAGAAGTGCATTGGAATGTAAAACTGGTGACAAATGAAACGCTCAAATCATACACCGTAAGATGACTCAGTTTTCTTGTACTTAAGTCGGCGATGTGTCTCTTGTATTTAATTCCGATGCAATTTCTGTGATTCATCGTCAATGGGAAGGTCCAAGGGATACAGTAAACCTGCAGAGGTTCATCGGAATGTAAAACTGGTGACACAGGAAACGCTCAAAACATAGACAATAGAGAGACACAATGTTCCTGTACTTAAGTCGACATTGTGTCTCTTAAATTTAATTCCGATGCAATTTCTGTGTTTCATCGTCAATGGGAAAGTCGAAGGGAAACAGTATACCTGCAGAGGTGCATCGGAATGTAAAACTGGTGACACGGGAAACGCTAAAAACATAGAAAGTAGGAAGACTCAGTCTTCCTGTACTTAAGTCCGCATTGTGTCTCTTATCTTTAATTCCGATGCAATTTCTTGTTTCATCGTCACTGTGAAGGTCCAAGGGATACAGTAAACCTGTATGAGTGAATCGGAATGGAAAACTGGTGACACAGGAAACGCACAAAACATAGACAGTAGGAAGGCTCAGTCTTCCTGTACTTAAGGCGTCATTGTGTCTCTAGTATTTAATTCCGATGCAATTTCTGTGTTTCATCGCCAATGGGAAGGTCCAAGGGACACAGTAAACCTGCAGAGGTGCATCGGAATGTAAAACTGGTGACACTGGAAACGCTAAAAACATAGACCGTAAGAAGACTCAGTTTTCTTGTACTTAAATCGTCGTTGTGTCTCTTATACTTAAGTCCAATGTAATTTCTGTGTTTCATCGCCAATGGGAAGGTCCAAGGGATACAGTAAACCTGCAGAGGTGCATCGGAATGTAATACTGGTGACACAGGAAAGGCTCAAAACATAAACAGTAGGAAGACTCAGTCTTCCTTTACTTCAGTCGGCATGGTGTCTCTTATATTTAATTCCGATGAAATTTCTGTGTCATCGTCAATGGAAGGTCCAATGGATACAGTAAACCAGCAGAGGTGCATCGGAATGTAAA
Organism: Schistocerca nitens; assembly: GCF_023898315.1. Classification (NCBI taxonomy): domain Eukaryota; kingdom Metazoa; phylum Arthropoda; class Insecta; order Orthoptera; family Acrididae; genus Schistocerca; species Schistocerca nitens. The sequence continues at coordinate 4,738,331 of NC_064624.1, forward strand.
ACTGGTGACACAGGAGACTCTAAAGGCATAGACTCAGTCGTCCTGAACATAAGTCGGCATTGTGTCTCTTATATTCAATTCCGATGCAATTTCTGTGTTTCATCGTCACTGTGAAGGTCCAAGGGATACAGTAAACATGCAGAGGTGCATCGGAATGTAAATCTGGTGACACAGGAAACGCTCAAAACATAGACAGTAGGAAGACTCAGCCTTCCTATACTTAAGACGTAATTGTGTCTCTTATATTTAATTCCGATGCAATTTCTGTGTTTCAATGTCAATGGGAAGGTGCAAGGGATACAGTAAACCTGCAGAGGTTCATCGGAATGTAAAACTCGTGACACAGAAAACGCTCAAAACATAGAAATTAAGAAGACTCAGTTTTCTGGTACTTATGTCGGCGTTGTGTCTCTTATATTTAATTCCGATGCAATTTCTTGTTTCATCGTCACTGTGAAGGTCCAAGGGATACAGTAAACCTGCAGAAGTGCATCGGAATGGAAAACTGGTGACACAGGAAACGCTCAATTCATAGACAGTAGGAAGGCTCAGTCTTCCTGTACTTAAGGCGTCATTGTGTCTCTAGTATTTAATTCCGATGCAATTTCTGCGTTTCATCGCCAATGGGAAGGTCCAAGGAACACAGTAAACCTGCAGAGGTGCATCGGAATGTAAAACTGATGACACTGGAAACGCTCAAAACATAGACCGTAAGAAGACTCAGTTTTCTTGTACTTAAATCGTCGTTGTGTCTCTTATACTTAAGTCCGATGTAATTTCTGTGTTTCATCGCCAATGGGAAGGTCCAAGGGATACAGTAAACCTGCAGAGGTGCATCGGAATGTAAAACTGGTGATACAGGACACGATCAAATCATAGACAGTAGGAAGACTCAGTCTTCCTTTACTTAAGTCGGCATGGTGTCTCTTATATTTAATTCCGATGCAATATCTGTGTTTCATCGTCAATGGGAAGGGCCAATGGATACAAAAAACCTGCAGAGGTGCATCGGAATGTAAAACTAGTGACACAGAAAATGCTCAAAACATAGACCATAAGAAGACTCAGTTTTCTTGTACTTAAGTCGGCGTTGTGTCTCTTATATTTAATTCCGATGCAATTTCTGTGTTCCATCGACAATGGGAACGTCCAATGGATACAGTAAACCTGCAGAGGTTCATCGGAATGTAATACTGGTGACACAGGAAAGGCTCAAAACATAAACAGTAGGAAGACTCAGTCTTACTTTACTTAAGTCGTCATAGTGTCTCTTATATTTAATTTCGATGCAAATTCTGTGTCATCGTCAATGGAAGGTCCAATGGATACAGTAAACCAGCAGAGGTGCATCGGAAAGTCAAACTTTTGACACAGGAAACGCTCAAAGCATAGACAATAGAAAGACACAATCTTCCTGTACTTAAGTCGACATTGTGTCTCTTCTATTTAATTCCGATGGAATTTCTGTGTTTCATCGTCAATGGGAAAGTCGAAGGGAAACAGTATACCTGCAGAGGTGCATCGGAATGTAAAACTGGTGACACATGAGACGCTCAAAGCATAGACAGTAGGAAGACTCAGTCGTCCTGTACATAAGTCGGCATTGTGTCTCTTATATTCAATTCCGATGCAATTTCTGTGTTTCATCGTCACTGTGAAGGTCCAAGGGATACAGTAAACATGCATAGGTGCATCGGAATGTAAAACTGGTGACACAGGAAACGCTCAAAACATAGACAGTAGGAAGACTCAGCCTTCCTGTACTTAAGACGGCATTGTGTCTCTTATATTTAATCCCGATGCAATTTCTGTGTTTCAATGTCAATGGGACGGTGCAAGGGATACAGTAAACCTGCAGAGGTGCATCGGAATGTAAAACTGGTGACACAGAAAACGCTCAAAACATAGACCTTAAGAAGACTCAGTTTTCTGGTACTTATGTCGGCGTTGTGTCTCTTATATTTAATTACGATGCAATTTCTGTGTTTACTCGTCAATGGGAAGGTGAAAGGGATACAGTAAACCTGCAGAGGTGCATTGGAATGTAAAACTGGTGACACAGGAAACGCTCAAATCATAGACCGTAAGAAGACTCAGTTTTCTTGTACTTAAGTCGGCGTTGTGTCTCTTATATTTAATTCCGTTGCAATTTCTGTGTTTCATCGTCAATGGAATGTCCAATGGATACAGTAAACCAGCAGAGGTGCATCGGAATGTAAAACTGGTGACACAGGAAACGCTCAAAAAATAGACAATAGAAAGACACAATCTTCCTGTACTTAAGTCCACATTGTGTCTCTTATATTTAATTCCGATGCAATTTCTGTGTTTCATCGTCAATGGGAAGGTCCAAGGGATACAGAAACCCTGCAGAGGTGCCTCGGAATGTAAAACTGCTGACACAGGAAGCGCTCATAACATAGACCCTAAGAGGACTCAGGTTTTCTTGTACTTAAGTTGGCATTGTGTCTTTTATATTTAATGCCGATGCAATTTCTGTGTTTCATCGTCATTGGCAAGGTCCAAGGGATACAGTAAACCTGCAGAGGTTCATCGGAATGTAAAACTGGTGACAGAGGAAACGCTCAAAACATAGACAATAGAAAGACACACTCTTCCTGTACTTAAGTCGACATTGTGTCTCTTATATTTAATTCCAATGCAATTTCTGTGTTTCATCGTCAATGGGAAAGTCGAAGGGTAACAGTATCCCTGCAGAGGTGCATCGGAATGTAAAACTGGTGACACAGGTGACGCTCAAAGTATAGACAGTAGGAAGAGTCAGTCATCCTGTACTTAAGTCGGCATTGTGTCTCTTATATTTAATTCCGATGCAATTTCTGTGTTTCATCGTCAATGGGGAGGGCCAATGGATACAGTAAACCTGCAGAGGTGCATCGGAATGTAAAACTGGTGACAGAGAAAATGCTCAAAACATAGACCGTAAGGAGACTCAGTTTTCTTGTACTTAAGTCGGCATTGTGTCTCTTATATTTAATTCCGATGCAATTTCTGTGTTTCATCGTCAATGGGAAAGTCGAAGGGAAAACAGTATACCAGCAGAGGTGCATCGGAATGTAAAACTGGTGACACAGGAAACGCTGAAACATAGACAATAGAAAGACACACTCTTCCTGTATTTAAGTCGACATTGTGTCTTTTCTATTTAATTCCGATGCAATTTCTGTGTTTCATCGTCAATGGGAAAGTCGAAGGGAAACAGTATACCTGCAGAGGTGCATCGGAATGTAAACCTGGTGACACAGGAGAAGCTCAAAGCATAGACAGTAGGAAGGCTCAGTCTTCCTGTACTTAAGGCGTTATTGAGTCTCTAGTATTTAATTCCGATGCAATTTCTGTGTTTCATCGCCAATGGGAAGGTCCAAGGGACACAGTAAACCTGCAGAGGTGCATCGCAATGTAAAACTGGTGACACTGGAAACGCTCAAAACATAGACCGTAAGAATACTCAGTTTTCTTGTACTTAAATCGTCGTTGTGTCTCTTATACTTAAGTCCGATGTAATTTCTGTGTTTCATCGCCAATGGGAAGGTCCAAGGGATACAGTAAACCTGCAGAGGTGCATCGGAATGTAAAACTGGTGACACAGAAAATGCTCAAATCATAGACCGTAAGAAGACTCAGTTTTCTTGTACTTAAGTCGGCGTTGTGTCTCTTATATTTAATTCCGATGCAATTAGTGTGTTTCATCGTCAATGGGATTATCCAATGGATACAGTAGACCTGCAGAGGTGCATCGGAATGTAATACTGGTGACACAGGAAACGCTCAAAACATAGACAGTAGGAAGACTCAGCCTTCCTGTACTTAAGACGGCATTGTGTCTCTTATATTTAATTCCGAAGCAATTTCTGTGTCTCATCGTCACTGTGAAGGTCCAAGGGACACAGTAAACCTGCAGAGGTGCATCGGAATTTAAAACTGGTAACACTGGAAACGCTCAAACTTAGATAGTAAGAAGACTCAGTTTTCTGGTACTTATGTCGGCGTTGTGTCTCTTATATATAATTCCGATGCAATTTCTGTGTTTATTCGTCAATGGGAAGGTGCAAGGGATACAGTAAACCTGCAGAGGTGCATTGCAATGTAAAACTGGTGACACAGGAAACGCTTAAATCATAGACCGTAAGAAGACTCAGTTTTCTTGTACTTAAGTCGGCCTTGTGTCTCTTATATTTAATTCCGATGCAATTTCTGTGTTTCATCGTCAACGGAAGGTCCAATGGATACAGTAAACCAGCAGAGGAGCATCGGAATGTAAAACTGGTGACACAGGAAACGCTCAAAACGTAGACAATAGAAAGACACATTCTTCATGTACTTAAGTCGACATTGTGTCTCTTAAATTTAATTCCAATGCAATTCCTGTGTTTCATCGTCAATGGGAAAGTCGAAGGGTAACAGTATCCCTGCAGAGGTGCATCGGAATGTAAAACTGGTGACACAGGAGACGCTCAAAACATAGACAGTAGGAAGACTCAGTCTTCCTGTACTTAAGTCGGCATTGTGTCTCTTATATTTAATTCCGATGCAATTTCTTGTTTCATCGTCACTGTGATGGTCCAAGGGATACAGTAAACCTGCAGAAGTGCATCGGAATGGAAAACTGGTGACACAGGAAACGCTCAAAACATAGACAGTAGGAAGGCTCAGTCTTCCTGTACTTAAGGCGTCATTGTGTCTCTAGTATTTAATTCCGATGCAATTTCTGTGTTTCATCGCAAATGGGAAGGTCCAAGGGACACAGTAAACCTGCAGAGGTGCATCGGAATGTAAAACTGGTGATACAGGACACGCTCAAATCATAGACAGTAGGAAGACCCAGTCTTCCTTTACTTAAGTCGGCATGGTGTCTCTTATATTTAATTCCGATGCAATTTCTGTGTTTAATCGTCAATGGGAAGGGCCAATGGATACAGTAAACCTGCAGAGGTGCATCGGAATGTAATACTGGTGACACAGGAAAGGCTCAAAACATAAACAGTAGGAAGACTCAGTCTTTCTTTACTTAAGTGGGCATGGTGTCTCTTATATTTAATTCCGATGCAATTTCTGTGTCATCGTCAATGGAAGGCCCAATGGATACAGTAAACCAGCAGAGGTGCATCGGAATGTCAAACTGGTGACACAGGAAACGCTCAAAGCATAGACAATAGAAAGACACACTCTTCCTGTACTTAAGTCGACATTGTGTCTCTTCTATTTAATTCCGATGCAATTTCTGTGTTTCATCGTCAATGGGAAAGTCGAAGGGAAACAGTATACCTGCAGAGGTGCATCAGAATGTAAAACTGGTGACACAGGAGACGCTCAAAGCATAGACAGTAGGAAGACTCAGTCGTCCTGTACATAAGTCGGCATTGTGTCTCTTATATTCAATTCCGATGCAATTTCTGTGTTTCATCGTCACTGTGAAGGTCCAAGGGATACAGTAAACATGCAGAGGTGCATCGGAATGTAAAACGGGTGACACAGGAAACTCTCAAAACATAGACAGTAGGAAGACTCAGCCTTCCTGTACTTAAGACGGCATTGTGTCTCTTATATTTAATTCCGAAGCAATTTCTGTGTTTCAATGTCAATGGAAGGTGCAAGGGATACAGAAACCCTGCAGAGGTGCATCGGAATGTAAAACTGCTGACACAGGAAGCGCTCATAACATAGACCCTAAGAGGACTCAGGTTTTCTAGTACTTAAGTTGGCATTGTGTCTTTTATATTTAATGCCGATGCAATTTCTGTGTTTCATCGTCAATGGCAAGGTCCAAGGGATACAGTAAACCTGCAGAGGTTCATCGGAATGTAAAACTGGTGACACAGGAAACGCTCAAAACATAGACAATAGAAAGACACACTCTTCCTGTACTTAAGTCGACATTGTGTCTCTTATATTTAATTCCGATGAAATTTCTGCGTTTCATCGTCAATGGAAGGTCCAATGGATACAGTAAACCAGCAGAGGTGCATCGGAATGTCAAACTGGTGACACAGGAAACGCTCAAAACATAGACAATAGAAAGACACACTCTTCCTGTACTTAAGTCGACATTGTGTCTCTTCTATTCAATTCCGATGCAATTTCTGTGTTTCATCGTCACTGTGAAGGTCCAAGGGATACAGTAAACATGCAGAGGTGCATCGGAATGTAAAACGGGTGACACAGGAAACGCTCAAAACATAGACAGTAGGAAGACTCAGCCTTCCTGTACATAAGACGGCATTGTGTCTCTTATATTTAATTCCGATGCAATTTCTGTGTTTCATCGCCAATGGGAAGGGCCAATGGATACAGTAAACCTGCAGAGGTGCATTGGAATGTAAAACTGGTGACACAGAAAATGCTCAAAACATAGACCGTAATAAGACTCAGTTTTCTTGTACTTAAGTCGGCGTTGTGTCTCTTATATTTAATTCCGATGCAATTTCTGTGTTCCATCGACAATGGGAACGTCCAATGGATACAGTAAACCTGCAGAGGTGCATCGGAATGTAATACTGGTGACACAGGAAAGGCTCAAAACATTGACAGTAGGAAGACTCAGTCTTCCTTTACTTAAGGCGGCATGGTGTCTCTTATATTTAATTCCGATGCAATTTCTGTGTTTCATCGTCAATGGAAGGTCCAATGGATACAATAAACCAGCAGAGGTGCATCGGAATGTAAAACTGGTGACACAGGAAACGCTCAAAACATAGACTATGGAAAGACACAATCTTCCTGTACTTAAGTCCACATTGTGTCTCTTATATTTAATTCCGATGCAATTTCTGTGTTTCATCGTCAATGCGAAGGTCGAAGGGAAACAGTATCCCTGCAGAGGTGCATCGGAATGTAAAACTGGTGACAAGGGAAACGCTGAAAACATAGACAGTAGAAAGATTCAGTCTTTCTGTACTTAAGTCGGCATTGTGTCTCTTATATTTAATTCCGATGCAATTTCTGTGTTTCATCGTCAATGGGAAGGTCCAAGGGACACAGTAACCCTACAGAGGTGCATCGGAATGTAAAACTGATGACACAGTTAGCGCTCATAACATAGACCCTAAGAAGACTTAGTTTTCTTGTACTTACGTCAGCATTGTGTCTTTTATATTAAATTCCGCTGCAATTTCTGTGTTTCATCGTCACTGTGAAGGTCCACGGGATACAGCAAACCTGCAGAGGTGCATCGGAATGTAAAACTGGTGACACAGGAAACGCTCAAAACATAGACAGTAGGAAGACTCAGTCTTCCTGTACTTAAGTCATCATTGTGTCTCTTATCTTTAATTCCGATGCAATTTCTGTGTTTCATCGTCACTGTGAAGGTCCAACGGATAAAGTAAACGTGCAGAGGTGCATCGGAATGTAAAACTGGTGACACAGTAAACGCTCAAAACATAGACTGTAATAAGACTCTGTTTTCTTGTACTTAAGTCGGCGTTGTGTCTCTTATATTTAATTCCGATGCAATTTCTGTGTTCCATCGACAATGGGAACGTCCAATGGATACAGTAAACCTGCAGAGGTGCATCGGAATGTAATACTGGTGACACAGGAAAGGCTCAAAACATTGACAGTAGGAAGACTCAGTCTTCCTTTACTTAAGGCGGCATGGTGTCTCTTATATTTAATTCCGATGCAATTTCTGTGTTTCATCGTCAATGGAAGGTCCAATGGATACAATAAACCAGCAGAGGTGCATCGGAATGTAAAACTGGTGACACAGGAAACGCTCAAAACATAGACTATGGAAAGACACAATCTTCCTGTACTTAAGTCCACATTGTGTCTCTTATATTTAATTCCGATGCAATTTCTGTGTTTCATCGTCAATGCGAAGGTCGAAGGGAAACAGTATACCTGCAGAGGTGCATCGGAATGTAAAACTGGTGACAAGGGAAACGCTGAAAACATAGACAGTAGAAAGATTCAGTCTTTCTGTACTTAAGTCGGCATTGTGTCTCTTATATTTAATTCCGATGCAATTTCTGTGTTTCATCGTCAATGGGAAGGTCCAAGGGATACAGTAACCCTACAGAGGTGCATCGGAATGTAAAACTGATGACACAGGAAGCGCTCATAACATAGACCCTAAGAAGACTTAGTTTTCTTGTACTTACGTCAGCATTGTGTCCTTTATATTAAATTCCGCTGCAATTTCTGTGTTTCATCGTCACTGTGAAGGTCCACGGGATACAGCAAACCTGCAGAGGTGCATCGGAATGTAAAACTGGTGACACAGGAAACGCTCAAAACATAGACAGTAGGAAGACTCAGTCTTCCTGTACTTAAGTCATCATTGTGTCTCTTATCTTTAATTCCGATGCAATTTCTGTGTTTCATCGTCACTGTGAAGGTCCAAGGGATAAAGTAAACGTGCAGAGGTGCATCGGAATGTAAAACTGGTGACACAGTAAACGCTCAAAACATAGACAGTAGGAAGACACAGTCTTCCTGTACTTCAGTCGGCATTGTGCCTCTTATATTTAATTCCTATGCCATATCTGTGTTTCATAGCCTATGGGAACGTCCAAGGGATACAGTAAACCTGCAGAGGGACATCGGAATGTAAAACTGGTGATAAAAGACACGCTCAAATCATAGACAGTAGGAACACTCAGTCTTCCTTTACTTAAGTCGGCATTGTGTCTCTTATATTTAATTCCAATGCAATTTCTGTGTTTCATCGTCAATGGGAAAGTCGAAGGGAAACAGTATCCCTGCAGAGGTGCATCGGAATGTAAAACTGGTGACACAGGTGACGCTCAAAGTATAGACAGTAGGAAGACTCAGTCATCCTGTACTTAAGTCGGCATTGTGTCTCTTCTATTTAATTCCGATGCAATTTCTGTGTTTCATCGTCAATGGGAAAGTCGAAGGGAAACAGTATACCTGCAGAGGTGCATCGGAATGTAAAACTGGTGACACAGGAGAAGCTCAAAGCATAGACAGTAGGAAGGCTCAGTCTTCCTGTACTTAAGGCGTTATTGTGTCTCTAGTATTTAATTCCGATGCAATTTCTGTGTTTCATCGAAAATGGGAAGGTCCAAGGGACACAGTAAACCTGCAGAGGTGCATCGGAATGTAAAACTGGTGACACTGGAAACGCTCAAAACATAGACCGTAAGAAGACTCAGTTTTCTTGTACTTAAATCGTCGTTGTGTCTCTTATACTTAAGTCCGATGTAATTTCTGTGTTTTATCGCCAATGGGAAGGTCCAAGGGATACAGTAAACCTGCAGAGGTGCATCGGAATGTAAAATTGGTGACACAGAAAATGCTCAAAACATAGACCGTAAGAAGACTCAGTTTTCTTGTACTTAAGTCGGCGTTGTGTCTCTTATATTTAATTCCGATGCAATTAGTGTGTTTCATCGTCAATGGGAACGTCCAATGGATACAGTAAACCTGCAGAGGTGCATCGGAATGTAATACTGGTGACACAGGAAAGGCTCAAAACATAAACAGTAGGAATACTCAGTCTTTATTTACTTAAGTCGGCATGGTGTCTCTTATATTTAATTCCGATGCAATTTCTGTGTTTCATCGTCACTGTGAAGGTACAAGGGATACAGTAAACATGCAGAGGTGCATCGGAATGTAAAACTGGTGACACAGGAGACGCTCAAAGCATAGACAGTAGGAAGACTCAGTCGTCCTGTACATAAGTCGGCATTGTGTCTCTTATATTTAATTCCGATGCAATTTCTGTGTATCATCGTCACTGTGAAGGTCCAAGGGATACAGTAAACATGCAGAGGTGCATCGGAATGTAAAACTGGTGACACAGGAAACGCTCAAAGCATTGACAGTAGGAAGACTCAGCCTTCCTGTACTTAAGACGTCATTGTGTCTCTTATATTTAATTCCGATACAATTTCTGTGTTTCATCGTCAATGGAAGGTCCAATGGATATAGTAAACCAGCAGAGGTGCATCGGAATGTAAAACTGGTGACACAGTTAACGCTCAAAACGTAGACAATAGAAAGACACATTCTTCATGTACTTAAGTCGACATTGTGTCTCTTATATTTAATTCCGATGCAATTTCTGTGTTTCATCGTCAATGGGAAGGTCCAAGGGATACAGTAACCCTGCAGAAGTGCATCGGAATGTAAAACTGGTGACACAGGAAGCGCTCATAACATAGACCCTAAGTGGACTCAGGTTTTCTTGTACTTAAGTCGGCATTGTGTCTTTTATATTTAATGCCGATGCAATTTCTGTGTTTCATCGTCAATGGCAAGGTCCAAGGGATACGGTAAACCTGCAGAGGTTCGTCGGAATGTAAAACTGGTGACACAGGAAACGCTCAAAACATAGACAATAGAAAGACACACTCTTCCTGTACTTAAGTCGACATTGTGTCTCTTATATTTAATTCCGATGCAATTTCTGTGTTTCATCGTCAATGGGAAGGGCCAATGGATACAGTAAACCTGCAGAGGTGCATCGGAATGTAAAACTGGTGACACAGAAAATGCTCAAAACATAGACCGTAAGAAGACTCAGTTTTCTTGTACTTAAGTCGGCGTTGTGTCTCTTATATTTAATTCCGATGCAATTAGTGTGTTTCATCGTCAATGGGAACGTCCAATGGATACAGTAAACCTGCAGAGGTGCATCGGAATGTAATACTGGTGACACAGGAAAGGCTCAAAACATAAACAGTAGGAATACTCCGTCTTCCTTTACTTAAGTGGGCATGGTGTCTCTTATATTTAATTCCGATGCAATTTCTGTGTCATCGTCAATGGAAGGTCCAATGGATACAGTAAACCAGCAGAGGTGCATCGGAATGTCAAACTGGTGACACAGGAAACGCTCAAAGCATAGACAATAGAAAGACACACTCTTCCTGTACTTAAGTCGACATTGTGTCTCTTCTATTTAATTCCGATGCAATTTCTGTGTTTCATCGTCAATGGGAAAGTCGAAGGGAAACAGTATACCTGCAGAGGTGCATCGGAATGTAAAACTGGTGACACAGGAGACGCTCAAAGCATAGACAGTAGGAAGACTCAGTCGTCCTGTACATAAGTCGGCATTGTGTCTCTTTTATTCAATTCCGATGCAATTTCTGTGTTTCATCGTCACTGTGAAGGTCCAAGGGATACAGTAAACATGCAGAGGTGCATCGGAATGTAAAACTGGTGACACAGGAAACGCTCAAAACATAGACAGTAGGAAGACTCAGCCTTCCTGTACTTAAGACGGCATTGTGTCTCTTATATTTAATTCCGAAGCAATTTCTGTGTTTCAATGTCAATGGGAAGGTGCAAGGGATACAGTAAACCTGCAGAGGTGCATCGGAATGTAAAACTGGTGACACAGAAAACGCTCAAAACATAGACCTTAAGGAGACTCAGTTTTCTGGTACTTATGTCGGCGTTGTATCTCTTATATTTAATTCCGGTGCAAATTCTGTGTTTATTCGTCAATGGGAAGGTGCAAGGGATACAGTAAACCTGCAGTGGTGCATTGGAATGTAAAACTGGTGACACAGGAAACGCTCAAATCATAGACCGTAAGAAGACTCAGTTTTCTTGTACTTAAGTCGTCGTTGTGTCTCTTATATTTAATTCCGATGCAATTTCTGCGTTTCATCGTCAATGGAAGGTCCAATGGATACAGTAAACCAGCAGAGGTGCATCGGAATGTCAAACTGGTGACACAGGAAACGCTCAAAACATAGACAATGGAAAGACACACTCTTCCTGCACTTAAGTCGACATTGTGTCTCTTATTTTTAATTCCGATGCAATTTCTGCGTTTCATCGTCAATGGAAGGTCCAATGGATACAGTAAACCAGCAGAGGTGCATCGGAATGTCAAACTGGTGACACAGGAAACGCTCAAAACATAGACAATAGAAAGACACACTCTTCCTGTACTTAAGTCGACATTGTGTCTCTTCCATTTAATTCTGATGCAATTTCTGTGTTTCATCGTCAATGGGAAGGTCCAAGGGATACAGAAACCCTGCAGAGGTGCATCGGAATGTAAAACTGCTGGCACAGGAAGCGCTCATAACATAGACCCTAAGAGGACTCAGGTTTTCTTGTACTTAAGTTGGCATTGTGTCTTTTATATTTAATGCCGATGCAATTTCTGTGTTTCATCGTCAATGGCAAGGTCCAAGGGATACAGTAAACCTGCAGAGGTTCATCGGAATGTAAAACTGGTGACACAGGAAACGCTCAAAACATAGAAAATAGAAAGACACACTCTTCCTTTACTTAAGTCGACATTGTGTCTCTTATATTTAATTCCGATGCAATTTCTGCGTTTCATCGTCAATGGAAGGTCCAATGGATACAGTAAACCAGCAGAGGTGCATCGGAATGTCAAACTGGTGACACAGGAAACGCTTAAAACACAGACAATAGAAAGACACACTCTTCCTGTACTTAAGTCGACATTGTGTCTCTTCTATTTAATTCCGATGCAATTTCTGTGTTTCATCGTCAATGGGAAAGTCGAACGGAAACAGTATACCTGCAGAGGTGCATCGGAATAAAAAACTGGTGACACAGGAGACGCTCAAAGCATAGACAGTAGGAAGACTCAGTCGTCCTGTACATAAGTCGGCATTGTGTCTCTTATATTTAATTCCGATGGAATTTCTGTGTTTCATCGTCACTGTGAAGGTCGAAGGGATACAGTAAACATGCAGAGGTGCATCGGAATGTAAAACTGGTGACACAGGAAACGATCAAAACATAGACAGTAGGAAGACTCAGCCTTCCTGTACTTAAGACGTCATTGTGTCTCTTATATTTAATTCCGATGCAATTTCTGTGTTTCATCGTCAATGGAAGGTCGAATGGATACATTAAACCAGCAGAGGTGCATCGGAATGTAAAACTGGTGACACAGGAAACGCTCAAAACATAGACAATAGAAAGACACACTCTTCCTGTACTTAAGTCGGCATTGTGTCTCTTCTATTTAATTCCGATGCAATTTCTGTGTTTCATCGTCAATGGGAAAGTCGAAGGGAAGCAGTATACCTGCAGAGGTGCATCGGAATGTAAAACTGGTGACACAGGAGAAGCTCAAAGCATAGACAGTAGGAGGACTCAGTCTTCCTGTACTTAAGTCGGCATTGTGTCTCCTATATTTAATTCCGATGCAATTTCTGTGTTTCATCGTCACTGTGAAGGTCCAAGGGATACAGTAAACATGCAGAGGTGCATCGGAATGTAAAACTGGTGACACAGGAAACGCTCAAAACATAGACAGTAGGAAGACTCAGCCTTCCTGTACTTAAGACGTCATTGTGCCTCTTATATTTAATTCTGATGCAATTTCTGTGTTTCATCGTTAATGGGAAGATCCAAGGGATACAGTAAACCTGCAGAAGTGCATCGGAATATAAAACTGATGACACAGGAAATGCTCAAAACATAGACAGTAGGAAGACTCAGTCTTCCTGTACCTAAGTCGGCATTGTGGGTCTTATATTTAATTCCGACGGAATTTCTGTGTTTCGTCGTCAATGGGAAGGTCCAAGGGATACAGTGAACCTGCAGAAGTGCATTGGAATGTAAAACTGGTGACAAAGGAAACGCTCAAATCATACACCGTAAGATGACTCAGTTTTCTTGTACTTTAGTCGGCGATGTGTCTCTTGTATTTAATTCCGATGCAATTTCTGTGTTTCATCGTCAATGGGAAGGTCCAATGGATACCTTAAACCTGCAGAGGTGCATCGCAATGTAAAACTGGTGACACAGGAAACGCTCAAAACATAGACAATAGAAAGACACAATCTTCCTGTACTTAAGTCCACATTGTGTCTCTTATATTTAATTCCGATGCAATTTCTGTGTTTCATCGTCAATGGGAAGGTCCAAGGGATACAGTAACCCTACAGAGGTGCATCGGAATGTAAAACTGATGACACAGGAAGCGCTCATAACATAGACCCTAAGAAGACTCAGTTTTCTTGTACTTAAGTCGGCATTGTGCCTTTTATATTAAATTCCGCTGCAATTTCTGTGTTTCATCGTCACTGTGAAGGTCCACGGGATACAGCAAACCTGCAGAGGTGCATCGGAATGTAAAACTGGTGACACAGGAAACGCTCAAAACATAGACAGTAGGAAGACTCAGTCTTCCTGTACTTAAGTCATCATTGTGTCTCTTATCTTTAATTCCGATGCAATTTCTGTGTTTCATCATCACTGTGAAGGTCCAAGGGATAAAGGAAACGTGCAGAGGTGCATCGGAATGTAAAACTGGTGACACAGTAAACGCTCAAAACATAGACAGTAGGAAGACACAGTCTTCCTGTACTTCAGTCGGCATTGTGCCTCTTATATTTAATTCCTATGCCATTTCTGTGTTCCATAGCCTATGGGAATGTCCAAGGGATACAGTAAACCTGCAGAGGTACATCGGAATGTAAAACTGGTGATAAAAGACACGCTCAAATCATAGACAGTAGGAACACTCAGTCTTCCTTTGCTTAAGTCGGCATTGTGTCTCTTATATTTAATTCCAATGCAATTTCTGTGTTTCATCGTCAATGGGAAAGTCGAAGGGAAACAGTATCCCTGCAGAGGTGCATCGGAATGTAAAACTGGTGACACAGGTGACGCTCAAAGTATAGACAGTAGGAAGACTCAGTCATCCTGTACTTAAGTCGGCATTGTGTCTCTTATATTTAATTCCTATGCAATTTCTGTGTTTCATCGTCAATGGGGAGGGCCAATGGATACATTAAACCTGCAGAGGTGCATCGGAATGTAAAACTGCTGACAGAGAAAATGCTCAAAACATAGACCGTAAGGAGACTCAGTTTTCTTGTACTTAAGTCGGCATTGTGTCTCTTAAATTTAATTCCGATGCTATTTCTGTGTTTCATCGTCAATGGGAAAGTCGAAGAGTAACAGTATACCTGCAGAGGTGCATCGGAATGTTAAACTGGTGACACAGGAAACGCTGAAACATAGACAATAGAAAGACACACTCTTCCTGTACTTAAGTCGACATTGTGTCTCTTCTATTTAATTCCGATGCAATTTCTGTGTTTCATCGTCAATGGGAAAGTCGAAGGGAAACAGTATACCTGCAGAGGTGCATCGGAATGTAAAACTGGTGACACAGGAGAAGCTCAAAGCATAGACAGTAGGAAGGCTCAGTCTTCCTGTACTTAAGGCGTTATTGTGTCTCTAGTATTTAATTCCGATGCAATTTCTGTGTTTCATCGTCAATGGGAAGGTCCAAGGCATACAGTAACCCTGCAGAGGTGCATCGGAATGTAAAACTGGTGACACAGGAAGCGCTCATAACATAGACCCTAAGAGGACTCAGGTTTTCTAGTACTTAAGTCGGCATTGTGTCTTTTATATTTAATGCCGATGCAATTTCTGTGTTTCATCGTCAATGGCAAGGTCCAAGGGATACGGTAAACCTGCAGAGGTTCATCGGAATGTAAAACTGGTGACACAGGAAACGCTCAAATCATAGACAATAGAAAGACACACTCTTCCTGTACTTAAGTCGACATTGTGTCTTTTATATTTAATTCCGATGCAATTTCTGTGTTTCATCGTCAATGGGAATTTCGAAGGGAAACAGTATACCTGCAGAGGTGCATCGGAATGTAAAACTGCTGACACAGGAGACGCTCAAAACATAGACAGTAGGAAGACTCAGTCTTCCTGTACTTAAGTCGGCATTGTGTCTCTTATACTTAATTCCGATGCAATTTCTTGTTTCATCGTCACTGTGAAGGTCCAAGGGATACAGTAAACCTGCATAAGTGCATCGGAATGGAAAACTGGTGACACAGGAAACGCTCAAAAGCATAGACAGTAGGAAGGCTCAGTCTTCCTGTACTTAAGGCGTCATTGTGTCTCTAGTATTTAATTCCGATGCAATTTCTGTGTTTCATCGCCAATGGGAAGGTCCAAGGGACACAGTAAACCTGCAGAGGTGCATCGGAATGTAAAACTGGTGATACAGGGCACGCTCAAATCATAGACAGTAGGAAGACTCAGTCTTCCTTTACTTAAGTCGGCATGGTGTCTCTTTTATTTAATTCCGGTGCAATTTCTGTGTTTCATCGTCAATGGGAAGGGCCAATGGATACAGTAAACCTGCAGAGGTGCATCGGAATGTAAAACTGGTGACACAGAAAATGCTCAAAACATAGACCGTAAGAAGACTCAGTTTTCTTGTACTTAAGTCGGCGTTGTGTCTCTTATATTTAATTCCGATGCAATTAATGTGTTTCATCGTCAATGGGAACATCCAATGGATACAGTAAACCTGCAGAGGTGCATCGGAATGTAATACTGGTGGCACAGGAAAGGCTCAAAACATAAACAGTAGGAATACTCAGTCTTCCTTTACTTAAGTGGGCATGGTGTCTCTTATATTTAATTCCGATGCAATTTCTGTGTCATCGTCAATGGAAGGTCCAATGGATACAGTAAACCAGCAGAGGTGCATCGGAATGTCAAACTGGTGACACAGGAAACGCTCAAAGCATAGACAATAGAAAGACACACTCTTCATGTACTTAAGTCGACATTGTGTCTCTTATATTTAATTCCGATGCAATTTCTGTGTTTCATCGTCAATGGGAAGGTCCAAGGCATACAGTAACCCTGCAGAGGTGCATCGGAATGTAAAACTGGTGACACAGGAAGCGCTCATAACATAGACCCTAAGAGGACTCAGGTTTTCTTGTACTTAAGTCGGCATTGTGTCTTTTATATTTAATGCCGATGCAATTTCTGTGTTTCATCGTCAATGGCAAGGTCCAAGGGATACGGTAAACCTGCAGAGGTTCATCGGAATGTAAAACTGGTGACACAGGAAACGCTCAAATCATAGACAATTAAAAGACACACTCTTCCTGTACTTAAGTCGACATTGTGTCTTTTATATTTAATTCCGATGCAATTTCTGTGTTTCATCGTCAATGGGAATTTCGAAGGGAAACAGTATACCTGCAGAGGTGCATCGGAATGTAAAACTGGTGACACAGGAGAAGCTCAAAACATAGACAGTAGGAAGACTCAGTCTTCCTGTACTTAAGTCGGCATTGTGTCTCTTATACTTAATTCCGATGCAATTTCTTGTTTCATCGTCACTGTGAAGGTCCAAGGGATACAGTAAACCTGCATAAGTGCATCGGAATGGAAAACTGGTGACACAGGAAACGCTCAAAAGCATAGACAGTAGGAAGGCTCAGTCTTCCTGTACTTAAGGCGTCATTGTGTCTCTAGTATTTAATTCCGATGCAATTTCTGTGTTTCATCGCCAATGGGAAGGTCCAAGGGACACAGTAAACCTGCAGAGGTGCATCGGAATGTAAAACTGGTGATACAGGACACGCTCAAATCATAGACAGTAGGAAGACCCAGTCTTCCTTTACTTAAGTCGGCATGGTGTCTCTTTTATTTAATTCCGGTGCAATTTCTGTGTTTCATCGTCAATGGGAAGGGCCAATGGATACAGTAAACCTGCAGAGGTGCATCGGAATGTAAAACTGGTGACACAGAAAATGCTCAAAACATAGACCGTAAGAAGACTCAGTTTTCTTGTACTTAAGTCGGCGTTGTGTCTCTTATATTTAATTCCGATGCAATTAATGTGTTTCATCGTCAATGGGAACATCCAATGGATACAGTAAACCTGCAGAGGTGCATCGGAATGTAATACTGGTGGCACAGGAAAGGCTCAAAACATAAACAGTAGGAATACTCAGTCTTCCTTTACTTAAGTGGGCATGGTGTCTCTTATATTTAATTCCGATGCAATTTCTGTGTCATCGTCAATGGAAGGTCCAATGGATACAGTAAACCAGCAGAGGTGCATCGGAATGTCAAACTGGTGACACAGGAAACGCTCAAAGCATAGACAATAGAAAGACACACTCTTCATGTACTTAAGTCGACATTGTGTCTCTTATATTTAATTCCGATGCAATTTCTGTGTTTCATCGTCAATGGGAAGGTCCAAGGCATACAGTAACCCTGCAGAGGTGCATCGGAATGTAAAACTGGTGACACAGGAAGCGCTCATAACATAGACCCTAAGAGGACTCAGGTTTTCTTGTACTTAAGTCGGCATTGTGTCTTTTATATTTAATGCCGATGCAATTTCTGTGTTTCATCGTCAATGGCAAGGTCCAAGGGATACGGTAAACCTGCAGAGGTTCATCGGAATGTAAAACTGGTGACACAGGAAACGCTCAAATCATAGACAATTAAAAGACACACTCTTCCTGTACTTAAGTCGACATTGTGTCTTTTATATTTAATTCCGATGCAATTTCTGTGTTTCATCGTCAATGGGAATTTCGAAGGGAAACAGTATACCTGCAGAGGTGCATCGGAATGTAAAACTGGTGACACAGGAGAAGCTCAAAACATAGACAGTAGGAAGACTCAGTCTTCCTGTACTTAAGTCGGCATTGTGTCTCTTATACTTAATTCCGATGCAATTTCTTGTTTCATCGTCACTGTGAAGGTCCAAGGGATACAGTAAACCTGCATAAGTGCATCGGAATGGAAAACTGGTGACACAGGAAACGCTCAAAAGCATAGACAGTAGGAAGGCTCAGTCTTCCTGTACTTAAGGCGTCATTGTGTCTCTAGTATTTAATTCCGATGCAATTTCTGTGTTTCATCGCCAATGGGAAGGTCCAAGGGACACAGTAAACCTGCAGAGGTGCATCGGAATGTAAAACTGGTGATACAGGACACGCTCAAATCATAGACAGTAGGAAGACCCAGTCTTCCTTTACTTAAGTCGGCATGGTGTCTCTTTTATTTAATTCCGGTGCAATTTCTGTGTTTCATCGTCAATGGGAAGGGCCAATGGATACAGTAAACCTGCAGAGGTGCATCGGAATGTAAAACTGGTGACACAGAAAATGCTCAAAACATAGACCGTAAGAAGACTCAGTTTTCTTGTACTTAAGTCGGCGTTGTGTCTCTTATATTTAATTCCGATGCAATTAATGTGTTTCATCGTCAATGGGAACATCCAATGGATACAGTAAACCTGCAGAGGTGCATCGGAATGTAATACTGGTGGCACAGGAAAGGCTCAAAACATAAACAGTAGGAAGACTCAGTCTTCCTTTACTTAAGTGGGCATGGTGTCTCTTATATTTAATTCCGATGCAATTTCTGTGTCATCGTCAATGGAAGGTCCAATGGATACAGTAAACCAGCAGAGGTGCATCGGAATGTCAAACTGGTGACACAGGAAACGCTCAAAGCATAGACAATAGAAAGACACACTCTTCATGTACTTAAGTCGACATTGTGTCTCTTATATTTAATTCCGATGCAATTTCTGTGTTTCATCGTCAATGGGAAGGTCCAAGGCATACAGTAACCCTGCAGAGGTGCATCGGAATGTAAAACTGGTGACACAGGAAGCGCTCATAACATAGACCCTAAGAGGACTCAGGTTTTCTTGTACTTAAGTCGGCATTGTGTCTTTTATATTTAATGCCGATGCAATTTCTGTGTTTCATCGTCAATGGCAAGGTCCAAGGGATACGGTAAACCTGCAGAGGTTCATCGGAATGTAAAACTGGTGACACAGGAAACGCTCAAATCATAGACAATAGAAAGACACACTCTTCCTCTACTTAAGTCGACATTGTGTCTTTTATATTTAATTCCGATGCAATTTCTGTGTTTCATCGTCAATGGGAATTTCGAAGGGAAACAGTATACCTGCAGAGGTGCATCGGAATGTAAAACTGGTGACACAGGAGACGCTCAAAACATAGACAATAGAAAGACACACTCTTCATGTACTTAAGTCGACATTGTGTCTCTTATATTTAATTCCGATGCAATTTCTGTGTCATCGTCAATGGAACGTCCAATGGATACAGTAAACCTGCAGAGGTGCATCGGAATGTAATACTGGTGACACAGGAAACGTTCAAAACATAGACAGTAGGAAGACTCAGCCTTCCTGTACTTAAGACGGCATTGTGTCTCTTATATTTAATTCCGAAGCAATTTCTGTGTCTCATCGTCACTGTGAAGGTCCAAGGGATACAGTAAACATGCAGAGGTGCATCGGAATGTAAAACTGGTGATACAGGACACGCTCAAAACATAGACAGTAGGAAGACTCAGCCTTCCTGTACTTAAGACGTCATTGTGTCTCTTATATTTAATTCCGATGCAATTTCTGTGTTTAATCGTCAATGGGAAGGGCCAATGGATACAGTAAACCTGCAGAGGTGCATCGGAATGTCAAACTGGTGACACAGAAAATGCTCAAAACATAGACCGTAAGAAGACTCAGTTTTCTTGTACTTAAGTAGGCGTTGTGTCTCTTATATTTAATTCCGATGCAATTAATGTGTTTCATCGTCAATGGGAACAACCAATGGATACAGTAAAACTGCAGAGGTGCATCGGAATGTAATACTGGTGGCACAGGAAAGGCTCAAAACATAAACAGTAGGAAGACTCAGTCTTCCTTTACTTAAGTGGGCATGGTGTCTCTTATATTTAATTCCGATGCAATTTCTGTGTCATCGTCAATGGAAGGTCCAATGGATACAGTAAACCAGCAGAGGTGCATCGGAATGTCAAACTGGTGACACAGGAAACGCTCAAAGCATAGACAATAGAAAGACACACTCTTCATGTACTTAAGTCGACATTGTGTCTCTTATATTTAATTCCGATGCAATTTCTGTGTTTCATCGTCAATGGGAAGGTCCAAGGCATACAGTAACCCTGCAGAGGTGCATCGGAATGTAAAACTGGTGACACAGGAAGCGCTCATAACATAGACCCTAAGAGGACTCAGGTTTTCTTGTACTTAAGTCGGCATTGTGTCTTTTATATTTAATGCCGATGCAATTTCTGTGTTTCATCGTCAATGGCAAGGTCCAAGGGATACGGTAAACCTGCAGAGGTTCATCGGAATGTAAAACTGGTGACACAGGAAACGCTCAAATCATAGACAATAGAAAGACACACTCTTCCTGTACTTAAGTCGACATTGTGTCTTTTATATTTAATTCCGATGCAATTTCTGTGTTTCATCGTCAATGGGAATTTCGAAGGGAAACAGTATACCTGCAGAGGTGCATCGGAATGTAAAACTGGTGACACAGGAGACGCTCAAAACATAGACAATAGAAAGACACACTCTTCATGTACTTAAGTCGACATTGTGTCTCTTATATTTAATTCCGATGCAATTTCTGTGTCATCGTCAATGGAACGTCCAATGGATACAGTAAACCTGCAGAGGTGCATCGGAATGTAATACTGGTGACACAGGAAACGCTCAAAACATAGACAGTAGGAAGACTCAGCCTTCCTGTACTTAAGACGGCATTGTGTCTCTTATATTTAATTCCGAAGCAATTTCTGTGTCTCATCGTCACTGTGAAGGTCCAAGGGATACAGTAAACATGCAGAGGTGCATCGGAATGTAAAACTGGTGATACAGGACACGCTCAAAACATAGACAGTAGGAAGACTCAGCCTTCCTGTACTTAAGACGTCATTGTGTCTCTTATATTTAATTCTGATGCAATTTCTGTGTTTAATCGTCAATGGGAAGGGCCAATGGATACAGTAAACCTGCAGAGGTGCATCGGAATGTAAAACTGGTGACACAGAAAATGCTCAAAACATAGACCGTAAGAAGACTCAGTTTTCTTGTACTTAAGTCGGCGTTGTGTCTCTTATATTTAATTCCGATGCAATTAATGTGTTTCATCGTCAATGGGAACATCCAATGGATACAGTAAACCTGCAGAGGTGCATCGGAATGTAATACTGGTGGCACAGGAAAGGCTCAAAACATAAACAGTAGGAAGACTCAGTCTTCCTTTACTTAAGTGGGCATGGTGTCTCTTATATTTAATTCCGATGCAATTTCTGTGTCATCGTCAATGGAAGGTCCAATGGATACAGTAAACCAGCAGAGGTGCATCGGAATGTCAAACCGGTGACACAGGAAACGCTCAAAGCATAGACAATAGAAAGACACACTCTTCATGTACTTAAGTCGACATTGTGTCTCTCATATTTAATTCCGATGCAATTTCTGTGTTTCATCGTCAATGGGAAGGTCCAAGGCATACAGTAACCCTGCAGAGGTGCATCGGAATGTAAAACTGGTGACACAGGAAGCGCTCATAACATAGACCCTAAGAGGACTCAGGTTTTCTTGTACTTAAGTCGGCATTGTGTCTTTTATATTTAATGCCGATGCAATTTCTGTGTTTCATCGTCAATGGCAAGGTCCAAGGGATACGGTAAACCTGCAGAGGTTCATCGGAATGTCAAACTGGTGACACAGGAAACGCTCAAATCATAGACAATAGAAAGACACACTCTTCCTGTACTTAAGTCGACATTGTGTCTTTTATATTTAATTCCGATGCAATTTCTGTGTTTCATCGTCAATGGGAATTTCGAAGGGAAACAGTATACCTGCAGAGGTGCATCGGAATGTAAAACTGGTGACACAGGAGACGCTCAAAACATAGACAGTAGGAAGACTCAGTCGTCCTGTACATAAGTCGGCATTGTGTCTCTTATATTCAATTCCGATGCAATTTCTGTGTTTCATCGTCACTGTGAAGGTCCAAGGGATACAGTAAAAATGCAGAGGTGCATCGGAATGTAAAACTGGTGACTCAGGAAACGCTCAAAACATAGACAGTAAAAGACTCAGCCTTCCTGTACTTAAGACGGCATTGTGTCTCTTATATTTAATTCCGAAGCAATGTCTGTGTTTCAATGTCAATGGGAAGGTGCAAGGGATACAGTAAACCTGCAGAGGTGCATCGGAATGTATGGTGACACAGAAAACGCTCAAAACATAGACCTTAAGGAGACTCAGTTTTCTGGTACTTATGTCGGCGTTGTGTCTCTTATATTTAATTCCGGTGCAAATTCTGTGTTTATTCGTCAATGGGAAGGTGCAAGGGATACAGTAAACCTGCAGAGGTGCATTGGAATGTAAAACTGGTGACACAGGAAACGCTCAAATCATAGACCGTAAGAAGACTCAGTCTTCTTGTACTTAAGTCGGCGTTGTGTCTCTTATATTTAATTCCGATGCAATTTCTGCGTTTCATCGTCAATGGAAGGTCCAATGGATACAGTAAACCAGCAGAGGTGCATCGGAATGTCAAACTGGTGACACAGGAAACGCTCAAAACATAGACAATGGAAAGATATCCTCTTCCTGTACTTAAGTCGACATTGTGTCTCTTATATTTAATTCCGATGCAATTTCTGCGTTTCATCGTCAATGGAAGGTCCAATGGATACAGTAAACCAGCAGAGGTGCATCGAAATGTCAAACTGGTGACACAGGAAACGCTCAAAACATAGACAATAGAAGGACACACTCTTCCTGTACTTAAGTCGACATTGTGTCTCTTCTATTTAATTCCGATGCAATTTCCGTGTTTCATCGTCAATGGGAAGGTCCAAGGGATACAGAAACCCTGCAGAGGTGCATCGGAATGTAAAACTGCTGACACAGGAAGCGCTCATAACATAGACGCTAAGAGGACTCAGGTTTTCTTGTACTTAAGTTGGCATTGTGTCTTTTATATTTAATGCCGATGCAATTTCTGTGTTTCATCGTCAATGGCAAGGTCCAAGGGATACAGTAAACCTGCAGAGGTTCATCGGAATGTAAAACTGGTGACACAGGAAACGCTCAAAACATAGAAAATAGAAAGACACACTCTTCCTGTACTTAAGTCGACATTGTGTCTCTTATATTTAATTCCAATGCAATTTCTGCGTTGCATCGTCAATGGAAGGTCCAATGGATACAGTAAACCAGCAGAGGTGCATCGGAATGTCAAACTGGTGACACAGGAAACGCTCAAAACATAGACAATAGAAAGACACACTCTTCCTGTACTTAAGTCGACATTGTGTCTCTTCTATTTAATTCCGATGCAATTTCTGTGTTTCATCGTCAATGGGAAAGTCGAAGGGAAACAGTATACCTGCAGAGGTGCATCGGAAATTAAAACTGGTGACACAGGAGACGCTCAAAGCATAGACAGTAGGAAGACTCAGTCGTCCTGTACATAAGTCGGCATTGTGTCTCTTATATTTAATTACGATGCAATTTCTGTGTTTCATCGTCACTGTGAAGGTCCAAGGGATACAGTAAACATGCAGAGGTGCATCGGAATGTAAAACTGGTGACACAGGAAACGCTCAAAACATAGACAGTAGGAAGACTCAGCCTTCCTGTACTTAAGACGTCATTGTGTCTCTTATATTTAATTCCGATGCAATTTCTGTGTTTCATCGCCAATGGGAAGGGCCAATGGATACAGTAAACCTGCAGAGGTGCATTGGAATGTAAAACTGGTGACACAGAAAATGCTCAATACATAGACCGTAATAAGACTCAGTTTTCTTGTACTTAAGTCGGCGTTGTGTCTCTTATATTTAATTCCGATGCAATTTCTGTGTTCCATCGTCAATGGGAACGTCCAATGGATACAGTAAACCTGCAGAGGTGCGTCGGAATGTAATACTGGTGACACAGGAAAGGCTCAAAACATTGACAGTAGGAAGACTCAGTCTTCCTTTACTTAAGTCGGCATGGTGTCTCTTATATTTAATTCCGATGCAATTTCTGTGTTTCATCGTCAATGGAAGGTCGAATGGATACATTAAGCCAGCAGAGGTGCATCGGAATGTAAAACTGGTGACACAGGAAACGCTCAAAACATAGACAATAGAAAGACACACTCTTCCTGTACTTAAGTCGACATTGTGTCTCTTCTATTTAATTCCGATGCAATTTCTGTGTTTCATCGTCAATGGGAAAGTCGAAGGGAAACAGTATACCTGCAGAGGTGCATCGGAATGTAAAACTGGTGACACAGGAGAAGCTCAAAGCATAGACAGTAGGAAGACTCAGTCTTCCTGTACTTAAGTCGGCATTGTGCCTCCTATATTTAATTCCGATGCAATTTCTGTGTTTCATCGTCACTGTGAAGGTCCAAGGGATACAGTAAACATGCAGAGGAGCATCGGAATGTAAAACTGGTGACACAGGAAACGCTCAAAACATAGACAGTAGGAAGACTCAGCCTTAGTGTACTTAAGACGTCATTGTGCCTCTTATATTTAATTCTGATGCAATTTCTGTGTTTCATCGTTAATGGGAAGATCCAAGGGATACAGTAAACCTGCAGAGGTGCATCGGAATGTAAAACTGATGACACAGGAAATGCTCAAAACATAGACAGTAGGAAGACTCAGTCTTCCTGTGCCTAAGTCGGCATTGTGGGTCTTATATTTAATTCCGACGGAATTTCTGTGTTTCGTCGTCAATGGGAAGGTCCAAGGGATACAGTGAACCTGCAGAGGTGCATTGGAATGTAAAACTGGTGTCAAAGGAAACGCTCAAATCATACACCGTAAGATGACTCAGTTTTCTTGTACTTAAGTCGGCGATGTGTCTCTTGTATTTAATTCCGATGCAATTTCTGTGTTTCATCGTCAATGGGAAGGTCGAATGGATACCTTAAACCTGCAGAGGTGCATCGCAATGTAAAACTGGTGACACAGGAAACGCTCAAAACATAGACAATAGAAAGACACAATCTTCCTGTACTTAAGTCCACAATGTGTCTCTTATATTTAATTCCGATGCAATTTCTGTGTTTCATCGTCAATGCGAAGGTCGAAGGGAAACAGTATACCTGCAGAGGTGCATCGGAATGTAAAACTGGTGACAAGGGAAACGCTGAAAACATAGACAGTAGAAAGATTCAGTCTTTCTGTACTTAAGTCGGCATTGTGTCTCTTATATTTAATTCCGATGCAATTTCTGTGTTTCATCGTCAATGGGAAGGTCCAAGGGATACAGTAACCCTACAGAGGTGCATCGGAATGTAAAACTGATGACACAGGAAGCGCTCATAACATAGACCCTAAGAAGACTCAGTTTTCTTGTACTTAAGTCGGCATTGTGTCTTTTATATTAAATTCCGCTGCAATTTCTGTGTTTCATCGTCACTGTGAAGGTCCACGGGATACAGCAAACCTGCAGAGGTTCATCGGAATGTAAAACTGGTGACACAGAAAACGCTCAAAACATAGACAGTAGGAAGACTCAGTCTTCCTGTACTTAAGTCATCTATGTGTCTCTTATCTTTAATTCCGATGCAATTTCTGTGTTTCATCGTCAATGGGAATTTCGAAGGGAAACAGTATACCTGCAGAGGTGCATCGGAATGTAAAACTGGTGACACAGGAGACGCTCAAAACATAGACAGTAGGAAGACTCAGTCTTCCTGTACTTAAGTCGGCATTGTGTCTCTTATATTTAATTCCGATGCAATTTCTTGTTTCATCGTCACTGTGAAGGTCCAAGGGATACAGTAAACCTGCATAAGTGCATCGGAATGGAAAACTGGTGACACAGGAAACGCTCAAAAGCATAGACAGTAGGAAGGCTCAGTCTTCCTGTACTTAAGGCGTCATTGTGTCTCTAGTATTTAATTCCGATGCAATTTCTGTGTTTCATCGCCAATGGGAAGGTCCAAGGGACACAGTAAACCTGCAGAGGTGCATCGGAATGTAAAACTAGTGATACAGGACACGCTCAAATCATAGACAGTAGGAAGAGCCAGTCTTCCTTTACTTAAGTCGGCATGGTGTCTCTTTTATTTAATTCCGGTGCAATTTCTGTGTTTCATCGTCAATGGGAAGGGCCAATGGATACAGTAAACCTGCAGAGGTGCGTCGGAATGTAAAACTGGTGACACAGAAAATGCTCAAAACATAGACCGTAAGAAGACTCAGTTTTCTTGTACTTAAGTCGGCGTTGTGTCTCTTATATTTAATTCCGATGCAATTAGTGTGTTTCATCGTCAATGGGAACGTCCAATGGATACAGTAAACCTGCAGAGGTGCATCGGAATGTAATACTAGTGACACAGGAAAGGCTCAAAACATAAACAGTAGGAAGACTCAGTCTTCCTTTACTTAAGTGGGCATGGTGTCTCTTATATTTAATTCCGATGCAATATCTGTGTCATCGTCAATGGAAGGTCCAATGGATACAGTAAACCAGCAGAGGTGCATCGGAATGTCAAACTGGTGACACAGGAAACGCTCAAAGCATAGACAATTGAAAGACACACTCTTCCTGTACTTAAGTCGACATTGTGTCTCTTCTATTTAATTCCGATGCAATTTCTGTGTTTCATCGTCAATGGGAAAGTCGAAGGGAAACAGTATACCTGCAGAGGTGCATCGGAATGTAAAACGGGTGACACAGGAGACGAGCAAAGCATAGACAGTAGGAAGACTCAGTCGTCCTGTACATAAGTCGGCATTGTGTCTCTTATATTCAATTCCGATGCAATTTCTGTGTTTCATCGTCACTGTGAAGGTCCAAGGGATACAGTAAAAATGCAGAGGTGCATCGGAATGTAAAACTGGTGACACAGGAAACGCTCAAAACATAGACAGTAAAAGACTCAGCCTTCCTGTACTTAAGACGGCATTGTGTCTCTTATATTTAATTCCGAAGCAATTTCTGTGTTTCAATGTCAATGGGAAGGTGCAAGGGATACAGTAAACCTGCAGAGGTGCATCGGAATGTATGGTGACACAGAAAACGCTCAAAACATAGACCTTAAGGAGACTCAGTTTTCTGGTACTTATGTCGGCGTTGTGTCTCTTATATTTAATTCCGGTGCAAATTCTGTGTTTATTCGTCAATGGGAAGGTGCAAGGGATACAGTAAACCTGCAGAGGTGCATTGGAATGTAAAACTGGTGACACAGGAAACGCTCAAATCATAGACCGTAAGAAGACTCAGTTTTCTTGTACTTAAGTCGGCGTTGTGTCTCTTATATTTAATTCCGATGCAATTTCTGCGTTTCATCGTCAATGGAAGGTCCAATGGATACAGTAAACCAGCAGAGGTGCATCGGAATGTCAAACTGGTGACACAGGAAACGCTCAAAACATAGACAATGGAAAGACATCCTCTTCCTGTACTTAAGTCGACATTGTGTCTCTTATATTTAATTCCGATGCAATTTCTGCGTTTCATCGTCAATGGAAGGTCCAATGGATACAGTAAACCAGCAGAGGTGCATCGGAATGTCAAACTGGTGACACAGGAAACGCTCAAAACATAGACAATAGAAAGACACACTCTTCCTGTACTTAACTCGACATTGTGTCTCTTCTATTTAATTCCGATGCAATTTCCGTGTTTCATCGTCAATGGGAAGGTCCAAGGGATACAGAAACCCTGCAGAGGTGCATCGGAATGTAAAACTGCTGACACAGGAAGCGCTCATAACATAGACCCTAAGAGGACTCAGGTTTTCTTGTACTTAAGTTGGCATTGTGTCTTTTATATTTAATGCCGATGCAATTTCTGTGTTTCATCGTCAATGGCAAGGTCCAAGGGATACAGTAAACCTGCAGAGGTTCATCGGAATGTAAAACTGGTGACACAGGAAACGCTCAAAACATAGAAAATAGGAAGACACACTCTTCCTGTACTTAAGTCGACATTGTGTCTCTTATATTTAATTCCAATGCAATTTCTGCGTTTCATCGTCAATGGAAGGTCCAATGGATACAGTAAACCAGCAGAGGTGCATCGGAATGTCAAACTGGTGACACAGGAAACGCTCAAAACATAGACAGTAGGAAGACTCAGCCTTCCTGTACTTAAGACGTCATTGTGTCTCTTATATTTAATTCCGATGCAATTTCTGTGTTTCATCGCCAATGGGAAGGGCCAATGGATACAGTAAACCTGCACAGGTGCATTGGAATGTAAAACTGGTGACACAGAAAATGCTCAATACATAGACCGTAATAAGACTCAGTTTTCTTGTACTTAAGTCGGCGTTGTGTCTCTTATATTTAATTCCGATGCAATTTCTGTGTTCCATCGTCAATGGGAACGTCCAATGGATACAGTAAACCTGCAGAGGTGCATCGGAATGTAATACTGGTGACACAGGAAAGGCTCAAAACATTGACAGTAGGAAGACTCAGTCTTCCTTTACTTAAGTCGGCATGGTGTCTCTTATATTTAATTCCGATGCAATTTCTGTGTTTCATCGTCAATGGAAGGTCGAATGGATACATTAAGCCAGCAGAGGTGCATCGGAATGTAAAACTGGTGACACAGGAAACGCTCAAAACATAGACAATAGAAAGACACACTCTTCCTGTACTTAAGTCGACATTGTGTCTCTTCTATTTAATTCCGATGCAATTTCTGTGTTTCATCGTCAATGGGAAAGTCGAAGGGAAACAGTATACCTGCAGAGGTGCATCGGAATGTAAAACTGGTGACACAGGAGAAGCTCAAAGCATAGACAGTAGGAAGACTCAGTCTTCCTGTACTTAAGTCGGCATTGTGCCTCCTATATTTAATTCCGATGCAATTTCTGTGTTTCATCGTCACTGTGAAGGTCCAAGGGATACAGTAAACATGCAGAGGTGCATCGGAATGTAAAACTGGTGACACAGGAAACGCTCAAAACATAGACAGTAGGAAGACTCAGCCTTAGTGTACTTAAGACGTCATTGTGCCTCTTATATTTAATTCTGATGCAATTTCTGTGTTTCATCGTTAATGGGAAGATCCAAGGGATACAGTAAACCTGCAGAGGTGCATCGGAATGTAAAACTGATGACACAGGAAATGCTCAAAACATAGACAGTAGGAAGACTCAGTCTTCCTGTGCCTAAGTCGGCATTGTGGGTCTTATATTTAATTCCGACGGAATTTCTGTGTTTCGTCGTCAATGGGAAGGTCCAAGGGATACAGTGAACCTGCAGAAGTGCATTGGAATGTAAAACTGGTGACAAAGGAAACGCTCAAATCATACACCGTAAGATGACTCAGTTTTCTTGTACTTAAGTCGGCGATGTGTCTCTTGTATTTAATTCCGATGCAATTTCTGTGTTTCATCGTCAATGGGAAGGTCGAATGGATACCTTAAACCTGCAGAGGTGCATCGCAATGTAAAACTGGTGACACAGGAAACGCTCAAAACATAGACAATAGAAAGACACAATCTTCCTGTACTTAAGTCCACAATGTGTCTCTTATATTTAATTCCGATGCAATTTCTGTGTACCATCGTCAATGCGAAGGTCGAAGGGAAACAGTATACCTGCAGAGGTGCATCGGAATGTAAAACTGGTGACAAGGGAAACGCTGAAAACATAGACAGTAGAAAGATTCAGTCTTTCTGTACTTAAGTCGGCATTGTGTCTCTTATATTTAATTCCGATGCAATTTCTGTGTTTCATCGTCAATGGGAAGGTCCAAGGGATACAGTAACCCTACAGAGGTGCATCGGAATGTAAAACTGATGACACAGGAAGCGCTCATAACATAGACCCTAAGAAGACTCAGTTTTCTTGTACTTAAGTCGGCATTGTGTCTTTTATATTAAATTCCGCTGCAATTTCTGTGTTTCATCGTCACTGTGAAGGTCCACGGGATACAGCAAACCTGCAGAGGTTCATCGGAATGTAAAACTGGTGACACAGGAAACGCTCATAACATAGACAGTAGGAAGACTCAGTCTTCCTGTACTTAAGTCATCTATGTGTCTCTTATCTTTAATTCCGATGCAATTTCTGTGTTTCATCGTCACTGTGAAGGTCCAAGGGATAAAGTAAACGTGCAGAGGTGCATCGGAATGTAAAACTGGTGACACAGTAAACGTTCAAAACATAGACAGTAGGAAGACACAATCTTCCTGTACTTCAGTCGGCATTGTGCCTCTTATATTTAATTCCTATGCCATTTCTGTGTTCCATAGCCTATGGGAACGTCCAAGGGATACAGTAAACCCGCAGAGGTACATCGGAATGTAAAACTGGTGATAAAAGACACGCTCAAATCATAGACAGTAGGAACACTCAGTCTTCCTTTACTTAAGTCGGCATTGTGTCTCTTATATTTAATTCCAATGCAATTTCTGTGATTCATCGTCAATGGGAAAGTCGATGGGAAACAGTATCCCTGCAGAGGTGCATCGGAATGTAAAACTGGTGACACAGGTGACGCTCAAAGTATAGACAGTAGGAAGACTCAGTCATCCTGTACTTAAGTCGGCATTGTGTCTCTTATATTTAATTCCGATGCAATTACTGTGTTTCATCGTCAATGGGGAGGGCCAATGGATACAGTAAACCTGCAGATGTGCATCGGAATGTAAAACTGGTGACAGAGAAAATGCTCAAAACATAGACCGTAAGTAGACTCAGTTTTCTTGTACTTAAGTCGGCATTGTGTCTCTTATATTTAATTCCGATGCAATTTCTGTGTTTCATCGTCAATGGGAAAGTCGAAGAGAAAACAGTATACCTGCAGAGGTCGATCGGAATGTAAAACTGGTGACACAGGAAACGCAGAAACATAGACAATAGAAAGACACACTCTACCTGTACTTAAGTCGACATTGTGTCTCTTATATTTAATTCCGATGCAATTAGTGTGTTTCATCGTCAATGGGAACGTCCAATGGATACAGTAAACCTGCAGAGGTGCATCGGAATGTAATACTGGTGACACAGGAAAGGCTCAAAACATAAACAGTAGGAAGACTCAGTCTTTATTTACTTAAGTCGGCATGGTGTCTCTTATATTTAATTCCGATGCAATTTCTGTGTTTCATCGCCAATAGGAAGGTCCAAGGGATACAGTAAACCTGCAGAGGTGCATCGGAATTTAAAACTGGTGACACTGGAAACGCTCAAACTTAGATAGTAAGAAGACTCAGTTTTCTGGTACTTATGTCGGCGTTGTGTCTCTTATATATAATTCCGATGCAATTTCTGTGTTTATTCGTCAATGGGAAGGTGCAAGGGATACAGTAAACCTGCAGAGGTGCATTGCAATGTAAAACTGGTGACACAGGAAACGCTCAAATCATAGACCGTAAGAAGACTCAGTTTTATTGTACTTAAGTCGGCCTTGTGTCTCTTATATTTAATTCCGATGCAATTTCTGTGTTTCATCGTCAATGGAAGGTCCAATGGATACAGTAACCCTGCAGAGGTGCATCGGAATGTAAAACTGGTGACACAGGAAGCGCTCATAACATAGACCCTAAGAGGACTCAGGTTTTCTTGTCCTTAAGTCGGCATTGTGTCTTTTATATTTAATGCCGATGCAATTTCTGTGTTTCATCGTCAATGGCAAGGTCCAAGGGATACGGTAAACCTGCAGAGGTTCATCGGAATGTAAAACTGGTGACACGGGAAACGCTCAAAACATAGACAATAGAAACACACACTCTTCCTGTACTTAAGTCGACATTGTGTCTCTTATATTTAATTCCGATGCAATTTCTTGTTTCATCGTCACTGTGAAGGTCCAAGCGATACAGTAAACCTGCAGAAGTGCATCGGAATGGAAAACTGGTGACACAGGAAACGCTCAAAACATAGACAGTAGGAAGGCTCAGTCTTCCTGTACTTAAGGCGTCATTGTGTCTCTAGTATTTAATTCCGATGCAATTTCTGTGATTCATCGCCAATGGGAAGGTCCAAGGGACACAGTAAACCTGCAGAGGTGCAGCTGAATGTAAAACTGGTGATACAGGACACGCTCAAATCATAGACAGTAGGAAGACCCAGTCTTCCTTTACTTAAGTCGGCATGGTGTCTCTTATATTTAATTCCGATGCAATTTCTGTGTTTCATCGTCAATGGGAAGGGCCAATGGATACAGTAAACCTGCAGAGGTGCATCGGAATGTAAAACCGGTGACACAGAAAATGCTCAAAACATAGACCGTAAGAAGACTCAGTTTTCTTGTACTTAAGTCGGCGTTGTGTCTCTTATATTTAATTCCGATGCAATTAGTGTGTTTCATCGTCAATGGGAACGTCCAATGGATACAGTAAACCTGCAGAGGTGCATCGGAATGTAATACTGGTGACACAGGAAAGGCTCAAAACATAAACAGTAGGAAGACTCAGTCTTCCTTTACTTAAGTGGGCATGGTGTCTCTTATATTTAATTCCGATTCAATTTCTGTGTCATCGTCAATGGAAGGTCCAATGGATACAGTAAACCTGCAGAGGTGCATCGGAATGTCAAACTGGTGACACAGGAAACGCTCAAAGCATAGACAATAGAAAGACACACCCTTCCTGTACTTATGTCGACATTGTGTCTCTTCTATTTAATTCCGATGCAATTTCTGTGTTTCATCGTCAATGGGAAAGTCGAAGGGAAACAGTATACCTGCAGAGGTGCATCGGAATGTAAAACTGGTGACACAGGAGACGCTCAAAGCATAGACAGTAGGAAGACTCAGTCGTCCTGTACATAAGTCGGCATTGTGTCTCTTATATTCAATTCCGATGCAATTTCTGTGTTTCATCGTCACTGTGAAGGTCCAAGGGATACAGTAAACATGCAGACGTGCATCGGAATGTAAAACTGGTGACACATGAAACGCTCAAAACATAGACAGTAGGAAGACTCAGCCTTCCTGTACTTAAGACGGCATTGTGTCTCTTATTCTTAAGTCCGATGTTATTTCTGTGTTTCAGCGCCAATGGGAAGGTCCAAGGGATACAGTAAACCTGCAGAGGTGCATCGGAATGTAAAACTGGTGACACAGAAAACGCTCAAAACATAGACCTTAAGGAGACTCAGTTTTCTGGTACTTATGTCGGCGTTGTGTCTCTTCTATTTAATTCCGATGCAATTTCTGTGTTTCATCGTCAATGGGAAGGTCCAAGGGATACAGAAACCCTGCAGAGGTGCATCGGAATGTAAAACTGTTGACACAGGAATCGCTCATAACATAGACCCTAAGAGGACTCAGGTTTTCTTGTACTTAAGTTGGCATTGTGTCTTTTATATTTAATGCCGATGCAATTTCTGTGTTTCATCGTCAATGGCAAGGTCCAAGGGATACAGTAAACCTGCAGAGGTTCATCGGATTGTAAAACTGGTGACACAGAAAATGCTCAAAACATAGACAGTAGAAAGACACACTCTTCCTGTACTTAAGTCGACATTGTGTCTCTTCTATTTAATTCCGATGCAATTTCTGTGTTTCATCGTCAATGGGAAAGTCGAAGGGAAACAGTATACCTGCAGAGGTGCATCGGAATGTAAAACTGGTGACACAGGAGACGCTCAAAGCATAGACAGTTGGAAGACTCAGTCGTCCTGTACATAAGTCGGCATTGTGTCTCTTATATTTAATTCCGATGCAATTTCTGTGTTTAATCGTCACTGTGAAGGTCCAATGGATACAGTAAACCTGCAGAGGTGCATCGGAATGTAATACTGGTGACACAGGAAAGGCTCAAATCATAGACAGTAGGAAGACCCAGTCTTCCTTTACTTAAGTCGGCATGGTGTCTCTTATATTTAATTCCGATGCAATTTCTGTGTTTCATCGTCAATGGGAAGGGCCAATGGATACAGTAAACCTGCAGTGGTGCATCGGAATGTAAAACCGGTGACACAGAAAATGCTCAAAACATAGACCGTAAGAAGACTCAGTTTTCTTGTACTTAAGTCGGCGTTGTGTCTCTTATATTTAATTCCGATGCAATTAGTGTGTTTCATCGTCAATGGGAACGTCCAATGGATACAGTAAACCTGCAGAGGTGCATCGGAATGTAATACTGGTGACACAGGAAAGGCTCAAAACATAAACAGTAGGAAGACTCAGTCTTCCTTTACTTAAGTGGGCATGGTGTCTCTTATATTTAATTCCGATTCAATTTCTGTGTCATCGTCAATGGAAAGTCCAATGGATACAGTAAACCTGCAGAGGTGCATCGGAATGTCAAACTGGTGACACAGGAAACGCTCAAAGCATAGACAATAGAAAGACACACCCTTCCTGTACTTATGTCGACATTGTGTCTCTTCTATTTAATTCCGATGCAATTTCTGTGTTTCATCGTCAATGGGAAAGTCGAAGGGAAACAGTATACCTGCAGAGGTGCATCGGAATGTAAAACTGGTGACACAGGAGACGCTCAAAGCATAGACAGTAGGAAGACTCAGTCGTCCTGTACATAAGTCGGCATTGTGTCTCTTATATTCAATTCCGATGCAATTTCTGTGTTTCATCGTCACTGTGAAGGTCCAAGGGATACAGTAAACATGCAGAGGTGCATCGGAATGTAAAACTGGTGACACATGAAACGCTCAAAACATAGACAGTAGGAAGACTCAGCCTTCCTGTACTTAAGACGGCATTGTGTCTCTTATTCTTAAGTCCGATGTTATTTCTGTGTTTCAGCGCCAATGGGAAGGTCCAAGGGATACAGTAAACCTGCAGAGGTGCATCGGAATGTAAAACTGGTGACACAGAAAACGCTCAAAACATAGACCTTAAGGAGACTCAGTTTTCTGGTACTTATGTCGGCGTTGTGTCTCTTATATTTAATTCCGGTGCAATTTCTGTGTTTATTCGTCAATGGGAAGGTGCAAGGGATACAGTAAACCTGCAGAGGTGCATTGGAATGTAAAACTGGTGACACAGGAAACGCTCAAATCATAGACCGTAAGAAGACTCAGTTTTCTTGTACTTAAGTCGGCGTTGTGTCTCTTATATTTAATTCCGATGCAATTTTTGCGTTTCATCGTCAATGGAAGGTCCAATGGATACAGTAAACCAGCAGAGGTGCATCGGAATGTCAAACTGGTGACACAGGAAACGCTCAAAACATAGACAATGGAAAGACACACTCTTCCTGTACTTAAGTCGACATTGTGTCTCTTCTATTTAATTCCGATGCAATTTCTGTGTTTCATCGTCAATGGGAAAGTCCAAGGGATACAGAAACCCTGCAGAGGTGCATCGGAATGTAAAACTGTTGACACAGGAATCGCTCATAACATAGACCCTAAGAGGACTCAGGTTTTCTTGTACTTAAGTTGGCATTGTGTCTTTTATATTTAATGCCGATGCAATTTCTGTGTTTCATCGTCAATGGCTAGGTCCAAGGGATACAGTAAACCTGCAGAGGTTCATCGGATTGTAAAACTGGTGACACAGAAAATGCTCAAAACATAGACAGTAGAAAGACACACTCTTCCTGTACTTAAGTCGACATTGTGTCTCTTCTATTTAATTCCGATGCAATTTCTGTGTTTCATCGTCAATGGGAAAGTCGAAGGGAAACAGTATACCTGCAGAGGTGCATCGGAATGTAAAACTGGTGATACAGGAGACGCTCAAAGCATAGACAGTTGGAAGACTCAGTCGTCCTGTACATAAGTCGGCATTGTGTCTCTTATATTTAATTCCGATGCAATTTCTGTGTTTAATCGTCACTGTGAAGGTCCAAGGGATACAGTAAACATGCAGAGGTGCATCGGAATGTAAAACTGGTGACACAGGAAACGCTCAAAACATAGACAGTAGGAAGACTCAGCCTTGCTGTACTTAAGACGTCATTGTGTCTCTTATATTTGATTCCGATGCAATTTCTTTGTTTCATCGCCAATGGGAAGGGCCAATGGATACAGTAAACCTGCAGAGGTGCATTGGAATGTAAAACTGGTGACACAGAAAATGCTCAAAACATAGACCGTAATAAGACTCAGTTTTCTTGTACTTAAGTCGGCGTTGTGTCTCTTATATTTAATTCCGATGCAATTTCTGTATTCTATCGTCAATGGGAACATCCAATGAATACAGCAAACCTGCAGAGGTGCATCGGAATGTAATACTGGTGACACAGGAAAGGCTCAAAACATTGACAGTACGAAGACTCAGTCTTCCTTTACTTAAGTCGGCATGGTGTCTCTTATATTTAATTCCGATGCAATTTCTGTGTTTCATCGTCAATGGAAGGTCCAATGGATACATTAAACCAGCAGAGGTGCATCGGAATGTAAAACTGGTGACACAGGACACGCTCAAAGCATAGACAGTAGGAAGACTCAGTCGTCCTGTACATAAGTCGGCATTGTGTCTCTTATATTCAATTCCGATGCAATTTCTGTGTTTCATCGTCACTGTGAAGGTCCAAGGGATACAGTTAACATGCAGAGGTGCATCGGAATGTAAAACTGGTGACACATGAAACGCTCAAAACATAGACAGTAGGAAGACTCAGCCTTCCTGTACTTAAGACGGCATTGTGTCTCTTATACTTAAGTCCGATGTTATTTCTGTGTTTCAGCGCCAATGGGAAGGTCCAAGGGATACAGTAAACCTGCAGAGGTGCATCGGAATGTAAAACTGGTGACACAGAAAACGCTCAAAACATAGACCTTAAGGAGACTCAGTTTTCTGGTACTTATGTCGGCGTTGTGTCTCTTATATTTAATTCCGGTGCAAATTCTGTGTTTATTCGTCAATGGGAAGGTGCAAGGGATACAGTAAACCTGCAGAGGTGCATTGGAATGTAAAACTGGTGACACAGGAAACGCTCAAATCATAGACCGTAAGAAGACTCAGTTTTCTTGTACTTAAGTCGGCGTTGTGTCTCTTATATTTAATTCCGATGCAATTTCTGCGTTTCATCGTCAATGGAAGGTCCAATGGATACAGTAAACCAGCAGAGGTGCATCGGAATGTCAAACTGGTGACACAGGAAACGCTCAAAACATAGACAATGGAAAGACACACTCTTCCTGTACTTAAGTCGACATTGTGTCTCTTATATTTAATTCCGATGCAATTTCTGCGTTTCATCGTCAATGGAAGGTCCAATGGATAGAGTAAACCAGCAGAGGTGCATCGGAATGTCAAACTGGTGACACAGGAAACGCTCAAAACATAGACAATAGAAAGACACACTCTTCCTGTACTTAAGTCGACATTGTATCTTTTCTATTTAATTCCGATGCAATTTCTGTGTTTCATCGTCAATGGGAAGGTCCAAGGGATACAGAAACCCTGCAGAGGTGCATCGGAATGTAAAACTGTTGACACAGGAAGCGCTCATAACATAGACCCTAAGAGGACTCAGGTTTTCTTGTACTTAAGTTGGCATTGTGTCTTTTATATTTAATGCCGATGCAATTTCTGTGTTTCATCGTCAATGGCAAGGTCCAAGGGATACAGTAAACCTGCAGAGGTTCATCGGAATGTAAAACTGGTGACACAGGAAACGCTCAAAACATAGACAATAGAAAGACACACTCTTCCTGTACTTAAGTCGACATTGTGTCTCTTCTATTTAATTCCGATGCAATTTCTGTGTTTCATCGTCAATGGGAAAGTCGACGGGAAACAGTATACCTGCAGAGGTGCATCGGAATGTAAAACTGGTGACACATGAGACGCTCAAAGCATAGACAGTTGGAAGACTCAGTCGTCCTGTACATAAGTCGGCATTGTGTCTCTAATATTTAATTCCGATGCAATTTCTGTGTTTCATCGTCACTGTGAAGGTCCAAGGGATACAGTAAACATGCAGAGGTGCATCGGAATGTAAAACTGGTGACACAGGAAACGCTCAAAACATAGACAGTAGGAAGACTCAGCCTTGCTGTACTTAAGACGTCATTGTGTCTCTTATATTTAATTCCGATGCAATTTCTGTGTTTCATCGCCAATGGGAAGAGCCAATGGATACAGTAAACCTGCAGAGGTGCATTGGAATGTAAAACTGGTGACACAGAAAATGCTCAAAACATAGACCGTAATAAGACTCAGTTTTCTTGTACTTAAGTCGGCGTTGTGTCTCTTATATTTAATTCCGATGCAATTTCTGTGTTCCATCGTCAATGGGAACGTCCAATGGATACAGTAAACCTGCAGAGGTGCATCGGAATGTAATACTGGTGACACAGGAAAGGCTCAAAACATTGACAGTAGGAAGACTCTGTCTTCCTTTACTTAAGTCGGCATGGTGTCTCTTATATTTAATTCCGATGCAATTTCTGTGTTTCATCGTCAATGGAAGGTCCAATGGATACATTAAACCAGCAGAGGTGCATCGGAATGTAAAACTGGTTACACAGGAAACGCTCAAAACATAGACAATAGAAAGACACACTCTTCCTGTACTTAAGTCGACATTGTGTCTCTTCTATTTAATTCCGATGTAATTTCTGTGTTTCAACGTCAATGGGAAAGTCGAAGGGAAACAGTATACCTGCGGAGGTGCATCGGAAAGTAAAACTGGTGACACAGGAGACGCTCAAAGCGTAGACAGTAGGAAGACTCAGTCTTCCTATACTTAAGTCGGCATTGTGTCTCTTATATTTAATTCCGATGCAATTTCTGTGTTTAATCGTCACTGTGAAGGTCCAAGGGATACAGTAAACATGCAGAGGTGCATCGGAATATAAAAATCGTGACAGAGAAAATGCTCAAAACATAGACCGTAAGGAGACTCAGTTTTCTAGTACTTAAGTCGGCGTTGTGTCTCTTATATTTAATTCCGATGCAATTTCTGTGTTTCATCGTCAATGGAAGGTCCAATGGATACAGTAAACCAGCAGAGGTGCATCGGAATGTCAAACAGGTGACACAGGAAACGCTCAAAACATAGACAATGGAAAGACACACTCTTCCTGTACTTAAGTCGACATTGTGTCTCTTATATTTAATTCCGATGCAATTTCTGCGTTTCATCGTCAATGGAAGGTCCAATGGATACAGTAAACCAGCAGAGGTGCATCGGAATGTCAAACTGGTGACACAGGAAACGCTCAAAACGTAGACAATAGAAAGACACACTCTTCCTTTACTTAAGTCGACATTGTGTCTCTTCTATTTAATTCCGATGCAATTTCTGTGTTTCATCGTCAATGGGAAGGTCCAAGGGATACAGAAACCCTGCAGAGGTGCATCGGAATGTAAAACTGCTGACGCAGGAAGCGCTCATAACATAGACCCTAAGAGGACTCAGGTTTTCTTGTACTTAAGTTGGCATTGTGTCTTTTATATTTAATGCCGATGCAATTTCTGTGTTTCATCGTCAATGGCAAGGTCCAAGGGATACAGTAAACCTGCTGAGGTTCATCGGAATGTAAAACTGGTGACACAGGAAACGCTCAAAACATAGACAATAGAAAGACACACTCTTCCTGTACTTAAGTCGACATTGTGTCTCTTATATTTAATTCCGATGCAATTTCTGCGTTTCATCGTCAATGGAAGGTCCAATGGATACAGTAAACCAGCAGAGGTGCATCGGAATGTCAAACTGGTGACACAGGAAACGCTCAAAACATAGACAATAGAAAGGCACACTCTTCCTGTACTTAAGTCGACATTGTGTCTCTTCTATTTAATTCCGATGCAATTTCTGTGTTTCATCGTCAATGGGAAAGTCGAAGGGAAACAGTATACCTGCAGAGGTGCATCGGAATGTAAAACTGGTGACACAGGAGACGCTCAAAGCATAGACAGTAGGAAGACTCAGTCGTCCTGTACATAAGTCGGCATTGTGTCCCTTATATTTAATTCCGATGCAATTTCTGTGTTTCATCGTCACTGTGAAGGTCCAAGGGATACAGTAAACATGCAGAGGTGCATCGGAATGTAAAACTGGTGACACAGGAAACGCTCAAAACATAGACAATAGAAAGACACACTCTTCCTGTACTTAAGTCGACATTGTGTCTCTTCTATTTAATTCCGATGCAATTTCTGTGTTTCATCGTCAATGGGAAAGTCGAAGGGAAACAGTATACCTGCGGAGGTGCATCGGAAAGTAAAACTGGTGACACAGGAGACGCTCAAAGCGTAGACAGTAGGAAGACTCAGTCTTCCTATACTTAAGTCGGCATTGTGTCTCTTATATTTAATTCCGATGCAATTTCTGTGTTTAATCGTCACTGTGAAGGTCCAAGGGATACAGTAAACATGCAGAGGTGCATCGGAATATAAAAATGGTGACAGAGAAAATGCTCAAAACATAGACCGTAAGGAGACTCAGTTTTCTAGTACTTAAGTCGGCGTTGTGTCTCTTATATTTAATTCCGATGCAATTTCTGTGTTTCATCGTCAATGGAAGGTCCAATGGATACAGTAAACCAGCAGAGGTGCATCGGAATGTCAAACTGGTGACACAGGAAACGCTCAATACATAGACAATGGAAAGACACACTCTTCCTGTACTTAAGTCGACATTGTGTCTCTTATATTTAATTCCGATGCAATTTCTGCGTTTCATCGTCAATGGAAGGTCCAATGGATACAGTAAACCAGCAGAGGTGCATCGTAATGTCAAACTGGTGACACAGGAAACGCTCAAAACGTAGACAATAGAAAGACACACTCTTCCTTTACTTAAGTCGACATTGTGTCTCTTCTTTTTAATTCCGATGCAATTTCTGTGTTTCATCGTCAATGGGAAGGTCCAAGGGATACAGAAACCCTGCAGAGGTGCATCGGAATGTAAAACTGCTGACGCAGGAAGCGCTCATAACATAGACCCTAAGAGGACTCAGGTTTTCTTGTACTTAAGTTGGCATTGTGTCTTTTATATTTAATGCCGATGCAATTTCTGTGTTTCATCATCAATGGCAAGGTCCAAGGGATACAGTAAACCTGCAGAGTTTCATCGGAATGTAAAACTGGTGACACAGGAAACGCTCAAAACATAGACAATAGAAAGACACACTCTTCCTGTACTTAAGTCGACATTGTGTCTCTTCTATTTAATTCCGATGCAATTTCTGTGTTTCATCGTCAATGGGAAAGTCGAAGGGAAACAGTATACCTGCAGAGGTGCATCGGAATGTAAAACTGGTGACACAGGAGACGCTCAAAGCATAGACAGTAGGAAGACTCAGTCGTCCTGTACATAAGTCGGCATTGTGTCCCTTATATTTAATTCCGATGCAATTTCTGTGTTTCATCGTCACTGTGAAGGTCCAAGGGATACAGTAAAAATGCAGAAGTGCATCGGAATGTAAAACTGGTGACACAGGAAACGCTCAAAACATAGACAGTAGGAAGACTCAGCCTTCCTGTACTTAAGACGTCATTGTGTCTCTTATATTTAATTCCGATGCAATTTCTGTGTTTCATCGCCAATGGGAAGGTCCAAGGGATACAGTAAACCTGCAGAGGTGCACTGGAATGTAAAACTGGTGACACAGAAAATGCTCAAAACATAGACCGTAATAAGACTCAGTTTTCTTGTACTTAAGTCTGCGTTGTGTCTCTTATATTTAATTCCGATGCAATTTCTGTGTTCCATCGTCAATGGGAACGTCCAATGGATACAGTAAACCTGCAGAGGTGCATCCGAATGTAATACTGGTGACACAGGAAAGGCTCAAAACATAAACAGTAGGAAGACTCAGTCTTTATTTACTTAAGTCGGCATGGTGTCTCTTATATTTAATTCCGATGCAATTTCTGTGTTTCATCGTCAATGGAAGGTCCAATGGATACATTAAAGCAGCAGAGGTGCATCGGAATGTAAAAGTGGTGACACAGGAAACGCTCAAAACATAAACAATAGAAAGACACACTCTTCCTGTACTTAAGTCGACATTGTGTCTCTTCTATTTAATTCCGATGCAATTTCTGTGTTTCATCGTCAATGGGATAGTCGAAGGGAAACAGTATATCTGCAGAGGTGCATCGGAAAGTAAAACTGGTGACACAGGAGACGCTCAAAGCGTAGACAGTAGGAAGACTCAGTCTTCCTGTACTTAAGTCGGCATTGTGTCTCTTATATTTTATTCCGATGCAATTTCTGTGTTTAATCGTCACAGTGAAGGTCCAAGGGATGCAGTAAACATGCAGAGGTGCATCGGAATGTAAAACTGGTGACAGAGAAAATGCTCAAAACATAGACCGTAAGGAGACTCAGTTTTCTAGTACTTAAGTCGGCGTTGTGTCTCTTATATTTAATTCCGCTGCAATTTCTGTGTTTCATCGTCAATGGGAAAGTCGAAGGGAAAACAGTATACCTGCAGAGGTGCATCGGAATGTAAAACTGGTGACACAGGAAACGCTCAAAACATAGACAATAGAAAGACACACTCTTCCTGTACTTAAGTCGACATTGTGTCTCTTCTATTTAATTCCGATGCAATTTCTGTGTTTCATCGTCAATGGGAAGGGCCAATGGATACAGTAAACCTGCAGAGGTGCATCGGAATGTAAAACTGGTGACACAGAAAATGCTCAAAACATAGACCGTAAGAAGACCCAGTTTTCTTGTACTTAAGTCGGCGTTGTGTCTCTTATATTTAATTCCGATGCAATTAGTGTGTTTCATCGTCAATGGGAACGTCCAATGGATATAGTAAACCTGCAGAGGTGCATTGGAATGTAATACTGGTGACACAGGAAAGGCTCAAAACATAAACAGTAGGAAGACTCAGTCTTCCTTTACTTAAGTGGGCATGGTGTCTCTTATATTTAATTCCGATGCAATTTCTGTGTCATCGTCAATGGAAGGTCCAATGGATACAGAAAACCAGCAGAGGTGCATCGGAATGTCAAACTGGTGACACAGGAAACGCTCAAAGCATAGACAATAGAAAGACACACTCTTCCTGTACTTAAGTCGACATTGTGTCTCTTCTATTTAATTCCGATGCAATTTCTGTGTTTCAACGTCAATGGGAAAGTCGAAGGGAAACAGTATACCTGCAGAGGTGCATCGGAATGTAAAACTGGTGACACAGGAAACGCTCAAATCATAGACCGTAAGAAGTCTCAGTTTTCTTGTACTTAAGTCGGCGTTGTGTCTCTTTTATTTAATTCCGATGCAATTTCTGTGTTTCATCGTCAATGGAAGGTCCAATGGATACAGTAAACCAGCAGAGGTGCATCGGAATGTCAAACTGGTGACACAGGAAACGCTCAAACCATAGACAATGGAAAGACACACTCTTCCTGTACTTAAGTCGACATTGTGTCTCTTATATTTAATTCCGATGCAATTTCTGTGTTTCATCGTCAATGGAAGGTCCAATGGATACAGTAAACCAGCAGAGGTGCATCGGAATGTCAAACTGGTGACACAGGAAACGCTCAAAACATAGACAATAGAAAGACACACTCTTCCTGTACTTAAGTCGACATTGTGTCTCTTCTATTTAATTCCGATGCAATTTCTGTGTTTCATCGTCAATGGGAAGGTCCAAGGGATACAGAAACCCTGCAGAGGATCATCGGAATGTAAAACTGCTGACACAGGAAGCGCTCATAACATAGACCCTAAGAGGACTCAGGTTTTCTTGTACATAAGTTGGCATTGTGTCTTTTATATTTAATGCCGATGCAATTTCTGTGTTTCATCGTCAATGGCAAGGTCCAAGGGATACAGTAAACCTGCAGAGGTTCATCGGAATGTAAAACTGGTGACACAGGAAACGCTCAAAGCATAGACAATAGAAAGACACA
Organism: Schistocerca nitens; assembly: GCF_023898315.1. Taxonomy (NCBI): domain Eukaryota; kingdom Metazoa; phylum Arthropoda; class Insecta; order Orthoptera; family Acrididae; genus Schistocerca; species Schistocerca nitens. Next base: position 4,782,672 of record NC_064624.1, read on the forward strand.
CTCTTCCTGTACTTAAGTCGACATTGTGTCTCTTATATTTAATTCCGATGCAATTTCTGCGTTTCATCGTCAATGGAAGGTCCAATGGATATAGTAAACCAGCAGAGGTGCATCGGATTGTCAAACTGGTGACACAGGAAACGCTCAAAACATAGACAATAGAAAGACACACTCTTCCTGTACTTAAGTCGACATTGTGTCTCTTCTATTTAATTCCGATGCAATTTCTGTGTTTCATCGTCAATGGGAAAGTTTAAGGGAAACAGTACACCTGCAGAGGTGCATCGGAATGTAAAACTGGTGACACAGGAGACGCTCAAAGCATAGACAGTAGTAAGACTCAGTCGTCCTGTACATAAGTCGGCATTGTGTCTCTTATATTTAATTCCGATGCAATTTCTGTGTTTAATCGTCTCTGTGAAGGTCCAAGGGATACAGTAAACATGCAGAGGTGCATCGGAATGTAAAAATGGTGACAGAGAAAATGCTCAAAACATAGACCGTAAGGAGACTCAGTTTTCTAGTACTTAAGTCGGCTTTGTGTCTCTTATATTTAATTCCGATGCAATTTCTGTGTTTCATCGTCAATGGGAAAGTCGAAGGGAAAACAGTAAACCTGCAGAGGTTCATCGGAATGTAAAACTGGTGACACAGGAAACGCTCAAAACATAGACAATAGAAAGACACACTCTTCCTGTACTTAAGTCGACATTGTGTCTCTTATATTTAATTCCGATGCAATTTCTGCGTTTCATCGTCAATGGAAGGTCCAATGGATATAGTAAACCAGCAGAGGTGCATCGGATTGTCAAACTGGTGACACAGGAAACGCTCAAAACATAGACAATAGAAAGACACACTCTTCCTGTACTTAAGTCGACATTGTGTCTATTATATTTAATTCCGATGCAATTTCTTGTTTCATCGTCACTGTGAAGGTCCAAGCGATACAGTAAACCTGCAGAAGTGCATCGGAATGGAAAACTGGTGACACAGGAAACGCTCAAAACATAGACAGTAGGAAGGCTCAGTCTTCCTGTACTTAAGGCGTCATTGTGTCTCTAGTATTTAATTCCGATGCAATTTCTGTGATTCATCGCCAATGGGAAGGTCCAAGGGACACAGTAAACCTGCAGAGGTGCATCGGAATGTAAAACTGGTGATACAGGACACGCTCAAATCATAGACAGTAGGAAGACCCAGTCTTCCTTTACTTAAGTCGGCATGGTGTCTCTTATATTTAATTCCGATGCAATTTCTGTGTTTCATCGTCAATGGGAAGGGCCAATGGATACAGTAAACCTGCAGAGGTGCATCGGAATGTAAAACCGGTGACACAGAAAATGCTCAAAACATAGACCGTAAGAAGACTCAGTTTTCTTGTACTTAAGTCGGCGTTGTGTCTCTTATATTTAATTCCGATGCAATTAGTGTGTTTCATCGTCAATGGGAACGTCCAATGGATACAGTAAACCTGCAGAGGTGCATCGGAATGTAATACTGGTGACACAGGAAAGGCTCAAAACATAAACAGTAGGAAGACTCAGTCTTCCTTTACTTAAGTGGGCATGGTGTCTCTTATATTTAATTCCGATTCAATTTCTGTGTCATCGTCAATGGAAGGTCCAATGGATACAGTAAACCTGCAGAGGTGCATCGGAATGTCAAACTGGTGACACAGGAAACGCTCAAAGCATAGACAATAGAAAGACACACCCTTCCTGTACTTATGTCGACATTGTGTCTCTTCTATTTAATTCCGATGCAATTTCTGTGTTTCATCGTCAATGGGAAAGTCGAAGGGAAACAGTATACCTGCAGAGGTGCATCGGAATGTAAAACTGGTGACACAGGAGACGCTCAAAGCATAGACAGTACGAAGACTCAGTCGTCCTGTACATAAGTCGGCATTGTGTCTCTTATATTCAATTCCGATGCAATTTCTGTGTTTCATTGTCACTGTGAAGGTCCAAGGGATACATTAAACCAGCAGAGGTGCATCGGAATGTCAAACTGGTGACACAGGAAACGCTCAAAACATAGACAATGGAAAGACACACTCTTCCTGTACTTAAGTCGACATTGTGTCTCTTATATTTAATTCCGATGCAATTTCTGCGTTTCATCGTCAATGGAAGGTCCAATGGATAGAGTAAACCAGCAGAGGTGCATCGGAATGTCAAACTGGTGACACAGGAAACGCTCAAAACATAGACAATAGAAAGACACACTCTTCCTGTACTTAAGTCGACATTGTGTCTCTTCTATTTAATTCCGATGCAATTTCTGTGTTTCATCGTCAATGGGAAGGTCCAAGGGATACAGAAACCCTGCAGAGGTGCATCGGAATGTAAAACTGTTGACACAGGAATCGCTCATAACATAGACCCTAAGAGGACTCAGGTTTTCTTGTACTTAAGTTGGCATTGTGTCTTTTATATTTAATGCCGATGCAATTTCTGTGTTTCATCGTCAATGGCAAGGTCCAAGGGATACAGTAAACCTGCAGAGGTTCATCGGATTGTAAAACTGGTGACACAGAAAATGCTCAAAACATAGACAGTAGAAAGACACACTCTTCCTGTACTTAAGTCGACATTGTGTCTCTTCTATTTAATTCCGATGCAATTTCTGTGTTTCATCGTCAATGGGAAAGTCGAAGGGAAACAGTATACCTTCAGAGGTGCATCGGAATGTAAAACTGGTGACACAGGAGACGCTCAAAGCATAGACAGTTGGAAGACTCAGTCGTCCTGTACATAAGTCGGCATTGTGTCTCTTATATTTATTTCCGATGCAATTTCTGTGTTTAATCGTCACTGTGAAGGTCCAAGGGATACAGTAAACATGCAGAGGTGCATCGGAATGTAAAACTGGTGACACAGGAAACGCTCAAAACATAGACAGTAGGAAGACTCAGCCTTGCTGTACTTAAGACGTCATTGTGTCTCTTATATTTGATTCCGATGCAATTTCTGTGTTTCATCGCCAATGGGAAGGGCCAATGGATACAGTAAACCTGCAGAGGTGCATTCGAATGTAAAACTGGTGACACAGAAAATGCTCAAAACATAGACCGTAATAAGACTCAGTTTTCTTGTACTTAAGTCGGCGTTGTGTCTCTTATATTTAATTCCGATGCATTTTCTGTGTTCCATCGTCAATGGGAACATCCAATGGATACAGTAAACCTGCAGAGGTGCATCGGAATGTAATACTGGTGACACAGGAAAGGCTCAAAACATTGACAGTAGGAAGACTCAGTCTTCCTTTACTTAAGTCGGCATGGTGTCTCTTATATTTAATTCCGATGCAATTTCTGTGTTTCATCGTCAATGGAAGGTCCAATGGATACATTAAACCAGCAGAGGTGCATCGGAATGTAAAACTGGTGACACAGGACACGCTCAAAGCATAGACAGTAGGAAGACTCAGTCGTCCTGTACATAAGTCGGCATTGTGTCTCTTATATTCAATTCCGATGCAATTTCAGTGTTTCATCGTCACTGTGAAGGTCCAAGGGATACAGTAAACATGCAGAGGTGCATCGGAATGTAAAACTGGTGACACATGAAACGCTCAAAACATAGACAGTAGGAAGACTCAGCCTTCCTGTACTTAAGACGGCATTGTGTCTCTTATACTTAAGTCCGATGTTATTTCTGTGTTTCAGCGCCAATGGGAAGGTCCAAGGGATACAGTAAACCTGCAGAGGTGCATCGGAATGTAAAACTGGTGACACAGAAAACGCTCCAAACATAGACCTTAAGGAGACTCAGTTTTCTGGTACTTATGTCGGCGTTGTGTCTCTTATATTTAATTCCGGTGCAAATTCTGTGTTTATTCGTCAATGGGAAGGTGCAAGGGATACAGTAAACCTGCAGAGGTGCATTGGAATGTAAAACTGGTGACACAGGAAACGCTCAAATCATAGACCGTAAGAAGACTCAGTTTTCTTGTACTTAAGTCGGCGTTGTGTCTCTTATATTTAATTCCGATGCAATTTCTGCGTTTCATCGTCAATGGAAGGTCCAATGGATACAGTAAACCAGCAGAGGTGCATCGGAATGTCAAACTGGTGACACAGGAAACGCTCAAAACATAGACAATGGAAAGACACACTCTTCCTGTACTTAAGTAGACATTGTGTCTCTTATATTTAATTCCGATGCAATTTCTGCGTTTCCTCGTCAATGGAAGGTCCAATGGATAGAGTAAACCAGCAGAGGTGCATCGGAATGTCAAACTGGTGACACAGGAAACGCTCAAAACATAGACAATAGAAAGACACACTCTTCCTGTACTTAAGTCGACATTGTGTCTCTTCTATTTAATTCCGATGCAATTTCTGTGTTTCATCGTCAATGGGAAGGTCCAAGGGATACAGAAACCCTGCAGAGGTGCATCGGAATGTAAAACTGTTGACACAGGAAGCGCTCATAACATAGACCCTAAGAGGACTCTGGTTTTCTTGTACTTAAGTTGGCATTGTGTCTTTTATATTTAATGCCGATGCAATTTCTGTGTTTCATCGTCAATGGCAAGGTCCAAGGGATACAGTAAACCTGCAGAGGTTCATCGGAATGTAAAACTGGTGACACAGGAAACGCTCAAAACATAGACAATAGAAAGACACACTCTTCCTGTACTTAAGTCGACATTGTGTCTCTTCTATTTAATTCCGATGCAATTTCTGTGTTTCATCGTCAATGGGAAAGTCGACGGGAAACAGTATACCTGCAGAGGTGCATCGGAATGTAAAACTGGTGACACATGAGACGCTCAAATCATAGACAGTTGGAAGACTCAGTCGTCCTGTACATAAGTCGGCATTGTGTCTCTTATATTTAATTCCGATGCAATTTCTGTGTTTCATCGTCACTGTGAAGGTCCAAGGGATACAGTAAACATGCAGAGGTGCATCGGAATGTAAAACTGGTGACACAGGAAACGCTCAAAACATAGACAGTAGGAAGACTCAGCCTTGCTGTACTTAAGACGTCATTGTGTCTCTTATATTTAATTCCGATGCAATTTCTGTGTTTCATCGCCAATGGGAAGGGCCAATGGATACAGTAAACCTGCAGAGGTGCATTGGAATGTAAAACTGGTGACACAGAAAATGCTCAAAACATAGACCGTAATAAGACTCAGTTTTCTTGTACTTAAGTCGGCGTTGTGTCTCTTATATTTAATTCCGATGCAATTTCTGTGTTCCATCGTCAATGGGAACGTCCAATGGATACAGTAAACCTGCAGAGGTGCATCGGAATGTAATACTGGTGACACAGGAAAGGCTCAAAACATTGACAGTAGGAAGACTCAGTCTTCCTTTACTTAAGTCGGCATGGTGTCTCTTATATTTAATTCCGATGCAATTTCTGTGTTTCATCGTCAATGGAAGGTCCAATGGATACATTAAACCAGCAGAGGTGCATCGGAATGTAAAACTGGTGACACAGGAAACGCTCAAAACATAGACAATAGAAAGACACACTCTTCCTGTACTTAAGTCGACATTGTGTCTCTTCTATTTAATTCCGATGCAATTTCTGTGTTTCATCGTCAATGGGAAAGTCGAAGGGAAACAGTATACCTGCGGAGGTGCATCGGAAAGTAAAACTGGTGACACAGGAGACGCTCAAAGCGTAGACAGTAGGAAGACTCAGTCTTCCTATACTTAAGTCGGCATTGTGTCTCTTATATTTAATTCCGATGCAATTTCTGTGTTTAATCGTCACTGTGAAGGTCCAAGGGATACAGTAAACATGCAGAGGTGCATCGGAATATAAAAATGGTGACAGAGAAAATGCTCAAAACATAGACCGTAAGGAGACTCAGTTTTCTAGTACTTAAGTCGGCGTTGTGTCTCTTATATTTATTTCCGATGCAATTTCTGTGTTTCATCGTCAATGGAAGGTCCAATGGATACAGTAAACCAGCAGAGGGTCATCGGAATGTCAAACTGGTGACACAGGAAACGCTCAAAACATAGACAATGGAAAGACACACTCTTCCTGTACTTAAGTCGACATTGTGTCTCTTATATTTAATTCCGATGCAATTTCTGCGTTTCATCGTCAATGGAAGGTCCAATGGATACAGTAAACCAGCAGAGGTGCATCGGAATGTCAAACTGGTGACACAGGAAACGCTCAAAACGTAGACAATAGAAAGACACACTCTTCCTTTACTTAAGTCGACATTGTGTCTCTTCTATTTAATTCCGATGCAATTTCTGTGTTTCATCGTCAATGGGAAGGTCCAAGGGATACAGAAACCCTGCAGAGGTGCATCGGAATGTAAAACTGCTGACGCAGGATGCGCTCATAACATAGACCCTAAGAGGACTCAGGTTTTCTTGTACTTAAGTTGGCATTGTGTCTTTTATATTTAATGCCGATGCAATTTCTGTGTTTCATCGTCAATGGCAAGGTCCAAGGGATACAGTAAACCTGCAGAGGTTCATCGGAATGTAAAACTGGTGACACAGGAAACGCTCATAACATAGACAATAGAAAGACACACTCTTCCTGTACTTAAGTCGACATTGTGTCTCTTATATTTAATTCCGATGCAATTTCTGCGTTTCATCGTCAATGGAAGGTCCAATGGATACAGTAAACCAGCAGAGGTGCATCGGAATGTCAAACTGGTGACACAGGAAACGCTCAAAACATAGACAATAGAAAGACACACTCTTCTTGTACTTAAGTCGACATTGTGTCTCTTCTATTTAATTCCGATGCAATTTCTGTGTTTCATCGTCAATGGGAAGGTCGAAGGGAAACAGTATACCTGCAGAGGTGCATCGGAATGTAAAACTGGTGACACAGGAGACGCTCAAAGCATAGACAGTAGGAAGACTCAGTCGTCCTGTACATAAGTCGGCATTGTGTCCCTTATATTTAATTCCGATGCAATTTCTGTGTTTCATCGTCACTGTGAAGGTCCAAGGGATACAGTAAACATGCAGAGGTGCATCGGAATGTAAAACTGGTGACACAGGAAACGCTCAAAACATAGACAGTAGGAAGACTCAGCCTTCCTGTACTTAAGACGTCATTGTGTCTCTTATATTTAATTCCGATGCAATTTCTGTGTTTCATCGCCAATGGGAAGGGCCAATGGATACAGTAAACCTGCAGAGGTGCATTGGAATGTAAAACTGGTGACACAGAAAATGCTCAAAACATAGACCGTAATAAGACTCAGTTTTCTTGTACTTAAGTCTGCGTTGTGTCTCTTATATTTAATTCCGATGCAATTTCTGTGTTCCATCGTCAATGGGAACGTCCAATGGATACAGTAAACCTGCAGAGGTGCATCGGAATGTAATACTGGTGACACAGGAAAGGCTCAAAACATAAACAGTAGGAAGACTCAGTCTTTATTTACTTAAGTCGGCATGGTGTCTCTTATATTTAATTCCGATGCAATTTCTGTGTTTCATCGTCAATGGAAGGTCCAATGGATACATTAAACCAGCAGAGGTGCATCGGAATGTAAAAGTGGTGACACAGGAAACGCTCAAAACATAAACAATAGAAAGACACACTCTTCCTGTACTTAAGTCGACATTGTGTCTCTTCTATTTAATTCCGATGCAATTTCTGTGCTTCATCGTCAATGGGAAAGTCGAAGGGAAACAGTATATCTGCAGAGGTGCATCGGAAAGTAAAACTGGTGACACAGGAGACGCTCAAAGCGTAGACAGTAGGAAGACTCAGTCTTCCTGTACTTAAGTCGGCATTGTGTCTCTTATATTTAATTCCGATGCAATTTCTGTGTTTAATCGTCACTGTGAAGGTCCAAGGGATGCAGTAAACATGCAGAGGTGCATCGGAATGTAAAACTGGTGACAGAGAAAATGCTCAAAACATAGACCGTAAGGAGACTCAGTTTTCTAGTACTTAAGTCGGCGTTGTGTCTCTTATATTTAATTCCGATGCAATTTCTGTGTTTCATCGTCAATGGGAAGGGCCAATGGATACAGTAAACCTGCAGAGGTGCATCGGAATGTAAAACTGGTGACACAGAAAATGCTCAAAACATAGACCGTAAGAAGACTCAGTTTTCTTGTACTTAAGTCGGCGTTGTGTCTCTTATATTTAATTCCGATGCAATTAGCGTGTTTCATCGTCAGTGGGAACGTCCAATGGATATAGTAAACCTGCAGAGGTGCATTGGAATGTAATACTGGTGACACAGGAAAGGCTCAAAACATAAACAGTAGGAAGACTCAGTCTTCCTTTACTTAAGTGGGCTTGGTGTCTCTTATATTTAATTCCGATGCAATTTATGTGTCATCGTCAATGGAAGGTCCAATGGATACAGAAAACCAGCAGAGGTGCATCGGAATGTCAAACTGGTGACACAGGAAACGCTCAAAGTATAGACAATAGAAAGACACACTCTTCCTGTACTTAAGTCGACATTGTGTCTCTTCTATTTAATTCCGATGCAATTTCTGTGTTTCAACGTCAATGGGAAAGTCGAAGGGAAACAGTATACCTGCAGAGGTGCATCGGAATGTAAAACTGGTGACACAGGAAACGCTCAAATCATAGACCGTAAGAAGTCTCAGTTTTCTTGTACTTAAGTCGGCGTTGTGTCTCTTTTATTTAATTCCGATGCAATTTCTGTGTTTCATCGTCAATGGAAGGTCCAATGGATACAGTAAACCAGCAGAGGTGCATCGGAATGTCAAACTGGTGACACAGGAAACGCTCAAACCATAGACAATGGAAAGACACACTCTTCCTGTACTTAAGTCGACATTGTGTCTCTTATATTTAATTCCGATGCAATTTCTGTGTTTCATCGTCAATGGAAGGTCCAATGGATACAGTAAACCAGCAGAGTTGCATCGGAATGTCAAACTGGTGACACAGGAAACGCTCAAAACATAGACAATAGAAAGACACACTCTTCCTGTACTTAAGTCGACATTGTGTCTCTTCTATTTAATTCCGATGCAATTTCTGTGTTTCATCGTCAATGGGAAGGTCCAAGGGATACAGAAACCCTGCAGAGGATCATCGGAATGTAAAACTGCTGACACAGGAAGCGCTCATAACATAGACCCTAAGAGGACTCAGGTTTTCTTGTACATAAGTTGGCATTGTGTCTTTTATATTTAATGCCGATGCAATTTCTGTGTTTCATCGTCAATGGCAAGGTCCAAGGGATACAGTAAACCTGCAGAGGTTCATCGGAATGTAAAACTGGTGACACAGGAAACGCTCAAAACATAGACAATAGAAAGACACACTCTTCCTGTACTTAAGTCGACATTGTGTCTCTTATATTTAATTCCGATGCAATTTCTGCGTTTCATCGTCAATGGAAGGTCCAATGGATATAGTAAACCAGCAGAGGTGCATCGGATTGTCAAACTGGTGACACAGGAAACGCTCAAAACATAGACAATAGAAAGACACACTCTTCCTGTACTTAAGTCGACATTGTGTCTCTTCTATTTAATTCCGATGCAATTTCTGTGTTTCATCGTCAATGGGAAAGTTGAAGGGAAACAGTACACCTGCAGAGGTGCATCGGAATGTAAAACTGGTGACACAGGAGACGCTCAAAGCATAGACAGTAGTAAGACTCAGTCGTCCTGTACATAAGTCGGCATTGTGTCTCTTATATTTAATTCCGATGCAATTTCTGTGTTTAATCGTCTCTGTGAAGGTCCAAGCGATACAGTAAACATGCAGAGGTGCATCGGAATGTAAAAATGGTGACAGAGAAAATGCTCAAAACATAGACTGTAAGGAGACTCAGTTTTCTAGTACTTAAGTCGGCTTTGTGTCTCTTATATTTAATTCCGATGCAATTTCTGTGTTTCATCGTCAATGGGAAAGTTGAAGGGAAAACAGTAAACCTGCAGAGGTTCATCGGAATGTAAAACTGGTGACACAGGAAACGCTCAAAACATAGACAATAGAAAGACACACTCTTCCTGTACTTAAGTCGACATTGTGTCTCTTATATTTAATTCCGATGCAATTTCTGCGTTTCATCGTCAATGGAAGGTCCAATGGATATAGTAAACCAGCAGAGGTGCATCGGATTGTCAAACTGGTGACACAGGAAACGCTCAAAACATAGACAATAGAAAGACACACTCTTCCTGTACTTAAGTCGACATTGTGTCTCTTCTATTTAATTCCGATGCAATTTCTGTGTTTCATCGTCAATGGGAAAGTTGAAGGGAAACAGTATACCTGCAGAGGTGCATCGGAATGTAAAACTGGTGACACAGGAGACGCTCAAAGCATAGACAGTAGGAAGACTCAGTCGTCCTGTACATAAGTCGGCATTGTGTCTCTTATATTTAATTCCGATGGAATTTCTGTGTTTCATCGTCACTGTGAAGGTCGAAGGGATACAGTAAACATGCAGAGGTGCATCGGAATGGAAAACTGGTGACACAGGAAACGATCAAAACATAGACAGTAGGAAGACTCAGCCTTCCTGTACTTAAGACGTCATTGTGTCTCTTATATTTAATTCCGATGCAATTTCTGTGTTTCATCGCCAATGGGAAGGGCCAATGGATACAGTAAACCTGCAGAGGTGCATTGGAATGTAAAACTGGTGACACAGAAAATGCTCAAAACATAGACCGTAATAAGACTCAGTTTTCTTGTACTTAAGTCGGCGTTGTGTCTCTTATATTTAATTCCGATGCAATTTCTGTGTTCCATCGTCAATGGGAACGTCCAATGGATACAGTAAACCTGCAGAGGTGATCGGAATGTAATACTGGTGACACAGGAAAGGCTCAAAACATTGACAGTAGGAAGACTCAGTCTTCCTTTACTTAAGTCGGCATGGTGTCTCTTATATTTAATTCCGATGCAATTTCTGTGTTTCATCGTCAATGGAAAGTCGAATGGATACATTAAACCAGCAGAGGTGCATCGGAATGTAAAACTGGTGACACAGGAAACGCTCAAAACATAGACAATAGAAAGACACATTCTTCCTGTACTTAAGTCGACATTGTGTCTCTTCTATTTAATTCCGATGCAATTTCTGTGTTTCATCGTCAATGGGAGAGTCGAAGGGAAACAGTATACCTGCAGAGGTGCATCGGAATGTAAAACTGGTGACACAGGAGAAGCTCAAAGCATAGACAGTAGGAGGACTCAGTCTTTCTGTACTTAAGTCGGCATTGTGTCTCCTATATTTAATTCCGATGCAATTTCTGTGTTTCATCGTCACTGTGAAGGTCCAAGGGATACAGTAAACATGCAGAGGTGCATCGGAATGTAAAACTGGTGACACAGGAAACGCTCAAAACATAGACAGTAGGAAGACTCAGCCTTCCTGTACTTAAGACGTCATTGTGCCTCTTATATTTAATTCTGATGCAATTTCTGTGTTTCATTGTTAATGGGAAGATCCAAGGGATACAGTAAACCTGCAGAGGTCCATCGGAATATAAAACTGATGACACAGGAAATGCTCAAAACTTAGACAGTAGGAAGACTCAGTCTTCCTGTACCTAAGTCGGCATTGTGGGTCTTATATTTAATTCCGACGGAATTTCTGTGTTTCGTCGTCAATGGGAAGGTCCAAGGGATACAGTGAACCTGCAGAAGTGCATTGGAATGTAAAACTGGTGACAAAGGAAACGCTCAAATCATACACCGTAAGATGACTCAGTTTTCTTGTACTTAAGTCGGCGATGTGTCTCTTGTATTTAATTCCGATGCAATTTCTGTGTTTCATCGTCAATGGGAAGGTCGAATGGATACCTTAAACCTGCAGAGGTGCATCGCAATGTAAAACTGGTGACACAGGAAACGCTCAAAACATAGACAATAGAAAGACACAATCTTCCTGTACTTAAGTCCACATTGTGTCTCTTATATTTAATTCCGATGCAATTTCTGTGTTTCATCGTCAATGCGAAGGTCGAAGGGAAACAGTATACCTGCAGAGGTGCATCGGAATGTAAAACTGGTGACAAGGGAAACGCTGAAAACATAGACAGTAGAAAGATTCAGTCTTTCTGTACTTAAGTCGGCATTGTGTCTTTTATATTAAATTCCGCTGCAATTTCTGTGTTTCATCGTCACTGTGAAGGTCCACGGGATACAGCAAACCTGCAGAGGTGCATCGGAATGTAAAACTGGTGACTCAGGAAACGCTCAAAACATAGACAGTAGGAAGACTCAGTCTTCCTGTACTTAAGTCATCATTGTGTCTCTTATCTTTAATTCCGATGCAATTTCTGTGTTTCATCGTCACTGTGAAGGTCCAACGGATAAAGTAAACGTGCAGAGGTGCATCGGAATGTAAAACTGGTGACACAGTAAACGCTCAAAACATAGACAGTAGGAAGACACAGTCTTCCTGTACTTCAGTCGGCATTGTGCCTCTTATTTTTAATTCCTATGCCATTTCTGTGTTCCATAGCCCATGGGAACGTCCAAGGGATACAGTAAACCTGCAGAGGTACATCGGAATGTAAAACTGGTGATAAAAGACACGCTCAAATCATAGACAGTCGGAACACTCAGTCTTCCTTTTCTTAAGTCGGCATTGTGTCTCTTATATTTAATTCCAATGCAATTTCTGTGTTTCATCGTCAATGGGAAAGTCGAAGGGAAACAGTATCCCTGCAGAGGTGCATCGGAATGAAAAACTGGTGACACAGGTGACGCTCAAAGTATAGACAGTAGGAAGACTCAGTCATCCTGTACTTAAGTCGGCATTGTGTCTCTTATATTTAATTCCGATGCAATTTCTGTGTTTCATCGTCAATGGGGAGGGCCAATGGATACAGTAAACCTGCAGAGGTGCATCGGAATGTAAAACTGGTGACAGAGAAAATGCTCAAAACATAGACCTTAAGGAGACTCAGTTTTCTTGTACTTAAGTCGGCATTGTGTCTCTTATATTTAATTCCGATGCAATTTCTGTGTTTCATCGTCAATGGGAAAGTCGAAGAGAAAACAGTATACCTGCAGAGGTGCATCGGAATGTGAAACTGGTGACACAGGAAACGCTGAAACATAGACAATAGAAAGACACACTCTTCCTGTACTTAAGTCGACATTGTGTCTCTTCTATTTAATTCCGATGCAATTTCTGTGTTTCATCGTCAATGGGAAAGTCGAAGGGAAACAGTATACCTGCAGAGCTGCATCGGAATGTAAAACTGGTGACACAGGAGAAGCTCAAAGCATAGACAGTAGGAAGGCTCAGTCTTCCTGTACTTAAGGCGTTATTGTGTCTCTAGTATTTAATTCCGATGCAATTTCTGTGTTTCATCGCCAATGGGAAGGTCCAAGGGACACAGTAAACCTGCAGAGGTGCATCGGAATGTAAAACTGGTGACACTGGAAACGCTCAAAACATAGACCGTAAGAAGACTGAGTTTTCTTGTACTTAAATCGTCGTTGTGTCTCTTATACTTAAGTCCGATGTAATTTCTGTGTTTCATCGCCAATGGGAAGGTCCAAGGGATACAGTAAACCTGCAGAGGTGCATCGGATTGTAAAACTGGTGACACAGAAATTGCTCAAAACATAGACCGTAAGAAGACTCAGTTTTCTTGTACTTAAGTCGGCGTTGTGTCTCTTATATTTAATTCCGATGCAATTAGTGTGTTTCATCGTCAATGGGAACGTCCAATGGATACAGTAAACCTGCAGAGGTGCATCGGAATGTAATACTGGTGACACAGGAAACGCTCAAAACATAGACAGTAGGAAGACTCAGCCTTCCTGTACTTAAGACGGCATTGTGTCTCTTATATTTAATTCCGAAGCAATTTCTGTGTCTCATCGTCACTGTGAAGGTCCAAGGGATACAGTAAACATGCAGAGGTGCATCGGAATGTAAAACTGGTGATACAGGACACGCTCAAATCATAGACAGTAGGAAGACCCAGTCTTCCTGTACTTAAGACGTCATTGTGTCTCTTATATTTAATTCCGATGCAATTTCTGTGTTTCATCGTCAATGGAAGGTCGAATGGATACATTAAACCAGCAGAGGTGCATCGGAATGTAAAACTGGTGACACAGGAAACGCTCAAAACATAGACAATAGAAAGACACACTCTTCCTGTACTTAAGTCGACATTGTGTCTCTTCTATTTAATTCCGATGCAATTTCTGTGTTTCATCGTCAATGGGAAAGTCGAAGGGAGGCAGTATACCTGCAGAGGTGCATCGGAATGTAAAACTGGTGCCACAGTTGAAGCTCAAAGCATAGACAGTAGGAGGACTCAGTCTTCCTGTACTTAAGTCGGCATTGTGTCTCCTATATTTAATTCCGATGCAAATTCTGTGTTTCATCGTCACTGTGAAGGTCCAAGGGATACAGTAAACATGCAGAGGTGCATCGGAATGTAAAACTGGTGACACAGGAAACGCTCAAAACATAGTCAGTAGGAAAACTCAGCCTTCCTGTACTTAAGACGTCATTGTGCCTCTTATATTTAATTCTGATGCAATTTCTGTGTTTCATCGTTAATGGGAAGATCCAAGGGATACAGTAAACCTGCAAAAGTGCATCGGAATATAAAACTGATGACACAGGAAATGCTCAAAACATAGACAGTAGGAAGACTCAGTCTTCCTGTACCTAAGTCGGCATTGTGGGTCTTATATTTAATTCCGACGGAATTTCTGTGTTTCGTCGTCAATGGGAAGGTCCAAGGGATACAGTGAACCTGCAGAAGTGCATTGGAATGTAAAACTGGTGACAAAGGAAACGCTCAAATCATACACCGTAAGATGACTCAGTTTTCTTGTACTTAAGTCGGCGATGTGTCTCTTGTATTTAATTCCGATGCAATTTCTGTGTTTCATCGTCAATGGGAAGGTCCAATGGATACCTTAAACCTGCAGAGGTGCATCGCAATGTAAAACTGGTGACACAGGAAACGCTCAAAACATAGACAATAGAAAGACACAATCTTCCTGTACTTAAGTCCACATTGTGTCTCTTATATTTAATTCCGATGCAATTTCTGTGTTTCATCGTCAATGCGAAGGTCGAAGGGAAACAGTATACCTGCAGAGGTGCATCGGAATGTAAAACTGGTGACAAGGGAAACGCCGAAAACATAGCCAGTAGAAAGATTCAGTCTTTCTGTACTTAAGTCGGCATTGTGTCTCTTATATTTAATTCCGATGCAATTTCTGTGTTTCATCGTCAATGGGAAGGTCCAAGGGATACAGTAACCCTACAGAGGTGCATCGGAATGTAAAACTGATGACACAGGAAGCGCTCATAACATAGACCCTAAGAAGACTCAGTTTTCTTGTACTTAAGTCATCATTGTGTCTCTTATATTTAATTCCGATGCAATTTCTGTGTTTCATCGTCAATGGGAAAGTCGAAGAGAAAACAGTATACCTGCAGAGGTGCATCGGAATGTTAAACTGGTGACACAGGAAACGGTGAAACATAGACAATAGAAAGACACACTCTTCCTGTACTTAAGTCGACATTGTGTCTCTTCTGTTTAATTCCGATGCAATTTCTGTGTTTCATCGTCAATGGCAAGGGCCAATGGATACAGTAAACCTGCAGAGGTGCATTGGAATGTAAAACTGGTGACACAGAAAATGCTCAAAACATAGACCGTAATAAGACTCAGTTTTCTTGTACTTAAGTCGGCGTTGTGTCTCTTATATTTAATTCCGATGCAATTTCTGTGTTCCATCGTCAATGGGAACGTCCAATGGATACAGTAAACCTGCAGAGGTGATCGGAATGTAATACTGGTGACACAGGAAAGGCTCAAAACATTGACAGTAGGAAGACTCAGTCTTCCTTTACTTAAGTGGGCATGGTGTCTCTTATATTTAATTCCGATGCAATTTCTGTGTTTCATCGTCAATGGAAGGTCGAATGGATACATTAAACCAGCAGAGGTGCATCGGAATGTAAAACTGGTGACACAGGAAACGCTCAAAACATAGACAATAGAAAGACACATTCTTCCTGTACTTAAGTCGACATTGTGTCTCTTCTATTTAATTCCGATGCAATTTCTGTGTTTCATCGTCAATGGGAGAGTCGAAGGGAAACAGTATACCTGCAGAGGTGCATCGGAATGTAAAACTGGTGACACAGGAGAAGCTCAAAGCATAGACAGTAGGAGGACTCAGTCTTCCTGTACTTAAGTCGGCATTGTGTCTCCTATATTTAATTCCGATGCAATTTCTGTGTTTCATCGTCACTGTGAAGGTCCAAGGGATACAGTAAACATGCAGAGGTGCATCGGAATGTAAAACTGGTGACACAGGAAACGCTCAAAACATAGACAGTAGGAAGACTCAGCCTTCCTGTACTTAAGACGTCATTGTGCCTCTTATATTTAATTCTGATGCAATTTCTGTGTTTCATTGTTAATGGGAAGATCCAAGGGATACAGTAAACCTGCAGAGGTGCATCGGAATATAAAACTGATGACACAGGAAATGCTCAAAACTTAGACAGTAGGAAGACTCAGTCTTCCTGTACCTAAGTCGGCATTGTGGGTCTTATATTTAATTCCGATGCAATTTCTGTGTTTCATCGTCAATGGGAAAGTCGAAGAGAAAACAGTATACCTGCAGAGGTGCATCGGAATGTGAAACTGGTGACACAGGAAACGCTGAAACATAGACAATAGAAAGACACACTCTTCCTGTACTTAGGTCGACATTGTGTCTCTTCTATTTAATTCCGATGCAATTTCTGTGTTTCATCGTCAATGGGAAAGTCGAAGGGAAACAGTATACCTGCAGAGGTGCATCGGAATGTAAAACTGGTGACACAGGAGAAGCTCAAAGCATAGACAGTAGGAAGGCTCAGTCTTCCTGTACTTAAGGCGTTATTGTGTCTCTAGTATTTAATTCCGATGCAATTTCTGTGTTTCATCGCCAATGGGAAGGTCCAAGGGACACAGTAAACCTGCAGAGGTGCATCGGAATGTAAAACTGGTGACACTGGAAACGCTCAAAACATAGACCGTAAGAAGACTCAGTTTTCTTGTACTTAAATCGTCGTTGTGTCTCTTATACTTAAGTCCGATGTAATTTCTGTGTTTCATCGCCAATGGGAAGGTCCAAGGGATACAGCAAACCTGCAGAGGTGCATCGGATTGTAAAACTGGTGACACAGAAATTGCTCAAAACATAGACCGTAAGAAGACTCAGTTTTCTTGTACTTAAGTCGGCGTTGTGTCTCTTATATTTAATTCCGAAGCAATTTCTGTGTCTCATCGTCACTGTGAAGGTCCAAGGGATACAGTAAACATGCAGAGGTGCATCGGAATGTAAAACTGGTGATACAGGACACGCTCAAATCATAGACAGTAGGAAGACCCAGTCTTCCTGTACTTAAGACGTCATTGTGTCTCTTATATTTAATTCCGATGCAATTTCTGTGTTTCATCGTCAAGGGAAGGTCGAATGGATACATTAAACCAGCAGAGGTGCATCGGAATGTAAAACTGGTGACACAGGAAACGCTCAAAACATAGACAATAGAAAGACACACTCTTCCTGTACTTAAGTCGACATTGTGTCTCTTCTATTTAATTCCGATGCAATTTCTGTGTTTCATCGTCAATGGGAAGGTCCAATGTATACCTTAAACCTGCAGAGGTGCATCGCAATGTAAAACTGGTGACACAGGAAACGCTCAAAACATAGACAATAGAAAGACACAATCTTCCTGTACTTAAGTCCACATTGTGTCTCTTATATTTAATTCCGATGCAATTTCTGTGTTTCATCGTCAATGCGAAGGTCGAAGGGAAACAGTATACCTGCAGAGGTGCATCGGAATGTAAAACTGGTGACAAGGGAAACGCCGAAAACATAGCCAGTAGAAAGATTCAGTCTTTCTGTACTTAAGTCGGCATTGTGTCTCTTATATTTAATTCCGATGCAATTTCTGTGTTTCATCGTCAATGGGAAGGTCCAAGGGATACAGTAACCCTACAGAGGTGCATCGGAATGTAAAACTGATGACACAGGAAGCGCTCATAACATAGACCCTAAGAAGACTCAGTTTTCTTGTACTTAAGTCATCATTGTGTCTCTTATATTTAATTCCGATGCAATTTCTGTGTTTCATCGTCAATGGGAAAGTCGAAGAGAAAACAGTATACCTGCAGAGGTGCATCGGAATGTTAAACTGGTGACACAGGAAACGCTGAAACATAGACAATAGAAAGACACACTCTTCCTGTACTTAAGTCGACATTGTGTCTCTTCTGTTTAATTCCGATGCAATTTCTGTGTTTCATCGTCAATGGGAAGGGCCAATGGATACAGTAATCCTGCAGAGGTGCATTGGAATGTAAAACTGGTGACACAGAAAATGCTCAAAACATAGACCGTAATAAGACTCAGTTTTCTTGTACTTAAGTCGGCGTTGTGTCTCTTATATTTAATTCCGATGCAATTTCTGTGTTCCATCGTCAATGGGAACGTCCAATGGATACAGTAAACCTGCGGAGGTGATCGGAATGTAATACTGGTGACACAGGAAAGGCTCAAAACATTGACAGTAGGAAGACTCAGTCTTCCTTTACTTAAGTGGGCATGGTGTCTCTTATATTTAATTCCGATGCAATTTCTGTGTTTCATCGTCAATGGAAGGTCGAATGGATACATTAAACCAGCAGAGGTGCATCGGAATGTAAAACTGGTGACACAGGAAACGCTCAAAACATAGACAATAGAAAGACACATTCTTCCTGTACTTAAGTCGACATTGTGTCTCTTCTATTTAATTCCGATGCAATTTCTGTGTTTCATCGTCAATGGGAGAGTCGAAGGGAAACAGTATACCTGCAGAGGTGCATCGGAATGTAAAACTGGTGACACAGGAGAAGCTCAAAGCATAGACAGTAGGAGGACTCAGTCTTCCTGTACTTAAGTCGGCATTGTGTCTCCTATATTTAATTCCGATGCAATTTCTGTGTTTCATCGTCACTGTGAAGGTCCAAGGGATACAGTAAACATGCAGAGGTGCATCGGAATGTAAAACTGGTGACACAGGAAACGCTCAAAACATAGACAGTAGGAAGACTCAGCCTTCCTGTACTTAAGACGTCATTGTGCCTCTTATATTTAATTCTGATGCAATTTCTGTGTTTCATTGTTAATGGGAAGATCCAAGGGATACAGTAAACCTGCAGAGGTGCATCGGAATATAAAACTGATGACACAGGAAATGCTCAAAACTTAGACAGTAGGAAGACTCAGTCTTCCTGTACCTAAGTCGGCATTGTGGGTCTTATATTTAATTCCGATGCAATTTCTGTGTTTCATCGTCAATGGGAAAGTCGAAGAGAAAACAGTATACCTGCAGAGGTGCATCGGAATGTGAAACTGGTGACACAGGAAACGCTGAAACATAGACAATAGAAAGACACACTCTTCCTGTACTTAAGTCGACATTGTGTCTCTTCTATTTAATTCCGATGCAATTTCTGTGTTTCGTCGTCAATGGGAAGGTCCAAGGGATACAGTGAACCTGCAGAAGTGCATTGGAATGTAAAACTGGTGACAAAGGAAACGCTCAAATCATACACCGTAAGATGACTCAGTTTTCTTGTACTTAAGTCGGCGATGTGTCTCTTGTATTTAATTCCGATGCAATTTCTGTGTTTCATCGTCAATGGGAAGGTCCAATGGATACCTTAAACCTGCAGAGGTGCATCGCAATGTAAAACTGGTGACACAGGAAACGCTCAAAACATAGACAATAGAAAGACACAATCTTCCTGTACTTAAGTCCACATTGTGTCTCTTATATTTAATTCCGATGCAATTTCTGTGTTTCATCGTCAATGCGAAGGTCGAAGGGAAACAGTATACCTGCAGAGGTGCATCGGAATGTAAAACTGGTGACAAGGGAAACGCTGAAAACATAGACAGTAGAAAGATTCAGTCTTTCTGTACTTAAGTCGGCATTGTGTCTTTTATATTAAATTCCGCTGCAATTTCTGTGTTTCATCGTCACTGTGAAGGTCCACAGGATACAGCAAACCTGCAGAGGTGCATCGGAATGTAAAACTGGTGACTCAGGAAACGCTCAAAACATAGACAGTAGGAAGACTCAGTCTTCCTGTACTTAAGTCATCATTGTGTCTCTTATCTTTAATTCCGATGCAATTTCTGTGTTTCATCGTCACTGTGAAGGTCCAACGGATAAAGTAAACGTGCAGAGGTGCATCGGAATGTAAAACTGGTGACACAGTAAACGCTCAAATCATAGACAGTAGGAAGACACAGTCTTCCTGTACTTCAGTCGGCATTGTGCCTCTTATATTTAATTCCTATGCCATTTCTGTGTTCCATAGCCTATGGGAACGTCCAAGGGGTACAGTAAACCTGCAGAGGTACATCGGAATGTAAAACTGGTGATAAAAGACACGCTCAAATCATAGACAGTCGGAACACTCAGTCTTCCTTTTCTTAAGTCGGCATTGTGTCTCTTATATTTAATTCCAATGCAATTTCTGTGTTTCATCGTCAATGGGAAAGTCGAAGGGAAACAGTATCCCTGCAGAGGTGCATCGGAATGAAAAACTGGTGACACAGGTGACGCTCAAAGTATAGACAGTAGGAAGACTCAGTCATCCTGTACTTAAGTCGGCATTGTGTCTCTTATATTTAATTCCGATGCAATTTCTGTGTTTCATCGTCAATGGGGAGGGCCAATGGATACAGTAAACCTGCAGAGGTGCATCGGAATGTAAAACTGGTGACAGAGAAAATGCTCAAAACATAGACCTTAAGGAGACTCAGTTTTCTTGTACTTAAGTCGGCATTGTGTCTCTTATATTTAATTCCGATGCAATTTCTGTGTTTCATCGTCAATGGGAAAGTCGAAGAGAAAACAGTATACCTGCAGAGGTGCATCGGAATGTGAAACTGGTGACACAGGAAACGCTGAAACATAGACAATAGAAAGACACACTCTTCCTGTACTTAAGTCGACATTGTGTCTCTTCTATTTAATTCCGATGCAATTTCTGTGTTTCATCGTCAATGGGAAAGTCGAAGGGAAACAGTATACCTGCAGAGGTGCATCGGAATGTAAAACTGGTGACACAGGAGAAGCTCAAAGCATAGACAGTAGGAAGGCTCAGTCTTCCTGTACTTAAGGCGTTATTGTGTCTCTAGTATTTAATTCCGATGCAATTTCTGTGTTTCATCGCCAATGGGAAGGTCCAAGGGACACAGTAAACCTGCAGAGGTGCATCGGAATGTAAAACTGGTGACACTGGAAACGCTCAAAACATAGACCGTAAGAAGACTCAGTTTTCTTGTACTTAAATCGTCGTTGTGTCTCTTATACTTAAGTCCGATGTAATTTCTGTGTTTCATCGCCAATGGGAAGGTCCAAGGGATACAGTAAACCTGCAGAGGTGCATCGGATTGTAAAACTGGTGACACAGAAATTGCTCAAAACATAGACCGTAAGAAGACTCAGTTTTCTTGTACTTAAGTCGGCGTTGTGTCTCTTATATTTAATTCCGATGCAATTAGTGTGTTTCATCGTCAATGGGAACGTCCAATGGATACAGTAAACCTGCAGAGGTGCATCGGAATGTAATACTGGTGACACAGGAAACGCTCAAAACATAGACAGTAGGAAGACTCAGCCTTCCTGTACTTAAGACGGCATTGTGTCTCTTATATTTAATTCCGAAGCAATTTCTGTGTCTCATCGTCACTGTGAAGGTCCAAGGGATACAGTAAACATGCAGAGGTGCATCGGAATGTAAAACTGGTGATACAGGACACGCTCAAATCATAGACAGTAGAAAGACCCAGTCTTCCTGTACTTAAGACGTCATTGTGCCTCTTATATTTAATTCCGATGCAATTTCTGTGTTTCATCGTCAATGGGAAAGTCGAAGGGAGGCAGTATACCTGCAGAGGTGCATCGGAATGTAAAACTGGTGCCACAGTTGAAGCTCAAAGCATAGACAGTAGGAGGACTCAGTCTTCCTGTACTTAAGTCGGCATTGTGTCTCCTATATTTAATTCCGATGCAATTTCTGTGTTTCATCGTCACTGTGAAGGTCCAAGGGATACAGTAAACATGCAGAGGTGCATCGGAATGTAAAACTGGTGACACAGGAAACGCTCAAAACATAGTCAGTAGGAAGACTCAGCCTTCCTGTACTTAAGACGTCATTGTGCCTCTTATATTTAATTCTGATGCAATTTCTGTGTTTCATCGTTAATGGGAAGATCCAAGGGATACAGTAAACCTGCAAAAGTGCATCGGAATATAAAACTGATGACACAGGAAATGCTCAAAACATAGACAGTAGGAAGACTCAGTCTTCCTGTACCTAAGTCGGCATTGTGGGTCTTATATTTAATTCCGACGGAATTTCTGTGTTTCGTCGTCAATGGGAAGGTCCAAGGGATACAGTGAACCTGCAGAAGTGCATTGGAATGTAAAACTGGTGACAAAGGAAACGCTCAAATCATACACCGTAAGATGACTCAGTTTTCTTGTACTTAAGTCGGCGATGTGTCTCTTGTATTTAATTCCGATGCAATTTCTGTGTTTCATCGTCAATGGGAAGGTCCAATGGATACCTTAAACCTGCAGAGGTGCATCGCAATGTAAAACTGGTGACACAGGAAACGCTCAAAACATAGACAATAGAAAGACACAATCTTCCTGTACTTAAGTCCACATTGTGTCTCTTATATTTAATTCCGATGCAATTTCTGTGTTTCATCGTCAATGCGAAGGTCGAAGGGAAACAGTATACCTGCAGAGGTGCATCGGAATGTAAAACTGGTGACAAGGGAAACGCTGAAAACATAGACAGTAGAAAGATTCAGTCTTTCTGTACTTAAGTCGGCATTGTGTCTTTTATATTAAATTCCGCTGCAATTTCTGTGTTTCATCGTCACTGTGAAGGTCCACGGGATACAGCAAACCTGCAGAGGTGCATCGGAATGTAAAACTGGTGACTCAGGAAACGCTCAAAACATAGACAGTAGGAAGACTCAGTCTTCCTGTACTTAAGTCATCATTGTGTCTCTTATCTTTAATTCCGATGCAATTTCTGTGTTTCATCGTCACTGTGAAGGTCCAACGGATAAAGTAAACGTGCAGAGGTGCATCGGAATGTAAAACTGGTGACACAGTAAACGCTCAAAACATAGACAGTAGGAAGACACAGTCTTCCTGTACTTCAGTCGGCATTGTGTCTCTTATATTTAATTCCGATGCAATTTCTTTGTTTCATCGCCAATGGGAAGGTCCATGGGACACAGTAAAGCTGCAGAGGTGCATCGGAATTTAAAACTGGTGATCCTGGAAACGCTCAAAGCTTAGATAGTAAGAAGACTCAGTTTTCTTGTACTTAAGTCTCCGTTGTGTCTCTTATATTTAATTCCGATGCAATTTCTGTGTTTCATCGTCAATGCGAAGGTCGAAGGGAAACAGTATACCTGCAGAGGTGCATCGGAATGTAAAACTGGTGACAAGGGAAACGCCGAAAACATAGCCAGTAGAAAGATTCAGTCTTTCTGTACTTAAGTCGGCATTGTGTCTCTTATATTTAATTCCGATGCAATTTCTGTGTTTCATCGTCAATGGGAAGGTCCAAGGGATACAGTAACCCTACAGAGGTGCATCGGAATGTAAAACTGATGACACAGGAAGCGCTCATAACATAGACCCTAAGAAGACTCAGTTTTCTTGTACTTAAGTCATCATTGTGTCGCTTATATTTAATTCCGATGCAATTTCTGTGTTTCATCGTCAATGGGAAAGTCGAAGAGAAAACAGTATACCTGCAGAGGTGCATCGGAATGTTAAACTGGTGACACAGGAAACGCTGAAACATAGACAATAGAAAGACACACTCTTCCTGTACTTAAGTCGACATTGTGTCTCTTCTGTTTAATTCCGATGCAATTTCTGTGTTTCATCGTCAATGGGAAAGTCGAAGGGAAACAGTATACCTGCAGAGGTGCATCGGAATGTAAAACTGGTGACACAGGAGAAGCTCAAAGCATAGACAGTAGGAAGGCTCAGTCTTCCTGTACTTAAGGCGTTATTGTGTCTCTAGTATTTAATTCCGATGCAATTTCTGTGTTTCATCGCCAATGGGAAGGTCCAAGGGACACAGTAAACCTGCAGAGGTGCATCGGAATGTAAAACTGGTGACACTGGAAACGCTCAAAACATAGACCGTAAGAAGACTCAGTTTTCTTGTACTTAAATCGTCGTTGTGTCTCTTATACTTAAGTCCGATGTAATTTCTGTGTTTCATCGCCAATGGGAAGGTCCAAGGGATACAGTAAACCTGCAGAGGTGCATCGGAATGTAAAACTGGTGACACAGAAAATGCTCAAAACATAGACCGTAAGAAGACTCAGTTTTCTTGTACTTAAGTCGGCGTTGTGTCTCTTATATTTAATTCCGATGCAATTAGTGTGTTTCATCGTCAATGGGAACGTCCAATGGATACAGTAAACCTGCAGAGGTGCATCGGAATGTAATACTGGTGACACAGGAAACGCTCAAAACATAGACAGTAGGAAGACTCAGCCTTCCTGTACTTAAGACGGCATTGTGTCTCTTATATTTAATTCCGAAGCAATTTCTGTGTCTCATCGTCACTGTGAAGGTCCAAGGGATACAGTAAACATGCAGAGGTGCATCGGAATGTAAAACTGGTGATACAGGACACGCTCAAATCATAGACAGTAGGAAGACCCAGTCTTCCTTTACTTAAGTCGGCATGGTGTCTCTTATATTTAATTCCGATGCAATTTCTGTGTTTAATCGTCAATGGGAAGGGCCAATGGATACAGTAAACCTGCAGAGGTGCATCGGAATGTAAAACTGGTGACACAGAAAATGCTCAAAACATAGACCGTAAGAAGACTCAGTTTTCTTGTACTTAAGTCGGCGTTGTGTCTCTTATATTTAATTCCGATGCAATTAATGTGTTTCATCGTCAATGGGAACGTCCAATGGATACAGTAAACTTGCAGTGGTGCATCGGAATGTAATACTGGTGGCACAGGAAAGGCTCAAAACATAAACAGTAGGAAGACTCAGTCTTCCTTTACTTAAGTGGGCATGGTGTCTCTTATATTTAATTCCGATGCAATTTCTGTGTTTCATCGTCAATGGGAAGGTCCAAGGCATACAGTAACCCTGCAGAGGTGCATCGGAATGTAAAACTGGTGACACAGGAAGCGCTCATAACATAGACCCTAAGAGGACTCAGGTTTTCTTGTACTTAAGTCGGCATTGTGTCTTTTATATTTAATGCCGATGCAATTTCTGTGTTTCATCGTCAATGGCAAGGTCCAAGGGATACGGTAAACCTGCAGAGGTTCATCGGAATGTAAAACTGGTGACACAGGAAACGCCCAAAACATAGACAATAGAAAGACACACTCTTCCTGTACTTAAGTCGACATTGTGTCTTTTATATTTAATTCCGATGCAATTTCTGTGTTTCATCGTCAATGGGACAGTCGAAGGGAAACAGTATACCTGCAGAGGTGCATCGGAATGTAAAACTGGTGACACAGGAGACGCTCAAAACATAGACAGTAGGAAGACTCAGTCTTCCTGTACTTAAGTCGGCATTGTGTCTCTTATATTTAATTCCGATGCAATTTCTTGTTTCATCGTCACTGTGAAGGTCCAAGGGATACAGTAAACCTGCATAAGTGCATCGGAATGGAAAACTGGTGACACAGGAAACGCTCAAAAGCATAGACAGTAGGAAGGCTCAGTCTTCCTGTACTTAAGGCGTCATTGTGTCTCTAGTATTTAATTCCGATGCAATTTCTGTGTTTCATCGCCAATGGGAAGGTCCAAGGGACACAGTAAACCTGCAGAGGTGCATCGGAATGTAAAACTGGTGATACAGGACACGCTCAAATCATAGACAGTAGGAAGAGCCAGTCTTCCTTTACTTAAGTCGGCATGGTGTCTCTTTTATTTAATTCCGGTGCAATTTCTGTGTTTCATCGTCAATGGGAAGGGCCAATGGATACAGTAAACCTGCAGAGGTGCATCGGAATGTAAAACTGGTGACACAGAAAATGCTCAAAACATAGACCGTAAGAAGACTCAGTTTTCTTGTACTTAAGTCGGCGTTGTGTCTCTTATATTTAATTCCGATGCAATTAGTGTGTTTCATCGTCAATGGGAACGTCCAATGGATACAGTAAACCTGCAGAGGTGCATCGGAATGTAAAACTGGTGACACAGGAAACGTTCAAATCATAGTAGGAAGACTCAGCCTTCCTGTACATAAGACGGCATTGTGTCTCTTATATTTAGTTCCGAAGCAATTTCTGTGTTTCAATGTCAATGGGAAGGTGCAAGGGATACAGTAAACCTGCAGAGGTGCATCGGAATGTAAAACTGG